>NW_019170004.1:0-600000 GCF_001792695.1 Aspergillus bombycis | reverse complement strand
GACTCGGTCGTCAGTTAGGGGAAACTTACTTCATTTCCTTACCGCCACGACAAACAAGCGTGGATAGGGTAGCAGAACCCGACCATCGATTAACTTGGGATACGCACTCTCCAACCGTTTCAGATACTCGCTCAAAAACGCTTCCTTGTCTCGCGGCGACAATGGATCAACATAAGGTCTTAACCCGGTGCCCTTTACCCACTCCACGATGGCTTTATGATCCTCAAGTGAGTGGTAGTACTCAGTTCTAAATATGTTCACCTCAGAAGACAAATCCTTAAGTTGATCATATATCTCCTGTGGTGACTGAAAGGTATCTCTGCCAACAGTGCTGAGAGTGGCCGCCCAGGGACCATTAGTGGCAACCTCCCTCATCAGGACATGGGAGGGCTCCATCAGATTGTCTGGCACTTGAAAGGCAAACACTCCTCCAGAGGGCTGAGTCTCCATTAGGCCCTTAATGACTGCAATCCGCTCTTCCTTCTTCAGCCATTGGAAAACAGCATTGGAAAAAAAAAGATCGACTGACGGAGGCGGAGAATAGGACCGCAGATCTTCGACCCTGAACTCATAGGCTGGGAGAGACGCCTTTGCTTTCTGGATCATGTCAGGTGATGAATCTATTCCCACGATATGAGCATCAGGGTAACGAGTCGCCAAAACGGCGGTTGAATTGCCCGGTCCACAGCCCAGATCAACTACTCTTCTTGGGGCTTGGAGAGGAACCCGAGCAAGGAGGTCGCGAGCCGGCATAGTTCGCTCATCTTCGAACTTCAGATACTGAGTGGCGCTCCAATCATTTTTAGACATGACTCTTGATGAGAAGGATAGCGCTCTATAATTCGATGGCTGTGTGAGGTATGACTTCCCGGAAAGCAAGGCGCGTCTTGTAAACAACGATTGAGTATAGGTAAACATGTAGAACGATAAAAGGTACTAGCCTGGCAATGTCGTCACAGGTGTCGATTTTTTTTGAGAGGCCAGATTCTAGTTGTAAGTCTTATCAGCCTGAATTAGATACAATGAATGTTGTTAGATGTCGATGGGAATTAGACAATAGATATAGTAGTATTGTAGCATTGCTAGCATTTCTGATTGACGGAGTACACTTGGATAAGTAGCGAAAATCGGAAGTTCCGGATTTAGCTTAATGGCAAATCGGACCAGCTCTGAAACCCGAGCAATCACTACAGGCCTGTTTCACTCCGATTAGCAATCAATAACGCCGTCGCTCTATGATTTCTTTATTATTGTAGACATGCATACTGGGGAAGCTGGTTTGTGGGAGTTCATCAGGTGCGGTTACGGCTCCCAGTTTCTCATATCGGAACGGAGCAAATATCAGAGTGCTCCGTACGTACGAAGTATAAGGGTCTTTGTGGCAAGGGTAAAGAGACATTATACGATCGACAGTCAACCTCGAAAGCTATAGGAATGCTCATTATGATGCACTTCCTAGCATCTACTAAATACACAAACTTCTCTAATATGATATCGATCGACTTAAAAACTCCCGTTTCTGTGCAATGTATGGGTCGTTCTTTAATTAACACAGCCCCTTTACCCCGCGAAGCCACATTGTTCCTTCCCTCACTTGTCAGCTGTCATTCCCAAGTAGAAAAGTATTCTCAATAATTGTCTGACTTAAGACTTTCGACTTCCCTTCTGTATTTATCTCTCTTGGCTTGCATACCTGGCTTCAGTCCACATACTGTTGTACACCTCGTAACATTACTCATCATGTCTGACCAGTACGGTAGCCATCAATACAATCAGTATGGGGCACCGCCACATAGCAATAATCAGTATGGCGCATATGGAGGTCAGCCAGGGAACTACCCTGCACAAAACCAATATGGGCAGCCTCCGCAGCAAGGCTACTATCAATCTACAGTATGTCTAACTTGAGTGCTGTCTTCCCTCCCTATACGTACTTCTTGGGACCATGCATCCACTGCGGCTATCGCTGCATGAGAGTGGACCTATTTCTTGGCTTCTCACTATCGACTAACACTTTCATGTTGCAACTTATCTCAGCCTGCGTACGATCAGCAACCTCATACCCAATATCCCTCGTACGGCCAGCAGCAGAATTATCCCCCACCCTACGGTGCCGGCCCCCAACAAGGCGGTTATCCTGGCGACTATGGCCACGGACAAGGCTCGTATATGAACCCGCCGCAAGACGGTGGCCACTCCCCCTACCCCAGCAACAATCTCACCAGGGTGAGAGTGCTTCATATTACGGCGCTAGCTCGCAGTCGGGTTACGCTTCTCACCCAGGAAACGCCCCTGGCCCGGCGGGACAGGAAGGAGAGAAAGGGCTTGGTTCGTCGATTCTTGGTGCTGCTGGGGGTGGTTTCGTTGGCCATAAGCTTGGGGGCGGACTACTGGGTACGGCAGGGGGTGCATTGGTTGGAGCTGCAGGCGCGAATCTAGTCAGCAAAGCGTACGTCTGTCATACATGATCGTTATTTGCTGAGTATCGATTAGATTCTGTATGCTAACTTTGTGAAACAGTCACAAGAAGCACAAGAAGGATAAAAAGCACAAGAAGGATAAGAAACACCACAAGCGCAAGTCCAGTTCTTCGAGCTCTAGCTCGAGTTCAAGCTCCTCTTCCAGTGATTAGGTGGCTTATAAGGGGCAAACGATGTGGTAACACTAGTGATACTTTGCTTTTGCATTATCATGACCACAAGACCAGGAACAGAATATCTTATCTGTAACAGACGCTGGTTGTTAGTGTTGGTTTGGTTTTACCAAAGCTTTTCGTTTTCGTTTTATGCATGTCCCTATCCTTAGCTGAACCAATATAGCAGTAAGAGACAATGTACGGCCGCATTCCTTGGTTGCCAAAATAATGGCCACATGCCTCCATGTGGCAGTCTACTATGTAGAAAAACACTCATTCCCGCCACTTGAACAAGACTGGGAGCTTAACGTAGAGTAAAACATCAGAGAATCAGGAAAAGACCACATGGTCAATGACATCAAATATAGTAGCCCCATTGGTCTTTAATATACCATATCGCCACACTTGAATCCTCTGCGTTGGATGTTCAATTGTTGACAACTTTGAAGAATAATCACGGGATAGATGACGCCGTTGAATTATTTTGCACTTTAGGTTTTACGGGCTTGAGCCGATGAAATACCGAGTAGTGTCCCCGGATGGTATGACCCGATAGCCTCCCTATACCGTGAACGTGGTAGTAGACGGTTCTTGAGAAGTTAGGAAGCTGTCGGATAAGGGAAAAAGCGGATAAGAGGTTGAACCTCTTAAGCTTGCGATGACAGAAGTGGCGAATTCATGTGCTGTCGGTAGCTACGTAGTGCGAAAAAGGTAATATTGGTGTAGACATGCACAAAGTACAACTACACTTGGCGGACAGGACTGACGAGCTTCGGTTTCTTTTTTCATTGAAGTACGTACTAGTATTGGCTATCCCGTGGGAAAATTCCATTTGAATAAGATTGATTGGTGGGTTGGTGTCAAGTGGCAACCTGGGTTAGGCAATACTACGAGTATGACACTGCTTGTAATCATTGAATAACTTGTCATTTGGTGGTTAGCATTAGAAGAGTAAATGCTGGATCACTAAAACAGCATGGATTATAGGGGTAAGGAAAAAAGATAATAATAATTATTATCATTCTTCTTCTTCTTCCTGAGGAACTGTCTAGAACGACTATGGAAGGATGGCACTTCAACCATGCAACATATGGTGACGGGATAATTTTGATTACGTTGTCTAGTATGAATCACAAGCAAGGGTGATTCGATTAAACCTTGGCTAAAAAGAAAAGAAAAATAGTAGTAATGTAAAACTTTTCAACAGTGAATTTATGGGTCAAAGAAATGATTCGCTGGGTGGTTTTATTAGCTCATAAAATTTTACTTTCACAGGAGGAAGAAATTTTTTTATTCACATTCCCCTTTTGTTTCTCATTGCCACTCATCTCCGAGGTTTTCGCGGGGGATAAGGATAAGGAATGGGAAAAATCCGGAGATTTGAACTTAAGTGTGAAGGATGGGACGAAAAAAAGTCAAAATTCGATGGTCGATAAGGGATACTGACGATAAGGGTTTTTTTTGACTTTATCATTTCTCCGTCTGGAGTTCGACAGATCATCAATGCTGCATAGTCTTGCATACGCCCTTCCCCCGTGTACATATCACAGGCATTAACGCAGAATATAACCTGCCAGGATGAAAGCACGCATTCAGCGGTGTGATTTAACTCTCATTCAAATTAGCGGTGATGCGTCGTCTTACTTGGCTGCAACCTGTAAGCCATCGTTTCAGCCGTTGAGTTGCGACGAGTAAGCGGTCGACTTGTCGACCCCCGAATGTATCCCTGTATGCTTTGTTTATCTTTTTGTCAAAGAAGTATCATCCGGGCTCCGTGTCGTAGAACATTCCATCTCTGAAGTACTCCTAACATCCCCCTTTCAGTCGGTCATCTACTGTAGGTCCCAATTCGGCGGGGAAAAAAAAGATATAGACCGCTGGAAGATATTGCTGCTTGTGCTTATGAGAACATGAACCAGACAGTTGTTCAACCTATTATCTAGTCGCTTACGGCGGCCTGAATGACACAAATCATTGTGATGTACAACTAGTATGTATGCCAACGTAGCAAACGCTGAGTTGGGACAATTCAATATCAGCTCAGCCATCCATACATAACCTGCAGCAGGTTTGAGATGACGGAAGAGTACGGCGAAGGCTGTCAATAGTCCATGGCTCTGGTCAACTCTAAACGTCTTGTGTTTCCTCGTATTTAGTTCTCCTTTTTTTTATTTTTATTTTTATTTTTATTTTTTGTTTTGACCCAAAGAAGGCTTCGAATGTCTAGAAACTCGGCTGCGCCACCTAAAGTCTGGGGGGAGCGATCTGAGGGTGGCGACAGAAATAGCACCAGCATCTGCAGGCCCAACACATTCGGGAACGGACACTAATCGTGGTGGATTAGCCAGTGTTGCATCCCCGGATTCATGCCCTGTCAGGGACTGAAATACATTAGCCTATCCCGCTAAGGATAATCAAGGGATGCACGCTATCCTACCGCCTGTAGGCTTAGTTGGAGGGCGGAGGGATGCCATTCAGCCTGCCGTCGTAATTCTGTAGCCGCCTGTGATTCCTAGTAGATATTGATCAGGAAAAAGGATTCAAGGATTTTCACTACAGAGTACAAAATCCCTTGTCAAAGGAGCTGACGACCTTGCTATCAGAGAACGCGAACCATGTTGCCCATTTGCCCTTGCCCGAATAATGTTGTAGTTGCAATGCGGCCAACTGGCGGACACAACGGCTTCCTCATAGTAACTAGTAGTCACTAGTACTAGTACCACGAGTACACAGTAGTATTTTAGTCGCCTCAGGCCGAAAATTATTTAGCGAATCCGCGACGCCTATCAATCATTGGCCTTTCCTTCAAGGCAAACCCCGAGGGTTTCTTCGGAATCTTATTCATAACCGTCAAGATTTAATTCCCAGGGTTCTTTTGTCGCATCCTCGGGTTGTCCGCCTAAATTGGCGAGACCAAAAAACCAGAAAACTCTCTGGTCGGGCGAGACGACGGCTTTGCCTATCCCACCAGTGGACCAATCATCAGCCACTGATTGATCCCAACGCAGCCACGGGCCCTATCGGCTTGGTTGCTTCGACAGCCATCGGCACTAACCCCGTTCCGGGTCTAGCGCGGGACGGTGGGAGAAAAGAAAAAAAATTTTGCAATGGGTTGCCTCTCTTGGAGGGTTGGGCGGCGAAAAAGTAGTCCACAAACCGATAAATATCATCCATCCCCATCCACTTTTTTCCCCCTCCTCCTCTCTCCTCTTACCATATCCCCTCCTATCTCCTTCAAAGAGGTCTGGTCCTCTCTTTTGTGAAAACTTTTGTTTTTTTTCTCGTTTGTCTTTTAGACAAATCAAAAAGTTAGATTTCCCTTCGGCCGTTTAGAGCGTGTTCTGTGTCTGCTTCGTCAAGACACAGTTTTTCGTGGGCCGTCACCTCTTATCGAGATACCCTAATAGAACGCTTTTTGACCGTTCTTGCTTTTTTTCTCTTTCACATTCTTCCTCTTTTTCGAATTTACGAGTTCCGACTTTCTTACGCCCAAAATGCCTGCTGCTGCTGCCTCTTCGGTTCCTGCTGTTTCCAGCAAGGAGACCGCTCAGTCTCTCTCTGTCCTCGAGGACTTGCTCAAGAACCTCAACATCTCCTCCACGCAGGATGAGGTTAACGCCGCTACCGACAACATTGCTCACCTCCTTAGCGGTCCTATCCCTGAACAGGCCCTCCCCCTGAAGTATGTCGACACCCCACTTCGAGAGAAAAATCTTTTTCTCGAATCAGTTGACTAACGCAACCTAGGCTCGCTGAAGATCTCAAGAAGCAGCTCTCTAACAAGAAGGATGCCAATGCCCGCCAGCGCGCTTGTGACGCTATCCGGGCCGTTGCTTCCCACGCCACCATCGCCCCCGGTGTTGAGCCTCACCTCGTGACTCTTCTCCGCCCTGTCCTCGCTGCCGTTGGTGACAAGATGACCAACGTCAAGGACGCCGCTCAGAGTGCTGCCATTGCCATTGTCAAGGGCATCAACGCCAACGCGGTCAAGGCCGTCATTCCTCCTATCCTCGAGTCTCTGGAGTCCGCCCAGAAGTGGACTGAGAAGCTGTGCGCTCTTGAGTGCCTCAACTCTCTCATTGAGACCGCCCCCGCTCAGGTCTCTTGCCGTGTCCCCGCCCTGATTCCTGCTGTCTCCGAGGCCATGTGGGATACCAAGGCCGAAATTAAGAAGGCTGCTTACTCCACCATGGAGAAGGTCTGCGGTCTCATCGTCAACAAGGATATCGAGCGCTTCATTCCCGAGCTCATCAAGTGTATCTCCAAGCCTGAGAACGTCCCCGAGACCGTTCACTTGCTCGGTGCCACCACTTTCGTTTCCGATGTCACTGGACCTACCCTCGCTATCATGGTCCCCTTGCTTGACCGTGGTCTTGTCGAGCGTGAGACTGCCATCAAGCGTAAGTCTGCTGTCATCGTCGACAACATGTGTAAGCTTGTCGAGGACCCTCAGATCGTCGCTCCTTTCTTGCCTAAGTTGATGCCTCGTCTTACCCACAACCTTGACACCCTGCCCGACCCTGAAGCTCGTGGCAAGACCGAACAGGCCTTGGCCACCCTCAGCCGTGTTGGTGATGTCAAGGATGGCAAGATCCCTGAGATCTCCACCGCTGGTGACATCTCCACCGTTGCTGGTATCCTCAAGGAGATCCTTTCCCCCAAGTTTGACGAGCAGATCAAGCAGTCCGAGGCCGTCATCAACTACGTTGGTGCCATCGCTGGTCAGCTTGTTGACGAGAAGGTCGGCGAGATTGAGAGCTGGACTCAGAACGCTCTCCCCTACATCATCGCCATTGTCGGTGAGGAGGAAGCCAAGTCTGTTGCCGAGACCCTCCGCAAGCGTGCTTCTCCTGATGCCGCTGCTGAGGATGCAGTCCTCTCTGACGAGGAGGAGGGTGAGGATCTGTGCAACTGCACATTCTCCCTGGCCTATGGTGCCAAGATCCTGCTGAACCAGACCCACCTCCGCTTGAAGCGTGGTCAGCGTTACGGTCTTCTCGGTCCCAACGGTACCGGTAAGACCACCCTTATGCGTGCTATCAACAACGAGCAGCTTGAGGGTTTCCCCAAGAAGGATGAGGTCAAGACCGTCTACGTTGAGCACGACTTGGATTCTGCCGATACTGAGCAAACCGTCATTGGCTGGACCATGAAGAAGCTCCGCGAGGTTGGACTTGACCCCAAGCAGGAGGAGGTCGAAGCCAAGCTCGAAGAGTTCGGTTTCCTCCGTGAGCAGCTCAACGGCCCCATTACCGCCCTCTCTGGTGGTTGGAAGATGAAGCTGGCCCTTGCCCGTGCCGTTTTCGAGAAGCCTGATATCCTGCTTCTGGATGAGCCTACCAACCACTTGGACGTCAAGAACGTTGCCTGGTTGGAAAACTACCTTTGCACCTCCCCTTGCACTTCCATCATTGTTTCCCACGACAGCAAGTTCTTGGACAACGTTATCCAGCACGTCATCCACTACGAGCGTAACTTCAAGCTTAAGCGTTACCGTGGTACCCTGAGCGAGTTCGTTAAGAAGGTTCCTTCCGCTCGCTCTTACTACGAGCTGGGTGCCTCCGATATGGAGTTCAAGTTCCCCGAGCCCGGTTTCCTTGAGGGTGTCAAGACCAAGGCCAAGGCCATTATTCGTGTCTCCGACATGACCTTCCAGTACCCCGGCACTCCTCGTCCCCAGATTACCGATATCTCCTTCCAGGTGTCTTTGGGATCTCGTATTGCTGTCATCGGTCCCAACGGTGCCGGTAAGTCTACACTGGTCAACGTTTTGACTGGTGAGTTGATCCCCACCGCTGGTGAGGTCTACCAGCACGAGAACATCCGTATCGCCTACATCAAGCAGCACGCTTTCGCCCACATTGATAACCACCTTGACAGCACTCCCTCCGAGTACATCCAGTGGCGTTTCCAGACCGGTGAGGACCGTGAGACCATGGACCGTGCCAACAAGATCGTCACCGATGAGGACGAGAAGGCCATGGACAAGATCTACAAGATCGAAGGTACCCCCCGTAGGGTCATTGGTATCCACTCCCGTCGTAAGTTCAAGAACACTTACGAGTACGAGTGTTCCTTCCTGCTGGGTGACAACATCGGCATGAAGAGCGAGAAGTGGACCCCCATGATGACCAGCGACAACGCCTGGATTCCTCGTAACGAGATCATCCAGTCCCACGCCAAGATGGTTGCCGAGGTTGATCAGAAGGAGGCCCTTGCCAGCGGTCAGTTCCGTCCTCTGGTTCGCAAGGAGATCGAAGAGCACTGCGCCCAGTTCGGTCTCGATGCTGAACTCGTTTCCCACTCTCGTATGCGTGGTCTCTCCGGAGGTCAGCGTGTCAAGGTCGTCCTTGCCGCCTGCTCTTGGCAGCGTCCTCACGTCATCGTCCTGGACGAGCCTACCAACTACCTCGACCGTGACTCTCTGGGTGCCCTTTCCAAGGCCATCAAGACCTTCGAGGGTGGTGTCGTTATCATCACTCACTCCCGTGAGTTCACTGAGAACCTCACTGAGGAAGTCTGGGCTGTTGTCGACGGAAAGATGACTCCTTCCGGCCACAACTGGGTTCAGGGCCAGGGCTCTGGTCCCCGTCTTACCGAGAAGGTCAATGAGGAGGACACCTTTGATGCTATGGGCAACAAGGTATGTTCAAACTTGCATAGTCAACATCATCACTCGAACCCCTCATTTTTTTTTCCTTCTTTTTCCCCCTTTCCGCACCCCAATTCTCAGCTTCTTCTACTCTTGGGTACAATATTCTAACTTCTTCAATAGATCGAAGCTCCTAAGAAGGCCAAGAAATTGACTAGCTCCGAACAGCGCAAGAAGAAGAAGGAGCGTATGGCTAGGAAGTAAGTTTTCACAAGCTGTGAGCCCATGTTCTCACGAAATGCATGCTAATCTCTTGCTACAGGAAGCGTGGTGAGGATGTCTTCTCTGATGAAGATGATTTCTAAACGAATAATTGAAAAGAAAGCGAGTTGTTCTAAGGGATTACTTTTCACTCATGGTTAATATTCGAATGGCTATTGTAATGTCCTCGATAGAAGTTATGATCGGATGAATTTACTTTCCATTAACGGATTTCAAATGCTTCTTTTCTCGCGGTGCCTTGGCCCTTGCTATTGCTTGTAGAATCCTTTGTAGGCGCAAATGGTAACTAGTATTTGAAGAGTCAACTAACAGATGCTCGCGCTGCCTATTTGAAGGCGAAATGAGACACTATCCAATACGGCGTATACTTCATTTCAGTCTGATAACTATTTTACTCACTTTCCGTTGACTGAGCCAGGTTTCCAACTGAACGAAGGTGGTCCCTCAATTATGAGACGCCTTCGCCTTAACCTAATCCGTTTATTAGCAAGCTTCAGTGTCCACACCGTGTTATACTTGAAGTCCCGAACATCGGTAAAGATAGGAATAGCATCATTGACTATATGTCTTTTCCGAGGCTCTATAGATCATGGGGATGCCGACATCTGGTATAGGCTCATCTGCTTGAGCTCTATGAAGCCATATATTCGATTGCTTTAGGTTTCAAACACTATACCATGTGTAAGTCTGTTGAGCTAATCATCTTTACCACGATACCATACTGTCCTATGACACCACTTGTCTCAACTATATCCCATGTATCTATCATCTTCCAGATCCTTTCTACTTCTATTCTAGCCATCATCTACTGTCACTCCCATGCGTTTTCACCGTATTCCTTCCTTAACCATATTGAAGATGAAAGCTCAAATGAGTCGCCCTAATTCATTAACAGCACTTAAAACAAATAACTGGCGTGGTATCTTATGAGAACCACCCACTCCATCTCCAGGATATGAGTGTCCTAAAGTTCAGGTTAAGTCAAACTTGAGTGCAGGAAGATTCGCCTCGTGTAGCAAATACGGGGATGCCGATGGGACATTAGTCTACTCCTAATCGTATGGGTAGTATCTATGCATCTACGGATACTACTTCCGTGATCCCTACTCCTGTTCCGAGTCATTGACCACGCATGTTCGGATAGAGCTTGGGTTCAACAGTCAACTTCAGAAGGTACCTTCTCTAACAAAAAAAAACAAGACAAGGCTCAGTAAAATGTCCACCCGAAGATATTACGAATAAACCAATCATTTGTGTGAATCTCCATGCCGAAGAATCGAGAAACACGTGGAAATTTGGTAGTAGAACCGATTCACTTACTCCAGTTCGCTAGTAAATTGGGCGCAAATAATAGACTCAGATTGTCTGATGTGCCTACCTTTTTACCTGCCTGCTTGGACTACTTGAACTGTTTGAAGTTGGGATGACTGAAATGCTGGAATTACACAAGATAGGCCTAAGTAAATTGACAATAGACTACCAATTCGCGGATACTGTATCATCGGTTAAATCAATAGTTAGCCTCAGATTGGATTCTTTCGTTTGAAGGAAACAATTACTCCCCTCAGGACTTCATTCTTAAGTAATGTTATTTACCCCAATATCCAGGGACTCAAATGAGTCAGAATGGGGAGTTGGTTCGTCATAACAATCATAGTACACTTATATACTAGTACGGAGTAGTACTATCAGTGCGTGTTCATATTGCACATTGGATATTTTCTCGGGTGCGCCATCTGTGGAGCTCTTAATGCCACATCCCAGAGCCCCCACCACCGCCTTTACAAATTTTTGCCTTATCGATAAATATGCCTTTTTTTGGCGGGGTTTTATTAATTGAGCGGCATCGTGGGTTCCCATCTTCAGGCTCATTCCACTCATATCTACTAGTCACACCCTTTACCTTATAAGACTCGACGTCGATGGTGTGTGGGGGGCTGTAGCATGTTATTTTGAACATATTGCGTCAACCCAAGAATTCATATTTGAATCCCTCGTTCTCACACAACTGAGGGGCCCATAACGTTTATCAAACCGCCAAAATTGAGAGTTTTCCTAGTTGGTCTAGAAGAGAAACCGTCTTCCTTGCCAGTTTGAACTTGACATCCGTTTTCTTAGCAACTAGGACTCTTAAAAATGGCTGAGGCTTCGATTGCTTACCCCGCGTCATTAGACACGCTATATGATGAAGCGTCCTCGTTGAAGCAATTATATGAGCCTATCCGGTTAGCAGATGCTGAGATAGTTCCAATCTTACAGTTACCTCTCGCAAAGGCTGTCTTTGGCCACGATTCGGCAGATGAGAGTACTCTCGCTCGTGTATCTAGCGGAGAAATCTCGTATACAGCCTTTTTGACAAACAAGACGAAGTCTATATCTCAATCGCCACTAGATGGCCTGACCTCTGAACAGCGGAGTTCGCAGCTGCTTCACATTGGTCTAGCAGCCCTCTTCAGTTTTCTTCAGTCCAATGTCACTGGCCCCCCACTAAGCTTCAACCCTGCAGAGCTAATTATTCCGTCCACTCTGCAAGCTGATCCGACATGCCTGAGAGCCGTCCGAGCGCATATAATTCGCGGTCTCTCGGTAGATGGTGAAGCAGCTTATAAGTTGACTCCGAATGTGGAGCTTTTCGCTGTTGCGAAGGCTATCCTGGCCGATACTGATGTTCTACTTACGAATGGCCCGTTGGTTGCTAGGACGGCAAGAATGCGTGTCAATTTTCTTCACCAGAAGATGCTATCAGAAATCACTGGCACGCTTCAGGATGCGATCTATTCCGACATGGAGCAAATTAGCAGCATTTTGTTGAATGGAAATACTGCTGGCTCAGAGAAAGGGAAATTCCTACTCGAGAGAGCACTTATCCACACTCATCACGGCTTTGATTCCAAAGCCAGAGCCGATATCGACAAGGCTGCATCAGAACGGAATTTCAAATTTGCTTTAACCGGAAAATTGGGCAAAAGAACTAAGTTCCAAGAGCGCGATATCAGTCAACTTGTCATCATTGCGAAGAGTGCCGAAGATGCAGGAGATACGAATATCAACAACTCAGGTGATTCTGAGCCCTCGGGGCCGAAGAACTTAGACCTCAACGATGATACCCTTCTGGAATCTATATCTTTTACGAAGGATGAGAAACAAGAGTTCCAGAATAAGCAAGTTACCGTACAAGAGGAGTCGACGCTCCCGCCAATGCTGGCATCTCTTGATCCCGGGAATCAGCCAAAGCTCAACCCTGTGGACTCCGCTATTCTCCTAGCTCTTGCGGCCGCGATAACTAACACTACACCAGAGGATGGTCTAACTCGAGAGGAGACACACCCCTACGCCACCCGAGTCCTTGAGGGTGGTAGCTCAAACTGGCAGATCTACACACAGGGTCTTCTAGCTCGGAGCAGAATTGAGGGCTATAGGGCTCGAACTGTGGAAAGATCGGTTTTGCAAATGCAAGCTCTTGTGGATCAAGTCATTGCCGACACCGCTACCCTCGATAGTCAAGCCACTTCTACTGTCGAGGAACCTACTACATTCCTTCCAAGACCCGAGAAATCCGAATCCGCGTCAGCTGCAGAGAGACTCGAATACATATGGCATCTGAGCTTCTCCACCAGGTGGGATCTCGAGGCTGAGTTGGCAACTCGTTGGGTCAATCTCGGAGGATTGCGTACTGCTCTGGAAATTTATGAGCGTTTACAGATGTGGGCGGAGGCTGCGCTATGCTATGCCGCTACAGAAAGAGAGGAGAAGGCTAAGTCCATGGTTCGCAGACAACTCTACGAACCTACGAACAAAGAGCTTGAGGATGAAAATGAGAAGTTTGAGGGACCCGAGCTCTCGCCTCTACCTGCTGATGCCCCAAGACTTTTCTGTATTCTGGGAGATCTTGACTCAGACCCAGCCATGTACGAGCGCGCGTGGGAGGTCTCAAATAACAGATACGCCCGCGCTCAGAGGTCTCTGGCTCGGCATTACCTCACGTTGAAGCCACCTGCTTTGGAAAAGGCAGAGGAAGCTTTCCGCAAGAGCTTGCAAATTAACCGTCTTAACCACGGCGCTTGGTTCTCACTAGGCTGTGTACAGCTTGAACTACAACGTTGGGATGATGCGAAGGCCTCATTTACTCGGGCCGTCCAATTGGAAGAAAACGATGCTGAATCATGGAGCAACCTTGCTGCAGCTATTCTACAAACACCTCAGCCAGATGAATCCACGCCCACTGCTGTGGAGCAGCTGCCAGACGAAGAGCGCGAAGCGGAAACAGAAAAAGCGTCGGAAGATCCTCACAAACACAAGCGCGAGGCCCTTGCAGCCCTCAGTCGTGCGGCTCAACTCAAGAATACAAACTCTCGTATCTGGGACAACGTGCTTACGGTGGCAGCTTCAATCCCTCCTCCGTTTACCCCGTTCCGTGATGTTATAACCGCACAGAGGAAACTCATTGAGATTCTTGGGGATAAGAAAGGCGAAAAAGCGGTCGATCTTCCGGTCTTGGGCATGCTTGTCGATCACCTTACCACTGCCTACGAGTATGAAGAGCTTGTAATCAAAGTTGACAATGGCAGTGAGCCTCCTCAGCAACTCGTTCGCAGTGGTACAATCGCTGGCCAGATTCTGTCTCTGCTGGACAACTCGGTTGTGCCACAAATCACCCACTCTGCCTCACTTTGGCTTCTTGTTGCCCGCGTTGAACAATGGCGTGGACGGCCGACGAAAGCCTTAGAAGCCCATGAAAAGGCCTGGCGTGCCACCGTAGCCTCGTCAACACAGGGGGCATTCCAGATGGGTGATGAGAAGAAGTGGATGGAAATCGTACGTGCTACAGAGAAATTGGTCCGCAATGGGTATTCTAAATACGGACCTATGGACAAAGAAGGCCAGGAAGATGCAGGTGAGGCTGAGCTCGTTGCCAAAGATTGGAGGTTTAAGGCTCGTAGTGCAGTGAGGGGTATTCTGGGCAAAGGCAAGGAGTTCTGGGAGGATAGTGAAGGGTGGTCGCAGTTGAAGGAGCTGCAGAGTGAGGTTGGAAGTACATAAGCAGGCCTCCTATGTGATTAAGTTTTCATTTTCATTATAGATCGGTACACAAAATCCCATTTCAGAGACTACATACACTGCCACTTTCCCTTTTATATCCGAGTTCGGTTTTCCAATGGCCTCTACGAAACACGGTTGAGAAATCACTTCCGGAGCAGAATGGACGAAACCCGATTCTCCTCGGTTATAGGTGGTCATTTCTTCAACGTAGGAAACATGTTGACTTCTTGTCAACAAGCAGAGAGAGGTCTGTAACGACTATCTGCTGAAAAGCTGCTTGATATCGAGGTTGACCACGACCCTCCGGTACATGTACATAAATGCTTGCTCTGCTATGAAAGCAACGGGCTCCTTTCCACTGAGATAATCTTGGGTAAGGGATGGTTCCCAGGTTTGGAGACATTAAGCCAATGACGATCTCACTGCCTGGAAACGTCGACTGCAGTGTATGCAAAGGTGGCGGTCAGTTAGACCGGACTTCATCGAATGTGGGGATCTTGCCGGACTCGTAATGGGCTAGGAGGCTGTCCATATCCTGGTCATTCATCTGTACAAGTTCGCCCAGGCCCCAGGATTCACAGACTCCAGACATCCTGGGTAAAATGTCAGTAGAGGTTTGTAAGGTATCTTGGACCACTTACCATTTCATCCTTTTTGGACCTTCCTCTACCTTGGGAGCTACCTCCCTTAGCTTTCTCCGCAATTTTCCCACATTTTCTATTGCGGCGCCCATATTGTCGGGGAGAGTGTCGGCGATTTTCTTTCGTACCATACTCGCAAGCTTGGGGCCATTTCCATTCGTGCTGACCATCACCTGTAACGGGCCATCCCGATGCACACTACCGAAGTAGAAGTCACATTCAGGAGGTACATCGGCGATGTTTGCGGGTATTCTCTTCTCTTTACACAGTTTCCATACACGGGTCGAGGCGTCTGGGTCGTCAATGGCACAGAGAACCATATCTGCTCCTTCAAGGTCTGTTGGCTCGAAGTTCCGATCGATGTGAGATACTTGGCCCTCGGAGACCCGAAATGCTACTTCATCGTTGAGACCAGAGGCAGGACAGACAACCGTTACTTTGGCATCGGCGTTAAGGGCATGGAGGATGCGACCGGCGGCTACCTATGCTCAGCATGTAACCGGTCAAAACGTATTCCAAATATATATAGTAGTTGGTTGCTAGCTAAAGGAGCTTACCTCCCCACCTCCTACAACCAAGACATGTTTGTCTTTCACCTGCCAGGCAACAATGAGAGAGCCTCCTCCCTGGACTTCAGGAAATTTCCGCGGCATATTGGAATTGGTGGAATTGGGCTTCGATTAACTATCAGCAAAGCGGGGTTTATCGAAGTGAGGTTGGCGGGGACTTCGGTACGGGGAGCAACAAAACCCCGTGACGAAAAGCTCCAGCTATTTTTCTCTCCAAAATTTTTTTTTTCTTTCTTTCCCGTTGCTCATCGTGGGCTCCCCATTCTACCACCACCTTGAACCTTCCCCCAGTCCCTTTTCCATGCCTTATTCTAGCACATAATTGCATCAAAATGCGGGGAGTACAGATTTTCTCTGGGACATCGCATCCCACACTTGCTAAGGTGGTCTGCGACCGGTTAGGGACTCAACCTGCCCGGGCAGACTTAGGTAAATTTGCCAATGGGGAGACAAGTGTAAACATTGGTGTCTCAGTACGGAACCAAGATGTCTATATTGTCCAGAGTGGCAGTGAGAAGATTAACGATAGTGTCATGGAACTCTTGATCATGATCTCTGCCTGCAAAGGAGGTTCTGCGAAGTCCATCACAGGTATGCTCACCAAATCCAGTCTTTAAATATCTTAGCTGGCTAACTTGCGCCTTATTCTAGCGGTCATACCGTATGCTGCCTGCCTAGTTTGACTATCGCACAATTGATGCTGACCTAGCCGAGGTATTTTCCATACTCTCGCCAATCTAAAAAGAAGAGCCACCGTGGTGCCATCACCGCCCGCATGCTGGCAAACCTCCTTTCAGTTGCTGGAGTAGACCATGTGATAACATTGGACTTGCATGTGAGTCACAAAGCAATTGGTGACAGTGTAATGTCTTTTCCTGGACATATTTCTCATCAGGAAATATATAGGCATCCCAGATGCAGGGATTCTTCGGCAAACCCGTGGACAACCTGTTTGCTGAACCCTATATCGCTCGTTGGATCCGCATGAATGTTCCTGGCTGGAAAGAGGCAGTCGTTGTCAGCAAGAATGCTGGGGGCACCAAGCGTGTTACATCATTGGCGGACACCTTAAAGCTCAACTTCGGCATCGTCACTACCGATAGGCGGCGGCCCAAGATGAATATGGCTATGACGGACAGCACCGTCTTCTTTGATTCCATAGATGACGACTGCACGCCCGTCCAAAAAGAGGATGATCCGTTTGTACTTCACGTACAGACTGGAAGTCATAATAATTCGCAAGTCGAAGAGGTGCATAGGTTATCTGATAACATGGAATCATTGTTATCGGCAAATGCCTTGCTTCCAGACATTCTAACAGGTGCTCGACGCCCGTCAGAGCTAGAGGCTGCTCACGGGTGTACGGATGTCCGAGTACACGACGTAATCACTGGGAGACTCGTAGAGGGTCACCTCGTCGATGATGATTATCCTCCAGTCGACTCTATGCCTGCGTCTGGAGACACTACACCCGGGCAGACTGTGGCAGAAAGCTCCGATTCTATTCCTGACCCAATGGCGGAATCCTTTGTCTCCACCACGTCTTCTTTACCGGGCGACCATGCTCTTGGCGGCTCGTTTGATGCTGCTGAATCATCTGATGAAGAAGGTAGTGTTGGACGAGCTATCGAGCGAGAGAAGACCATTACTTTCGTGGGCGACGTCCGTGATAGGACTGTGTTCATCGTCGATGACATGATTGACAAAAGTGGATCATGGATTGCTGCTGCAGAGACTGTTGTGAAGAAGGGTGGTGCTAAGAAGGTCTACTGCATCGCAACCCACGGACTCTTTGGAGATAAATCCCTTGAGCAAATGGAAGAGTGCGAGGCGATTGACTACATTGTAGTGACCAACACTTTCCCCATCTCGGAACAGATGGTTAAGAAATCGAAGAAGTTGGTCGTCATCGATATATCGACTCTCATCTCAGAGAGCATTAGACGCCATCATTATGGTGAAAGGTAAGTTTATCCTTCAATTCACGGCTGTACTGGGGAATCCTAACGCTTGCTGAAGTGTTTCGGCACTTTTCCATCTGAACGACTAACGTGTATTCTTCAACTACGCCTTTTTCTATTCCCATGCTTTTGGACGGGGTAAAATCTCGCCATCGTGCCCACTACGGTATAACATGAACTTGACGCATTGATTGATGATGACTTCAAGCGAGTAACGACCTGAAAAATGATGAATTTCTTATCCTCTATACCAGATGGCGGTTACTTGCTTTCACTTCGCAGGCTTCTGCTTTCTCCCGTACAATTATGGCCGTACATCTCTCATGATACCTTAGGCGATTTCTTTCTAACAAGTTTCAAAACCGTTGCCCTATCTGGGCATCGATTCAACATACTTATCTCAGCATCGCACAAACGACCATTTCAGGTCTCGCTTCAAATAGGAAGATTGGCCTCCTATGGCTACAGATGATGTGGCTTTTGTTTATGCCTTGTTACTTAGTTGTGCTTTGATCTCATTGGGAAGCCAATAGCCGGCAAACCATAATTTTACTACACCAGCGATGCAGTCCACTTTGGGTACTGCAGGAACATCTTGAAAACTCACAAGATTGTTCTTAACGGAGCGTTGGGAGAGCAAATTCGGTTCTGTCTCGCTGTCTGCTCTTTGTGTCAATCGACACGGGGGATAGTTAGCGGCAGGGCTGTCGAGGAGTGAAGGCACCAGTTTCTGAAATTTTCGTATTTCATGGCCTCGGCCAGTGGAACTGGTGCAAGAGAACATCTCGAACATTTCTGTACTTGCATTCATCGTAGTCTCAAATCTACTTCCAAAATATATCTGTTTTGTGCCAACCTACAAGTCCTTTCTTTCCTCTCTTTCTTGGGCTGCACAGGCTGTGTCTCGCCTTTGCGTAGTTGAGTACGGATAGATATCAGGGTCATTCTTTGGTCTCCGCCGCTCTCAAACAATTGGTTGAGCATTGGCGCAAGTAATGAGCCGAACTGGTCTTCGTTGCTCGGAGTCAAGTAGGCGGCAGGTTTGTTAGGTGGTCTGACTTCATTGTACTGTGCCGTTCTAGACTTTTGGCAGAGAGGTGTGTATGTGACGTCGCACAGTAGACCTGAGCTCGATCGTTGTAGCGGTGTACCCAGTTGAACGCCATTCGAATTTACAAGAAGTCGATCCGATCCGATCCAAAGTGAATCGGTATGCCTGCGATCGATGTCATCTACTGGTCTTTGCTCGATTGAGATTCACAGGAGAAGGTCTGACCCATCTAGTCATTCACTTGCTACAGCCATGTGGACACACAATGTGTCCTCGAATCAGCCGAGTCACCTTGAAACAGGATGTCAACGAGACTCTGGCATCGGAGAAATGAATTGCTCTGCGGGTCACCACAAACAAATATCATGAGAATTGGTACAGACACGACGCTATTACTTCGGGTAATACGACATACTATCCTTTGTGTGAAAAGGGAGATTACAGGCGATTCAGGGCAGGCGAGAAAGGAAAAAGAGACCTGTCTAGCACAAAAGTACCAGCGGGACGCGTGGGTCATTGTTCGAAAAGGAACCAACTCCGCGGGAGACGGGGGGACACACTAACAAGCCAACGAAACCTACCGGGGCACAGGAATACGCCGGGGAAGAGGATCCGGTAGATCAGCGCAGAAGTCGACCAAAGGTTCGAATTTCAACTTGGATGTCACTGTTTCTCAATTGGGCAACGGGATCGGAAAGGATCACAACTAGCTCGCTTCCTCCGTGAAGGTTCTAAGCGGGCATGAGTGAGGATAACCGACTACCCTCGTGAGAATCCAAGCAGCGTCTACGTAGTACCTACAACCCCAATGTGTCCTGATACGGCGACCGGCGTTAGGGTACCCCGTTAGCCTCTACGACGATTCGGCTGAAGTGGGATTGATGAGATATAGCGTCGTCCATGCGATGTCATCAATGGCCCTAGCGCCTTGGTGTGGAACACTGTCAGGTCCGACAGGCTGGGTATTTGGGGGCTTTGGACGCTGTGCGCACCGCGTGCGCATTTCTCTTGTCGGTTCGAGACCCAATTTTCTTTTAGTCCTTTTTGGTCCTGCCAAAGTCAGGCCGCTAGAACTAATGATTTGCTGATAATTTCGATCTACTTGTTTTAGTGGTCCAATACGACTACAAACCCCCCCCCGAACTAGATTTAGGGCCTAATTAGCTTACAGGACTGGAGCTAGTGGAGGTCTTACACCTTCGGCTGCGCGCTGAGGAACCCCCTGGTTTCCCGATTCTTGGAATTGGTTGACAGGTCAGTCTGCCGGATGTTAAATGACTGCCGGCTTTTAAGTTGGAGAAGAATTTACGACATGTTTGATTCCAATTGTTGCCACCGCCCAACGAACGAGGTAAAGTGTCCGCCTCCACTACCCCTTTCTCGGGTCTGGGTTGCACATCCTATGCGCTGGTGGCTTTTGACAGCACTAAGCTGGTACTTAACTCTATTCGTACTGGAAAGCCACCGACTCACGAACCCGGTTGGCGGGTCAGTGGATCCTCTGCAATTGTCCGTCGCGATCAGCTAACTAAGATCAGCACAAGAGCGAGGGAGAGGTAAGAGTGGGTAAAAAGAGATAAAGAAAAAAAAAGAAAAGAAAAGATCACATCACATCACAAAAATTTGAAATTCGGCAAAAAAAAAAAATACAAAACAAAAAACACGAGAGAAAATTGGCGCCAGATTATACGATATTCCAAAGTGAGATAACCTTTCTTGTCGGGAGGCACATCAACTATACTTCATAATGACAGACTAGTACTGCTAGTCGTCTTATATAGGTGTGATGCACACACAAACATACATCGATATGCACTACATACATCCAGACCTGCATGGGAATCTCATCTGAGGATGCATATCACGTGTCCGGAATGGGATGTATACTCCGGACGTCTCTGATTGCTCCCTTCCAGAACACCTAAAAGGTTTCCCTGCATCGTCAGCATCTCACCGATTCATGGTGGAGCAGTTAAACTTCCAGCCTGGGATGCTAAAAGACCGGGGGCCTCGGTAAAGGGGTGCCGGTGCAACTCGGTGATACGGTGGCTATAACATGGACAGGGGAGACCCTTCTTCTACAAGCTTCCTGATGGGACAGCGTGCCTATGGGGATGAGCCCAAACAAGTCAGATACGACCAACCATGATGTGGAATTGGGAATTGAGGTTTCGGGAAGGGAGTGCGAGAAAATTTAAATTGGACTTCAAAGTTTCTTATCCGTCAAAAATCACCTGCTCAGAAAGAAATTTCAGGTAAATGAAAAAAGAAAAATAAAATATAAAAAAATAAAAATAAAAACCCATCAAGCCATGGAAATCGGGACTGTGCTAGGGCCAAGGGAACCAGTGTGGGAGTGGGAGAGAGAAAATGATGAAAACTATTTGTCACATGGGTCCTGAGTTTCTCAGGTTACTCTAACAATAATATTAAAAATATACTAGTTAAGACATGACTAATTATTGAAATAGAGAGAGGGGAAGAGGCAGGTGGAAGAAAAAATCAAATTAATAAATCAAAATGGAGGTAATATCGCTATAAATACATTAGATTCAAGCTATCAAAAAAAGAAAATATACCCCGTCAGTATGGATCTTGGGAAGGATCCGCACGCCAAAAGTTCCCAATGCACTGGCACTGGGAAATCCTTTTTACTCCTCCAATCATCAGTATCCGATTCTTTACTTTTAGGCCCAGATCCGTGGCCCTGGTTATAGCTGCGTAGAGTACCAATAGTCCTGTCGCCTTTGTCCGATCCCGGCTATCTCCATCGAATGATGATCTTCGAGATCTGCGACATCGTGAGCCCCAGACCTATCCTAAATATGGTAAGAGAAGCTCCAGGGTTCCCGGACTATCGCATAACTTTCCAGCTCCCCGGGCGCCCTCTCATACCCACTTTCTCTGATCCACTGGCGATATATCACTTTACTGTCCACTGTTCAGTTAATGATGATTGGTCTCCTTCCCATTATTGACATCCATTGTTGGGCTCTTGCCAGATTTCCCCGTCGTGGCTTTTGTTTTTCTTTTTGTTTTTGTTTTTCTTTTTCTTTTTTTTCTTTTTCTTATTCTCTCTCTCTCTCTCTCTGACACACGAACCTCAGCTCACACACAATTCCTCTTCCCTTTGGCTTCTCTACTTCCTTTTTTTCTCTTTCCTTCGTACACATCTCTTCGATCACACTCAGGTTGCTCCACCCCACTAATGCTCCTTAGACAATAACCGGGTACGGATACTTGCATCACAATTCTAGCATCATTCTAGTGGCATGTAGCTGAAGTTGCCCGGTCTGGACTTCACACATCTTACCGTTTTCTGTACAGAAAGGTCGTGTTCAATGCGTCTTAGCAGACGGTAACTCGTTCCCGGTCCTAATCGAAAGCTCGCGACTATATATACTATGGAGCTTCTGCCAATTCGTCTCTACAACATCTCCTCATTCCTCTTCAGTCTACCTGCATCTCTGACCTTGCAACTTCCTTACTACCGAGTGAATACGGCCTCCCTTACTATTCTTCTTCATCCCTCGCAAAGGACTCCCTAGAGCTTGCTTTAAATTCCACGTCCGCTCCTTTCCAGAGCCAAGTTTCGACATTGTTGTTGTGTGAACCAAGGTTCAGTGACCGAACCCAAAAAAACTTCCCCCCGGACTCTAACCTTACGTGAACCTCCTGAGGTAAGTGACGTGGACCAAGCCTTTAGAACTGAAACATGTTAAACTAACCTGTCGGGACAGCATCACCATGGCCAACCAATGCCCGGGACATGTTTTCGCTATTGTGCAAGCCACCAATGGGAACATCCTCACCTGGCGCTGTTCGGACTGCACCTCGGGGCCATTTGTGGCCATCTGGCGCTGCAAGATCTGTAATCACTGCCGCTGTAACTCATGCCACACCGCGAAGGCCTGAGTAGCAGCTACACTGGTAGCCATCGGGTCTGGTATACTTCGGTAAGTAGTGGTACAAATGGGGGAGCGAATCCTGCTTTCCTTGTGTAACGAGAGCTTGAGGATCGACCGCTGACCCCTTCTTAGATTCAGACCCTTAAAAAAACGTTCTTGCTGCAGCAAAATCCCTGCGTGACAGCTGCAGGCGGGCAACCCCTTGCCATCCCACTTACGAATTAACTTTTTCCTTTCCCTTCCATTTCCTTAATTCCCTTCTCGCTGTCTCAGACGCCTGCATTCCCACATTCTTGGTATCGATCCAGAGCACGAATTAGTCTCGACGGATCCTTCTCCCGGGTGGAAGGCAACCAATCAGCGCTGTCCCTGGAGCCCAGATTGAATGTCTGATCGTCGATCCGCCAAGAAAAAAGGGTGACCGATCAAGGCTGGAGCAAGCGGTCTCGAATCCTTTCCACTCCCATCTTCTCTCTCTCTCTCCTCTCTGACACGCATCCCTTGATGAAGCTGGTTTTCTTCAGCAAGCATGGACCTGGAGTCAAGGTTCTGGGACCCAAAACAGAATCTCCCAGAAACAAAAAAAAAAAAGTTGGCCATGGATATTTTCGGCTTCGACATCCTAATTCCCTACGACCGTGTTTGTATTTTCGTCTTGTTTCCTCTTTCCCTGTTATCCCGTGCTTGTTAAGAATGCAGATAGAAGATAGAACCCCCCATGCGGCAACGCAAGAACCCAATCTACTACTTAATTTACTTCTTTTTAATTCCCACCCTGTTACTGGAATATAGCGTTCGCTGTTGATTACTTGTTACACGGCTATCCCGCGTCTCATCCTCCAACGTCACACGTGAAAAGGTAAGCTGTAACACCTCTCATAAATAGTAGGAGGCTATTATATCCCCCCTCCCAAGAATTATACTCCGTATGACAGGACCACGCCAGGCTCCACTTTCCAACGGACAATGAAGTCACCATCCATCCCTGGAAACTTCCCATTCCATTGTACGACACAGTACGACGGGTTTGGAGAGTAAAAAAAAACTGGCAACCCTCCCCCGGGACAAAAGTGGGCTCCAACGAACCTCCTCCCACTTTGACTTCGGGTTGGGAAGAAATTATGGAGACAGGGGCGGAATGAATGTATGGAGTATACTTCTATAAACTCAATTCGGGAGGTTCGTGATGCCGGAACGCTTTTCCGTTCGCTCAGGCCGCCCCTTCTCTCTCTCCCTCTCTAAATAAACAAATATCCTATTTCATTATTGGGGGGAGTGGTTAAGATTGCTTTATGCATAATTTGTAACCTTTTTTTTTTTTTTTTCCCTTTTTCAATCTGGGGTTGGGCATTCATTCATTCTTTACTCTTCTTTGGTGCGACGTTGGTTGTTAACTTGTTGGTAACTTAAGTATGCCCCGGCCTTTTCCCGCCGGAAGGAGAAAGAGTCAGACATGGTTTAGGCTAAGCATTGTTACAATGGACCCCTAGTTGGATCGGCGGATGTGAGGTCGTTAACCTAGCGTGTGTGTGTGTGTATATGTGTGTGTGTGTGTGTGTGTGTGTGTGTGGAACTTTGTGTGCATGCATGGGCAAGGTCACTTCTTGCCAGTGGTTGAGTACTGGGTGACGCAGGGAGTTTCAGCTTGCATCCTGCCGGGAAAGAGTTCCTTTATGGGAGTTAGGGGGAGTGATGGTCATGGGATTGAGGGTTACTGCGATGATGTCTTTCTTTTGTATTTTATTTTATTTTATTTTATTCCATTTTTGTTGTTTTTGTGTTTTTGCGGGTCTGAAGGTTTGGATCGAAGTTGCCGTCTGGGGTGATCGTCGATGATGCGTTTAGCGTTGGGATTTATATTGGAAAAGTTTATTTCTGGGGTCATGCCTATAATAGGTCTAGGGGGTTGGTTGGGAGATGAGTTATATGTGCTTTGTTGAGATGTATATCAAGTATTACGGTATATGTACTAGAAGGGGTGAGATCGGCCTGGGCTCTTATGTGCTGATCATACGATACTCTCTATACGAAGTATTGATGCGCAATACGTATACTCGGCCGGGCTTCTAAGACTGTTCTAGAATTTGGAAGCTTCGAGGAAGATTATCGTTTACCTCAATGCAATAATGCCATAGTTAACTAGTTATAGCCTGACTAATCAAGCTATGCATCGTGGGACTTTCGCCAGTAGGTCGCTCCACTCAATAAATCGCACTTCTTACACAAAAATTTTAAGGATATCAAATTCGTCTTAGCTTCGTCAAGGACAACCCCAAAAGTGAAGCGGAAATTTCTACGCCGCCATGTAGCTTTTGCAACGATTAGTGCCAGAAATTGTATCCATGTGATTGTAGGAGAGATCGCCATCATCAAATAACCCGGAATGTAAACCCCAAACAACAAAACTCAGGTATAGATACTCTGCTCTCTATTAGTAAATTCCTCGCTTAGATCGGTCGATCGCTTACCTCGGTAATCTGGTTGACCTGAAGCCCGGGCTCGGCCATAGTACTAGCGTCTTCCAAGAACCGCAGAGGCATCCAAACTAAATGACCCTTAATCTCATTCAACTTCTCCCGAACGTCCTTGACACGCTGAAACGGATCAAACAAGTGTCCCTGCTTCATCCGGTTACGACACGGGGAAAACCAGTCATAATCGTCGAAGTTCTTGATGTTGTCGTCCGGATCGGCACGGAAGAGCATTCGATATATTTCTGTGTTAGTAGTCGCCCGTCCGGTCCACATCTCCCAGAGCGGGTCGCTCATAGGATCCATAACAAAATTGTTCTCGGGTCCCTCGATGATATGGTTCATGCAAACATTTGGTGGCTGCGCATTGGGGCTTTGCGAAGCGTCATAGTCCTGGGCTGGGAGCAGCCCAAGATGTTCCCTCCAGAGCTGCCGTCGGAGTGTAGCGGCTAGACGACCTGCCTTATATGGCTTGCCATCCATCATGCTGTCAATGAAGTCCTGGTCCTCCACAACGATAGCCAGTTCACTATCGTGGTATCCCAGTTGCGACTGGCATGGTCAGCTATGGCTTGGTGGGTTTAAATCAGAAGAAACATACCCGATCATTGATGTTGGCACTGCCACAAATAGCAACTCTGTCATCTACAATGCACACCTTGCCATGGACATAGAGCTCCTCCTGGACGAAGTTGTATTTTTCATCTTCTGCTTCACCCTCCCAGGCTTCATCAGACATCCTGCCACCGTTCAGCATAGTCGTGTGGGCAACCGTATCCTTGCTGGAAGGTTTGTATTCGGGCTTGTGGCGCTCGGCCTGCTCCTCATATCGCCGCAGCCTTGCAAGCCGCTCTTCTTTTTCTTTTTGCGCGTCATCATAGCCAACTTCGCCCTTATCGCCCTCTTTACCAATGGAAGGATGAACGCTGTCACTCATGATGGACTCCGCAATTCCACGTTGGATGTCATGGTATGTCACTCCCGCTTCCTTCTCTAGTTCTTCCAGAGCAGGGGTTTTGTTGATACGATCATATGCGCGCAGATTGAAAACAAAGATGTGTTCTTCGCCTATTAGCAATTGTTTTAATAGAATAGAAGGTAAGCTACTCACGTGTAGGATCGACGCCTGCGTGCCTGAGCTGGCCGAAGATCGAGTGTTCACCACGGTTGATCGACTTATACTGGTAATCCATGATCGCCCGGGTGCCTGTTGCTTCAGCCTGTCTCAGATCTCCTGCAAATCCAGGAATGGCCGGGATCACAATGATCACCCGGAACTTTCTGCCTTCTTTGGAAGCACGGACGCAAGCATCAACGATTGCGCGTCCAATCGTATTAAGTATAGGCTTCTGTTGATCTCCAGTGGCCGTGACTAACAGAATCAGTAAATGCATAGTGAAAGGGGAATAAGTCAAACGTACTGAAGAATTGGTTCTCAATGTAGACGTAGTGTTCGGCTTTGCTGATGATCTCCTTGTAAGCGTTCTGGATGCTGTGCTCAGTCAGGATGCCGCTACTCCAGTCTGCACTGCTGCGCACAATTTGTGCTCGCGCACTGCCTTGGGCTCCACGGGGCTTCGAGGTTAGGGGCTCATAAGGATGCTGGACATAGTCACCGCAAGGGTACTTAGGCCGCTGCACAGCGACTAGGTCCTCATCTTCGCCGAGACGGCCCTCCAGCATCAGCCAATCAACAGATTTATCACGCTTGTACTTATCGCGCTTGATAAAGTTCCACCGTAGGACAAAGTGCTCAGCAATGTCATAGACACAGTCACCCATAAGACCCATGGCCACATCATGCCAGGGCATTCGGCCATAGTCCGCCTTGCTGAGTTCATTTGATTGCCATTGTGCAACACTCTGAAAATCCATGATGCGATTGTTGTTAAAATCCTGTCCTGGGAAGACCTCGTCCTTCATATTTGATGGGTGAACGTCAGCCAGAGGGTGCTGGTTAGCATCCCATCTCCCAAAGCATAGATCGATGCCTCCAATAAATGCCAGTGCATAATCAATAACAATAAACTTCTCGTGATGGGCCTTATCATCATCAGTTGTTGATCGTCAAGCATGTTTCGATGCATTAGCTCACCCAGTACAGTGTCATGTCGGCTGCATTCTCAAAAATGTTATGATCCGGATGCCGCAGAATCTTGATATTTCCATGACCAGGAGAACCTTCTGGACAGAGATTTCGTAACGCGTGTTTCGTATGGGCCGAGTTACAAGTCAGTGCTTGATTAACCTGACTTTATAAGTGACTGAGAATTCTAGCGTAACTGAAGGTGACTGACCTCTTTGTATACGATCACGTAGATCTTCACTCCTGCTTCCGCACGGCGTTTGAGCACTTGATCCAGTCGCCATTCCTGAGACTGATACGCGGGTCTGCGTAGGAATAGCTCCGGGGAAAGCCACCAGTCTTCGATGTAGATGACCTCCTTTGCATTTTCAAGAGCAATCGAAACAGCCCAGAGGTAGTCTAGTGCATCAACATACCACTTGACCTTATTGCCCTCCCTAATCGGAGCGAAGGATTCGAAACGATGGGATTCGGCGATCGCTGTTCTTTTTCTGTCGGTTTCTTGTTCATGCGCTTCGTCATGGCGGTGATTCGGGTTGACAATGTTGAAGAATTTGCCAACCTTATGCTTGACGTGGTGCGCCTCCTCTACAATGTTGGTATCTATCGGGCCTAGTCAGTTCGTTCGTAGCAAATTGGTGGATAGGATTGACCTTTGAAAGAACCCTCCAACGACTGGAGCTTTTCCTTGAACTTGTCCATTGTGACACCTTATAACGGCGCCCTTGGGGAATTGAATTGAGAAAAAGAACGACGTGACGTGGGGAGTTGCAGTGCAGCCAGGCAGCCATGTGTTCCTGAAAAAGTGGGCTCTGCTCCAACGAACAATGATTGAGGGGTACGTATGCGCCGAGCCCCCAATGACATCACGTTATTATTTAGCCTTATAGCCTTGCCAAATTAAATTCTTGAGCCTGAGATCTCATCACCTGATATTTCCCTCCGCGAATCCACACACCAGAGGCATTAAAATAGTGTCCCACGGAAGCTGCGGAAGCTCGCAATTGCAATACTTGTACGGTACTACGTACTTAGTACTACTGCGTACTCTGTACGGAGCTGTTGATAAGCGAAGCGAACCGCTCCTTCGTGTCTTGAACATCGCTGGTACGCCCCACCCTTGCTTCAATGGAGAGCGAACACCACCATTCAAAGAATCGAGATCCGTAGTGGGCACTTTCCCAATGGCTCTACTACGATCATCATGCCAGAGTCCTGTGACATGTAGTAAATTTAAAGCTCGCAACATTGATTTACTGACCAGATTCCATAAAGCACCATGAGGGCAATGCGCAACAATATCTACAAGGATGACGTCGATTTCGCCACCCTGGCACTGCAATCACCCGAGTTCGCGAAGTAGTAAGTCTTGGCTCCATCGAACCAGATGTTTGGAGGTTTCACGTTCTAAGGCGAGATATTACAGTCTGAAACCAAATAATCAATTGGACTTCAGTGATCCGGATGCTGTTCGGTAAGATCTACAAGCTGTGGGGTCTGGCCTCTCGATTAACTTTCCGTAGTCAATTAAGCATAAGTCTCTTGCAACGAGACTTTGGCCTGAACGTTCACATTCCGGAGAATAGGTTATGCCCGCCGGTATGTACCAGCCAGTGTACACCTATATCTGTTTCTACTGACAATAGCTGTAGGTGCCAAATAGGTGCGCGATGATCCCGAGCATGGAATTCCATTTCTGATATTGTCAGGTTAAATTATATCCTATGGTTGCAAAGCCTTTTAGACACTACTGGCGATGAATATCGTGATGACTACGACCCTGATAGAAAGGTTATCGGGCTTGACATGTACAGCTCACTCCATCATCAATCTAGGTAAATTTGATCTAACGTCCACAGAGGAACAGGATGCTGCAGCATATACCCGCTTCTTGGCTGCTCTGTTCGGCCACAGTGGAATTTTGTAGCAACAGG
The DNA here is from genome assembly GCF_001792695.1 of Aspergillus bombycis. Classification (NCBI taxonomy): domain Eukaryota; kingdom Fungi; phylum Ascomycota; class Eurotiomycetes; order Eurotiales; family Aspergillaceae; genus Aspergillus; species Aspergillus bombycis. The sequence goes on along the minus strand of NW_019170004.1, from coordinate 570,830 downwards.
TAAGGTTGCCTGTTTGAAAAATAAATAACCTAAAACTAACGGACACGTAAGACATCGATGATGACAATATACGAACGTCTCAAGAAGCTGTATCTGGGAATAGGCTAGAGTCTCGAATCCGTATTGTCAAGACCGATTGCAATGGTGATCTCATTCCCTTGGATAAGCTTGAAGTCGAAGGGTATGTGGATCTGCCGATACTTTACGTACTTCTGTTCCTGATGCGACGAAAGCCTTGATTACACAATGTGCAACCCTCCATTTTATACCTCTCGCGAGGAGCTGGTGTCCTCAGCGCAGGCAAAAGAACGGCCACCATTCTCTGTAAGCCACATATCCCAACGCGAAGGTCATGTACTCACACTAGATACAGGCATGCACCGGTGCAGAAGTGGAAATGGTTACCCAAGGAGGGGAAGTTGCTTTCGTGTCTCGCATGATCGAAGAAAGCCTCAAGCTCCGCCAGAAAGTCTTATGGTATACGTCGATGCTGGGAAAACTGAGCAGTGTCTCTATACTGGTCGAGAAGCTCATTGGGCATGGCAATCACAACTATGCGGTCACGGAGTTTGTCCAGGGCTCTAAGACTAGGAGATGGGCGATAGCATGGTCGTGGGGTGATCTCCGCCCTTCTGTGGTATGCCTCGCTCATTCGCATATGCATTCTATAATACTGATAGAGAAAGGACGTGGCGAGATCGATCACGACTTTTCCAAAACACCTTCTCCCATTCCCGTCCGAATACATCTTCGATATCCCCAACGAGTCTATCGACGATGCTAGTCAAAAGCTCCATACAGAGCTCGCTTCTCTTCCTCTTCAATGGCTCTGGCGCAATAATTTAGCCGTGGGAGTCGGGTTCGCTATGGAAAATGTGTGGTCCCGCCAGGCGCGTAGGAAGATGAAAGGTTCGGCTGGTGCAATGCAGAATATAGATGTTGATGACAGTAGCGCAGCCTTGGGGTTCAAAGTTCATCTGAGGAAGGAAGGCATCGAGGAGAAAGGCGTTCGAGTACTGATAAGATGGCTCAAGGGCACAGATTCGGTTTTGTTCGAGAGCTTCTGTGGTATGGTGAAGAGGAAGCTTGAGGGCAGGTAGAGGAAGCAATATAAGTTCGGTTGTTATTGATGCTCTCGATCACGGATCCATTACGGTTAACATTTAATAGTAAAGTAGATGAGCTGGATTGTCTTCGCCCGAATAGCGTCGGGAGTGAGCGAGAGGGCGGTCTTCTCATATTCATCCTCCTATGCAGTATTATAGGACTCAATCATAAGACTTGCCGGCCTTCTGACTCGTGCTGTTGGATCAATTCCCATGCCCAGCGCCATGCTAAACAGCATGGGCAAAGGTGCAACTGAGGAAGTTCACGCCAGTACCGAAAGCAAACAGAGGAATAGTGGCAGATTAAGATAGGGAAGAACAACGGAACTCAGTATATCGCAATATGTTCTCCACTGGGGATGTTCGGAGGAGGCTTCACCTAGGAGCACTATATCTCATCGCACGGTTTTATACTAGAGCCGAAACGAGCATCCATTTTTACTATTTTTTACTATAAGAACCATTTCGCTTCAAGGGCAAGCTTCTTTATTGAGGCATAAATGCTGAGAAAAGATGCTATACAAGGATAGTCCAGATGATGCTGGTTACTCCTGGGTAAACTTGGCAAGGATTACGCACCCCAGATCATCTCTCGTCCCTCCAGGCAAGAACTGTTCCCCCAGTTGATGGAGCCATTCGCATTTGCTATCTTAAGCATCCTTCTAACCAGTTCAGAAGGCACGAGACCACCCATCGAGCATTCAATTTCTTCTTCCCACAACAGCGACATATCTCCAGTTCGCGAATCGCCCTAGAAAAGAGCCAAAGAGGGCGCGAAAGCAGCGCACCCCAGCGCACCCCGTTGGATGCATTCCCTTCCCAGCCTAGTCGGTCCTATATTTCAGTACCACCAAAGCGAGCGCCTTGAACTCAACCGGCCACTTCGGCGCCACTCCCCTCGCCTGTCTTATACCGTTTGCCTAGTCTTGTTGGTTTAGCGGTCTTCTCTTCTACCTTGACATCTACAAATACTCAACTAGGAGGAGGGGAGGGTTGCGGTTAATTTTGTAGCAGGCTTGCGCGCATATACAAAGGAGGTATGCAAGTAGGGGAGCTCGTATTTATAAAATAATAACTGAAGAGTTTCTTACTTCCATGCTATTATTCTGGCATTCGTATCACACCTAAATTGAGCGCTACAACGTCGCTTACTTGTGCTCTCCTCTAGTTAGAGAAATTGAATCCAGGTAGCCTCATGAGATTAAAAGCAGCGGGTGTTTGTAAGACTAGCTATGCGACCTCGGGAATGCAAACTACCTACTGAGGACGGTTCTCGGCGCCCTCCGAATATGGAAAGTTACGGTCATTAGGAAAGATCCGGTTCGTTTAGGTACATATATAAAATCCGGCTCACATAGAAAGGTTAAGCACAGAAAAGTAGGTCTACAACAGTCGCCATCCAGTGAGAGACAAGCAAAGCAATCAGGTAGGCGGGATATCCAAAACACGAAAAGGTTAAAATGAAATAAAAGGGACATGAGACAGGCAATCAACGTCCGACGCTCTCTTTGCGATGGGAGACCGAGCTTCTCGCGCTAACAGGTGCTTGCAAAGCAGGGATTCCCAATTTTACTTCACCGATTCTGCGAAGTAATGATTGAAGCGCGATGCGTATTTCAGGGTTCAAGTCGCGACCGAGGAGATCAACAGATAGCGGGTAGAAGGTTTGAATGTGCTTGTCAAAGCCTTCAGAAGGGAAGTTCGTGTATCCTTCCAGCACGTCTACCACTACAGGACGCCAGGCAAGCACATTTCGATGCTGCGAATCTTCATCAAGAAGGACAAAACTGCGAATTATATCGGCACAGAGTCTAAAGAAAGAAAATCGGTTAGCTAAGCAGTAGCACGGAGTGATAACCAGACACTTACGGAATGAGTGCAGCCTCTGTTTCTGCACGGCTATTCCTCCTTTCCTCCCTCTCATCATGGTACATACGGAAAAGGATGTGGACGTAGGTTGCAGCACTACCACTCTCCTGCTTGAGAAGGTTTGGTGGCTGCTTCATGAATCCTTGGCGCCAAAGCTGCATACGCAGTTCTTTGTCTTCGTTGAATTTCTTCGCAAACTGGTAACTCTTCTTCAGCAGCCCCATTAGTCGAAGGAGCTCATAGCTCGGAATCTGCGCATAAACTTTGTCGTTGGAGAAGAGTTCATGAACAGTTTCGATCATGAGCAATTGAAGGACACAGTTCGTTATGATGCGGTTGAAGTACCGACGACGGGCAGCAGTGACCGCAGCTGGTTGTTGCTGTACCTCGGCCGGAGGTCGGTAGTCTTCCAGCCCGGAGTTGGCAGCGGTAGGCATGTCCCCTTCCTCATGCTCATGTGCCACGTTTTGCAGTCCGTTAGTTTTCGGAGAATCGGTAAGACTTTCCCGTGCTGAGGATGTTTCAGAAGTCTCTTGTGCACCTCCCTCATTGCTTGCGACTTCCCCGTTGGTGGATTTGTGCGACTCGGAAGACTTTGTAGAGATGGCAGCAGCAGCGGTGAACAACTCGTACGCGGTAGTCTTGCTGAAAAGCTCCACGAAGGCACCAACAACCTTCTCCCAGTGCTCTTGCTTGAACTTCATAACATTCTGCAAGATCAACTGCTGTAAACAGTTACTGCCGATTCGCGCGATAGTGTCGTTCTCTTGACAAATGCATAGTGTAAGGAGCTCCAGTATGCGCCCTAGCATGTATTCTAACGCATCGAAGTAATGCGTGAAAAGGGTGATCATGTTTCTCAATGCTTGAATCATCGTAGTCGATAGCCACACAGATAGCTCTTCATGGTTAGGTACTTTAGACATTTCCGACTTGGACTGCAATACAACGAAGATAGGATAAAGCAGCTGTCTCCAGAGAACATCCCAGAATTCTTGAGGGAAATCGCCACCATATCTGATCAGCGTTTCGAAAAGATATGTCAAAGCTCTAGATCTTGTGTTAGTCAAATGCTCGCATGCCAAGGACAAAGGGAGCGTACCGTGAGCGAACCTCAAGGTCGTCACCAGTCATCAAAACGTCTTGGAACGCAATTAGTATAGGGTACCAGAATTGTTCCTCCTTAGATTGGCGGCTAAGTTGCTTCGCAAGGTTTGTATTTTCATCATGGAATTCTTCAGCTGATGAGCCACGATGGGAGAGAGGACATTCAGGCGTTCTGAGCATTTTGGAGACGGTTGACTTCAGAGTTTCGATCGCCTGTAACGACTTCTTCTGGAACTTCGAATTCTTAGAGAACTCTGTCAAGCATACGACGAGATCGGGGAAAGCACCCTGCGTGATCACAATGCCAAACCGGGTGTTATAGATCTGGGTAACATGTTCGAAAGCCATGTTCACAATGCCCTCTATACCCACATTAGCAACTTCCATATAGCAACCCCGGAGCATCATCACTTACCATAAGGCTCGCGAGCAGCGACTGTAAAGACGCCAAACATTGTTTTCCAACCAGAGCGAATGTTATCTCCACGGGCCTGAATCATCTGGATAAGGCATCGCAGAATCATGTCTTTCACGGTTACCGCGTTGCTATTAGCCATGACATGCTCAAATGGCTTGAGAAAATCTTTTTGGAACTTGAAACCTGGAAGCTCTTCAATCTCCATAAAGCGCATTGACAGCTGTCGAAGCGAGTCTAGCGCAAAAAAGACCACCGTTGTGTTGGAATGGCATCCAACAAGGTTGAAATGCTGTCCAAGGACTTCCCAAATCTTGGACCATTCTATCCTGACTCTCGTCATGTTATAGTAACTAATCTCAACGAGCTTTTGCAAACTGTACGTACGGGGAGAGTCGGTTTGTCCGGAAGACTGGATCTCTTGCCAGCTTACTTCGCTCAGCGCCCGGATAAAGTCAATGATGGCTTCATGAGAGAGATTGGCCGTATTCGTGAAGATTCGATCTACACCCCTGATCATCTCAGCAGATCGGCTTTCCATTGCAGCTTCGGTGCGGAAGGCCGTAGGACCGTTGATTGATCGAGGACGCGGCCGTCTTGAGGACTGGAAGGATTTGCGGGAGCCATCTGAGGATGCTTGAGGCACAATACGCGCCCGCGAAACGTCGGGCAACGATCCTTCGTCAACGCCGTCAGTGAGAAGTTGGAGCCGATCCAGCTGGCTAACGCATGTAAGGATCTCTCTCCAGGAGCTTTTGAGGTAGTTCCCTTCTGTGAGTGCTACATCAAGTAGAGCTTTCAAAGCCTCGACATTCTTCGCCACCATTTCTCTAATGTTGCCCAAGTTCGTGAACTTGGCCAGAGCCGTCACAAATGCAACTCGAGGAGTCTCCAAGTCGAAAGAACAGCTAATTCGGATGGCCAACTTCATTCCTTCCATGCACAGTTTAATCATTTCAAGGTTCTGGGTGTCCTGCATTGGAGCAGATAGGCCGGAAAGGAACGACATCCAAGTGACATTGAACATAGAACCAACGTGTCGAACAGAGGTAGCAGGAATAAACCGTGAGAGAGCCTCCCTGACTGCCGTTTTTCGTTGCGCCCGAATCAAGCTTCGATAAAGTTGCTCAGTCTTATTAGCCATCTCTTCGGAGGCTTGAGTGTACTTTTCGCCTTGGATGTCCCTCCCCACAGTTGCAAAGACTTGTCCAGCCCTTGATGCCAACCCTCCGGGTGTGCCCGTGGGAACTCCTACGTTTGCGGCGTGTTCTCTCTCTGTATCAAGAACGATTTCATTACCTGCAATCTCGTCGTAAATAGACGTTAGATATTCCTCAGGTAAGTCCTGATTATCATTGATACCCCTGTTGTTTTTTATGAATTCCTCCTTCGTCATACGACGTCCCTTCATCTTGCTGCTGTGCAGGTCTGTGTTAAGCAAGATGACGGAGTACGCAAGAACGTAGGCCGTGTCAGCATTTGCGAAAGCATTTGGATTTTGGGTTGTGTAGCGCTCTGCAAACTTAAGCATGAAACGATCAATCTTTTGTGCCTCTCCGGGGAGACGGAAATGTTGCAGGAAGCCACGGAGAGCATCAACGAAACGCCGCTTTGTGAACTCCATCATGTCTACAAATGCATGCATGATAGCAATATTCTCCGCTTCACCTTCACCGAGGTATTCTCCTACCATAGCCTTGTCCAGCCGGTCATTACGGAATAACAAGGACGCAATCTCGGCAGGGTCGGACTTGATAAAACCTTCTTGTATGAATAGCTTGATGCCACGCTTAGGTTTGAAATTAAACTGTTGGACGGCATTCATGAGCGCAATCTTTCTTTGCTTCACCTTCTCCATCTGGCTTGGATCATCTTCTGGCACTGGTGTTGACCGACCGGTACTACCCTCGACAACATCGACCCTAGGGGATGAAAGGAATGCACCAGCATTTGTATCCAATGACTCTCTCGAATTGTCAATGGACTTTTGAGACGAGATGTTGGGGACAGCCTGATCAGCCATACGCTGAGAGGCCCAATTGTCTAACGACTGCAGTATCTCCACCAAAGATTCGACCGATTGGTATTTGAGCGTATACTCAGAAGGAACACCCTGCAGATTAGGCTGTTGAATGTTGGCTACATTCGCGGTAGTGAGAGTCGGAGGCAAAGTGCCACGTTGGTGCCACTCAAGTCCTAAACGAGAGATCTTGACATGGTGCTCCTGGAATTGATGCTGCTGGGCTGCAGTAATGGAGACTGGTACGCTGGCGTACCGAGAAAGTTGTTCGATGATATTTTGGAAAATGTTCTCCAGTGCAGTCCTGTCACAGTCATAATTGAGATATAGCTCAACTAATGCACGCGGGTCGTCTGCCAATCTTTCCAAGATTTCCATAAAATATTGCTTCTGAAAAGCGGGTGCATTTCGCTTCTCAAGTATAGCCAGATAGATCTCTTTCAAGAACACCTCAAGTTCTTTCTTCATCATCACTCTCATATGCTTGAGCATAAGCCAGAAAATTTCACAGCACACCTCAAAAACTCTGGGCACCGAGCTGGAGCCATTTCGGCTAAGACTTAGGCAAAGGTGAGGCCGGACAGCTTGTAGAAGAGTCATAGCATCCGAGCTGTTGGAGCTTTGCTTAATCGTCAACAGAGGGGACGTCAAAACGGCAATGTGGGTGTTGATTAGATAGTGAATGTGGTGCAAAGACAACAGCTTTGATCTCATGTTTTGAGACTTCAAATCCTGCTGTTGTTCATGGCTAAGAATCTTGTGACTCAGCTTGCACAGAGCTCGGAAAACCAGGAAAGCATCTTTAACATATACTTCGTCTTCATCATCATCTAAACCTTCGCCGTCTTCTCTTTCCTCCCCTGAAATCGACAAGGACCTCACTGGGGTCTGGCGAGCCTTGGCGCGTGTAACTGTTGTTGGGGCATTGTCATTCACAGATGTGATGTCTTTGTTCGACTCGAAACTTTGCAATGTCATCTTCTCGGTAGGCTCCTTAGCAACGGGTTGATCCGGGACGGTAGCAGAGGCGACGTCAGACGCTTGATCTTCCTCATTGGTCTGAGGGGTCTCCGCAGGATCCAGGGTTACAGTGTCAGAAGAGGACCCCTGTGCTTTTTCGGCATCACGCATATGTAGTTCTTTCAATTCAAGCCTCACACGAACTCGGTCAAAGACTGTGCTAACCATCTGAGTCAAAGATCCCTGAGCGATCTGCTGGTTTTGACTGGACTTAGAGTATATGAAAATATTGTATATCTGGCGGACAGCTTTCAGGAGACCAGCTCCGTGCACCACAATTTTGTCATTCAGAACTGCCGCAAGGAGTGATTTTAGGATTTGCTGTTGGACCTCAATGGGCGTGGCTTCATTTTCGAAACAGTCGCAGATCGCGTCGATAGCTCGTTCAATCAGCGGTGGCTGCTCTTGCGTGGGATCGGTTTGGGAGACATTGACGTCCTGAGCACTAGGGAAAGCGAAGTATGAATAGGTGATAAGTTTCCCGATGCAATCGAGTGCCGTCACTTGCAAGGGGACGCTAAGAGTCTTGGTAGCAAGAAGTAAAGGGCGAAAGATGACTTCCGGATCTATGGGCTGGCCATCCGATTGCTTTACATTCGCAATCGCACTCTTCACGGCGTCCTCCAATTCTTTGGTCCTCCGAGCTTCTCGGGATGCGCCAATCGTGTCAAGTGCTGTTACAATGAAGACAGTGGAGCTAACGGGAACTGAACGGTGTGTCGCAAATGTAGCAGTCGTTGACCTCGAATCCGAGCGCACGCGAGGGTCCGGAACAGGTACATCTTGAGGTGGAACAGAGTCTCTATCGAGGCTCTCGTCGGGAGAGCTCTGTTCGGGACCAACTTCCTGACCACCATCTTGTGTGTTATCTGCATTTTCCTCCTTGGCATCCGACTGGAGCGATGGCTTTAGTTCGGATGTTGGGGCCTCGACAGTGTCCTTCGGAGGGGCTGAAGATGTTTCTGCAAGCTCAGTAGGTTCAATAGAGTCCAATTCGCTTTGTACTTGCTTATGGCCTTGTGAAGCATCCACATCGAGCTTTTGGCGTTCCGTCTCCTCGGGGAGCGTGGGCTTGTCCCCCTCGATAGCATCGGAGGCTTCGGAGTGCGTGGAAACATCTGCCCCATGCTCTTTGTTGTCTGCCTGCGACAGAGCTGGAGATGTTTGGGTTGGCTCATTGGCAGAGCCATTCTCAACTTCTGCCATTTATGCGAGACTCCGTCTGGAGCAATCCAAATAAGACATATGAGGGGTCCACATGGAAAAGTAAATTCAGGACTAGAAGCAGTGAGGAGAGTACTCCATACTAAGTTACTAACCCGCTAGTGGAACTGATGCGTGTCTTCTCCGGCGGACGGGGATAATCTACGGACGCCGATTCGTGCCAGGTACGCGACGGAGACCTGCTTACAACTTACCTAAGCAGGACACCGGCGGCACCCGGCGACACTATTCCGATCTCTCACCGGGAAGCTCAACAGAAAAGTTCCTAGAGCTGCACTCCTCAACTCTTTGATACCGGGCCCTTCCACCTGCCAGATATACCTCTTGCCCGCCCTTCCATCCTCTCTCCTCTCTCTGTCGCATCCCGGGCCCTTTCACCGTATCATACACACAGCATTCAGGCACCATGGTCGCCAGTGCTGTCCGGATGCGCACTCCCAGCGCCATGCTCACCAAAGGCGCCTCCTCCTTGAGGAGGCCGCAGGTTATGCACAGATTCAGGGATGCTGTTCAGTATGTTATAGCCTGCGCTTTAACCCTCGAGTCCCATGTTTTGAAAGGCTGACATTGTTACCCCTGTTTTTAGACCCCAATTGCCCGCCTTCGCTGCCCTTTCCCGCTACTATGCCTCCAAGTGTACGCCCGTCCAGATTTTATTCTTCCTGTCTTCGTAGTACAGCCCTCCAATTCTAACATGTCGAGTTGCAGCCTTCCCCCCTCACACCATCATCAGCATGCCTGCTTTGTCGCCAACGATGCTTGCTGGAAACATCGGTGCCTGGCAGAAGAAGCCCGGCGATGCCCTGCAGCCCGGAGATGTTTTGGTCGAGATTGAGACCGATAAGGCACAGATGGACTTTGAGTTCCAAGAAGAAGGTGTCTTGGCTAAGGTTCTGAAGGAAACTGGTGAGAAGGAGGTTGCTGTTGGCTCCGTATGTGCTGCGATGTAAAATTTGATTGTCTTGTATTGCACTTACTAATTGCGCGTCAACAGCCTATCGCCGTCCTCGTTGAAGAGGGCACTGATGTTTCGTCGTTCGAGTCGTTCACCGCTGAGGATGCCGGTGGTGACAAGGGTGCTGCCCCAGCTCAGGAGAGCAAGGAAGAGTCTAAGGGTGCTACTGATGCTGCTCCCGCTTCTACACCGGCCCCCGAGCCTGCTGCTCAGGAGCCTGAGACCTCGGGTGAGAAGCTTCAGCCCAGTCTCGACCGCGAGCCTACCATCAGCCCTGCTGCTAAGGCTCTTGCTCTGGAGAAGGGTGTGCCAATCAAGGCCCTGAAGGGTACTGGCAGAGGCGGTCAGATCACCAAGGAGGATGTTGAGAAGTACAAGCCCAGCGCTTCTGCCGCTGCTGGCCCTACCTATGAGGATATTCCTCTTACTTCCATGCGCAAGACTATCGCCAACCGCCTTCAGCAATCCACCAGAGAGAACCCTCACTTCTTCGTCTCGACGACTCTGTCTGTCACTAAGCTTCTGAAGCTCCGCCAGGCCCTTAACGCCTCCGCCGATGGCAAGTACAAGCTTTCCGTCAATGACTTCCTTGTCAAGGCTTGTGCTGCTGCTCTTCAGAAGGTGCCTGCTGTCAACTCCAGCTGGCACGAGGAGAACGGCCAGGTTGTCATCCGCCAACACAAGACTGCCGACATCAGTGTTGCCGTTGCCACCCCTGCTGGACTGATCACTCCTGTTGTGAAAAACGTTCAGGGTCTCGGCCTCTCCAGCATCTCTAACTCTATCAAGGACCTTGGCAAGCGTGCTCGCGACAACAAGCTTAAGCCAGAGGAGTACCAGGGCGGTACTTTCACCATCAGCAACATGGGAATGAACCCTGCCGTTGAGCGGTTCACTGCTGTTATCAACCCCCCTCAGGCTGGTATCTTGGCTGTTGGTACTACCCGCAAAGTAGCTGTCCCTGTCGAGACTGAGAACGGCACCGAGGTTGAATGGGACGACCAGATCATTGTGACTGGCAGCTTTGATCACAAGGTGGTTGACGGTGCCGTTGGTGCTGAATGGATTAAGGAGCTGAAGAAGGTTGTTGAGAACCCCTTGGAGCTGCTGCTCTAAGCTCGATCTGGTCTGTTTGGGGTTCCAAAATGCCAGACGTAATACCTATCTACGACCGGAGTTCCTTTTGGCATTTGTTTTAATATGTATTAAAAATCATTCTAGTGTTTTTTTGACCGTAATTGGTCTGTCAAGTACAGTGCATCAGATCTAAATCCATTTCCTATGTTCCCTTAGAATTCTATTCCCTGGTCAATTCCGTATTGAGGCTGCTGTCAACTGCAGAGGCGACGGATTCGGGGAAATATCTCTAAACGCTATACCATTTGTAGGTCACTATCCATGTTTCAATTTTAATTTTATGGCTTCCAACTCAATTCTCCACGAGGGCCAAGCCTTTCTCTTTACAGCCGAATGTGACCATGAATGGCGGGTCTTGGCAGTGCTCCAACTCCACCGGCTGATCAGTGACGTGATGTCATTCTTTCACGCCCGCTCTTTCGCCCTGGCATTCGTATAAATCCATGCATGCGTCTTCTCTTGAACTTTACTTCACTTTCATCTAACAGTGATTTGAGAGTGCCTTTCTCAGCTCCCCCTTGGATCAGTATCCTTTTCCTTTTACCTTTCCAGGTAGGTTGATCATGTCAACAATCCATTATAGACTCCATGTTACAGTCTACCAACCATGCCTTCGCCGAACTAACTCCGTCACAGACCATAAACACATCCATAAACACATAACTTTCCAATCTACGTGGCGTTCCAAACATGTCTTATGCCGAAGTAGCCGCCAAGGGCCCGGAACAATCCGCAGAAGAGGTACGTTACATCTCTCCCCATATCTTCTCTGCCGCCAATGAACTTGCATTTATTAGTATCAGGACTAACACTCCAGTTAGGCGTAAGTCGATACATGGCCTGTTTACAAAACTATACATCAGAATATGCCTCTAACTAATTGAAATAAAGCCGTGCCCCTAGTGTAGGTGGGGTCTATAAGGACGAATCTGAGAGCACTGCCTCGTTAGTCGATGTAGATTCGCAACACGTCACTGTCGTGGATTCGAATTTTCTAGACCAAGACATCAAGACCACCACTCAAGCCGAGCGGATAGAGCGGGAAGAGTCTGAGGAAAACAAGAAAGCGAGAGAAGAACGAAAAGCTAAGGCCAAGGCCAAGGCTAAGGCTTCTGGCGTGTGTCGCAACTTGGATAATCCGGTTTATATCGGCAATGCTGTGCTCCTAAGCTTGGTGGGCGCAGGACTGGGGTTCGGTGCATACCGGAAACATGTCGGAGGCAAACTCTCCTGGGAGCTGATTGGACTTTGGTCCGGTGCTGTTGGAGCATTTGGTGCGGTTGATTATTTCGTCAGCAAGTAAGTTCCTCAATGTGCTCAATGTCAATCTCGAAGCCCGTATTGCTAATACTTAACTCTGTCAGGTGGTTTCTCCAAAACAAGTACCCTCCCAAATAGATAAAGGGTTTTACTGTTCCTGACGTTCAGTCTGGGGGTTTGTTTCTATATGACCGTTTCTGATTGTCAGATATTTCATTATAGCTCTGTTACCCACACTTCCCAAGAGCTGGAGTTGGCGCAGTGATGAATCCTTTTTGTTGTATCAGTAATTCATAATAGCATACCCTACTCCTTGTTTGGCATCGGAGTATCATTGATGTTCAGTATATATATAGCCAATTTATATCTGGAGTAATTGAGTTTTGAGTACAGTACAATTGAGTTAAACATGCGTCATAGTATGACAAGCCAAATGCTGACCATGTCCCACGGTTTGCTAGACAATATTAACTTGCAAAAGTCTGTTTATAGCTGGGCATTGCTAGTAAAAAATGAAGATGGAAATAGTTGAACATTTAAAAGCTGCGCCGAGAGGCGGTCAGCGACGTCAGAATTGTGCGACTGCAAGAACATGTGGCCTCGGCCGGGATTATCTACAAGACCGTAGTAAAGGTACAAGCATAACGACCACATCACCGCTCCGCTAAAACCACAAATCAGTTGATATTTGCTCAATACATTGTACTAAAGGCCCTCCTACGGCAGCTGACTCTTTCATCCGATTTCGTAAGCCTCTACTGTGTTTATATGCAGAGAGTACCGTAACGGGGTTGTCTGTGAAAATGGTACGTTATTTGTGTTGATGTTTGGTTACTGAATTGTGTCTAACAGGTGTAAACTGCACAGAACTCTCTTTTCAATTCGGCATTGAAGCAGTCTTCTGCTATCCGTCGCGATCTGGACACATTCGCACAGTCTCCTGCCACATCCTCACCCGCATTACAAGGTACGGACTGGCCTTTCGCCCTACAAAGATAAACATGTACGAGCCTTCAGCTGTGTTGGAAACTTATGCAAGACTATAGGCCAGATCGCAGCTTCACTTGCCTCCCTATCGCGTACCGTCGATGACTACTCAGCTCTATCGAAGAAAGAATTGATACCCGAGAAGCAACAGAAGGCGTTTGAGAGAGTAAAGTAGGAAACTATATCCAAGTTGCTCATAGAGACAAGCTGACCGAGACATGGTTCTGCAGTAATTTCCGGTCGGAGCTTGCAGATTACCGACAGCATTTCGATCGGCTACGCAAAGAACGAGAGGATGCCGTAAGTTCTTGAGACTTGTTTAGATTATGCCAACCTTGATATGCGCTGATCCTGATAAACTTGGATGTTATAGCAATCCGTGACAAACCGTAGTGAATTGCTTGGTCGACGTCCACATCACACAGCGACCCCAGAGAACCCATACGCCCAATCCTCTCTTCCACAGTCATCGGCTTTTGCTCCATCTTCGTCCCGGGGGGGGCTCAGTTTTGGTGCTTCACCCGCAGATTACAACCGAGAGACTCATGCGCTTCGCGAGCAATCTTTCTTGGCCAACACGAGCACACAGCTCGATGACTTCCTGGACCGGGGACGTGCTGTACTTGCGGATCTTGGACAGCAGCGAGAGGTGCTGAAGGGGACGCAGCGTCGGCTGTATAGTGTCGCTAATACTCTGGGAGTCAGTGGTGAAACTATCCGAAAAGTGGAGCGACGGGCAAAGCAGGACAAGTGGATTTTCTGGGGTGGGGTTGTGATATTCTTTCTCTTCTGCTGGGCTGTATTGCACTTTTTGAGATAGTTTATGATTTTTTTTGTTGTCCGTTGGTATGGGGTTCTCTGGATGTTGCTTGGGTTTGTGCAAGCGCAGGTGTTCGGATTGCATTATGATATCATTCTATGCTTTTTTCTTTCTTGTTTGTATCTATATGCCATTAAGATCAACTGAAAGGCTACGTGGTCATGGATGTAATCGAGTGATCGATTTAAAACCGAGAACAGGAATCAATACAAGTCGGGTATTTATTCAAATTATACGAGGGTTGACTCCGGTCCCCATGTGAAGTGACGAATGATTCCGAGTCAGCCGTGCGTGGGGAAAGAATCGGAAACGGAGCGATTTAGCCGCCAACAAACCAAATTCGTTAGTGAATTCCTTCTCACCGGCAACGAACGGCCGCCGATTCCTCTTTCCCTTTCTTCCTTCCTCCCCTTTCTCATCCGCTCTTCTTTTTTCTCTCCACCTCACCTCTCCATTTCTTTTAGATAGAATTCATTCTATCCCTCCTTACACATCATTCACAATGTTCGCTGCTCGCCAGTCTTTCAACCTCCTCCAGAAGCGCGGCTTCTCCGCTTCTGCCAGCCAGGTATGTGATTGAGTCCATCGAACCTTTCTGTTTCTGGACCTCGGAACTAGCTCTACAACAACAGAAAAACTAACAGACTAACCTACCTTCTTGTTCACAGGCTTCCAAGGTTACCGTTCTTGGTGCCGCTGGTGGCATTGGCCAGCCTCTCTCCCTTCTTCTCAAGCTCAACCCCCGTGTTTCTGAACTTGCCCTCTACGACATCCGCGGTGGCCCTGGTATGTTTCTGCACAGCTTGCAGCATCTTCGACTTCAGTGATTTAAGACAAGACTGACATGGGTGATGCGACAGGTGTTGCCGCTGACCTGAGCCACATCAACACCAACAGCACCGTCTCTGGCTTCGAAGCTACCCCATCTGGCCTCCGCGATGCTCTCAAGGGCTCTGAGATCGTCCTCATCCCTGCCGGTGTTCCTCGCAAGCCCGGCATGACCCGTGACGGTATGGATATCATAACTTCGCAATGCCACTGGAAATTGAATACTGATGGAAATATCGCCAGACCTCTTCAACACCAACGCCTCCATTGTGCGCGACCTTGCTAAGGCTGCTGCTGAGGCTTCCCCCGAGGCCAACATCCTCGTCATCTCCAACCCTGTATGATGGTTTTACCTACTATCACCAGTTATCTCGTGCTAATTACAATCAGGTTAACTCCACCGTCCCCATTGTCTCCGAGGTCTTCAAGTCTAAGGGTGTCTACAACCCCAAGCGCCTCTTCGGTGTTACCACCCTTGACGTTGTCCGTGCCTCTCGCTTCATCTCCCAGGTCCAGAAGACCGACCCCGCCAACGAGGCCGTCCCTGTCGTCGGTGGCCACTCCGGTGTGACAATTGTCCCTCTTCTCTCCCAGTCCAACCACCCCAGCATTGAGGGTGAGACCCGCGACCAGCTCGTCAACCGCATCCAGTTCGGTGGTGATGAGGTCGTTAAGGCCAAGGATGGTGCTGGCTCTGCCACCCTCTCCATGGCCATGGCTGGTGCTCGCATGGCTGAGTCCCTCCTCAAGGCCGCCCAGGGTGAGAAGGGTGTCATTGAGCCCACTTTCGTCGACAGCCCTCTCTACAAGGACCAGGGTGTTGACTTCTTCGCCTCCAAGGTCGAGCTCGGCCCCAACGGTGTTGAGAAGATCCTTCCCGTTGGCCAGGTCAACTCCTACGAGGAGAAGCTCCTCGCGGCCTGCCTTGGTGACCTCAAGAAGAACATCCAGAAGGGTATTGACTTCGTCAAGGCCAACCCTTAAATTACTCTCATAAGGTAAACTAGACCGTCTGCAGCTCTTTTCCTCCCTGTATAACAGTCTTGTGTATGACATTTTGCGCCTATTACCCATCGTGTATGCTTCCACTCGCATCGGCTTTATATCGGAGGAGATGCAGCTGCAGTTTGTTTCTGGAGCAATGACGAGCTGATGGATAGTCAATTGATGAGTCCCCTCGTTTCATGATGGCAAAGGCGACGAACATGTATTTCCTAAACATTTCAAAATATAATTGATTCCCCTGATGTCTGTATTCGGCTCGAAAGCCTTGTCCAAAGTAGACTGTACATATTTTGTAACTGATATGATGCGACATAACTGAAGGACCCGCTTTACCGAGGCATGTAGATAGATCTTATCTGATGCGATGTGATAATCTTGGTATCCATTCTTAATTCTGTCTTTATTCTTCTATTTCTTACCCTACCTTCCGAAACCAGCTACCTGCAAGATTTTCGTAAATTCGTCCCATATAATCAAAACAAGAAACACTAATCAAATCAGACCCGCCCCAGTGATGACACAAACGAAAGAGGAGCGAAATAGACGAAACAAGGAGAGAAGGCCAGGATCGAATAGGATATCCCTCAGTCCCCCAACAAACCAATTCAAAAGATAAATAGATTATTGTAATAAACTGATCACGAACGGATAGTCTATCTCCCAGGGAAAACACCGTGACCATTTCGTATTATCTCATTTTCATATCTCATCCCGTTTTTCATATTCATGTACTAGTTATCGTTCGTAAGTCGTATCTGCTCTTATATCTGTCGTGTCTCACGTGTAGCTTCTCATTGCATCGATGTATCCTGTTCCACCGCGGAGATCGTGGTCGAATGTTTCTGCTACTTGTAAGACTCTCTTGATGTGTTCCATGGAGAGGGGATTTTTCTCGTTGACGGCTAGGGCTTGCGCGGTGCGGACGGAGTTTTTGATCTAGGGTATGGGTTAGTTTGGGTTCTTTAGGATGGATTAGGAGGGTGGTGGAGGGGGTAAGCATACCTGTCGTCCGTTGAGATTGTGGCGCGCGAGAGCGTCGAAGTCTTTTTCGGTGAAGGTTGCTGTTTGCACGCCGTCCATTGCCTGGACTTTCTCGAGGAACATTTTCCATACGCTTCGCTTCGCCTTGGTGGTGAGGTCTCCGTACCGCAGGGCGACGTGGATTCGGGATTGGAAGGCATCGTCGAAGGTTTCCACTCGGTTAGTTGTCAGGAAAAGAATGCCTTGGAAGTACTCTAGGAGACGAAGGAAGATGCTAACGAGAGCATTGCGGTGGATGTCCTGGATTGTGCGTTTTTCGAGAAATATATCTGCTTCATCGAGCAGGAGCACAGCGCCCCAGGAATGGGCAATATCCAAGATCTTATTAAGCTCAGCTTCCAGGGTTCGGGAGTCCGTCCCGAGCTCCCCCGCGCTGACCATGTACAACGGGCGTTTGAGCAGCTCGGCGATGCCTTCGGCCGTCAGTGTTTTACCTGTGCCTGGTGGTCCGTGGAGCACAGCTACTAGACCTTTGCCCTTGCCTTGAATAACGTCGTCGATGTTCTGTGCGGCACAGAAAGTGTGGGACTCCACAAGGGCCTTGACAATCGATTTCTGATTGTCTGGAAGGACCAACGAGTCGAATGCGTCTTCATTCCAGTTGATGTCGCTGATGCCTGAGATGCTAAACTCTAGCCACAGTTTCTCACTAAAGGCAAACCCCAGAACCACCGGACTGGCTATCAGCAGTTCCTCTTCGGTGAAGTCTCTCTCAGATGGATCCTCGACTTCGTCCATTTGTTCCTTCTGGATTTCGTTGCCATTTTCATCTAGCTCAACTTCGACCACGTGCGGCGTGCCCTCCTTATCCTGGATGACCTTGTACCGGACTCTAGGGGTATCCGAGTCCCGACGGTGTACGTACGGGTCATCTGAGTCAGATTCTGATACACAGCAGCATCCGCCATCACTACCGGCGCCGTCGGAGTCATCAATATAATCTGCATCTTTCGGGCGGACAGTGCTGATGGGATAGTTAGGGTTGATCCGGCGGTGAATGGCAGGATCGATCATAACTCTTCCGTTGATGTTGACTTTGATAACAGACCGCTTCTTCTTGTAGAAACCCATCCCTTTGTGGAATCGGTAGTTCATACCTCTCATTGATACAAACTTCTTGCCTCTCTCAATTAGTTTAGCTTTGACGTCTTCAGCCTCTCGATGGTACTTCAGCGGGTAGCAGTTGAGGCTGGTTATCCTGCGAGCACCCTTGAAACTTTCCACTTCAGCCAGCATTGTTCCCATGCCAAATGATTTCCCGTCGTATTCAAGGTAGCGGCCTTCAATGCTGTACCACTGACCTTTCATGAAAGAGGACTCCTTGGTGGCATACTCGAGCTTAAAAGCGCGTGGCTCGTCCTGATTCCCGTATGTTGGGGTATATGCGATGGTGTTCGGCTTGAACAATGCCCATAGTAGATCGAAGGTTATTGTGTTGGCTTCTAGCAGCGGATACAGGGTTTTTTTGGTCTCGGCGTAGTCTGTATCTAGATACTTGACAAGAACCTTGAGATGGGCCGCCTTGGTTGTAGCCACTTTTTTAGCTTTTTTCTTTTTCTCCGTTTTCGCCTGCTGCTTTAGATCCTTCATGTATTGGCGGGTCTCTTCAAGATATAAGAAAAGCATATTGGGGTCAACGACGGCCGTCTCCTGCACTAAGCTGACCCCCTTAACGCCGTCCATCACCTTGGAAAGTGCATCGCGAATGTACTTGCTTTTCAAATCTACCACCGTTTCCGTGTACTTGTTATCCCAGTCAAATTTGCGGCGTACGGTGAATAGATATTGGTCCCATTCATTAGCCTCTGGGTCGTCCACAGTCTCTGTAAGCTTGTAGTTATGAATGGTATTGTCCCACACTGAGAGTAGTCATCTGGTTAGTACTGGCCGTTCTGATCTGTAGGTAGATTTCGGCTCGCACATACATTCATCTACTCGCTTGAAAGCTATCTTTGAAGCAGTTTTCTTCCTGCCTTTGGATTTTCTTTGGCCGTCTGCCTGCCCGTCGGATGAGTTCCGTTTACCTCGGGTTCTGTTACGACGCCTGCCATCACCTCGTTTCAGTCTCAAAGAGGCTAATCGCTCTTCCGCAAGCAAGAGCGCCATGTCGTCCGGGTCAGCTTCCTCGTCTGAGTCCTCCAGGTCCTCTGATGAATCCTCCTGGGACCGGTGTTTTTTAGCCTTCTTTCGTGCTTTGAGCTTGGATACAAGCCGCTTGACAGCCTTCTCATCGAGGGTAGTATCATCATCCTCACTCTCACCTGAGTCTGACTCAGACTCAGATTCATATTGCGGCCGGGACTTCTTCTTCCGGCTGCTTCTTAGCGACTTCTTTGTCTTGTTCTTTGTTCCTCTCCGCCGATGTGTCCTTTCCGGCTCCGATTCAGATGAACTGGAGGGAGATTCTTCGTCTTCGGATGCAGATTCCTCAGCGCTAGAGCTATCAGCAGAGGAATCCGACTCATTCGAACTGTCATCACTAGGAGTGACTACGGATGATGTCTTAGACCTATGGCTCTTCTTTTTCGAATCGCGATTGCGGCCGTTAGGGTC
This sequence comes from Aspergillus bombycis, assembly GCF_001792695.1. Lineage (NCBI taxonomy): Eukaryota > Fungi > Ascomycota > Eurotiomycetes > Eurotiales > Aspergillaceae > Aspergillus > Aspergillus bombycis. The sequence goes on along the minus strand of NW_019170004.1, from coordinate 551,483 downwards.
TTTTTCCTTGGACGGATGTTTTTTGCAAGCTGGGGCGGTTTCTGACACGGCAACGGTTGATTTCGCATCTGGCTTGATAGTAGTGTTGTCGGCCGGCGGCTCGGCCTCATGTTTAGTTTCCGATGCGGCAGTGGTGGTCGTCACGCTGGAATCGGCCATGGCTTCAGGGCGCTGATTAGATAGGGCCCGCTGTGGAGCTGCTTCGGGGAGCGGAGCAGATGGGGTCAAGAGCGGATCCGAGCTTTGCTCTTTTTGTGGCTCGGGTTCTATGACGGAATGTTGAGCTGCGTTGTTAGAGCTAGAATTTAAAGCGGTAGCACTTGATGACATTGTCAGTGAGCTCTAGCAAGTGGGAGGGGAATATAGTCGTGACAGGTTTAATACGGGATATTATGGATGAAAGTCGGATTGGGGTGTGAATGTAGGGTGTCGGTGGATCAGGTGCACGAGAAAAGGGAGAAGACCAATACATATACCACAATGGGCGGAATAAACCAGCTTACCTGAACTGACGTACGAGACCTGATGCCTAAACACAGATATCACAGGCTAGGTTGGCGCCTTGCTTCGTATAATCGGAATGGATTGGCCGACGAGGGAGGGCTCTTCTGGCGGTGAGAATGAGGCGGAAGACGTCCAATGCCCTACGACTTGGGCGCGGGATGTATCGTGTATCGAGAACGAAAGAAGAGGTCGGTAGCATGAAGGCAACCTTACCACAGAGGTTGAAAGGAATCGTGGTCACAGAGCGGAGACTGGCGTAGTCATTGCGGGAATTGACGAAGTCCCCCGGAAAGTAGCAGTCAGAAAGGGATCGTGGGATGATAGCGCGTTATAAACGGTAAAAGAAAGGCGAATACACAGGGACCGATTGTTGGACAGTCACGGATTCTAGGAAGAAGCAAAGCAGTGATGCCTGAGAGCTGCATGTCCCAATCACAGCTCTGCCTGAGGCGCTGAGTTGTTGTCAGCGCTTCAGTTCAGCCCCACGATGCAGGCATCCCTACCAATGATCGTTTGTCCCAGGAATGGGTTCTAATGGCGCAGATCCAGAATGGAGTTTTTTGGATGGATTTACTTTTTGTTCTCTGCCTAATTTAGGTATTCATGACTCACTACGACGAGGATTTCTTCAGGGCTATAACTCTATCTCGGCCAGATGATTACCGGGCAACTGACATTTTAATCATCCCATTGCTTTTCAGCCTGAAGGATGCCTTGGGGGGAGGCCGTAATGATGATAATAACAACAACGATCATAATTTTCATGATCGTCATGAGTCAAGGACCAGACCTGCCGATCGCTGGGTTACACAACCGTGACCGCAGGAATCGGCGATGATTTCCAGTCTCTTTTTCCCCTCACCCCTGCCTATGCAGGCTGTCAGTGCGCAAGTGCAGCTGTACTGTACTTTTGCCCCTAGGGCGCTGAGTTATATCTATCTGTGATTCTATAGGAGGATGCTGGTCGGGGTAAGGGATAGCGTACTGACTAGTACTATAAATATATAGTCTTACCCTTTGTAGTGATGCCTAGCTTTCCGATATTTAATTGCAAGTAGTGGGAGTAAACTAAGAGAACAAAAAGAGTAAGAAAAAAAAAATAAACTACTATTCGAATGACAATCACAGATCGCATTTGAGCTGCATTTCCCTGTCTCAATTACCAAAACACGTAATGCAAACCCCCTCGCATCCCAGTCCCGGATATTTGAGCTCAGTCAGTATGGACAAGGATGAGGACATAATCCGAGCAGGATTTATTCCGATTGAACATCGTCGTTCCAGATGTTCCCACTTGTATGGAACTCTCGTCAGCTGAAGAACCAGACCGGATATTTTTGCCCTACCGTGGATTATCAGTGACACCATAATTTATCGGTTGACTTGACAATCAGCTAGGCTATGTGTTAGAATTGACTTCATGGAGACGAATTAGGTCAGATTTCTGCAAGAAGAACACTATAGCTGTCCAGCTGTGTCATATTCAATTGTATTTAGCCCAAATCTCTACTTCGCATCACTTTTCCTAGCTCTAACCTGCCCTCCACCTCCCATGGAAGCCCAGTAAACCTCAGAGTCTCTTACTCCTCCTTGACAGCATCAGCCTGATTGTTACCCTTAGCCAGATCCTTGAATTTCTTCTGCAAAGCAGCAACAGGATACTTCTTGCCACCGTCAGCCTCAATAGCCTCCATAAGCTTAGGCCACTTCTCCTGCTCAAACTTCTCCTCAATCTCCTTCTTAAGACGAAGAAGTCTCGCTTCCTATGCACAAATACCGTCAGCACGAATCACTACCAAGCCTAATGAAAGTAACAAACAGAGAAGAAGAACGTACATCTTCCCCAGTAAACTCCACAAAATTCGCCTTCATAGTTGTATATCTCATTCGCAGCGTACTAGTCCCTACTTTGATACCAGTCATCTTCGTCCAAGACTCATTAATATCACCCCAGTTCTTGCCCTCTTCATCTCGCATCTGAATAATCATTCGATCGGATAATCCAGCCGCCTCGAACGAGGTCGGGATGGGTCCGATGGTTTTCTTCGAGGGGCTGGATCCCGCCGCTGCCTTGGCCTTCTTGGAAGGTGAGGCTTTCTCGCCGTTGGCGGCTGCGGATTTCTTGCCACGTTTGGTGGGGGTGTTTGCTGCTACGGCCTGGAGGCTTTTGTTTAGTTTGTTGGTTAGTGACTTGGGGGACTTGAGGAAAGCTTACCGAGGGGGAGGGGACCGAAGTTTCGGCTGTATTGCCGTTGATGGGGGTGAATTCGGGCATGGTGTCCTCCTGGGAGGCGGGTGTGGGTGGAGTTGGAGGTGCCTGGTCCATTGTTCGTTGGTTGGTAGATAAGTATGTGGGACTTGTGGGAGTGGATGTTGTGAGGTGAGTTGGGATTCGCGATGTCGAGTCTTTGGTTGTGAATGATAAGAGAGAGAAGGGTAGGAACACTCTGGCTGCTCAGACTATAGATGTTGAAGTGATTAGGATACCAATGTAGTCTGGTGAGATGAAGGAACCAGTGAGTAGAGGAACTCCGTGAATCCAAGGATGGCCTGATCGATTTGCAAGGGAAACAAGTGTTGCTGGGCTACTGAGATTCTCTGATCAGTGAATGTATTGACTTGCTGATTACACTTTCAGTGTTGGTGAAGGATTGCACAGGGGATTAGAAGGCTGGAGGCTGCGAATGCCGTCCGGGTGAGGACGCAACGAATTGTTCTACAGCGCTCTTAAAGATTTAAGCAGAGTCAGATCATTCAGTAATGATCAGTAATGTAGGAAAAGGATTGACACGTAGAGAACCGAGTTAGATGCAAATGAAGAGGCTACAGCTGGACAGCAGTGTAAATTCCTTGCCAAAGTTCGTGGATTGCCATACAATATAATGTTCAGATACCCTACCCCTTCAAATTCGTAGAATGGCAGTGTTACTAGAGTTGCTGCTGCGGATGCATGTGCCCAATGGATTGAGAACAGACCCAGTAGTAGCCATACTGTAAAAAAAAAAAAAAAATGAGAAAAATAAAAATAAAAGGAAAAACAATACCCAACAGACTCCCAAGGATATCAAAGAACATCCCACTTTGACAATCACGCCGGAGGTATCTATGTGCGCCAGAAAAACCAAGACAAGCTGATAAATGCACGAAGTAGACCGTCTCAAAGAACACTCATTTCCCGATGCCCATCTCGCATGATACCCGAATCACCGTTTCTATCTCTCATGGAATCATCGCTCTCGGTCCGTGTAACCATCGCCGGTCGAATCTTAGCTCCAACAAATCCTCGTCGGTCTCGCCCAGTGCGGCCACGGCCGAGCCAATTGTGCTTAAGCGCTTTGCTCAGAAGCTCAATTTTCTCTTGCGGTTTGCCGCCCGTCTGCACACTGGCTAAAACACTAACGCATTGAAGCATCCGACCAACGGTCTCTGTGATAACATGAGACGTATCAGCGGTATGAGACGATCGATGGATGATGGTCGGCCGTTGTGTCGGGGACGAAAACGATTGGAAGATAAGTTGGTCAGGGTTGGACGAAGTGTTGGAAGCAGCACGACTGCGGTTGCAGCTCATAGAGTCTGAAGAGTAGCTGGCCGCAGTATTGAGGAGAGTGGAAGACTGAGAATTGTAGCTGCCAAAACCGGCATCCAGCGAGGCAGCTGTTGCGGGCCGACCACTACTACTGCTGCTCTTTGTCGTTACGCTGAGGGCAGAATTGCCCAAGTTGATATTTTCAAGACTCAACCGGGAAAATGTAGCCTTAAGGCCGTCGTAACGATAAAGAATGACCTTATCACGGAAAGCTATCAACACAAGGTTGCGGACTTCAAGCTCGCACCCAGGATAATCCCCATTCAAGGCGGCAGCCCAGAACTCGCGGGCCTCTCGAAGGTTCATCACAGTCCCGCAACCCCTGAACTCGAGGTCCAAGGGTAAGAAGACAGCCTGTATGAACGGAAGAATTGTGCCAAAGACTAGCATCCATATTTGCACCAAATGAGGAACCAGCTTCTCATCGGGTACCCCGTTTAATGTATGATTCAAGGATGCAAATCCGGTCTCGAGTAGCTCCCGTAGATCATCAACAATGGCGGATGGTGTGCGCTTTTGCACACAGCGCTGGATGTGAATCAACACCAGCTTGTTGAGATCTTCGATGGAAATACGAACGTCTTCCCCATCGAAAATCACCAACAGCTTAGCCTTCAGGAAATCCCACGCATCTTCCGGCGACATGTTGTTGAGGCCAAACCCTTGTAAGGTTTCTCGAAGAGCAGCCTCTGTGAGACCCCCAGCCGAGCCAATTGAGGATGGCCCCGCAAATACAGTCGACGTACCACCAACGCCTGTCGGGCCAGTCATCCATTCATGCTGCTCCGACTCCGCCATCGCCTTCTCTTTCTCCTTCTCCTCCTTCTTCTTTTCCCGTAAAGCCCGACCACCGTGAAGGATATCTAACCCACTCACCGATTTGCCAAACGTAGTCGACGTTGGACCCGGAGAAGCAGGTGTAAATGAGTAAAGCGACTGGGGGGCGTTCGGGTCGGACGGTTTGGAGTTACTAGAAGCAGAAGATAGCGGTAGATTGTAATGATCATCTCGGTCCTTTAACTTCAGCTTTTGCCTCGACAAAAAATGATGCTTATGGGCCTTTTCCTTGTCCTTCTCTTTCTCATTGGACATCGGCTTATCGGCGGGGACCACCGTGCTCGCAGAAGCATTGGATAGGTTATACATCGAGGAGTTGTTAGATGGGAAGGTCTCAGCTAAGCTTGTCGTAGATGCACTGACAATGCGTGACAATCCTGCTCCGGAGAAACCCATTTTGCTGGGTGATGGGAGCCCCCTATCTTTTGGTATTCCGTCTTTATCCCGGCTAATCCCAATATGTTTCGGCTTCGAAAACAGCTTCATCTTCGGTTTCTCTCCTTTATGTTTGTGCTCCTTTTCCGGCGGCGCTTCTAGCCCGGGAGGTTGCAGCCCAGCGTGTCGTGGAAACGCCACATTGGCTGCAGTGGTCGCCACACCGGAATGGCCATTCTGATATGTTTGCCCTGATGATCCACTGGACCCGGGCGGTGGTAGGGAAGGGGCTGGCAATAGTGGGGGAGGGGAAATACTACCTCCCCTGGTTCTCGATCCATCGTCCGGAGTATAGAGAATGGTCTGAGGTCGTTTGGGTAGTTGTTGCGTGTTACTGCCCTGTTGCTGCTGCTGTTGTTGCATCGCAGTCTGGGCTGCGATTCTCGAAGCCGAAATGGTCGAGTCCGAGGCGGACGCCGTAGGGAGGGAAGGTTCGAAGAACCCCTGTGAGTGATGTCGAGACCGATGTTTCATCATCAGATCGGGCGGATGCGCCCGACCCGTCGGTTTCCTACTCGATATCTCATTTTGTGGCATGAAGGAAGCGGGAGGCCGAGTGCGGGTAGGCGAAGGGCCGTTCTGGCTACTCACGGTGGCGGTGGTAATCGATGAGGTCCGCGGCGGCCGGGGGGACGACGTCCCACTAGGAGGTTGATAAAATGGGGTTTGGACGGCGGATATGGTTGTCACATTGGAAGTCACTGAAGAGGCATCACTTCCAGAGGAGCCTGGACGTTCCAATTCACTATCGAAGGATGGTCGAGAGGGATTTGGCGGTCGGGCGGAGGAACGCTCAGGTGAAATCGGCGAGCGTAACATTGTTGCTGTTGGTCGTTCAGGCAGTGTGTAATTTATACGTAACGGTGGGCAACAAATGAGAGCGAGTCAGACGGAGTTATTCGGACACCATAGCCACATTCCCCATGTTCCGTTGTCATGGGTTGTAGTTGTTGTGATTTGTTTACCAGATCCTGGCGTTGAATCTAATACGTAGATTAATTCAGCCGCCTAGTGAAGGATCAGCAGCCGTGAGAGATGACGGAGAACTATAAGCGTACATAAGTGTCCATTTGTCGTCGATCTTTGCTTGACTCCGCCGCGCACAATCTGAAATGAAACCAACACCGCCTTCCCATAATTCAGGCGCCCCGCCGACTATTGCTCCATGAATCGAACTAACCCCCAGCCAACATAATCTTCCCCTCAATGTCTGCTACTACCAACTCAGACGATCAGCACGATTCAAAACGACTAAAAACTTCCCCGACTAAGGAGACATTCTGCAATACCGATATTATGGCGGCAGGCACTTCCTCCGCCCCATCCAATCCCCTGCGCGCGGTCTATTCTGCCCCTCAGTCGACGCAGACTTTTGAGCACTCCATCTCCTCGCCTTTGCCCTCCACCGATTTATCCCCAGAAAATGTACAGACTAAGGTAGCTTATTTGTCCGAGCTCAGGAAATTAGTGCCGAATCTGCAGAATGATATCAACGTGTTCCTGACCGAACGGATGGAGGAGGATAAAAAGCTCGCCGAAGCCCAGGGACGTCAAATCTCAGAGCAAGAACGCAAAGAGGAGGAGAACTACGGAGAGGAGGTTGTCGAGGAGGATGCCTGAAAGTTTAACTAGTCTATGACCGAAGTCTTGATGACTGTCGCGATTATGCCAAGGAGACAGGCTATATTACAAGAAGTGATGAGGACTCGAAAGTGCCAAGTAAAAATATAGAACGGATCCTTGGATAACATCGCTATCCTGGGTATCAAAGAGCAGAAATCATCCGCCACTCCATTGCGATAATATGCATTGATAACAAAATGCGCAGAGACTTTGATGGGAAGAGAGAAGGACCAGGAGGGGAAGGGGGAAAAAAGAAGAAAATAAAAAGACAGCAGCAACTAAATGTGGAAGCCAAATGGTCAACGCATGGCCAAAGAGGCCAACCTGATTCTATTTGCAAGAAACTTCATGAAGCAGCGGATGCACGATTGGCACAGCCAAGGTGGACAACAGTATTACTATGGGCAAGTCAGCGGGAGAACGAAGATACAACCACTGGTGGAAAACATACTCTGGGAACACATTAATCACACTGCCACCGATACGCTTGTGACAGATGCCACATATCCTTTCCTCGGTGATGGTGACATGTCTCATTCTGCATGACTTTCCGTCCGTCCCTTCACCCACCATGAGCTGCGCTTCGGTCTTGAACTTCTGAGCTTTCTGCAAACTGGCCACAATTCGACTTTCGTTTAACGCCGAGGTGGCTGCCCGCATACGGCCCTTGAAATAAAAGTCAAGTTCTTTAACAGGCAGTGACTCGGGGATCAGCTCTAATGCTGAACTTGGTGGAAGACGAGATCCGTGCTTTGCAAGTATCTCCAGCGCAGGCCCATATCGGCGCTCATATCCATGAGGTGGAGTGAGATACAGCGACAGTAGAGTCAGATGTATAGATGGTTTATCACCGGAGTCAACCACCGATAAAGGTGCGGCTTCGGCAGTTACATCCTCCGTCTTATGGAAATGGTTACAATACCTGCAGAAAGTCTATTAGAACAACCCCTTGAAGAACGTAAATAAAGCGTGCGGTTCACCGAACGTACTCTTCCGCCTTCGCATAATCCTCCAATTTGAAGACATAGATTTCCAGGGCCTGCCTGTGCTGACCCATTTTACTAAAGACAATGGCTCTTGCTTCGAAGATTCAGGATCTATTGCATGGTTAGCTGGGCGTATAAGTAAAGATGTAGAACGGGTAGTTGGTACCATCGCGATCAAGGCTATCAAGTATCTTAGCTGGTGAATATTGAGAGCTTGACCTCAACATCTCCAGGAATTTGCTTCTCCATACAATACGTTCCTCATTGCTAGGGAATGCCCAGTTGTCGGATCCGTCTTTCTTTAACCGAGCCATGTAGAAAGTGAGGAGCTTTTGGTGTAGATCCGGAGTCATGTCGTTCAACTCTCCGATTACATGTTCGAGATATCGAACAGCCAAATCCGGGTCGATGCCTTGCAAGAACTCGAGAACCTGGTGTCGGGGTAGTGTCTCTGCATTCTCAGTGTCTGCTAGAAAAACCTCCATACCAAGGTTGGGATCTTCCTTCACGGGCCATTCTGCGAATTCGAGGATGAGATCAATTCGGTCCGGTGCCAAGTTTTGCAGATACGCAACTGTTCGCTTGGGACCATGGAGCTGCGGTGCCGTTTCAGTCTCAGACTCAGCTTGACCAAATCGTTGCAGGAGCTCCAGGGCTTGACGATGCATCTTCTTTCCGTAAAGGAAATCGATCAGGTCATTGTAACGGCCAGTTTCCTCCAACTTTTCCATGACGACCTCCGGGTCACAGAAGTTGGCGATTCGAAAGAGCGAGCCAGCGAGAGCAGGAGTGGCGTACATGCAAACCCGGAAGAAAGTCGTATCGACGAGCCTGGCTTCCTCGCGCAGCTTTTCAGCGAATTCGTGGTCATGGATGTCCTTGGTGATATCGAGCAATTTCATCACCGAATCAGTGAACTCATCGTTTGCTGCGTCAGAGGGAGAGTCGATCATCTTGAGTGATCCGTCAGGATTCAAGAACCGCTGGAACCTCCTCCGTACATCGGCCAGATATTTCTGTAATTCGCGAACGGCAGTCAAGAGGTCTTTTCCGTGTAGAGGTTTCTCGTTCCGAGCTTCTTCCGTGGGTTTGCCGCGGATACTGCCAGCATCGCTCCAATCATCTGTGCGAGTTCGAAGGAGAGATCGTACTGAGGGAGCATGGTTGAGTGTCTTTGGAGCAGGAGTGTGCTCTGTATTAACACCGTCCAGCTGAACTTGACCATCGTTTGACTTTAATGGATCATCTGTGGTACTCTCCTCAGACTCATCCTCTTCGTCAATTGACGATATATCGCCAGCAATGACTTTAGGGTACAATCGGATGACAGTCTCTGGGGGAGCCGAGATGTCGGTGAACAAGTCCAATGAGTCACGGTATTTGCGCAGGGTAAAAAGCCCCTGAGCCTTTTCCATTTTGATTGCCCGTAGTCGACCATTCTTGTCACTGAGTAAGGCATCTTCTAACATGCTAGTAAGGCTGATTGCTTCGTCCAAATACCCCTTTTCCACAAGAGTATCTATTTGCGTATCATAGCTCAGGGCCTCCATCCGCCATATGGTGCGGTCACTTCCAACGAGAAAACCCTTGCCTGCATGTGCCAAACTGATATTTGGCTGTGGGAAATGTAGGACATTCGCGGATGGCAGAGCCACCGACTGCAACAGTGATAGCGTCTCCGGATTCCTAACTTCCATTACACCTTTTGAAGGGTCATGGAGCGCGAGGAGGAAAGGGTAAGAGTACCCAATATTTGCCGGAGCGTGACTCCATGGGATCTGCCTGCGTCCCAGGGAGTTGCCGTTGATATCGATGAAATGGGTATTGATGTCCTTCGCTAACAATATCTGCCCTTCGCTAAGCCGTGTTGCCAGTGGCTTCGGTGCTGCCCCGCCAATTCCGATATAACTCATGCTAGCAACTCCGACGCCGGCTAGACGACTCGTCTCCTGGCCCCCGAGACCTCCAATGCTTCCCGGTCCGGCTAATTCGGTTATTACCGAGCTCTCAATATCCACCATTACAAAGTTCGAGCCGAGTCCAGCCACAAGTTTTGTCCCGGAAACCCATGTGAGTGTTTTGATCCCACTGACCAGCGTCATCTCAGCGGCATCGCTATCCAACTCCATATCGCGCCATGACCACAGCAATATTTTCCTCTTCACTGCGACCGCCAAACGAGATACAATGGACGGAACGCCGGTCTCGGGATCCTTCACGATATTTGAAGTCACGGTGAAGGTGGTTGCTCCTTTCGTTTTGGTAAGCTGTTCTTGGAACTCGTAGGTCTGCAGGTCATGAATCGAAACGTATCCGCCCGACAGCGAGATGAGAAGCTTGGCCTCCTTGATCAGAGCCAGCTGCTCGATCTTATATCTCGAGAACTTCTCCAATTCCCGAAGCAAATCAGTCTGTTTTGGCTTGGCGACAGAGTCCGTCGTCCCAGGCCGGCCACTATCCCCGTTCTTGAGTGTACCTCCACCGCCCTGCTCGTCATGGCTATGGTTGTTGTTGTTGTCATCGTGATTTTGTTCGTCCGGGGAAACCTCGTTTATTCTGTATATCCGTAAGCTCCCATTGTTCAGTCCAACAAGAAGTCGGTCGCCGTAGGCGAGCACCGACTCAATCCTAGACTTGTCTCGGGGCTTGAGCTCGACGAGAGGCCGAGCTGTGAACGCTGATAACATGGCTTGGCAGCGAGCTTCCGTGGTCGCGCCTCTTCACTTGAGGAGCGGGATAGAGTCATGTCCAGCCAGGGTTGATCATGGGAAGTTAATGAAGCGGAGACGCATGCTGCGATTGCTCCCCTGTTGCAGCTTTGCTCTGGTATCGGCAAGCACTACTTCCCGTTGTCGCCAAGCGTGTGACACTACTATATGGGACCTCCATCCAGACGGCCGCTTTCCGCCTCATGTGACACAACTAATCGGTCTCGCCGCCTTTTGGCCCAACCAATGATGTGGCTGCGCATTCGATACTCTTCAATGTTGCTTTGCAATCTATATTTTCATCTCAACATTTGTTATTACTCTTACTATCTATTAGGCATGTAATTGTCTTCTAATCAAGGAATACATAATAAAGACGAATAACGGTCATAACTATGGACAGAGAATTCTATGTTTTTTATTCACCGGATAAGACGCTCAAATGCTGAAGTGCAATGGGTCCTAGTCTCCACTTGCCAGCTGTTCTCGCATGCAGCCTCACTCCATAATCGTACAGTCTTGCCCACAGAGCGAATGGTTTCTGAGGCTGCGTTAATGCAAAGACGAAGACATTGGGATCAAATAAACAATACCGGCCACTCTATATGTATGACCAGGAGCCGACTGAGACCTGTGGAAAGCATGGGATTATATAGAAGAAAAGGTATATGATAAGTCGAGAAATAACGTATGTAATGAGTTTTGTACTCCGGATGTCTTGGGAAGCGGTAGACAATATGGAAGGCACAGCCCGAACGGAAATGGAACAATCGAACACGGTTGGAAGCCAAAGCGGAAGAACCTAATCAGTTAGGTACTAGCATGTCACGCTTTGATCTCTGTAGGGTAATCTTGATGCTTTGCGGATGTGCCTTTGGCACGCCAGGTAGACACAGCTGGGATGTCGGCTTTAAAACGCTGTTCGTCGGTGCCGTAGGCGCGAGGAGTAAGCTTGATCAAAGTATGTAGAGGAACCTCCATCCACGGGCTCTGCTCCTGAGGTGTATTTAGGAAATAGGCATAGATACATCGCAGCACGGCCTGGTGGGTGACAATGATGACGTTCTCGCTGCGTTCCAGTTCCATGATAATAGGTTCAAGACGAATGACAACATCGCGGTACGATTCGCCGCCTCGGTAGCGGTAGTTGTACTTGTCCTCGTCACGCGCGGCGAAGTCCTCTGGGTATTTTTCAGCGATTTGTTCATATGTCAGTCCATCACACACCCCTGAATCGAGTTCATCAAGGGCTTTCCATTCCAACTTCTCGTATCCGGTTTCCGCGGCGAGGTGTCGAGCTGTCTGGATTGTCCGCCTGAGAGTAGATGTCCAAATCACGATTTTAGTGTTGGGTGGCACCCCGGACTTTTTCAGTAAACCAGGAAGTGCCCGGGCATAAGCCTCGCCCCGTGGCGAAATGTTAGAATCCCCACCGATTTTCCCTGTAAGATTATATTCTGATTCTCCATGCTAGCGTGAGTTAGATAAACGTCTCTTTTAATACTTGACTCATTCTGTGTCAACTTACGCGAGAGAGCCAGATTGACCGGGGTTTTATGTGGAGATTCTGGATATAATAAACCAACCGACTAGATAGATAGTCTTTAATCTGGTTTATGATCACTGTCGACCCGACATTAATGAGTTTTACGTAGGTGTAATGCTTCTCATTATCGTCAATGGTCTCGTACACCTTTTCGTAATTGCGAATTCGGTTGCGGAAATCCAAAGCAGCAGCCTCAGGGTCCTGCCCCTTATAGTCCGGCGAGGTGGTCTTGACTTCGAGGATGTTGTTCATTATTAGGTCTTCCTCATCGCATATTGACTCAACGAATAATGTTTCAACATTGGCAGCATGGCAGCTTTCGTAAATCCAACTTCGCCGAGATTTAGTCGAATTGGTAGCATCTAATATAGCCACAACCCCCTTTCCAGAGCTAAACCATTGAAGCATATCCGACATGGCAGCTTCTGCAGCAGCCTTTCTCATCTTCTCTCCCTCGGAGTTGTGAGGGTCAAAGAAGGTGGCATTTGGTTGCGGTGTATTATTTCGGCGATAGCTTCCCACGTTAAATACACGAGCAGGTATGCCGACCCAAGCAAGATATCGCATTGCTAGTTTGCGTATTAGCACCTAGCACATGAAAGGTTACGCCGAGGGAGATACACACCTTTCCCAGCTATGAGACTTTTGCCCCTGGCTGGAAGGCCAACCATAACGACACAAATTTTAGTGTCATCTGCCTAGCTTAATAGTGAGTACGTATGTTGCATGTATCAAAGCTTCCTCAAGAGAAGTACAATGGGGCAGTAAGTATGGTGATAAAACGACACCGACAGCAGCTGGACTTGATGACGCCATGCGCTCACCATCTAGATTTTGAAAGACATTGTTGCCAGGGGAAACACAAGCACATGGCCACAGTGAAAAGAAAATAAAATAAGAAGAAAAAAGGAGAGAGAAGAAGATTCACTATATATATCGAGCACCAAGTCGAATATTCAACTTTTGTTTGGATAACATATAATGAAGAATGACAGGCATGTGTTCAAAAACAGTGAAAGAGCGGAAATGCGACCAACAAGTACCGTCAAGCATCGGGAACAACTTACACTGGCAAAGTAGCTCTTGGTCTGACCTCTTCTCACAGACATGCTGGACAACAAATCGGGATGGATTTTTCAAATCAGGATATGCAGCACGGGGACAAGAGAAAGACGAATTCAAGCCTCGGCCACTGTTTGTCCGACGGGACTGAAGGCCGGAGAAGAGGAAAGTTAGGCTGAAGTGGAATAGCGTTCAAGACAAAGAAATAGGGACTTTTAGTCTTTCCCCAAGATTAAGTTTTCCCTGGCTCTTAATTGTTAATCTTCCAAGTATCTGCACGATCACTGTTCAATGAGTGGACAGATCCGGCTGTCGTGCTTCGCAAGGGACGTTAGAGTAGTCAATGTAAATTAATCAAAAGACCTGGTTGGATCCCATGGAGGCCCAACTGTTGATGCGGTGAAGGAGTGAAAGTAAAAGGGATCAGCACAGACGTCATGCCGTGGGGCAAAGTCACCACAACTTCTTCTAGTCTAACTAAAGGAGAGCTGAAACTGCCGGTGATGAAATGGCTCCAATGCTTGGAAAAAATAAAAGAAATTTGGAACAAAATTTTAGAAAAACCTACCCATGCGTTTTATGAAGGATGAACGAAGATCCAGCACCTCTAAAAGACGCACCACGTGACCCTCCGATACGTTTTTCGTCGGGTAAAGTCGCAGCCCCCGGTTCTGGAAGCCGGAAAGACCTTCCATCCACTGGGTCCCGATCTAATCTTGGAACACACCGTCAAGATCGAATCCCCCTCCTCCAGATTTGGCTGCATGTAATCCAGGGGTATACTACTACTAGTACTTAGTAAGTATATCCTGACAAAAACTGGAATTGCGCCGATTGGATCACAAGAGGTCATGGGTTGCTTTGTGGGACTAGAACATCATACGGCTAAGGTTCAGGATGTCAATAATAGATCCATCCATATCACCAGCCCATCGGTTGAATCGCCTATTCAGGGAAGAGTAGATCCTCACGTTCCCGACGGCTACATTGGCTAGTGGGAGACTAATTGAACAGGTCTAGACACTAAAGAAATCATAGTCACATTGAGATTTCATTGACGTGATCTATTCCGTTTTACCCCTTTTTGTCATCAATCATCATTGAAACCCGTTTTTCCTTTTCCTTACTTTTCCTTTTTCTTTCCTTGTATGTGCCCTAGCCGCTCCTGCCTTGGTCATCCATGTGGATAGGTAGATTTGAAAAAACTATAGCCAAGTGTTGACTGGCGTCAAGCGTGTCCTTTTCGCCTTCCATCCAAGGCCGAGGCGTGCTGATAGCGCCTCCCTTATTGAGCAGATAATAATCCTATATGACACTGTAGGAAGGAGTTGTTTGACGTCAAGATAGAACGAAGTCGGGTGGGCCTGTTCTGACAAGATTCTAGAAAAGTCCATCCTGCCCAAAGTGATAAAGCGCCAAACTCCAGTTTTGCCTTTGCCGTTTTTTTCGATTCTGAGCGCCAAGTTTATGCAATTATATTCTAGCCAACAAAGCATGAATGACTGTTCGGGGGTAGATTAAACAGCAACCGAGACATCGCCGGTAGCTGGGGTTTCGTCTCCTCGCGCAGAAGACCACTTGTTCTTCCGGTCTTCGGAATTGGTCTCTCCGCGAGCCCTCTGCACTCGGATAGGGGTGCCCCAAGGACCCTCCTGCCCATTCAAGGCATTCATGGCCGATTGTGCCTCTTCAACGCTGCCGAAGTCAACGAACAAGTAGTAGTGGTCACCGGGCTCGAAGCGCTTCGCGGGGTGGGGAGTGAACAACTTGCTAATGTTCTCACTAGCAGTCAATTATGTCAGTATCATCAGGGAATCAGCTTTCCAGGGAAGAAAAGCATACAGCTTGTAGTCCTTGAAGAAATTTGTGATATTGCTGGAAATGTCTTCTTGATCGGTCAACCGGGGAAGACCACCAACATAGAGCCGACGGCTGGAATCACTGTTGGTCCTGGCAAAGGTAGGAGCATCGTTGCGGCGCCACCGGTCCATAGTGAAAAGCGAGGTCTTGCTATCAGAACGAGGAGATCCGTCTGTCCGCTGCTGTTGCTGTTGCTGTTGCTGGGAGCGCTCGCTAGAAGACTTGACCACACCCGGCTTAATCTTAACCGGACGGCCAAGCATGTCGCGACCATCCAATTCGTTCATGGCCTTCTCCGCCAACTCCTTCGATTCAAGGTCGACGAAGCAATATGAAGGGTTACGACCGGTGAATGGGTCAATGGCAATGTCGATCCGCTCGCTATGAAGCACTCAGTCTGGACCCATCTTTACACAGTATTTCTCACTCGTACATTGGAAACTCGGCCGCGGTGAACAGCGCTTGCACATCCTCCGACTTGGCAGTGTAGGGCATGTTGCCCACATAGAGACGGCGTCCTTCGGAGATAGCTTGAGGGACATGAGGGCTGGGTCTGCTGAATGCAACTCTCGATGTATTGGTCTTCGGACCGGGAGACCCCGCGCTCTGCGCACTGGGGCTCTCCTCACCCTTCACACGCCAGTTGGGGGAATGGAAGGCACGGCCTGTCGTTCTGACTCCATTCTGGAAAGACTTGACGGGAGCTAAAGACTCATTAGTTAATCATGGAACATTGTCATCACTGCTGGATCCAGCCCGGAATGAGTAACCCCGAGGTACTTTCTCCTACATACTTTGTTGCTGCGGGACAGGACTCTCAGGAGCGTCGACCATTTTGATATATGTATTATTGGATAGTAATATGAACAGGGTATGTAAAAATCGACCTGAACCACCAGAAAAAAAAAGTTAGCACATTGATGCGGCATAAAATTTATATATTTCCGGAAAAGACAATGAGAACAATAATCAGCGCGGATATCTTACCGTTGGAAACGTACAGCGAAACGAAATAAAAGCTATGCAATTAAAAGAATGAAAAGAAGATCTCGTCGGCCCAATAGTCCAAAAGGTATCTCGCACAGGCGAAAGCGATATAGAACAAAAATCACAAGCAAGTGCTGATGCCTACTTCAAAAAATTGCGGATTTACTTTTTTTGGGCGCTGCGGAAGGCCTACATTACAAACTGCGCAAACTATGCAAACCACTTATCATGGTCCCTCCGTCTGGTTGGTCCATTAGCGAAGGGGCGCTAAAAACTGCATATAAATTCTTGTGGTATCGTCCGTTTGTTTTTCATTTTCTTCCTTTGTATCACACCCTTTCTCGCAGCTTTTTGCTGGCGATGAACGCTACCGGGGAAATTTTGACAGCGGTTCAGGTTTCACCTGGTCGCTATGGACTGCCTACTTGGGCAAAAATGCGTGATCAATTATGATGGACTGATGCGTTCCTTCGGACTCATGCTTATTGTGCCTTTGATGTCAGGCTCGGATGAAAAAATTTTTCTCGACCGAAGGCTTGGATCGAGAAATGAAATAGTTCACTATGTTTTCTTTTTCCTTTTTTCTTTTATTTTCTGTTTTTTTTGCCGTCACAATACTTCGGATGATGAAGCAAGATTTCACACAGACCTGTTCCGAGTATAATCCATGCGGATCAATAATCGTACCAACTGCTGTCTGACGAAGTTCCCCTTTATACCCCATATTGTTCATAGTTGGAATTTTATAAAATGCATCTATCCTAATTGAAATTTGGAAACTTATTCCAAGAATGTGTGCATCTGTTATACAATTTGATCGGAACTTAGTCTGGTATTCTAGTCTTGCCACACGACCTAGCTGGATAGACGAATAAAGGGCCCAGATGTAGATGGTATCATAGTTGTCTCGCAGCGAAATTGAAAAGGTACAATACATGTCATAACGCATCTCGAGCATGTGAACATAACAAATCGTACACTATACACACTGTCCTCATCCTGCTCATAGAGTGTTGTAACCAGCTTCTGGTGGAACATTAAATGCATCTTCCCGCTCATACAAGACCTCCGGCCGCACGTTCTGGCGTAAGATATACCTTTGGAAGAAATAAGGGATTTGCCGAAGTCCATATGCAGCATGAAAAGTTGTGGAAACGGAGAAAACCTGGTCTAACTCTTCCAGTGTCTTTCCTTTTGTCTCAGGCATCAACAAGAGTATCAGCCACCAACCCACAATGTTCCAGCCTGCGTACCAACTGAATGCACCTTGCGGGGTGAACGTGCTGCGAAGAGATGGCCATGTAACAGCAAGTGTGAAATTGAACAACCAGGTCGTCGCAGTGGCGAGGGCCATGCCATACGAACGTATGTAGAGTGGGTAGGCTTCGGCTGAATAGGTGAATGGCACAGGGCCTTCTCCCACAGAATAAACAATGCCAAAGAAATATAAACCCAGAGCGATACATGCTAGTCGCGCCGAGCTGTGAGTTTCTTGTGGAATCCAGAAACTGAAGCCGGTGAAGAACATGGAAAGTGCCATCAGAGGGAATGTGGTAAGTAGCAAGTTACGACGGCCAAAAGTATCAATAGTGTACACTGCTGGAATGGCAAAGAGCCAGTTGATCAGACCCCAACCTAGGGATGCCGTCAAGGCGTTCCGCTGATTTGTTGCTTCTAAGAAGATCTCGGAAGAATAGTAGGCAATTACATTGACCCCTAAATAGAGAACGTGTAAGTACCTGACGAAGACTGACCATGTTGGATTCATAATGCTTATAGCACATACCACAGAACTATATCATGGTTAGCGTACTCAACAGAAGCATAGGTTCTATGCAATTGGGAACACACCTGTTGCAGAAACATGACCAACTCAGACGCTACCAGGGCACGCCGGTTGCGGGGAACGGTGATCATCTCGAGTACTTTATTCTGGCCGAGTTTCATTCCATTTTCGGCCTCCAGCAATGTGTGCATGTAGAAGAGGTCACGGGCAGCTTGGATCTTGTGAAACCGCAGGCTACACATTGATCGATATGCTTTATCGTGGCAATTCCGCGCCATATACCAACGAGGTGATTCTGGACAGGTAAAAACAAAACAACAAACCAGGATAGCTGGAAGCATAGCAGAGCCCACCATGAGACGCCAGTTGAGGCCTGTGATCCCCACTGGATCTCGTACTTCATAGAAGACAAGGTCCGCGGCGTAGCCGAACATGATGCCGAACGCAGTCCACATCTGCCACTGCATTACCAAAGCACCGCGAATGACAGGAGGGGCTGTTTCAGCGGCATATATTGGGACTGTCGCAGATTTCGGGCCAATACCAAAGCCTAACACAAACCTGGCAATGAACATATGCCACCAGGTGTTCACAAACCCTTGCCAAAGGCAGGCAAGCGCAGAGAAACAGCAGGTGATGAAGATGGTCCCCCGACGGCCAAACCAAGCATTGAATGGCACTGTCAGCCAACAGCCGATAACAGCACAGCACAAATAAGGAGCAGAATTAACCAATCCGACTAGCCAGTTAGACCTAGAATCATCGTCCCCAATTCCAAATTGGTGTTTATAAAAGATTTGGGCGCCATTGACGACAGTCTCATCTAAAATGCCGATTCACTGTCAGCTCACCACACCTCAACATATGTATAAATGAGAAGTAGGTATGTTGATAACGTACCCATTCCCTGTACTGCTGCAGCCAGGGAGCATAGGGCGATAACTAGGTACATTGTCCAAGGCTGGGACCAACGATTGGAGAACTCCTTCTGTAGAACTTCCATTTCATCGGGCCTCAGGTCAGGAACTTGAGTGAATTTCTCCGGTACTTGGGCCAGAATAGCGCCTATTCCAAAAGCACGGATATCTTCTTCACCTCCTATATGATGTGTGACAGCGAAGTTGATGCCTTGTCTGCGCAGTTCCTCATAGGAATACCCAGCCAATGGATTTGCCAGTTTGGCGTTGATGTTGCGCCTTGCACGCTCTGCAGCCGTTGCTAAGATACGCCGTGGCATTACATTCTCGTTTCTTTCCATATGCTCGGTATCGCCTTTGTGTGGAGGGTCCGCAAAGGGCCCTATATCCTCTTTCCCAAACATCGTGAGTACATGTGATTGACGCCTCTATGTATTTATCCTGCGAGCGGAACAGTTGTCAAACAAAGCTAAAGGGTGAATTGCTTTAAGTTGAAGAGATTTGAAAAGAAAGGCCTAAGCAACGTTGGAGGTGGGCACCGAGATTGCAATAAGAATGGCAACAACAGAAAGAACGGACAATTTTGGAATCGGAAACGGTATAGTCGATAAAAAATAACCGTGGGTATGGCAGCGGTTGCTCAGGTGCACCGCAAGCTAACAAAGAGCCAGAAGCCACTATGAAGTCTAAGATATTGAGACATTCATGAAACATAACCGAGGTCCTATTTGGTATACAACAAACTCCACAAGCCGGTCACCCACGTGGAGGAACGTAGTTTAACTTCTCAGTTTCACAGACGACGAGAGAGATACACAGTGGAGCAGATAAGTAAAAAAAAGCCGCTGCGAGATGCTGCAGCAGCTGTGCGGGTATTTGAAGGTGCCCGGTTAGTATGGAGTTCTTCGCTGACACGAGGCAATACTCTCACCGGGCCAGAGTGATTCAGTGGTCATGGTGGTTGGGCCTCTGTCACTGCTATCGGAGGCTGATTCTGATTTTGCTTTGTTTGCGTGGAGCGTGAGTGCCTGTGTGCCCGAATGTCAGCCCTTGTTGATTGGAGGAGGCTGTCTGGAATGGCTTGTGTTGAAAAGGCGGGAAAAACAGACAAAGAAGGCAGTGAACTTTGTATTTGGCCCAATAATCGCCGTTTAAGGAGAACTTTAAGAGGCTGGCAAATCTGGGGTCGGCCTATACGAGTGGCTGCTTGGCATAATCTGGTCTGTGTGACTGAGGGCCGTTACTCGCATTGGGTCTTCATGCTGCGGACTAGACCGCGCCTTGTACAAGATGGAGTACGGAGGAGAGGTCATTGTTGAAGGTCGGACCCCTTTCCAATAATGATTGTACGGATAATGAAACCGGGGGAGAATAGTGTACAAAGGCAAGTAACTTCTGTGGCTTAGGTTAAGGAAGGGAGGCAAACTTAACAGCCGGTAAGTTAACCATAGCACTGGGATTAACCTAACCTTACTATAAGTAGTACTACATACCGACTGAGACAGATCACGAGGCTGATTGGATGATCTGCGCAACATTAGTACCTAGTCTCCTTTCTTTCTCTCTTTCTTTCTGTCTTTCTTTCTGTATTTCTTTCTTTCTTTCTCTTCTTATGTTGATACTCCAAGTTTGCACATCACCAACTGGGAAAGATGTCTCATGATCAAACAGTCACCGTCTATTTTAACAAGACCATCCTTGAGTGCTCGGCAAAAGTATCTAAAACAGATTAGTAGTAAGGTGGTATTGCCAGCACATCAGCAAATGACTTTCCATTTATGTTTTGACCCATCAGCGGAGGTCATGTGGACTCAGCCTTACTGATCGTCGCCGGACATAGATGGCTGAGTGATGGCTTAGATTGTGGAGGATATTGAATATCTTATAAATGGCCGAGAAACACATGCTGGTTTTTTTATATATTTATTTCCTATTATGCCACTGCTACCGGGACTAACTGAAGCATTAGTGTCGATCTATCGTATCTTTCTGACATCAGCTTGTGAGTTGCCTTACCACACCCTCTTTCACACAGTGAAGTGTTATCTCGTGACATACCGTATTCTTGTCGATTGTAACTATCGGACTGACAATACTCTCGGACACATTGACGCGCTCATGGATGAGTATATTTCCCTTAGTGACCTCTTAGAATGATCATCTTTCAAGCGCGAAAATGGGTTCATTGTAGAGGCCCAGAATGCCAAGCTTGTTGATCATCGAAGTCCAGCTTTTGGAGTATTAGAGGGAAGATAAATCGAAGTAATTCCTGTCCCTACTATTGCACCCCACCACGATTGTTCTCATTCTCGCCCGCTAGACCTGTCCCATCCGCATAGCCTAGCTTTCATACTTTATACTGCAAGAGGTACGATGCTCATAAGGTTAGCTACAAAAGCCTGTATGCTTCAGGGATCACCCCCTGATCAAAGCTAGTGGACAACAAGCTTCACACCGTTAAGGTGATCTCTCATGGACTCCGTAAGCTGCTGGAAGCGACAAATAATAGTAGAATCCATGCTAGAAAATGGCATTCTCAGTGGTTATAAAGTTGATACTTCATGACACCCTATTAATATATGTTTATGAAGGGGACTACGCGTAACTGCATATATTTGACCGACTAGTTAGTATTCGAAGAGCGTAAATTATAGTATTCCATCTAGGACAAGTAAGGGACTACCTCCTACCTGTCCTATGTGCCTTATAGCTTCCACCCCTCGCCCTCGCAATTACCGACATCAAAGCATGTACAACCCAAATCGTAGTACATTGAATAACTCCTAAGCAAGCTTTGCATCCTTTGTTTCTAAGTGGTCAGGGTCTATAAGCAGTGCGAAGGCCACTTACTCCAGCGTAAACGACCCAAAATCTGTAACCGGTTTTGCCCATCCTTACAACGAACAAATATTTAGGGATATATTGAATTCCGAGAAGATGACTTTGAGACAGAATATCTTAAGGAACAACTACTCACAAATACACGGTGTTTTAATCCCGAATCGCTTCCTAATGATCTGCGCCTATTATGGAACCCGGCAAACCCGTCCGTCGGTTGTACAGACCCATACTAATAATTTGCGGGGTAACACCGTCGGCTACAGCACCTTCGAGCGTCCCGCGCACGTCGGATACTGCACCCCCCATACGCCTTTCCACTATTAGTAGTAGAAACCAAGATTAACAATCAGGTCTGCTTCCGATATGCGGGGCGATGGCTTCCGTTCG
Organism: Aspergillus bombycis; assembly: GCF_001792695.1. Classification (NCBI taxonomy): domain Eukaryota; kingdom Fungi; phylum Ascomycota; class Eurotiomycetes; order Eurotiales; family Aspergillaceae; genus Aspergillus; species Aspergillus bombycis. The sequence goes on along the minus strand of NW_019170004.1, from coordinate 529,415 downwards.
GATGCAACCCATACAAGCAGCGGCAACTAAGCTAACAACTTTGAAGCTATCATGAGATACAGCAGGGGAGATCTGCTGTATTTGCCATTACCAGCAGCTATACAAAACATCTTCAATGGCCATCTCCCCGTTTTTACCAACTTGCTAACAGAACGACAAAGAGAGCGACTCAGAGCTGGTTTCCGATAATTCTAGCCAGATATACTACCAAGCTCATGGTGGACCCAAACACACCAGAACCCACTTTCCCCACACCCAGCAGCAACCGTCGGTAGTGAGATTGACGATGAGCAAGTTCCACGCAACCATACGTACTCTCTATACCTGCTTTTCCCATCGGAAGTGCGGTACACATCCGCTATAGCCCGCCCGTTCAAATGATATAAAGCTGTCGCATTCGACCAGTTTAGCTCTCATCATCTACACCCCCTCATCTTCTTGTACAATACTTATATCCGATCCCAAGTCCCCTCAAAAAGCATACTTCCACCTTTAGAACACCCCATCCCCAAACCGAGTTCAACAACAACCAACTATGCTTGGTAAGATCGCTCTTGAGGAAGCCTTCGCGCTTCCCCGCTTCGAAGAAAAGACCCGCTGGTGGGCAGGCCTCTTCTCCACGGACGCCGAAACTCACGTCAAGGAAATCACCGACATCAACAAGATCCGCATTGAGCACGCAGACAAGCATGGCGTCGGCTACCAAATCCTCTCATACACAGCACCTGGTGTGCAGGACATCTGGGACCCCGTAGAAGCCCAAGCGCTCGCCGTCGAGATCAACGACTATATCGCCGAACAAGTGCGCGTGAACCCCGACCGATTCGGTGCTTTCGCGTAAGCCCCCTACCCTAATCATCATAAAGAAAAACATCCTTCAATACAATACTAAACAAAACTATAGAACACTATCAATGCACAACCCCAAAGAAGCAGCTGACGAACTCCGCCGCTGCGTCGAGAAATACGGCTTCAAAGGCGCCCTGATCAACGATACTCAACGCGCCGGCCCAGACGGCGACGACATGATCTTCTACGACAACGCAGAATGGGATATCTTCTGGCAAACCTGCACAGAGCTCGACGTTCCCTTCTACATGCACCCCCGGAACCCCACGGGCACAATCTACGAGAAGCTCTGGGCTGATCGCAAATGGCTCGTGGGTCCTCCTCTTAGCTTCGCGCATGGCGTCAGTCTACACGTTCTCGGCATGGTCACGAATGGCGTGTTCGACCGTCATCCCAAGCTGCAGATTATCATGGGTCACTTGGGTGAACATGTTCCCTTCGATATGTGGCGGATTAACCATTGGTTCGAGGATCGGAAGAAATTGTTGGGTCTTGCTGAGACGTGCAAGAAGACGATTCGGGATTATTTCGCGGAGAATATCTGGATTACTACCTCTGGGCACTTTTCGACTACTACCTTGAACTTCTGTATGGCGGAGGTTGGATCTGATCGGATTTTGTTCTCGATTGATTATCCCTTTGAGACTTTCTCCGATGCTTGTGAGTGGTTTGACAACGCGGAGCTCAATGGGACGGATCGGTTAAAGATTGGACGGGAAAATGCGAAGAAGTTGTTCAAGCTTGGTTCTTACAAGGATAGTTCCGCTTAGATTGTTAGATGATGTTTTTATGAATGTATTCCATTTCATTAATAGTAACTTATGTCTCATTGCAAAGGGTATTCGCTTAGATATGGCTAAATTCCATGGATTATCCCGTGCGCAACGCTGTTCCCATCCATCCCTTCAGTCTGTCGATTATTATTCTCTCATGTTCGTAAATTCATAGATACGTAGGGCTTTTTATTTCTTTTTTAACTCTCTCTTTGCCTTTCTTTTTGTTCTTTCTTCGTTTCCCCTTTTCTTTTCTGACTTCCATACGTTGAAAGGAAATCATTGAGAGGGGCAATAGGAAGAGAAGAGCAAAGAAAAGAGTAAAGCCTGATCATAAGTTCTCACCAGAAAATATATCCTCATCAACCGTACTAAACTTGAATACGGGAGTCAACGTGCCACTGTCCAGAACTCTGTCCCTGCCCAGGGCAACTGCATCTGAGCTCTGAACTCAGCCATCGCACGAGCCTGGGCCCGGGAAAACTCCTGCTCCTCCGCCTCAGCACAAGCCCTCCTCTCCGCCTCTATCCAAAGTTTTTTCAGCTCCATATTCCTCTAGATTTCGCACTGCCGCTGGTGCTCCTTCCACTCTCCCTCCCAGATCTCATACGAACGAGGCAGCCGATCCATGATTGGATCGACGAAGCGGCTTTTAAGATCGAGGTTGATAGTGATGATCTCGTTGTAGTTCTCGATGGCGCGGCTCAGAACGTCCCAGCCTGCAATTAAGAGGCGGGCGAGATTGTCACGCTCGATGTGAAGCCCTTCTTCGCGGAGAATTTGTCGATTGCGGATATTGAGGAAGTCGCTGTACACGTACGTGTCATACAGATCTTGGAAGACATCCAAGAGGTGTTTTTCCAGCAGGCGTGGCTTTCGGAGGCTTCTGTGATCGTCGTTAGCTCAATGAATGCCAAGGGTAATAGCTAGAAGAAGGGCTTTTACCCGATGATAACCCGGGCCGTCTGTCTAAAACGCTGATAAACGTTGAGATCCTGATCCTTTGCGATCTGTATGATCCAATGGAGGACCTGCTGTGAGATGCTGAGCTCACTCTCTAGCTTTTTGTCAAGCCAGGCAATATATTGAACCATTGGAATCGCCAGCTCTTGGACCTCTCCGACGACGGGAGCAGCGAGAAATTCCTTAGCGCGAGTACCGTCGGGCTTCACGTCACGACGGAAAAGAATCCACTCCATGCGGAGGATAATGTTGGTCATGACAGTAAAGCGTCTTTGAATGTCTTCCTTCATGTGGTCTGCACGAAGTATGATCCTCATCTCTTCGAGGATGTTAAGCTTTCGCTCTTCAGCTTCATGAAGGCGACGCTGCATCTGTGGGTTACGAGTAGGCTTTGGTGTAGTGCCAGGTAGAGGCCTTCCCGTTCCGATAGGAGGTTGAAAGTTTGGGGTGGGATGCTCATCTGGCATAGCCATTTCATCAATGGAGAGCGTCCTCCTGGACACCTGGCTGCTACAAGTGCTTCCAGGGAGTGGCATGGAGGCCTGCAGCGAAGAGAAGTAAGCCTGAGCTACGTTATGACTGCCAATAGCCCCAGGCAGGGTATGCTGAGAGGAGTGGAAGCTCAGTTCACAGTATTGGTTGTTCTGCTCATCGCGAGTCCTGGTATCACTAGTACCAGAGATGATGTGTGACACAGATACAACCGGAGATGGTTGGCTCAGAGCCCTTTCCGATGAGTCATTACTGGCAGAAGACGATGAACCGGAAAGGATATGTTTGGATTGGATATTGGCCTTCCTATCCGCTATAAATTGAGGCACAATGGTGGATATGGGGCCTGCTCCAGAAGCGACATCTTGAATAGAAACATCATTGGATATGGCGGGCATCCGATTAGAAACTTTGTTGGGATGGGCGCCAGTGTCGTCAAGGGAGACCCAGGCCTGAGAGGTAGAAGTCATGGATGCGCCCTTGTCGAAGTCGGCACGGACAGATGTGGCAGGCGAGATTTGAGAGATAGGGGTTGGTGCCGTATTAGACTGGCTGCGAACAGTAGTATCACTATGGAGAGCGGAGTGTGATGTGAGAGAAATGCTGGGCTTGGCCTGTCTGGAGTGGCTGTCAGTTGTGACAGGACAGCAACGTGAGTTGCAAGAGGGGAGACTGTAACAGGGATACCGGCACCAAGGTTTCTCATTCGCACGGACTCTTCGAACACCTTTGCGATAGCATTATTATATGCCTCCTCGAGGTCCTTGTCGATGACCGCCGGATTCTGCTCGCATGACTCGTAGTAGTCTGGAAATGGCTCGGTGGTTGAAAGATCTAGTTCAGAATGGACAAGAAGCGGGGTGATTGGGGGGCTGGAGCTGCCGTGAATGCTTCTTCTTGAGCTTATGTTGCTAGACAATGAGCTCAGAGGGCGACCTTGATCTCCGTCAGAGTCGGACTGTTTATGGAGATCCAATTGGGTATGCGTCGCGTTTGCAAGCATAGAGGCAATCCTCTCTTCGTCGGAATGTTGAATCTCAACCTGAGAAGTTCTGTATTTGGTTCTCGGTGAGGCCTTATTCTTCAAGAAATTAAAAGTGAACGTATGGAGGCTAGAGATATTCTTTTTCGCATTCGCCAGTATATATTGGTCCTCCATCCGAGGAGACCAGCGGCGCTTCTTGGTGAAAGATACCTGAGGGCTCATGATATCAAACATCGTCGAAGAATAGCACAGCAGACTGTATCTGATGGATGAGGTTCAGAGAGGAGTAGGAAGAAGTTAGGAAACTTGAATGGTCAAAGTGTGGCACATTTGAACTGGTATGAAATTCTTGAAGAGGTTGGGTATGGGGGGCATCGAGAGACATAACATAAGATACAGGCATAAAGGGAGTGTCCTTTCGATAATATTGAAGACCCCATTCTGACTGCACACTCGGTCAGAAGATAGTAGATTCATGTAGAGTGTTATTCACTCTTGGTGGGTTGTGTCCAAGTGTTTGGGAGTTTGCCGCCGTCTGCAGTGAATATCTTTCTGAATCCCTGGTTAGGCAAGTAGCTTCTTCAGCAAATTCCCTACTAGCAACGTGGCGGTTTTTTGATCTCTATAAGATACATCTACCATGTTGGGCAACGGAGATGAGTTAGGATCCTTCGGTGTTATTTTCAAGTAAACATCATATCTGCATATTAGTCTCTATGAAGAATTTAACACGAAGTTCAAGGACTTGCTGTATTCTTTGCTGTGGCATAAAACACTTAGCATTCAAGGGGAGGAGCTATCTTCCTTGTGCGGATGAGGAGGGTTAAACAGAATTCCTGGTTCTTCATGAGGATAATATAGTTCGGAGATCTCCCTACTCTAGGAAGGCTAGATAAATGGCGTGTATGGGGAGTACTTCATCAAGCTTTGTTGTTAATACAATGGCTAGGCCACCTTGTCTATTCCTAGGTTGCAACAGGCTATTAGAAACAATACGTAGATAATTGGAGTTCATCGAAGCTTCTCAAGATTTTTATTATTGTCAAGTCATGAATTGAGTCTGCTTGAGAGAGAAAAAAATAAAAAACATTGCACGACGTCTTACGAGGACACATTGGTAGCTACCGTCAACCTTAACGCTTTCGAGGAAAGGGTAAGCAATTTGAAAAATTACCACTCAAAGAAGCTTTGTCTCCTAGTTCAAGATGTAGTATTAAGCAGTTTGCCAACAAGGCGCTCAGTCAAGAAAAGGGTTTTTTTTTTTCAACGATAAATTAAATACTCCTACAGAGATATGTAGTTTTTGATTAGAACCAGGAGATCCGGAGCGGTTCTAGAAAAGGAGAACTCGCCCATCCAGATGCCTCGAACATGGATAACCGCCCTGGGGAGTGGCCACCGAAAGCCCTGCTACCTTTGTTCCGGGAGGACGAGGGAGACGACTGTGTATGATAGGTGGAAGTAGACCAGCAAGTCAACGCGTTTTAGTCTGCTGTTCCAATACTTGGTATTCTACGTAGTCCCGGCCTCACACTAGGTTAATGGCAGTATAAATAAAGGAGGATACATGCATCTAATACTCGGAATTAAGCGGTATTAAATAGGTAACTACCATTGTTAGATAGTACGCAATTGCTATCCCTTTTTACTAGATACTTGACAAGTATAAAAGCACCCTATAATTCGCCGTCTCTATTGGTTCTCTTCTCAATCTACGGAATACATATCACCACGCCATTCAAGATGGGTATATGTACTACATTAAAATACCGCCAAAATGCCGTATCGGCAAAGAAATATGCTCTACTAGTACTGATGATGACCAAGTTCATGATATGCAAAACCTCAGGTCACGACATGATACAAGAAGCCAAGCTATGAGGACGATGTTGGCGCATTGACGGTTTAGCCTTGTCATTTGGACGGCGCGGATGGCGGCGTAGTTGAGGCTGAGATAAATCGCTAGTAAGGTGAGTAAAGCTATCCAGGCTGTTGTGAAGCCGGTGACGTGAGAGACGGCCACGGAACCGACCTGATATAACGAATAAAGAAACCAATATAGTCAGCATGGCATGCGAATGAAATAACCAGTGAGTGATTCAGATAGGCAGACATGGCGACTAAACCCCTCTTATGGCTTACAAAGACATAATAGATTTGATTTGCTATGTTTGATTCAATCTCGGATATCAGTCTAGACAAACTATTTGCGCACAAGGGCGACGACTCCTGCTTCATGAATGACTTCAGATCCTCTCAATTTAAGACGAAGGCGGATGACCGACGGGGTGGCGAGATGGAGTAGCCGTTAAATGAGAGAGCTTCCACAAGCGTCCGGCTAAGACACTTGTATTTTCACTGTATTAGCTTTCTGGGTGTTTAACTTCTCCAGCCAACATCAACATAGGGCATTGATTGCCGGAATTGATATTTCCGTACCCCATGAAGAGTACCTTGAAACCGTGCAGGATCCCAATGGATTCGGGGTTGAAACATCAGCAGGGTGTCGGGCCCATATCCCGGTAATCCTGGAATCTTTAACGCTGCAGCAGAAGGCACAATGTCTCAACCAGGGCATCATTCCCGCAGGAATCGATAAGCGATTCGGCCAGAGAGATTTGAGTTCCGGTCCACAACCAAATTACCCTGACTTAGCCCCGTTCACTAATACTGAGTAGTAGACATTCATGGTTGAACTGCTACTATCGAGGGGACCCAGAATTGATCCACCCATGTTTAACAGACCTTATTCAGCCCCTTCGCCACGCATATATCCATAGTCAATATCGGTCGGTACTAGTATTGCCTAATAGTTACTAAGTTGCTGTTCTGATGATATCTGTAGTCTCACTTTTCTAGGAAAGATCTCCGGAATCGCGCTGTCTTATATTAAGTTATATTAGGGTTTGTCACAGTCAGGGGTCCGCTAAAAGCTTACTAGAGCCAATCAACTGATAAGCACACCCTTCCTTTCGGCCCAGTTCTAGTTTCGAGTCTCGGCATCTTCGCCAACAGAAACCTTGACTCTGGCGTAATTTCGGGGTGGAGGTCGGGAGAATGACCCTTGGTCTTCAAGGCGTGGCGATCAGTTCAATGAGGCAATTTTAAGCCTATTGGAAACTTCGGTTCCTAGACATTCTGCCGAGCCACTTTGCCTAGACTATTCCTGACGGGTCGGGACTTCACCGGTGGATGAATTACTCGGCATGCCGATTCTGAATAATACCTTAATAATGTTGAATTTGATCCACTTTGCACTCTTCGCTACCAGAAAGATGTGCACTAAAGATTCTTTAGGATTAGCTCGAATGTTCCTGACAGTAGTGTGTATTACATCGTGCTCACTGTCGATTGCAGAGTCATACCCTGAGTATGAGAACGAACCAACTTTCCTTTAATTCAGTCAAAGAGAAAGGAGCGGGTACCTGGGAGTGTAAAACTGTACTGGCATGGTTAACGTGCGTTCCAAGTTTTCGTATGAATTATCAAGCCTTGCATTACTCGAGAGCATACCACTCAGGGATAATTACACGAAGGGACCCTAAGCTCAATCTTATCAGATCAGCGACGCCCACAAGTTGCGGTAGAATTCCGCACAAGATTCGATGAATGGACCCACTAACATAGGCTGATAAATCCATGTCTGCTGAAACATTAGCATGCTTACAAGTTGCTTATGGATCAGTAGTAGCTTCATTACTAGAGGGGGGCCAGGATTTGCAGACAACTTCGTTATGATGCGATTCATTCACCGAGCCGTTAGTATCTAGCAGTAAGGTGGATAGAACCTTTGAATTAGGCTGAATTTTAGAATACTATGTATTATATATATAGTGGCTGATGCCAGCCCATTTGTAGAAAGATTTTCAAGGTGGACAGAGACTGACCCTTGACATCCAAACATGCTCTTCTCGTTGACACTCCTTAGTGCCCTGTCGCTGGCCACGGCATCACCGGCTGGACGGGCCAAGAACACTACGGCATACGACTACATCGTTGTGGGAGGCGGCACGAGTGGTCTTGTGGTTGCAAATCGCCTTTCTGAGAACCCCGATGTCTCCGTTCTCGTGATTGAGGCCGGTGCTTCTGTGTTCAACAACCCGGACGTAACCAACGCTAACGGTTATGGATTGGCCTTTGGCTCGGCCATCGACTGGCAGTACCAGTCTACCAACCAGACTTATGCAGGAGGTAGCCAGCAAGTTCTGCGCGCTGGTAAGGCCCTTGGAGGAACCAGTACGATCAATGGTATGTTTCTATAGTGAATCTTTTAGTCGGCATGGTCCACTGACAACGACAGGAATGGCCTATACCCGCGCCGAGGATGCCCAGATTGATGTTTGGCAGAGAATTGGAAACGAAGGTTGGACGTGGAAAGATCTCTTACCATACTACCTGAAGAGTGAAAACTTGACCGCCCCCACCAGCTCCCAGGTTTCTGCTGGCGCTGCTTACAACCCTGCCGTGAATGGAGAAGAAGGTCCTCTCAAGGTCGGCTGGTCGGGAAGCCTGGCCTCCGGTAATCTGTCAGTTGCTCTAAACCGTACGTTCCAAGCCGCTGGTGTTCCCTGGGTCCAGGATGTCAATGGAGGCAAGATGCGTGGCTTCAACATCTACCCATCCACCATCGACGTTGACCTCAATGTCCGTGAAGATGCTGCCCGGGCGTACTACTTCCCCTTTGATGACAGAAAGAACCTCCACCTGCTGGAGAACACTACTGCCAACCGTCTCTTCTGGAAGAACGGCTCTGCTAAGGAAGCCATTGCGGATGGTGTCGAGATTACCTCCGCTGATGGCAAGGTCACTCGTGTGCATGCAAAGAAGGAGGTCATCATCTCTGCCGGTGCCCTGCGGTCTCCTCTGATTCTTGAGCTTTCGGGTGTCGGAAACCCAAGGTAGGTGTTTCAGTGATGCTCAAACTCTCTCTATCCCTGCCTCTAACCCTCGTAGCATCCTCAAGAAGCACAACATCACCCCCCGCGTCAATCTTCCCACCGTCGGCGAGAACCTTCAGGACCAGTTCAACAACGGCATGGCGGGTGAAGGATACGGTGTTCTTGCCGGTGCCTCGACCGTGACCTATCCTTCGATCTCAGATGTCTTCGGCAACGAGACTAACTCCATCGTTGCATCTCTCCGGTCCCAACTCTCCGACTACGCCGCCGCGACCGTCAAAGTCAGCAACGGCCTCATGAAGCAGGAGGACCTGGAGCGTCTCTTCCAGCTCCAATTCGACCTCATCGTCAAGGACAAGGTCCCTATCGCCGAGATCCTCTTCCACCCCGGTGGTGGAAACGCCGTGTCCTCCGAATTCTGGGGCTTGCTCCCCTTTGCCCGTGGTAACATCCACATTAGCTCCAATGACCCGACTGCTCCCGCAGCTATCAACCCTAACTACTTCATGTTCGAATGGGATGGTAAGAGCCAGGCCGGTATCGCCAAGTACATTAGGAAGATCCTCCGCAGTGCACCATTGAACAAACTTATTGCGAAGGAAACCAAGCCCGGCCTCTCTGAAATCCCGGCCACGGCCGCAGATGAGAAGTGGGTTGACTGGATTAAGGCTAACTGTATGTTGAATCCTTTCTTGACTCCAAAGATAAGTCTGACGTGAATTCTCTAGATCGTTCCAACTTCCACCCCGTCGGAACTACTGCCATGATGCCCCGTTCCATTGGTGGCGTTGTCGACAACCGTCTCCGTGTCTACGGTACTAGCAATGTTCGCGTGGTGGATGCGTCTGTCCTGCCCTTCCAGGTTTGCGGCCACTTGGTTAGCACGCTTTATGCTGTTGCCGAGCGCGCTTCTGACTTGATTAAGGAGGATGCGAAGAGTGCTTAGTTTAATAGACAAAGCTAGATAATCGTAAGGATAATGTCCCGTCCAGATTCGTGCACCCCATGAAGAGGGAATGGTTTCGAGTCTTCGTCAAAATTAGGGTCCTCTTCTGTTGTTGTTATATGTATTATTAGTCTGCAACTTGGTAGCTGTTTGAATGCAGTGATCTTTGGTTACATAATTTGATACGGGGTATTTTTCTCGGGCTAAGCCATCACACGTGTAGAGTATGGCAAGCACGTGTCAACCTAGGTTACTGTAAATCACACTATAAGATTGAAGAGAACGAGAGATGCAAATCCTTCCCATGGCTGCAACAGCTGTATTAATTATTAAGTTACATAAGGTATGTACTGCATTCAATCGAAAACGCTCACTACTTGAAGCGCCTATACTGATCGAGAAGGTGCAGTTCGACCCTCCCCTTGAACGATGGCTGGTTTGTAAAGAGGAATACCATAGGAAGAACAAGACGCTCAGACCAAGGATCCAACTTCTCAGACATTGCTCAAGAGTTAACGAGGGTCGGGGGTTTTGTCCGCACATCGACTAATTGGCACGTCATTGAGAAGGACCGTGACAACTCAAAGTAGTGCGTGGAAATGACCTAGGGATCAAGCTGTTGACATGGAATGACGTGAAGACAGCAAATGGTCTTCCATGCGAATAACATTATTCCTCCTTTTTACGAACCTCGGGTTTCTCCGAAGACGGATTATTTTCCTCTTCATCCTCATCGTCAGGCAATGGGACATCCATGACGCGCTCCCCGGCCTTTTCTAGGGCCCTCCGGCTCCAGCTTCTTACGCCTTTATAGACAGCCTGGTCATTATTAGCAGAAGCATACATCACTCTTCATTGAGCACACTTACCCAAAGGAAACTGCAAACGCCAACCAGGATGACAACCCAAGTGATTGACGCTGCTCGGCTTCTACCTGTGGTCCTGCCACTACTGACCAAGCCACTAGGACGAACATGCCACCACTGCCAGGGTGACATGGCGACTATGGCTTTGATGAACGACAGAAAGCCTAACGACGCCAAACCTTTCACAAAGTGTGTAATCCATGATGCCTGCTTTTCAGTCGGCAAGACGCTAGACACAGTACTGGAATCCCAAAAATCAGAGTAGATGATGGTTTCCATGGGGTTGATGTAGAGGTTAATGATTGGGTCAGCAACAAAACCAAGGGTAAAAACAGTGAACATCAGTATCAATAAAGTCAAGCCAAGCTGCGCGGAAGTACTACTGATCCAGCGCGCCCATGTGAGACGTTCTAGCCGATACTGGAAGCCACAAGTTGGGCAATGCCAAAAATTCCTTTTGCTATAGCCCGGGTCCGCATGTCGCCATGCTTGGAGACAACCCTCGTGGACGTATCGTGAAGATCCTTTGCACTTGCAGGGACGTAGTAGTCGGCCGAGCTCCGCATCAGAAGACTCATAGACCACCCGTGCTTTGGGTTGGAGAAACCCAGGGATGTTATCGGAAGGAGGAAGGAAGGTAGGTAGAACTGTGTCTAGACAGATGCGACATACACGAGGTGGGTAGTGCTTCTGGGAAGACTCCGGCGGAGGGACAGCCGAATCATCATGTTGGTGAGTATCTTCAAACCTTTGGCCTGCCTCAGGATTGGGAGCCGTGGAAGAATTTGGCCACTGCCAGAGTGGCTCTTGACTCGGATTCATTATGGCTTCTGCCTAGTTTCTTTCGCGATTATGCGGTCATGTCACAGTGACCAGATCTACCAGCGACCTGGTGAGGGTGTACAATCGACTGTTTAGAAGGGAGTCGATTGAATGGTTGGGCATAGACATAGAACAGGGAGCAATTGGGAAGAGAAAGAGGAAAAAAAAAAAAGAAAAAAAAAAAAAAAAGGGAGAAGGTAATGAAAAGGACTACCGCGCTTTAAAGGTGAAGTGGGGAGAAGAAGATGATGGAAACGGCGCTAAGTGCTCGCCTAGCGTCACCGCCTTAGGCGCATCTTGGCATCGGCGCCTGAGGTAACCGACGTTAGGTAAGGTGCTGCTGCGTCAACAACCTGTCGCCTGCTCTGTCCAGAGGGAAGCTTCACTTCGGTCCCCACCACGACTTTATCCTATCTTCAAACCCCCTCATCTGTCTCCATACCTCTTTCCAATCGATCTTCAAAGCTTGCGGAGATAATCAAACGACCTCATGGCGGACCGCTATTCGTTCTCTCTCACCACCTTCTCCCCCAGGTAAGACGAGCTCTAGCTACATAGAGGACACCCGTCAGCTAACATTGACTTTTAGTGGAAAGCTGGGCCAAATCGGTAATATGAACTGTCTAAGGCTAATGATGAACATTTGCTAAATAAACTCAGAATATGCCTTGAACGCTGTCAACCAGGGCGTAACTGCGCTCGGAATTAAAGGTATCAGCGTTATCTCATAGCTTCCGCCCAGCCAGCTCAAGTAGTTGCTAACTTATCTTGCATTGACTAGCAACAAATGGAATTGTCCTCGCTACTGAAAAGAAATCGTCTTCACCGCTCGTCGACCCTTGCTCTCTTTCCAAAGTTTCCTTAATCACTCCCGACATTGGCACAGTGTACGCAGGAATGGGTCCAGACTACCGTGTACTAGTCGACAAGGCACGCAAAGTTTCCCACACTGGCTACAAGCGTATCTATAACGAACACCCCCCTACCCGTATATTAGTGCAAGATGTTGCACGTGTTATGCAAGAGGCCACCCAGTCTGGTGGTGTTCGACCGTACGGTGTCAGTTTGTTGATCGCTGGTTGGGATGAGGGCGTCGAACCTGAGTCAGGAGAAGCTCAGAGGGGCGACAGTGAAGATGAGCCTAAAAAGGCAACCGGCAAGACTGGCGGTATCTTGAAGGGTGGCCCGAGCTTGTATCAGGTCGACCCAAGTGGTAGTTATTACCCATGGAAGGCTACGGCTATTGGCAAGCATGCTACGAGTGCGAAGACATTCCTTGAAAAGCGTTACACTGAAGGTCTCGAACTCGAAGATGCTATCCATATTGCCCTGTTGACGTTGAAAGAGACCATTGAGGGTGAGATGAATGGTGACACAATAGAGATTGGTAAGTTTCAGAAACTTTATTGCCCAGTTTCGGGCCCAGACTGACTTAGTTTAGGTATTGTTGGCCCTCCTGCCGACCATCTGTTGGGTTTTAAGGGTGTCGAAGGTGCCCAGGGGCCCAGATTCAGGAAGTTGACGAAAGAGGAGATCGAGGACTATCTTACCAATCTATGAATGATTCAAGTATGGATATATTGGGCGGTTTTGGACCTTGTAGCATAATAGACATATGTCGAAACTTGCGAGGTTCCCATACATGCTAGCAAAGATTTTCTACGACAATTGATTGCTTAACGTACCGGAGCATATTGAGTTTATGACCCTGGACAACAAAAGTGACGGCACACGTAGGCGTGGCATCATGTCCAATACTGCCCATCAATTTTTGGAATGAATAAGGCTCTATAATTGCATGATCTGAGACTTCCGCTCTAGTACAGCGAGATTGTAATGGGCCAGGGGGTGTGTAGAGAGCTTTGGCTCTAACGGGTTGCATACTAACCTTCTGCGATCCAGGGTAGTTAATCTCTGGCCCGGATAGTTCTCAGGTAGATACCCGACTGTGTGAAAAGAAGGCCATTACGGAGAGTGGTCCGCCCCGACTGACAACCCCACATTCCCATGGTTCGGATATCTGGGGTATTACGTGGGGGAACGATTGAACTGAGCTCATCTGTTGGTCTGAAAATCATCATATGGGCGTCAATATGGAGTCCTGTTTGGTTTTGCGTCTCCAATAGAGTGTGAGGGGCCCGTGGTCTGTTCCAGTTGCCTGCCGTTCAAGGAAATAGACAGCTTAACGTATTAATGAGATAATATCTGTCTATATCTCATTGAAACCCTTATCATCACACTGGCTTAGAAATCGTAAATTGGCGAATTTGTCTGCCGCTTCTCCTGGCTTTCCAAACATACAAGGATCTGTCTTCAACAGTTTACTCTTTACTCTCATGTCTACTTCTTTCCCTCGACCTGCAGTTCTCTTTTATGATGATTTAGTGTTCTGCACACTTCCCGAATGACACACCAAGTCCTTGCATTGCCCTTCGGGTCGGCTGAGACCAAAAGAATGTTCCGCCCAATGATCAAGTCCGTTCATGGTAGCATCCAGGCTTATGTATTGAGAACATGTTTCATATTATCTATGGCATTCCTGAGAGATATGTCAGCTTAGTCTTACGGACCGCTCAACTCGCTATTTTAATAGGGATATTACGTTGTATAAGTAATGATGCAAGCGTGTTTGACACGCTGCAGAGACGTGAAGATCATCTGAAAGGTGCGGTTTGCTCTTTCGTAGTTACCAACTCAGGAGGGCTATCGGATACCCGAGCAAGTGATCATTCAAACCTTTCTACAAAGCAAATCAACTTTATGTTCAATTCTCTGAACTCAGCCTTCTTGATCTTCTTTCAATGCAAACGCATCCGGAATGCCAGCCCATATATTCCCTAATCTTCTTGGTCAATATCAGGATTAGTGAACTTTAATAAATCCGTCTCTTGGCATGACTCCCGGTCCTGACGCCGCGTGGCCGGCGTTTATGGTTGGAGGTGAAGCTATCCACATAGTACGTTTGAACGGTAAAATAAATGGATGTATCGAGGCAGTTATGTCTAGGGCTGATGCCTTTTTGAGTACCTAATATTCTTCGCTATTGAGCAGGACATCACAAATGCCCTGGGTTGAATGCGCGAGTCCCATGTGCCACAAAACACACAGCCCGTGCCAGGCCTCCATGCCAGTTCTGTGACCATGCAAGGCGAACTTTCCCAAGTGTCTGACACTTGAGTTCTGATTAAACACGGGAAAGAATTGTTAGATATGACAGGGATGGAGATCCAAGGGAACTAAGTCGCCACATATTCGGGATCAAGATAGGACTTGGAGGAAACGTCTCTGTGATACGATCGGCTGAAATCAACACATCGTGATACACTTGTTCCTCATGTTATCCACATAGACATGCGGGATGGCTGAAAGCGAGTTCTTTTGCATGTTCATGATACCTGGGCACGCTAGGGTACTAGTATGGTAGCCATGTGCCTGATTAGGGGTCCCTTGGCGTATCAATCGTGCCATCTGGATTTGCTTGTTTAGGCAACACTACCTTGCCACGGGCACTGCACTGGCAGCAATTTGAAACGGGTTGTTTTGGCCCGCGGGGAAACGCCGAGAATCGTACCAGATACGGTCACTAGTCTGCTCCTCTTGTCTTGGCCAAGTGAACCAACCCCGAATACTACCTTAGCAAGGGTTATTAGTTCATGCGGAATACGAAGCCACTGAATCTTAGTCCCAACTTGACTCCGGGGTATCGCCTCGAGCTAGTCGAGGCCACACAATGCCTTTATTTGGGAGGAGGAGGGAAAGACTCATCTAGAGCTTTCACATAACCTCGATATGATACGGTTCACCAGTTAGCAATCACTCTATTCCCACATGCATCGCTCTTTTGACATTTATCGTCTCCGCTCATTACCTCGGATGTTGTTGGTCTGACGTATAACATTTCTTGGCCAAGGACAAGGGAAGAAAAAATAAAATAAATCAAATAAAAAAATAAAGAGAAAAGAAAAAGAAAAGCAAGAGGAAAAAAGCCAGTGGTAGCCTCTCCACATTTCTACCAGTCCAGATCGTCAGATCATCACCACCACCATATACCACCGCATCATGTCAAATATTGTGAGCCACCTTGATGGCATTTCCGGTGAGCTTGCGGGCGCTCGATATGGGCTCAAAGCGACCCTTCTCTTTTTCATCTCCATCTCCATCTACAACGTAATTGAGTTGGCAATCCTTGTGCTATCGACATTCCGTCGCTGGACAGGTCTATACTTCTGGAGCTTGCTACTTTCGGGCTGCTTGGGGGTAGTTCCATACTCACTCGGCTTCATGCTGAAGTTCTTCACACATGCCAGTTCTTTCTTGTCTGTTACGTTGCTTACCGTCGGCTGGTGGACAATGGTGACCGGTCAGTCTTTTGTTCTCTATTCACGGCTACATCTTGTCATCCGCGATGAGTACATTCTTCGCCGTGTGCTGTGCATGATCATAGCAAATTTCTTTCTTTTGCATATCCCTACCTCTGTCTTGACGTATGGTTCCAACGTCCCCGATCGATCACCTCGATTCGTCAAAGGATATAATATCATGGAAAAAATCCAGATGACCGGTTTCACCGTACAAGAAGTGATAATCTCGGGGCTCTATATCTGGGAGACGACCAAACTGCTTCGGTTAGGTTCAAGCCGACAAAACCGAAGAATAATGCGCCAGTTAGTCGGAATCAACGTTGCCATTCTTGTGATGGACCTAGCCCTTCTTGCATTGGAATATGCCAACTTCTACGCTATTCAGATCACGCTCAAGGGTGTCATTTACAGCATCAAACTTAAGTTGGAGTTTGCCGTGCTCGGGAAACTGGTCGATATGGTTCATGGACACAGGCGTCCGGGTACATTGGGTAATGACGTACAGTTGTATTCCTTACAGGATGAATCTAGCCTGACTGCACCGGCATCATCGTCTGGTCTGTTGGATAGTATCAACTTCTCTCGCGTTGTTCAAGACGGGACGAAACGACCACATATATTACAGAACGAGGGATGTCCGGATAAGAAATTCACGATGAAGGTGTCGGATTTGGTTCAACGTCGCCCTTCCGAGGGAATTATCTAGTTTTTTATTGTACATCTCTATTTTATTTTTTTGTTTATACCCATTACGACTTTAGTCCATTACAGCCCTTCGTCTTCATGTTAATATGACCATAACACCAATGCAATGTAAACCTCATTTAGCGCCGTCACTCAAACCAGCATCGTCGCCCTCAACCCAGCCGAATTCTTCGTCGGAATCTTCATCCTGGCTATCTGCAATCTCATCGACTTTGCGTTTTCGTTGGCTAGCCGATAAGCTCGTTTCAACTGGCTCTTGAGGCAGGATCATCGGAGGCGGCGTCTTGTCGATCCCACGTAAACCGTCCTATTCACTAATGTGAGTCATCTGTGAGTGCTGCTGCACGAAAAATGATCCAGGCCTACCGTCTCAATCTTGAATGGTACGATATTCTCGTCCAATCTTAAAGACAAAGTCTTTCCTGCTCTCTTCATTACCTCCGCGAATCGAATACTCTTGGAATCTCCCTCGTCCTCGGGCAGAAAGTCCCGAAAAATGGCAACTCTCGTATGGACACTATTCTCCCATGTTCCGCCCGCGATAACCGGACACAGAGTTGCGCGCGGTTGGCCTCTGATTCGGGTATGTGTCTGGTTGACTAGAAGTACGGCTAAGCTATGTGTAGCTGCTAGTTTCACGAGTTGGTTGCCCAGGTCGCTTGTGACATTCCATTTGCGGTTCATCAGCCAGTGGATCTGCGTCTTGTCTGTGATTCCAGACTGGGGTAGACGGGATTTCAACTCAGATGGATTAGGAAAATATGATGGGAATAGCCCTGATACAGAGTCGATGACGAGAAGCTTCGCATCTTCTGGGGGGAAGCCCTTGGGTGGGCGGATGAGGAGAGCTAGCAGATGAGGTAGCGACCTTGCATGGAAGTAGATCAAATTCTTGATAGGGTCTTTTGGTGCATTAGAAGATGTGGCATCAGAGGACTTTTTCAGCATGCTTGCCAGGCGTACTTTTGGGAGTGGAGATCCCGTATCTGGGAATGTTAGAGCCAGTTTTCAGTGGAGTTTGGCTTCATACCGATCCAGATCACTTTGTCCCCATTCCGCAGGGCCGATGTGACAACGCTCAGACTACGGATGTATTGTTAGATCATAAGCAATATGCGACAGGTAGAGATGGGACCTTACGCCAGTGATGTTTTCCCAGCCCCAGGGGGGCCGAATACCTCAGTGACATGTCCACATGGTACTCCATTGGAGTCTATATCACAGGTACGTCCCGGTACATCCTCCGGGGAAGGCGGGCAGATCGCTTCATCTAATTGAGGAATACCCGTCGATATAGCGCTGGAGGCAGACGCGGCAGACGCGTGCAGAGACTGCGACGCAGGAAAGGAGACAACGCGATCTGCACGTATGAGTAATTTATCAATCGTTTCCTAATGGGTTTGCAAGGACTTACGAGGCTCCTGAGTGGAAAGACAGAGATAATCCTGCTGGTTCATGGTGACGGCAGACGCGAACCCGGCGCGTCAGGCCTGTTGGGATCAAATGGTGATAGTTGCGCGCTTCGGAACACTACAATACTGTCGACCTCTCATTTTGGTGTCGCAGTATGCTCCAGCTTCGCTGTGGGGATCCTGAGTCCAGCAACTACCGATGCTGGTGGGTGTTGACTGCGAGGTTTATTAATGAGGAATTGCCGATTCGGATTGGTTCACGTCGGAGTTTAATATGATTAAATCTAATCTCCGTAGATCGTCATTTTTCCTCAGCGTCTGATATACGGGCGTTATTCTTGTCCCACGTAGTTAACTTTAAAGCTTATCGTCGACTTGTATACTTTCTTTATGTGACATCATAAGGTATACGAGTTGTCTTTTCACATCGCAGACTCGTGCTTCAATGCTGAATCACACTGAGCCCATACTCGGCTTCAACACCGTGCGCCACTATGCTATGAACACTTTCTCATCTCTAGCCATTACCTGGCTCCCGCTCATTCCTATACTCATATTCTTAATTTCTCGTAAATACTACGACTACACAAACACCCATCCCAAAGGTTGTCGCAAGCTAGGTCTCTCACACCACCAAACCAACCTGCACGATGAATACGACCCCATATACAGCCAAGGCGTGCCCGACAAGCACACAGGCCCGGAAGACCAGCCCTCATGGCGCATAAAAGCGCTCTTCGCATACCCGATCAAAAGCTGCGCCGGCATCGAGCTGGACACAGCCGATGTCGTCCCAACAGGCTTCACCTACGACCGGCAATTCTGCTTCGCCGAGTACATCACCCCCAAAGCCAGCAACAACCAGTCTGAGCAAGCCCACTGGACAGCAAGGACGCTCCGCGACGGCTCACTCTGCAGAATGGCTCTCATCAGACCCGAGATCTGGGTCCCCGACCCCACCGCCGACGACTACTCCCCGGAGCTCCAGGAAGTGCGATCCCAAGGCGTCCTGGTAATCCATTACCCACGAGTCTCGGCCGGTATGCTCTCGCTCCCAGTGAGACTGGGCATAATGCTAGGCCTCCTCTCGAAGGAACTATCCTTCCGAGTCCCTTTCTCCCCTCCACAAGACGCAGGTTCCAGGTCGACGTATCCCTCCACCCCGGTCAAAATCTGGAAAGACTCCCCCCTGGCCCACGACTATGGCTGCCATCTCCCGCCCTCACTGCACCATTTCCTGGACCCTGACCGTACCCGCGGCCCCCTGACGCTCTTCAGGGTAAACCCATCCTACCACAGAGAAATCTTCCGCAACGCGCCCCGCAAAGAGCACCTCGGGTTTCAGCCGGTGACGGGCTTCGCGGACGCATACCCCATCCATCTCCTCAACATAGCCAGCGTGCGAGATATAGCGGGTAAATGCGCGGCCGATATCCCCGAGCTAAGTATCCGTCGCTTTCGGGCGAACATCATCGTCCAAGGACCGGGGGCTTATGAGGAGGATCATTGGAAGAGGGTGAGAATCTATGATTCTGGCTCTGGCTCTGGGGGTGTGGAAGTCTACACTGCTTGTCGGACTATTCGGTGTAAGTTGCCCAACGTGGACCCTGATACTGGGGTTAGGCATCCTGTGGAGCCGGATCGGTCGCTAAAGAGGTGGAGGAGGATTGACCCTGGCGATCTGACCAATGCTGCGCTGGGGATGCAAGTTGTTCCTGCTGTTAGAGGTATGTTTCCTTTGTTTTCTTTCTTTTGGTTGGTTTGGGGTGCTTTTGTGGTTAGGCTGGCGTAATTGGTTTTGGGGTCTTAGGCTGATTTGCGTAGAGTTTAGGGTGTCTGTTGGGGATGGGATCGAGGTGCTGGAGACCGGGGAGCATTGTTATATTAAGATGTTGAAGCCTGGGGAGAAGGTGGAGGGGGTTTAGGTTTGGACTTTTACTTGTATAAATGTCTAAGACTGGGTAATTTTAGATGGTGGCCTTTCTTTTATGTGCTGGACGATTTCATTTACAATGTGTATATTTACGAATACGTACTAACTTGGAAGTGAAACAATATTCGAATTGTAGTTGATGTGAGTCACTACTCAACAGGGTATCCTTTCATTAGACCCTCTCAAGGGTCGTTATATACTAGCAGAAAACCAAAACCATTATTATATAGTAGCCGGACCAGCCTCAGTGACCTTGTAGTGCGGGGACTCCGAAGTGTCCTTCGTCTCTTCGCTCTCACTCCGGACCTCGCTACCCCTGGCCTCCACGATGGCTGCCTCTTCCTCTGGGTCTTCCGGGATAAGAAGGTTGAGAATCAACCCCAGCACAGCGGTGACTGCGAACCCGTTGGTCATAACGAGCACCACAGCATCCAGAAGCCCCTGCAGGGCGTGGTTATCACCGCTGTAGGTGAAGAAATATTGGAACCAGTCCGGCACCAACGTGGCAGCCATCCCGACGGCGAAAGAGGCCGTGAGGATGAAACGGTTGCGACGTGTGAAGGGGATGGTGGAAATGATACGGATACCGGAGATAGCGACGGACGAGAAGAGGAAGGTAGTCATGCCACCGAGGACAGAGCTGGGGATGGCGACAAGCGCGGCAGCGAACTTGGCAAAGATGCCCATGATGACGAGGAAGAAGCAGCAGCAGTATCCAGCCTTGCGGTTTGCGCATTTCGTCAGAGCGATGACGCCGTTGTTTTGGGCGAACACAGACATGGGTGTGATGGTGCATAGGCCTGCGAGCAGACAGGTGATACCGTTGCCCAGGACGCCGCCTCTAATGCGTGAATCGAAGTTGGGGCCCTCCACTTCCACTTGAGAAACGTCGCATGTGGCTGTGATATCGCCGATTGATTCCATCATGATCACGACGTAGACTGCTAGTAAGGGGAGGATGAGTGGTGGGTATATCGTTAAGGGGAATGTCCGGACCCAGATGAAGGACGCTACTGGGGCTGCATCAATGCCTGAGCGGTCGAAGTAGCCACATGCTGCCGCCACAATGCATCCAACCAGCAAACCGATGACGACGGCACAGGATTTCATGATGGGGGAGCCGAATCTTTCGCACAGAATAATGGTCACAAAGACCAGGAATCCGAGACCGATGAACTCTGCACTACCCCAGGGTAGAGCGTGCGGTGCATCTGCACTGGGGCATAGGGCACGGGCGGAGGGGTCGCTGCCACAGCCGCCTGAGCCTCCTGCCCAGTCTTTCATGCCGCTTTCAATGAGAGATGCTCCGATCAGGAGGACAGTTGGTCCAGTAACCAGGGCTGGGAAGACGCGTTTCAAGACCTTGGAGCTTATGAATGAAAGGCCGATTTCGAGTAAAGAGCATAGACAGGAGGTACCGAGAAGAGCTCCATAGCCCTTCGGACAAGGTAGACGGTTACCCTGGGCATCAACAGGACAGTATCCAGACGAATACATTTGAGTAAAAGTTCCCGATGCTACGGTAATAATCGCGAACGAGGTACCCACGACTGAGATCAGACCCGTGCCCATCGAGTATGGCGTTTTATAGATGTGAATGCGGGTCATTTGAAGGGCAGACAGTATCCCAGATACGATCAGAGAGGTCGACACTAGGTATTGGTAGTCTTCATCTCCAAAGTTGGCACCGGAAGAACCACCCAAGAGGATTGGCGGCGAGATAACTGAAGAAGTTAGTGTTCCACCCCCCGAATCATAATGGGACGATATGCCAACCTCCAGCCAACATTGCTAGGGAATGTTGTAAGCCCAGAAGAAGAGCCAGAAAAACTGGTACTCGATCCTCGAGTCCAAAAAACGGTGCCGATCGCCTCGTTTGCTTCATGAAAGGGATTCTGGGTGTGAAAAGGTATGCATAATCGTAGTCTCCTATTAAACCATCCCTGTGGATAAATCGATTAGCTCTATGTTGAAGTTATATAGGCGCCCGACAGTAATAATGTACCTCGTGGTGAAGGTTTTGACAATTCGACGGCCTTTATCGGCCCAAGTTCGCTTGGGGCGCAGGTCAGGACCAATCTGATCTGGTCCATCCATGTTGGCGAGCTTTGGATATGTTTCGCGGCTGGATAACTGATATCTCTTTTCTGTCGAGCCACGTTTATGATCACGATCGAGGAAAGTTTCCGCAGATAGGTAGGGTTCGCTTCCGTATAACGCACGACCGCGGGGAGAAGGCTCGTGAACCAGGGTATGATGGACGATCGAAACTGATTATCTCGAATCAAGATCGCGGGGAAACACGAGGTTTATGTTTCCAAGCGCGCTCAAAGGACCTGCCTGATAGTGAGATGTAGACTACAGCATCTCTGGGGAAGCCCGATCAGATTTTGCAAATTTCCGAGAACGAAGCGATACGGATTATCGATAAGTGACGAGCACGATGCGTCAATGAATCGAATAATTTATTTAATAAATTAAGTTGGTTATCTATCAAGGATAACTCTAATTTGAGGGTTAGTCCCTTGGCACCCATAACAAGGGAGAACTCGGAGAGACCGCGGCGATGGACGCGAGTCATTCCGGCTTCAGCTTCTGAGACAAACAGTGATGCAAACGATTAAAGTCAAAATGTACATGAGAGGCAGTCCAATGAGAGATGTTCGCTGCTTCAAAGTAGCGGAGCGACATCTTCATTGACAATGATGTGGGTTGACAATCGCATTATTAGTAAAGTCCTAGAGTTAGTGATTGAACCAAAGGATTACATTGAATTACAAACTACATTCTAACGATCAGTTGGCCCCTGTGCTGGCAGCTGAACACAGTCTTACGCCCAGATACACCGATCCCTGCATCAATCAGCTTTTTGTCTTGTTGTCTTTACCTAGCATCAGCCACTTTCTGTTTCCTCCCTCTCCCTTTCCCTCCCTTCCCCCCCTTTCACAAAATAAAAACCATAAAAGTTAGAAATAATAAACCTGTTGACTATGATCAGCTGTAATCAATGCAAAGCTGCCAGAACCGCAGTCCATGACAGTGCAGTCAGTATCTCGAAACACCCAATCCCAAGACCTTGGCCCGTGCGTATATCCTTGGCTTCACCAGTGGAGTCGAGATAAGGACAGCCTCTTGAACCATTCTGAGAACGCGAAGGCCAACCTGCTTATCAGTGACCATGACGGGTACCGCCGAATTCCTCTAAAATCCGGGGGAGCTGATAGCAAACAGCCGAACTGGTCACCGTCGAGATGTCGACCTGGAATAGACATTATCCCTTCAATACAAGCAAAGGTCTTGGGATGATGTTTTCACTGAGTTAACTAACTCGGGGCGCGGATGACTACGCAGATTACGCCTTACCATATTAGGTGATTACGGGCCATTTTTGGACTGTTACATCGGTGTTGGATCAAGTGGGGAATTAACCGCTGTTTTTTCGAGAATAAATGTTGCTAAATAGTAGTTATCAGCTGTGTGACTGAGAGGTTTGACTAAGGGATAGCCATAACTAGTCTACGGAGTAGCGCTTCAATATTCAACCTTGATGCGAATAACGGTTGTTAGTGCTGGGACCAGTCCCCATATTATTGTGGAGTATATGTTCGTGGTCCTCCAGAGTACAATGTACGTACTAGTAGTATGTACATACTGTGGTACCTTGATTGAGGGAGCATAGTGTGCTACTGCAGGAACCTCGACGCCTGGTATGAGACACTACCATATGGAACTATGGAGAACATCGATGATTGCTATCTCCCCAGATATGGCAGCAGTGATTTTGGTATCGATCGGGGGTCGTATGCCGCCATGATAGCTACCTTAAGTGTCGACCCGTCTACTCGACGCAGTCTCATCTCTGAATAGCCACAACACGATAGTGCAAGCCTTACAAGGTAACTACCATAGTCGTCCCATTCTACCGGGGCTAGACAGCTCTAGATTCTTCAATAAGTGAATATAGTAAATAGCTTAAAACGTGTTAAACCCGCACTATACATACTCCGTACAGCAAAGAATGACGGGGATATTTTGGACTCATCCTTCACCAGAACATCTCCATCTAGGATTGGCGACCAAAATTGTTTTCAATAACTCTCAGGCCTACTAATTGCCGGAAAGTTGCCCTGTGAGTTTACGAAGGCGTGGTGTGTGGAAGATCCCGGTACTAAAAAAATCAAAATTTTCATTGAAACAGGTACGTCGCCACCACAAAGTGGCAAGAAAAGAACACCTCCGTCGGGCTGCATCGGATATACTGATTTGAAATATACTATGTATACTAGTATATGCTCCAGCTGGGTGATATCCTGGGGCCTCCGCTTCTCCAGTTATATTCCGTCAATTGTAATTACTGCGGTCTTACTACCCTAAATGACCGTGAGGGTGAAAATCCTTTTGGTGGCTGCTGTCACATTGTCAACTTAAAGGTTCGGATATTGTAATCGCAGTTCGGGAAGACTTTCTGCGGAGAATGCAGCCGTTGATGTGAGGTGAGATTCAATGAATTTAGTTGTCGTTCTCCGCGATGGGACCAATCAGATCCGTCCTATGTCTGACCGCCTGCAAAAATGTGAAAATTGTTGGGGATTCAACAGATGGCGAATCGGTAGTGATTGGCCCAAAACAACCGGACTAACCCGAAACAGCAGAGCCTGGCCGGCGCTCGCCATCGAATCACAAGCGGCCCAACAAGCTTACTGGTAGGGCAATTGGATATTCGGCCTCGTCCCTGGTGTCCTTACATAGACATCAGCAATGCTGGAGGTTCGGCTTTGTTGAATGCTGAACGCAGTTGTGAACCTCGGAATCTTATGATCAATTGATTTACCAGTGAGGTGTGAATGATAAAAGTGTCCTGTCAGGCCACTCTTTTCCTCCTTCTTCCCTCGTTCCGGTTGATCGCTCAGCATAGCATCATTATTGCCCGGCCTTGCATTTCCTCTGTTTTCCCCAACCATCATCCACCGGTGGAACCCCTTGGGGTGTGCAAGTACAGATCTCCCGAATTTTTTTACTCATTCGCCTTGTCTTGTTTCGCCTCCTACCGGAGCTTCCCCACCCGTTTTTGTTTCCATCACTTTTCTTCCTCGGATCTCTCGCCTCCGTTTAAATAGTCCTCTTCTCTCCACCTCACCACCCTAACCCTTTCACCTATCACGAGGGCATCCGTCACTGTCGACAGTTTCTTCGTCTTGGGTTCGGGCATATTGGAGGTCTAAGAGACGACGAAAAGCACCGACATCATGTCTGCAAAGACGGCAGACGCTACCCAGCCTCGTGCTGGTGACATTAAGAAGGTTCACATTGCCGACACTGCCATCACACGGAGCAACTGGCACAAGCATGTCAACTGGCTGAACGTGTTCCTTATCATCGGCATTCCCGTATATGGATGTGTCCAGGCTCTCTGGGTGCCTCTGCAGCTCAAGACTGCCATCTGGGCGGTCATCTACTACTTCTTCACCGGATTGGGTATCACCGCAGGTAGGTTTTGCCCCGACTCGCAGGAGTATCCATTCAAGATACAGCGGGTTAACAGTTTCTCGACACAGGATACCATCGTTTGTGGGCTCACTGCTCCTATTCCGCTCGTCTTCCCCTCCGTATCTGGCTCGCTGCTGTTGGCGGTGGTGCCGTGGAAGGCTCTATCCGTTGGTGGGCTCGTGACCACCGCGCTCACCACCGTTATACCGACACCGACAAGGATCCCTACTCAGTCCGCAAGGGCTTGCTCTACTCCCACCTTGGCTGGATGGTGATGAAGCAGAACCCCAAGCGTATTGGCCGTACCGATATTTCCGACCTGAACGAAGACCCCGTCGTTGTGTGGCAACACCGGAACTACCTCAAGGTCGTCTTTGCCATGGGTCTGTTTATGCCCATGCTCGTGGCTGGTCTAGGCTGGGGTGACTGGTGGGGCGGCTTCGTCTATGCTGGTATTCTCCGCATCTTCTTCGTCCAGCAGGCAACTTTCTGCGTCAACTCTTTGGCTCACTGGCTCGGTGACCAGCCATTTGATGACCGCAACTCTCCTCGTGATCACGTCATCACTGCCATCGTCACCCTTGGCGAGGGATACCACAACTTCCACCACGAATTCCCCTCCGACTACCGTAATGCTATTGAATGGCACCAATATGATCCCACCAAGTGGAGCATCTGGATCTGGAAGCAGCTCGGCCTCGCTTATGATCTCAAGCAATTCCGTGCCAATGAGATCGAGAAGGGCCGTGTTCAGCAACTCCAGAAGAAGATCGACCAGAAGCGTGCCAAGTTGGACTGGGGTGTCCCTCTCGACCAGCTCCCTGTCATGGAGTGGGACGACTACGTCGAGCAGGCCAAGAATGGACGTGGTCTTATTGCCATCGCCGGTGTTGTTCACGATGTGACTGACTTCATCAAGGATCACCCCGGTGGCAAAGCTATGATCAACTCAGGTATCGGCAAGGATGCCACTGCCATGTTCAACGGAGGTGTTTACTATCACTCGAACGCTGCGCACAACCTGCTGTCGACCATGCGGGTTGGTGTTATCCGTGGTGGCTGTGAAGTTGAGATCTGGAAGCGCTCTCAGAAGGAGAGCACCGACTACGTCCGTGATAGCACCGGTCAGCGGGTCATCCGCGCTGGTGAACAGGTTACGAAGATCCCCGAACCTATTCCCACTGCTGATGCAGCATGAAGTGGCTATTTATCCACTATCCTGTGATGTACGATTGTCTTGATATTGCATTCTTTTTTCTCCACGGGTCATGTCCTTATTTAGCACCATGGGCGTTCATTATACGACACTTAATTGTATGGGGTTCGGAGTTGGGTTTGGGTTCAGCAGCAAGATGGCAGGAGACTTGATTGATTCGAGTTTTTGTTCGCATCCTTTATAAAAGCGAAAGGGTCAAAACATATTTGTTCAATGAAAATAGATGATGATATCCACCTGTTATATTTTGAGCACATACCGTAGACTTTCGTAGGACCATCCTTCTATTATATTCCTAGAGTACAAACAAACGAACCACTTGTTCCAAGTCGAATGTCAATTTTGCGGTGGGTGGGAAAAGTCACATGGCATCGCACTAGCTCCACAGTTTTACTTAGCTTGCCGTTAGCGCGGGTCCAACTCCAGTGACCAAGTAGTAAATACAACCATAGACTGCAGGTCACCATCATCTCTGCATCACCACTGCAAAGCCACGTATTCTTCTGCTTGAATCAATTCTTCTTACCCCACCTCTCCAATTTCTACCCCTCCCACCATTCCAGCCCTTCGCTCCGTTTTTCTACACGCCCTCGTCCTGTTTGTGGGCGTCCTTCTCATCACCGTGGCTCCTCCGCTCCGCCTCTCATCCCCCACTTTCAGACTCTCCTCAGTATTGGGCCATCTCCGTGGCTCACGACTGACTACACCTACAGTATCCCCTACGGCACTGACGAACCTCCGCAAATCCCTCACCACCGCGAGCATGGCTCCAGAACACTACCGCCGCCCACCTCAGGCCCCGCCGGTTTTCACCGCAACCGCTCAGTCAATCGTTGACGATGCCAAGCGCCTCATCGAGGCATCCCGCAAGGTCCAGGATGACGTTGTCGCCAATGCGAAGCCTGAGACGGCTACATTCGATTCAGTGCTCAAGCCGTTGGCCCATGACGAGAACACTATGGCGCTGGAAGCCCACATCCTCAGCTTCTACCAGGCAGTCTCGACCGAACAGCAGTTGCGCGATGCTTCGTCCAAGGCCGAGGCGGAGCTGGACGAATTCTTCATCGAAACGGTCATGCGCGAGGATGTCTTCAAGCTTGTGGATGCCGTGCTAAACAAGAACGAATCTCTTGACCCCGAGTCCCGTCGCCTCTTAGAGAAGGAGCACAAGAGTTACATTCGTAATGGGCTGGGCCTTCCCGCTGGGCCGAAGCGGGACCGCTTCAAGGAGATCAAGAAGCGCCTGAGTCAGATCAGCATTGAGTTCCAGAAGAACTTGAATGAAGAGAACGAGGGTCTCTGGTTTACCTCCGAAGAACTGGACGGTGTGCCGGAGGACGTGCTGTCAGGTTTGAAGAAGGGCGAGGGAGAGAATGCGGGCAAGCTCTGGCTGACCTTTAAGTATCCGGACCTTTTCCCGACTATGAAGTATGCCAAGAACCCCGAAACTCGCAAGCAGGTGATGATCCAGAACGAGAACAAGTGCAACCAGAACGTACCTCTCTTCCGGGAAGCCATTATCCTGCGCGACGAGGCTGCTCGGCTTTTGGGATATCCGAACCATGCAGCATTCCGAATTGAGGATAAGATGGCCAAGACACCAGAGACAGTTGACACCTTCTTGGGAGATCTGCGGAGTCGCCTGACAGCCGGTGGCCAGAAGGAGATCAAGAGTCTGCTGGAGTTGAAGAAGAACGATATTGAAGCTCGTGGCGAGTCCTTTGACGGCAAGTACTATCTGTGGGACCACCGGTTCTACGATCGCTTGATGCTCGAGAAGGACTACTCTCTGGACCAGCAGCAGATTGCTGAGTACTTCCCTCTTCAGACTACCATTGATGGCATGTTGAAGATCTTCGAGGAATTGTTCGGCCTGGTGTTCGTAGAGATCACCGGCGATGACCGGGCTAAGGTAGCTCCCTCCGGTAAGGGAAGTGACATTGTCTGGCACGAGGATGTGCAGATTTTCAGCGTCTGGAACGACGAGGGCGAGGGTAGTGGATTTGTTGGCTATCTCTACCTGGATCTTTTCCCTCGGAGCGGCAAATACGGCCACGCGGCCAACTTCAACCTCCAGCCCGGTTTTATCGACAAGGACGGCAAGCGCCGGTATCCGGCCACCGCCCTTGTGTGCAACTTCACTAAGCCGACACCGAAGAAACCCAGTCTGCTCAAGCACGACGAAGTTGTAACATTGTTCCATGAGCTGGGCCATGGTATCCACGACCTCGTGGCCAAGACCATTTACTCTCGGTTCCACGGAACCAACACCGTGCGAGACTTCGTCGAGGCCCCCAGTCAGATGCTGGAGAACTGGTGCTGGACCCCATCGCAGCTCAAGTCGCTCAGCAAGCACTACTCGACGCTCTCACCCGAGTATCTCGCCTCCTGGAAGGAACAGGCCGGTGACAAGCCTGTGCCGGCCGAGCAGATCCCCGACGAGGTGATTGAGAACCTGATCCGGACGAAACATGTCAACGACGCACTGTTCAACCTGCGCCAGCTGCACTTTGGTATCTTCGACATGACGGTTCACGAGCCCAAAAGCCACGAGCACATTGAGAAGCTGCCGATCTCGGCCACCTACAACCAGCTGCGCAAGCAGATCACTCAGATGGACGGACCGGAGAGCTTGGGTCTGGGTGACGAATGGGGACATGGCGAGGCGACTTTCGGACACTTGATTGGTGGCTATGATGCCGGTTACTATGGATACTTGAGGTACGCTTGCTTTATTCTTTCCCGTGCCCTTGATATTCTTGCTAATCATGTAACAGCTCCCAAGTTTACTCCACCGATATGTTCTACACCGTCTTCAAGGCTGACCCGATGAACCCGGCCGCCGGCCGACGCTACCGCCACCAGGTCCTGGAGAAGGGAGGCAGCCAGGATGAAATGACGAGCTTGACGGAATTCTTGGGCCGCGAGCCCAAGACCGATGCATTCTACAAGGATATGGGCTTGGCTTAGGATTAATATATATACCTACCACTATATAAATGATTCGGTGAATATAATTAAGTTCAAATGAAGAAGAAACGATCTGGAAATTCTTGTAGAATCAATATATGTCAAGATAGATAGATAGTATAAATTGTCGACTCCGCCGCGCCAATCAATCTTATCGATAAGGCCCCCCAAAAGCTCTTCTTCAGCTTCCACCAACACCTCCACTCCAACGCTACAGTCACCTCAAACGAACACCACAACCAATTCACTCACTCAATCAACAAGAGCCCACATCAAGAGAGCCTAACAAAAGCCCAACCAGAAAGTCCAACACCACAACCATCACCAAGAACCCAAAAATGTCCACCCCGGACCCCCAATCACCAACTCAAGACCAATCCCTCCAACAAGAACAACCCACAATACAGAACCGTCTCCCAGTGCACACCCACCACTGCCGCTTCTGCAACCACCTCCTCCTAGCAACAACCCGCGACATGGCCTCCCTCCCGCGCCGCAAAGACCCCGCCAAAGACAAAGCCATCATCCTCCCCCTCCCGACATCAGACACCTCCGAGGACCCAGGACAAGAACACTACAGCATCCTCCTTTCGACAACGGTACCAGATCGCAAGGCGACGCTCGTCCGGCGCGAGGATGGCTTCGAGAAGAGATTGTTCCTGCGGTGTGGACGGTGCCGGGTTGTTGTCGGGTATTTCTTGGATGGGGTGCTTTTTCCGATGACTTCTGTTGCTGCTCCTGCTTCTGGAGGTGATGGGGAGGAAGGGGAAAGGAAGGAGAAGGTCGTTTACTTGCTTCCGGGGGCATTGGTAGAGACGGGGGCTATGGGGGATGAAGCGGCATTGAAGGGCGTTGACGATGAATGGAGGGGGTGGAGCGCGGAGGCTTAGGATGTATCTTTATGTGTGTGTTGTATTATACTGGTTAATGAATGGATGTGTGTATATTGAACTTAGGGGTGTTATCTTGGTTGGTTTGTGGTATATGGAGTCTGGGTACTGTTTATTATATCGTGAATATTGCCTTGTCACTGGGAACACTGCTTGCTTTTTTGTATAGACCATCAGGTTCAGTATTCCTCATATCTACGCCCTTGAGTGTTCAATGTACTTCTGGTGTATAGTTTGTATCTCTGGTTTTTGTATAATTCTCCGACTGTCCAAGATACACTAGAGAACTATACTTCATACCTAGCATTATCAGGCAGAAAAACGTCAAGCACAATTCACCAAACCCTAACCCAATAAACTAACAGATCTAAACGACACAGCTTCGAAATACAAGATCAAGACCAAGACCAACAAGTCCTATACCAGAAGGATAACCCAAGCGTCCAGAATCTCTCCAGGTAAAGAAGCACTGCATGTAGGTCCCTGCAAAGAATGGCCCAAAATAACCAATCTACTAGTACTAAATAGATACAGCGTGGCACTGCCACACTTTCAGTGCAAAGATGCGGCTCCTGCACTGCAATTTTAGCGCTCTGGGGAGGATAGTAAGAATCAGGATGTCGAGACTCGATAGACAAAGGTTTTGATTCGTGAAGACGGGCGGCACTGCATTCTTAGAGCCCTGGAGAAGATGGCAGAATCAATCGCATGTTTATCCTAATTGGGCAAGTCTGTCACGCTATTGAAATACTTTTTTTTTCTAGCACAGTATCTCTAGTTTCGAAGAGATGATGTTCAGAAGTCCCTATACACACTACCGGATATAGATCAGTTCTCTCATACTTCTAGACTTGTTGAGGTTAAGTTAATACAGCCCTAATAAATATCTCCACTGTAGTTTTAGGCCCTAAAAGAGGATACTGAGGTGTCCATACTTACCCTAATAGATGTAGGACATTTCTATCACACTTGTAGATTCATTGCAGTTCGCACAAAAGTTAGCACTGCCTGTTCCTCCGACATGTCTGACCAGCGTTTCTTACTAGCATGTCTCAAGCTGTAATACACTTTCTAGGCTCTCAGAGAGGGTAGTCAGGATCCACCCATATATATTTCATTCCGCACAAGCACGTACTACATGTTTTGAGGGCCTGGAGTGGATGGTCAAAGGTAACAGCACATATACACCATAATCTTAGACCACTAGGAGAAGTTGGCCATGAAACATACACTGCACTTTTAGACAATGGGAGAAGTTGGCCAAAGGCTTTTATCTACAATAATATGTGCAGTAGCTCAGCCACACTTACTGGAATTTATTGTCAGATCTTATGCACGTGTTTATGCGTACCACACACACTACTGACTGCACTACACTTTTAGGCGCTGGGAGAGAGCCTAGAGATTCGTCTAGATTCATCACCTGATGGCTGAGCCATCACTTTTTCGTCCTCAAGCCTTCCGTTCCCACACTGCAATTTTAGCTCACTGGAGGGAGGGATTGTCGGAATAATATGCTTGGGTCTTTGTAGTTAGTGAGTCTTGTGGTATTGTTTGTGTTGTTGTCTTGGCTTGCAGGGGTTAGTATACATATTAGTGTCTTGAATCTTGCCTGATACATAGTGTTGCTACTATCAGTGTTTGTCATTTTTTTTTTTAAAAAAAAAAAAAAGGAAAAAGGAAAAGTAAAAATATTTAGTATTATTCTGTCCTTCCTGTGAAGTTTGTATAGCAGAGAGCATAATATCTTAATTCCTAAGACAGTTTGTATTACCTCGTTTTGTCCTTTGGACCATTTCTACTGGACTATATATAAACACATTGAGCGGGGCAATCGTCTGTAGAATTTAACTGAATTAATAGCTAGCTACCTCCACTTAAGTTTAAGAGAACTACTTGTGTATCGCTATGAAGGATTATTTCTTGTACATACATCGCTGAATGGAATACATAAATTGCGAGAATGACATGGCATGAAACACTTCCTTGTCGATTAGGTAGCTTTGCGTGGTATGCCACTTGTACTTCTGGATGGGGGTGTGGGGATCACTGTGCTGTTGAGTGTAGCCGATGCTTAGTAGAGGAGTCTCTCGTTTATCTGTTTGGGCTAGTCCTGCTCTGTTGGTTGGATATATGTACATGGTCGCCCAAAACACTCGGCTGACATGGGAGTGATTTCGGAGTACCACTATCCACTCTACGTCATATCGAGCATCATCACTAAACCAAAAGCGTATATGGACTGGAGTGAATTTGTGCAAATATCTATGCCATCATTGCTATTGCTATCCATATCATATAAACCCGATATACAATACAAACGAACTGAAACTTAGCCCAACTCCGCCCCTCGAGCGATTCTCATAATATCATAGAACATAGGGTATCGTGTATCAATCATCAGTTGGCCAGGATCGTGCGAACGAGATCTAGATATGCGCGCATTAGTTCGGTCCCCACTACCGCGCCTGGGGATTCTGTAACCTACCGGTGTAGTTAATCTCACCCGAACTGGTATCGACGGCCTTGAGCAGCTCATCGACTTCTTCATCGGACATCTTCTCGCCCAAGTTCGTGAGAACTGCCCCCGGTTAGCACCTCGGCCATCTTGTACTACATCCGGCCATCCGAATACGTACTGTATCGAAGCTGACCGACCCCGATAAATCCGGTCATATCCTTATCGAACACCTGGAATCCACGACAGTACTCCTCGGCTTCGCCAGGGTCGCGGAAGCCGCCCGGACGGTTGAGAACCTTCACGAAAGAATCGAAGTCGACTATGCGCATGACACTCGTTAGATCATATTTTCCCTTATGAGCGAAGATCGCGACTAGACAAGGATGGACATACAGTCTCCGCCGAGGCTCTTCTCCAGATCGGCGATCTCAGCGAGGGTGGGATTCTGGCCGCATGCGCGCAGGAGGTCACCAAGGGACTCTAGGGAGACCTTGCCGGAGCCGCGCTTGTCGAAGAGGGAGAACGCTTCCTTGTAGTTGGTGGAGGCCTGATCGTCGTGGTTATTATGTGAGCCGGTCATTTTCAACGCCAAGTGTGAGATTCAACCAAGGAAATGATTCCAGACACAGAGTGATAGATGAGGGAGATGGAAAATGCAGGTGTAATGGGGAGAATGAGGAGGGGAAGATTGTTGATGGAATGGGTCGGAAGACGGCGAACCAGGGAATGCGCATGAGGTTGAGGGGCGGCAATTCAATCCAATCGATTCATTGGGACTGAATGAGATCTCGCCCTGGATCCAGTAGGAGATAAACAACCACTCCCTGCAAGCTCTTGGGCATCCTCCTTCGCCTCGCTGGCCATGTTTCTCTTGCCAGTATTCCAAGGGATTGCAGAGCAACAATCAGACGGGGCCACGTACCATCTTTTCGAATTGTTGTTATGGAGCGATTGCGAGGAAGATTCCGGAAATAGTATAGAGTTGTGTGGATTGCTGCGAGGGGGAATGAAGGCAGGGATGGTTGCAATGGAGGATTGACGGTTGACCAGCACGTCAAGACCAGAGAGTTACCAAGGAACAGGTTGGACTGGAATGTTGATAAGAGTTGAAAAGGCGGGATGGAGAAAAGGAGAAAGTGGAGTGTCCGTTGTTGTGGTAACCGTTCCCTCATTGGGAACCAGGCCCTTCCCCATTTGGGACGTCATTCCACATCGACTCCGTAGTCGAAGTTACTACTACTAGTAGGTACTAGTATATCATCTCATAGCCCCGATTCTATTACTGCGATCGTTATCATTGAACCGACTCATTTCTAAACTCAAAGCTACTCGCCAAGAATCATACAAAGCATGCAGAAGACAACGCTTATCCCATTGGTATCACCGCATAATCATAACCCATAAACAGACCCCCCAAAAATAATAGTATATGTACATAACACAAAGTGAGAAGGATATCAACCAGCTCCCAAACAAAGAACAACCCCCCCCTTGAAACCCGTAACTACACGGGAAAGAGCCGAATATGTAAAAGAAACCCAGGACGATGTATCAATCAATACTTATCGGCCCTTCAACTTCTCAATACAACTGCTCAACAAATTAGCCGCTTCCGCCAACAGCTCCCATCGCGTGTTGACAAATCCATCCCGCAGAATCATCAACATCCCCAGACACCGGTTGCGACCCTCCATGGCTTCCAGGTCGTTGGGTGAGCGCACGCCTCCCACCCGTCGGAGATACTCTTGCATGTCGCGGCGCTGATCCACC
This sequence comes from Aspergillus bombycis, assembly GCF_001792695.1. NCBI lineage: Eukaryota > Fungi > Ascomycota > Eurotiomycetes > Eurotiales > Aspergillaceae > Aspergillus > Aspergillus bombycis. The sequence continues at coordinate 494,616 of NW_019170004.1, read as the reverse complement.
ACAGTGGCCAGCTTCGGTGGTGAACGAATCGGACCTTCCAGAGCGTATCCATAGCACCAGACAACCAGTGCCGCAACGTAGATCACCCACGGCCGGTTGAGAAGATAGTCATCCCGGCCCGAGTAAAGTTCCCCTTCCTCCGACTCGCCGCTCAGCAAACATTCGGAGAGAAACTTGAGGGCGTAGAAAGTCGCGTCTCGCGCTGACGCCTTTGTAGCCCATCGCTCAGTCATCTTCTCACGCGCGGCATTATAGTCTCTGGCAGTGATAGCTCTTCCCATGAGTCGGGTGGCCCCGCCGAGGATTTGACAGTCGACAATGTCGACGTGCGATGCCATGTGAGCCAGGCCGTGCAGCACGTCGCGGGACTCAAAGACATTGTCGTCATCGAGTGGATGCTGAACCCGGTACCCTGGGAAAGGTGGTGGTGTCCCGGCTTGTCCCAACGCTTCGTCGAAATCTCGTCGCCAATTATCAAAGGCCCGCAGTAGCGCCGCTCGCCATTTATCTCGACCGCCAAGGGCCTGGGGAACTCCCAAAGAACTGACTTGGAGATCTCGCTGGTTCATATGCCAACTGACGCTGAGAAGGCCCGCCATGAGAATGGTCCTTCCGAAGGCATTGGTCCGGACCCGTTGCCCATTAAGTGTCCGTTTGAGGCCATCCAAAAACATGACTGGCTTCACTCCGTTAGCATGGAGACTAGCCTGCACACGCGCCACTTCGGCAGCACTGGTCGCTGACCACAAAGCCTCGTCGCAGGGCAAAGGTAGACGAAGCTCATGCGCGACCATCTTAGCCGAGTGGCCAAACATAGTGGCATGGGTGGAGTCGAGGACAAAAGCGGCAAACGCCACTCTCCGGGTGGCTTCCGCTTTGATCCAGTGCGTCCACGATTCGTCCGCGGAGAAGTCCTGTGTCGTCGTTGAGCAGGACGCCGACCGGGCCTGCCGGTCGTCTCTCAAGCTTGCGGGTGAGTCGAATGCGGAACGTCCAATCAAAGAGCTGCCGCGACGCATTAGGGTCAGAGTGGTGTCGTGGTGAATATGGGCTCGTTCATGTAACGCTCGAGTAGAATACATCTTTTCGTAAACCTCAAGCAGCAAGAGGGCCTGGAAGACCCACAGCTTGGCAGGTGGCCGGAAATCAGCGTCCATGAAGAGCTCCCACCTAAGGTGCCACACAATGAAGTCTGCCAGCTCGGATGCCGCTTCGGTTAACTCTGGGCCATGAATCTTGTCCAGCGTGGACGCGCCGATGGCTATAACGATTAGGAGAAGCAGGTTTGGCGCCTGATCGGCGAAAAAGGTGGGCCGGTGCAGGATGGGCAGCTGAGAATGGAAGTGATACCAGTACGATCCAATGTACGTCTGCATCATGCGCAAGCTCAAAACGTGATTGTCATCGTCCATATCACCATCCATTAGAGCATCTTTGCGCTTGGCCACTGCCGAGTAGGCGGCTTCATTAAAGCGAGTCGCCATGAGATGAAGCAGTTCCTGCCGCTTTTCCTCCGATATAATCGCGCGGGGTGAACCAGGGTCCAGAATGCTGGTAACGCTCATGGGATGATGGGGCGGGATAACGCCGCTCAAAAACGTCCCATAGGCTGGATCACCCAACAAGAATTGATTCTGTAGTTGCGTAGGGTCCATGTAATTCGGCACCATACCAGTCGCTGCAGGGTAGCTCATGGACGACGATCCGGGAACGGGTTCATTAAAAAGCCACGCCGTAAAGTCTTCCGCCATTGCAAAAGGGGATCTATTGTATGACTCGCTACCAAAGATGGGGTAGACACAGTTGGCTAACGAATCAAAGCCAGGGTCTCCAATTGTCGAGCCGGGAGCCATCATTCCCGACATCGCATCAAAAGTGCCCATGTTGGCTGTTTGATCAAGTGTCGCCGGTGTAGAAGTTGTTGCCGGGGCTAGAGAAAGACCCGAGTAACCATTCACGGGCATCTGCATACCAGCCTGGGAGGTAAATGGTACAGTATCAGCCAGAGACGACCCGTTGGCGTCTGTCGGCAATGAGGAGTAGGCTCCATCAGCGCCTTGGGGTTGTGTAGTGGATGTCTGGCCATGGTGTGACTGTGCGTCATGATGGATTTCACCGATGGGAGTATTTGTCGGCTGATGGTTGCTCAACGTCCCATACGACGTATTGTGTAGCGCCGGAGGACTGTAACTCTTCGGTACTGGAGGAGAACTTTTCCCATGGGTGCTTAAGCTATTTGACCGGGGGAAAGTGTTTTCATTCTGCGATGGTAGTATATGATGCTGGTAGCTAAATACGGAATTCAGGCCGACAGAGGGAGATGACGATGAAGAAGGAGATATCGGAACAACTCCGTTCGACTGAGCGCTTGACATTTGTGTAGGTATGGATGGGGGCGTGACGACAGTCGCTTGGCTGACGTGGGGTACATGGTGCGGGCTCTGAGGCTGGTTGGTAGCAGCTTGCGCAAAATGATCGCGTTTTTGGAGTTGAGAGCCTTGGGTGGTGTGACGTTCACGGTGTCGAATGCAGAGGTCTTGTCGAACGAAGGAGCGGTAGCAATCCGGGAAATCGCATCGATATATTTGCTTGGGCGTATCTAAGCCATCAGAGAGATCAGTCATCTTTCGATAACCGGTGTGGTGTGGGGTCTCACTTACGGTTCAGCTGATGCCGGTATAGATGCTCCGCACGCGAATAGCTTTTCCCACACCCTTCGTGTGTACATTCGAATTTACGGTCTGTGTTGACCTTTCGAACCCTCTTCCTTTTCTTCGAGGCGCCATTGATAGTGATGGTATCGTTGTCCATGATCTCCACTTCTCGTTCTCTGCGGATGCCTTTGGGTCCTTGGTCTAGACCACTGATTGTACCAACCGCCAAGGTCATCTTCACTCGGTCCAACCGAGAAGGACCGAAATATTGACGGTCGTCCTTGCTTCCTTGACTTCCCGGTCGCCCAAAACGCACAAGACGTTGACCTGCAGAGAACGGAGAGTTACCGAATACGTCGGGGCATCAGACCGGGCGATGACGGCCCGAGTCCGGGGTGGAAAGGAGGCGGATATAAGGTTTCACGGAGAGGTTAACAAGCAGGGGAAATTTGCCATGGACACGGAATAGATCAAAGGGTTCTCTCCTTCTTGCCCGGAAGTAAAGATGGGAAGGATGGCGGCGGCGCAAGGACGAGTTGAGTAAAAACCCCGTGGGGAAAAACGTGTGGACGGAAAGCCGAAGCGTTCCCGAGACGGCTGGACAGAGAAAAGGATGGTCTCCGAGCTGAAAACTCTACTCCGACCGAAATCTCAGATCGAACTTCGCCGGTAGAAAATCCGGAAACACAGGCGAAAATGGGAGAGAGAAAAGGAAAAGTTGCAGAGGTGGTGGTATGATCGCTAGGAGTGATATGGAATAATAATTGGAGAAGTTGAAAGGCGGAGAGAGAGCGCGCGACAAGGTTTGAAAAGAGGGGAAGGTGATTGGAAATATATAAAGTACACTTTTTGTACTGTAACAGTCCGGTCGGTCGTATACAGTACCTGCTCAGTACTACTGCTTCCCAACAGAAAACAGGCGGCGACAGACGAGTTCATATAGAGGACTCAGCGACGGAAGGATTCAATTAACTCATCCAGTAATGATTAATGGAAAATAGAGAAATTGAATAAAATAAAAGAAAAGAAAATAAAAAAAAAGAAAAACCAGATCAATTTTTTCTCTCGTATAATGATAGCCACAACAACCATTTCCATGACTCTAAGTGGGGTATCCACATACTTCGGCTTTAGAGTGTTATTATTATCCAGTTCTTTTCGTGGTCAGTCGGCATTTCATGCATCAAGTGGGTTCTATCTGCTATCCTAGCAAAATGAATATCAACCCTCATCGCTAATTTTTCCCCATCTCCGCTTTCTTTTCTTTTTCTCCTCTAGCACTAGAACGTGTTTTAAGTTCCAGGTTCGCGACTATCCCGGCTTTGATATGTAAATCAAACCGCGGGAAATCACCCAAGTGTCAAAGGAAAAAGCAATTGACCGGCCAATCACTTCTCAAAAGGGAAGGCGAGAGGATATCGTGGGTTTTGCGCATCCTTTCCGGTTTACTAGAGGTGGCCTTGTTTTGTCTGTTGAAACGGGTAACGAGGAGATCGTGCAGGGTAGAGAGGATGATCATCCTGAGATTAAGATCGATTACGATCAAGGATTTAATTAATTCATGTAAGAAGAACTGCACCGAAGTATTACAGAATGCAACTAGAATCTTAGCCAACCAGTCAGAGGCAGTCGTTTTCAGCTGACATGACGTGCTGTACCCTACTCTAAAAACTATGGTGCAGCACAAAAACCATAGTAGAGCCACTCTATAGGTACCATTCTGCGCATAACCTGCCAAAAAGTTCACTCCGTCGGAAGAAGCGTTGAAAATGATAATTAGGGTTTGGAACCTTGTGACTGACAGCCCTTCAATTGACAACTCGGTGCCTGACATTCCGGGTGGAGACATATCGATGGACCCTGTTGAGACACGAAACACTACCATACAGCCAACCCATCTGAGATCTGCTTCGGGACACATGCAGCCTGCGACTAACAATCCTCATCGAGTTGAAATGGACGCGGTTAATGCGGATAATTGTGGTCAAGTGAGCATGGATGGGACCATCTTCCCGTTCCATCCTTTCGTTGGTGGGCTAACAATAGCAGTTATTCGTTAATTACTTGGGCCAAGCTGGCTCACTAGCCTCGTAGTGGCGCTCCTCGAGAAGTAAAACAAGCGACCAATGCTTTCGAACTCCCATTGTGGGCCTGTTGATTGCCTGTATGGCGGGGTTGATCTGCATTCCCAGATGATCTTTAGTGCGTGTTGTTGTGGCTGAAAAGAAAATTACCGGTATAGATCTACAAGCTGAAATCCCCTCATGCATGGAAGAAAGCCAGTAAAGCAGATGCTCGAGGAGTACTGCATGAGCATTGTGGCTAGGCGTTGAGGTCCGCGGAAGAAGAACAACATGGCTTGTTGGGAGCCTATATTGCTTTTTCCTTCAGCCTCGCACCCTCGCTTCCTAAAAAAAAGGCAACCTAGCAAAGATCCGCAGCCTAAATTACTGTTTTTGACGGTTATCCCACTATAACAATAATCAACAATATATGATTTTTTTTTTCGAAAAATATAGCGTAAGTATAAGAATTAATTCGGGAACCGAAAATATCTGAAACACTCAAAGGTGTTCTTGACTAAGGACGATCGTTCACTGGTACCTGATGATCCCAGCGCATGAACCACCCTCCGCTCAAATGGGGACCACTGATGATCTATCTGATAAGGAGATCAGTGAGATGTCTCCGTGGTAAAGACATATTAGGCAGGATCCGATGTACGTACGTAACTGATATGCATATATATTGTCCGTCCGCATCTGACAGATATGGACATTGGTGACAAAATTAGTAGTCCTGACGAAAGTCTCCGTAGCCCGTACCAGCGCCCTGGTACCTTCCGTTACTCCCATGAACGAGCACACCATGTTACAGGTACCATGCTCAAGGTCCTTGCAGACAATAGTAGGCAAACTATCTAGTCGCATCAAGTGCCCCTTACCTGGCTTTCGGAGTTACCTGTCAAACGGTCTCTCTCAGGTACTGTCCTCCGGCTCGAACCACGTTATAGGAACTGTTCATTAGCTAGTCAGTCCACATCGGGAAGAGAGGGCAAAATTAAATAAAAATTAAAATAAAACTTAGAAAAGGGAATGGCAACAGATCGCAGAAAGGCAAATCTCCCCATCAGCACCGCCATTGAGCAGCGCCCTTCAGACCCATCCCTCCGTCAACTCAATGCCAACACCTACGCATCATGAGATCGCCGCACCAAATCAGTCCACAATATCGTCCCCAGTCCTAGTCCACCAGCCACCTCGCAATGCTCTACCTAGTCTCCAACCAGGATGCCTACATTTGCTCTACCTGCTTATCCTTCTTTCCCGGATTTAGCGCGTACCCGCCCCGAACTCGGGCGATAAAAAATGATAGACCTGATGATCACCCGACTGGGTACCTGGTGTTAGTATGCTTGCCTAGTCTGGAGCCGGCTCATCCCTAGGCTACTGCTGGGGAATTGTTGAGGCCGTACAAGATGCTTGCGCATTCGGAATTAGCTCGTTTACTTCCGTTAAGGGGTCTCGTGCCGAGTGCTTTTTGGCTCCTGCATAAGCCTCAGCCTGATGATCATTTCCCCAAGGTTAACAAGCTGAAATCTTTCGATCACTGGCCTGGAGTCTATACTGAGTTGCACCACAGTGATACCCACGTGAGATTCACTGGGAAGGGATTATCAGAGGCGTGTGCCATTTTTTCTTCCCTTGATGCAGCGTATACATTATTACAGGCATGTTGATCTGGAGATCTCACCCAAGGCATACCACTGACGCGGCTCTGTCTGAAACAAGACTATTGACTTCCACTAGGGAGAAATGAATCATGAATACTAATGCCAACTACTTGAAGGGGCAAGGTTGTGTTCATCATAATATGAAAGTGTCTAGAGACAACTCCCAACATTCGTGATGTGTATTTGCCTCAAACTGGTCAGCATGACAATGGAGATGACCTAATTGGTGATCATGATCGGTCATAGTCAACACAATGCTTTTCATTGGTGATCTCAGGGTTGAAGGAAGATCCCATGCATAAGGTCAGTTGGTCTTCTACTAACTAGTTGCGTTTCAGGATATGATTAGGATATGCCATGTGCTCGAACCCGATACCGGAGCTTCTCTTTACTAGTAGAGACAGAGTGTGTAAAGTTGTCATGCTGTTCCCTGTCTACATCTTCCAATCATAAATTTTGACTATTATACTGATGTATTACAATGGATATTGCGACTGTATCGCTGTCCCAGACCCAGTGACTGCGAAACCATCCATCATGAGTCATGCGAAGGGACCGCATGAACTAAATATAGTCATATACAGGTACTGGGCAATCTATGGTTTGTATTTTTCTTAGTCGGGGGGCTGCTTCTCAACGCTTCGTGTACTGTATTGCTTGCTGATCCCATGGAGTGCACTAAATTGCATGGATTGGCGTTTCCCCCCAATCCGCCACAGGGGCTAGTAAGGGCGGGCGATGAGCATCACCCAGGCCCGACCTCCTCAGCTGAGCTGTCTGTGACTTGTTAAGTCCTGGTCGATGAAGAACTTATCCGCTAAACCGGAACCGGGTGGCCTCCAACCGGCCCAACCCTTCTCGAGGTGCCACATTTCGTCGCCGATAGGAATTCGTAAAGTCTGCAGTTGTTAGCTCGAGGGAACGAACCAATATTAAAAGATGAAGAAAAAGGGGAGAAAAACGGTAAGATAAGTGTTACCTTGTAGAAGAGTACGAATTTTGCGGATTTCGCCCGATTGTACCCTGTCAGATATCCCCTTCAGTAGCCGTTCGGCCTCACCGGCCTTCATCGTACCCGCTGGCAGCATCTGGAGAGTGGATTGAAACCAAGCCCCGGCCTCCTGTGGCATCAAGTCGAAGAGTGACATCAGCACACCGGACGCATCTGGGAAACATTCTGCGGGGAACGAGAACAACATTCCTGTTAGAAGTCGCTGCGAAAGCACTTGTCCCTGAGACGCAATTAACTGCTTGACTGCCTCGCGAATTTCCGGGGGATTCATATACGGATCCCCATCAGAGGTGGTGAATCCGGACACTGCGGGCTTTTCGAAAGCGAAGCTAAACAGGTCATGGTAGTAATGTAATGTGGCAATAAGAGGGTCGATCTGCTGCAAAGTAAGGGCGCTAAGGGCTGCGGAGAAGATCGGCACAGAGAGGGATGAAGTAATACACTCTTTGGGGTAGTACCGAACTGCATCTGAAGAAAGACGATAAAAGTCCTCAATCACTGTTATGGGTGATTAAGATCAGCACGGAAAAAATAATAATAGGCAAAGGGCAGGTTCGTCCAGCGCTTACCGTCAGGTAGGTTCTCGGGGGGCAAGTCATTGAGAATACGCAAGAATGCGATCGCCTGTTGCTCGTAAAATTGGAAGACGGCACGACTCGTGCCTGGATCGACAAGGTCAGCACCTTCGGAAAATTCCCGCACGACTGCATCAGTGGCCCACAAGAAGCATCCTTCTCGTGACGCTTGGAATCCATTTGCGAGGCTCTCTGCTAGTGTAGGCAATAATGGAGTCATGGCTGTTCGGTAGGAAATAAGCATGTTTCTCCAGCAGCGGCACACTCGCTCCAAAATGGGCGTAGATGAGGTAAAGTTCATGACAATAGTCGTCATGATGGGCAAGACCTCGCCACAATATTTGACAGCGGGATTTTCCTCGCGGGGTGACACATAAGGATTCACCACTAGCACGAAGATCGTAATCAATTGGAGATGGTCTGTGATGACAGAATTAGCATGCTCATTTCCTTGAATACCCGTGAATACGTACCAGCGACAGCCCGTTGGCCCTGTTCGTCCTTCGCATTGTTCGCCAGGTTCATGATTCTAGCCATGATCGGGTCACAGAACATTTTCATCGTTTCATAGATCTTCTCAAGTGGTTGCACTGCAACCACAGCCGCCACACCCTCAGTTACCTCCTCCTGACTTGCTGGCTTCAACTTATCAATAACAGACTCATAGAACGAATGAAGTTGAGCAATATGTCCTCCGAGTAGTTTTTGACAGTCAGTACCCAGGAACTTGAAAGCCAGAGCTGCGGCCTGAACAACTTCCGGGGAGCTGTGCTGAAATCCAGAAATAACATAGTTTAGCTGTGCCTCAAGAGTTTCCGGGTGCTGTGCTGTCCATTCTGTATAGCGAGCCAAGGCCATGATGGCCTGGAATCGAACCTTTTCTTGGTTTGGTATTTGTGTTATCAGAGGAATTACCTGCGGGAGAACATGGCTTTCTTCAGGGTCTACCATACGGCCCATAGCTCTCAAGCTGAACAGCGGCGCTTCAAGTTCTTGCCAATTTGGAACATGTTCATCGCTAGCCTGGGAGGCGTAGTTGGAAATCCACTGTTGGATTAACTGATAAGCTTGGCCAGACATTCCGCCACTCCGATCACAGCACAGCAGTCTTTGAGGACATCTCCCATTGAGTGTCGGTAGTGACGAAATTTCTCTTCCTGTTCCCGGTCCCCACCAAACAGATCGGTCTCACCCTCTTCTGGGCGGGGGTACTCAAGGTGCTTGACCATAACATCCACCAGCTTGGAGAAGACATCGCTGTAGCTTACCCGTGCATCGGCATACCGCTCCAGTGTGACATACTGCTTCAATTCATACCAAAATACGAAAGTTAGCGAAACAGCGTCGCGTTCCCAGTCTCGTGCGCAGCATTCTAGGACAGCCTCTACGAGGCCCCGGAAATCGGACGGTAAGCGGGCGATCAGCACAACCCAAGCCTCACCAGCCTCCGCAAAAAGTCTGGTAATGCCTCTGAACGCATCCGTATCCTCGGCCTCCGCAGCCTCGGCGATCTTTGGACGAAGGGACATTAGGCGCGGATACAAGGTCTGTATAATCGGCAGTGAGTCGTCCACCTCCCGAGTATCTCTGTAGAGAGTGCAAACACTCTCCACCGCGGCTTCAAATGACACGTCATCGTCAAGTGCCTTCAGAATGACATCCAACAAGGGCGATTCGACAATCTTCGAAGCGGGGATCTCGCGCATCCAAGACGTGATGCAGTCCAGGAGACGAGGATTGGTGGATGCAGTTGCTAAGGTCGGTATAAACTTTAGTACATGTGTGTGAAGTGGGTCACGAAGGGCATTAAGCAACGTGTACATACGTGATGACTGCGCATACTGAATTAGAAGGTGCATCACTTGCTCTGCATTATCTTCCAAGAGTTCTTTCGTCCTGAGGATGAGGTCGTCTTCCTAATAAGGCCATGTATTAGAGTTTGATTAATGGTTGTACGAAGCCGAGCCGTTGCCGATTGCGTGATGAATGGGTAGGTAGGTGGGATATTGTCTGTCGAACATACACTCAGATTGATTTTGCGACCTTCTGTGACCTCTTCCGGAAGGATTTTCAGAAATTCCAACACGCAGTCACCAGCATTACTCCCCAGTGCTGAGCCGACAGTAGCGAGGACATCTTTCCACCCAGTCATCTGAATGGCGAGGCTCGCCAAACATACGCATAGTTGTGTCTGAATGGGGCGAGGGCCCGATGCAAAGGCGACTAGGAGATTCATCACCGAGTCCCTGAGAGCGGGCACGGACTCTGCGGGCAGCTGGTCCAGATCGAACATGATCTACAACAATCAGCATCCGGGTACTTCTTCCATTGATCATGGGTTGTTTCACCTTTCCCTTCAGCGTGGTCGCAGCGAACAACTTGGCCTCGACAGGAACATTGGGAGATTGCAATAATTCATGGGTAATTGTCCAGGCTTCAACCTAGAGTATGATTGCAGGTTTGTCAGTAAGAACACATTGGGCTGAGGCGAACTAGTACGGGGAAGGGGTGAGGGGTCGGGGGTAACGAACTGATTTCTGGAATTTCTCGAGAAACTCATGAGCATGCGCCTTCTCGGTTCTGGAAACATTTCCCTGCATTGTAGCGACCGCAGCTAGGACAGGGCCAAAGGCCTGTCCTGCGGTTCCCTCCTTGCTGGCCATCGTCGATTGGAGTGGGATGTTTTGGTTGAGGGAGAAGAAGAAACGGAGATGAGGGGTCAGCCAGGCCGGAGGCTCAACAGCTATGGAGTACGGTCATGAATACTCATTAAATAACCCCTGAAGAAGGTATACAAGGAGTGGGCCAGGCACAAAAAAATCATTCAATAGTGGTGGATGAGTAAATCGGGTGAATGGTTCTATAGTAGAAGTGGGATGTGGTGACGCCTGAGCCCAAAGGGAAAAGTTGGTGAGCCGCAGCAAAGTCCCGAAGCGGTTTGAATCCACCAAAGTTAAGCTCTCTCTTCCTTCTCTCATCTTGCCCGCCAACACTAAACCAACCTCCAACATCCGCGCAAACCACCATAATAGCTTTCTACCAGTCGCTTGAGTACGGCTCATCGATCGCTCATCCTATTTGAACCCGTGTCTTACTTCACTCAGCGCGTATCAATATGGCTGGTCGTGGAGGCGGTGGAGGTGGTCGCAAGACCTTGCTCGCGCCGATTCATTTCATTTTCAAGCTTCTTCAACAACGCTCCACCGTTTCTATTTGGCTCTATGAGCAATTGGCTTTTCGTATAGAAGGCAAGATCAGAGTATGTGGTCGTATATGGGCAAAAATCGCGATAACTGGCTGACATGATCAGGGATTCGATGAGTTCATGAATCTCGTTGTTGATGATGCGGTGGAGGTCAGGCTGGCTACAAAGACCGAAGAAGAGAAGCGCAGGCCTCTAGGTATGGAGTTTATTTCTTATATCTATTCTTAACTAGCAGTCAGCAGGCTAATTAGATTTCTTTCATAGGCCAAATCCTGCTTAAGGGAGATAACGTCTCACTCATCCAAGCAGTTCAGTGATTATAGGGGCCGCAGTAAGCGTACGGAAAAGAAATTTCAAAAATGTTTTGCCAGACTACGACAATATCTACTTCTCTTTAATCATGTCTTTTTACGGGTTTCCGCTGGGAGACGCTCTTGCACATCAATTAAATACACGGAGTTCTGACACGAGAGGGAATTCTTTTTTGGGCTACAGATTAGTGATGACGGACGAAGCACCCATTGTCGCCGACGATGAGAACATCTACTGGCCAGTCATGGTTTGCAACGGGTATCTCTTCGGTCGAGGGCAGAGTCTGCTCCTTGAGAGAGAGGGCAACTGGGCGACGGTTAGGCAAGAATAAAAATTTGTGGTTCTTCATGGATGGGGAGGGTTCTCTTACCAAGTAAAGGCATTTTTGGCGTCGTTGTCTTACTCTCAACCTCTTTGGAGTACCTAGTTAGAAAATGATCATAATATCCTTTACCATGACCCAGCCTTCTAAATTCGTGATCGAAGGCCATCCCTGGCATAACAATCAGGTCTAGCCCCCAGTCTCCATCTGTGGCCTTATCGGATCCTGAGGGGGGTACTCCGATACCGCCGAGGCAGTTCTTTCTTGTACCAGCTTGAGCTTTCGCGAGAGATGGAATTCCCCATTTGTCGGGGGCGAGGGAATTGAATTCTTCCATAGAATTCAAGGCCAACATGTCCATGATGGATGCCTTCTGCTGTGTCGATGACAGCTCCACATTATGGATATAGGGTATGAAGACCTCTTTGCCATTTATCAAAGCATCTTGCACAATGGCTGTAGTTGATAGCTCTCCCGACGGCATTGACAAATAAACTCCAATTCTTTTGGCATTTTGGTATTCATTTAGAGAGAACAGCTTGTTTGTGGCAATTCTAGCTATGAACTGTCAGCACCTTTGATTATGAGTCAAAAGCGATAAGGTCTCTGACATTGATTGACGATAGAATCTGCGGGGATCTTTTGTAGAACATCGCGCATTTTTCTGCGAAGGTCTTTCTTAGCTGTTTGTAGACCAGCCATCATGTTGCTACGAAGAAGTGAAAAGGCCCTTGGAATGGTGTAGGTTGGATATTGGATGTTGAGGGTAGGTATACTACTAGTAGTAGTAACCAGAGCAGATCGGGTGGCATGTACCCGACTCCACGGCAAACTACTGGATCTGGCGATGTTTGTCAACTTTGTTTCAGAGTTAGTATCTGTGTCACGGGCGTGGCTTGGCACATTGGCTTTTTTAGGGTGATTTGCGTGGTTGGATCGACGGTTGTGCCTGAATATGCTCCACAGAAAGGGCCGTGGAATTGGACCCTTCCTGGGATTCCTTGATCCTTCCCTTGCTACACCTCTCAAGTATCTGTTGATATCTGTCGCAAGAACATATCGAAAAAATGCTTGCGGGATACCTTTCTCTTAGTCTACTTGCTACGACCGTGAGCGCTGCGAGTATATCGGAACTCGTGGGCACTTGGTCAACAAAGTCCCGCAAGGTTGTTACAGGTCCGGTATGTTCTGCGTCGCTTTGTTTGTTTATCGAAGGCCATCGTGTCAACACTGGTTCTAAGCTAATATATGCTTTTCCCTACTCCATAGGACTTTTATGATCCGATAAATGATAAATTCCTTGAACCGAATCTTACTGGTATCTCCTACTCTTTCACGGAGGATGGCCACTATGAAGAGGCGTACTATCGCGCCGTTGCCAATCGTCAGTATTCCACCGCGCCTCAGGTGCTTCTACTGTCTAACAAGTCTGGGTTATGTGTAGCTGTGGATCCTTCGTGCCCTAAAGGCATTATGCAATGGCAGCATGGAAAGTTCGTCTTGAACAGCGACGGATCCCTTGAGTTGACTCCTATTGCCTCGGATGGTCGTCAGCTACTTTCAGATCCTTGTAGCTCTAGTGTAGCAGCGTACACTAGATACAACCAGACAGAGACCTTCAATGTACCTTTCCGCCATACCTTTGAACGCTGCTCTTGCTAACCCAATCTCAGTCTTTCCAGGTTTCCAAAGATCCTTATCATGGCATTCAACGGTTGGACCTCAAGAGTTTTGATGATTCACCAATGCATCCAATGTACCTTGTATATCAGCCGCCGCAGATGCTGCCAACAACGACCTTGAACCCTGTGTCCGAGACGGGAAAAAGTAAACGTCATGTTGCCCGCGATACGGACCGCTTGCCTGGAGTGAGGCACTTAATTACAGAGGAGCTTACTAACCTGACCGGTGGCTGTGGGTTGGGGTGTTCGCGACTGCTCTGGGTGGCATCACCTTCTTTTACTCTTGATTAGCGAGAAACTTGAAAGCGCCGACGCCTTAATCAACTCGGCTTCCCAGCGGCTATGGAGTTCGGTAAACATATCAAATGGAGATGCTTGGGACGGTATTCTAAGGGTTGGGATCACTGGAGTTTTGCATACAATTTGGCGCTGGAGGAATTTCAATCTGGTGTTTCATCGTCTACTTTTATTGGTATAAGGCCAGGGTTGTTTGTCCTGGTGAATGTATGGGTTTACGCAGTTCATATACATATAATGATTCGTGATATATAAAGGCTCGAAGCTCAGGGTTGACTTGGCACGTTTTTGTGAAAAGGAGTCTGGCCGTGGCTCTATCCCACAATTGGAGTGAAGTAGATTTACAATTATACAGTAGCTAATATATACACCACCCGGTTAATGTTGTTAGAGGCCAGAAACAGCCTCTTTGGCAATCTTAGCGACCTCTGATCTCTCTGCTGGCTTGCCATCTAAGGCACCTCCGGGAGCAAACAATGATTTTAGTAATGTCCCAATCTCGACCTTTTGGTCTGCCTCCTTCAATTTCGAAATCTCCTGCATCACGATTTGCCTCACATCATCTAGGCTTATTGTCTCCACCTGGTTCGCATACTCTTCCAAAATTGTGACGTTCTTTTCCTCGGACTCTTTCAGGTCGGGTCGGTTGGCCTCAGCGAATTGTTGCGCCGCGTCTTTTGCGCCAGTCATACGCTTTCGAATTAATGATAAAAGTTGCAAATCAGTTTGAATTGGGGATGAGGTCTTCAAGGAGTTGTTCGTTTCGGAAATGATAGCGCGCAGAACGTTCAGCCTGCAATATCATTGCCTGTGTTAGCCGTCGTGCTTGGAAAAGTGTATACTACACGCGCTTCACGTACCTCGCTGTATCTTTGGCACGCATAGCAACCTTAAGGTCGGTCCTGATTTTGGCCATCAAAGGCGGCGTAGATGGGCTGCTAGTTGAATTCCATCGTACTGAGCACAGGCTCAGCCGAGCTGTGAGTCTTTGAGGACGGAACATTATGCGATGAGATCGGAGGAACATAAAATCAAAGAAATAATTTTTGACTAAAGAAATAATTTCTTCGACTCGTAGAGAAGTCGAATTATATCAACAAAGTTCTGTGTAATTGAGGCGCAAGAAAGCAATGAAAGGACCTTTTGTCGGCGGAAACAAAAGCCAAAAGGCGGAGAGCTCCTTCGAGGTTAAGTCACGATCTTCGGGCCCGTGCACAATTTTGTTTCTCTCTTTTGAATTGTCATGATTTGAGTGTTATTCGATCTGAATAATCGTGTCCGTCTCTGGAGGAACACCACACGCCTCCATTGATGATTTCTGTCATCCGCCCTGTCTAGCTTGGACTTCTCCCCGGCTTCCTTCTTCTCTTTCTACCATTCTCAATATCTTAATTTCCCTACGCTGAACGAACTTACCTCGCCGGGGAGCGCGACGACTTCCCCCCCCAAAGCCGCCCATATATCGACTGCAAGCCAGCATCATGTCTTATCCAAACCTTCCTCCAGCTCTCACACCTCAGCGACCGCTACCCGGCGCCTTTTTTCAGACTCCTGGTCCGAACAATGTTCCGAGTGCGCCAGCTTTCTCTCCGAAGCCAGCTCCTGTCCCCGCAGAGCAACCTTCACCAGCTTCTCTCCCAAAGCTTCCTCCGGCCGCCTCAAAGTCGAAAAGCCAGACCTTAAGCACTGAGGAGCGCGCAGCTCGCACTGTCAATGATACGCTTACCCAAGAAGCCCGCTACCCTGACCTGGACAGCTACCTTTCTCGTAAGTAAACACTGGACTTTGAGCCACATAGAGCATGGTTGACCCTTTGTGCAGAAGGCTTTTCGTCTGATTACGATATCCCGGTTTCCCCATCATGGGCTCCTTTCCAGAAAGTGAAGATGTATAACATTCCAGACCAGATCTTTGACCAGTACAACCGAGCACAGGTCTCTACGAGCATGGGTCTTTTCGCAGAGTTGAATCATGCGTGGGTTGCCATTGACAACGCGCTCTACATTTGGGACTATACACACCCGAATCCCCAGCTGGTGGGTTTTGAAGACCAACCAAACAGCATTAATGCGGTCAAATTGGCCAAACCTCGTCCTGGGGTGTTCCTGCCGTCAATCACACATTTGCTTGTCGTATCAACAACTGCAGACGTCATCCTACTTGGCATGGGCTGCGAGACGACCGCTACAGGTGCACGCCAGGTGACATTGTATCAAACGGGCATGTCGACGTCAATTCGTGGCCTAGACATCCACGTTATCGCGTCGTCGGACGCGACCGGTCGTATATTCTTCGGTGGTTCTTCCGACAATGACGTTTATGAGCTCACGTATCAACAAGAGGAAAAGTGGTTTCAAGGACGTTGCGCAAAGGTCAACCATACTAGCTCTCGTTTGGGTGCGCTGACCCCCAGCTTAAGCTTCTCGAGCTTCACGCACAAGATGTTCGAAAATGTCGAGCAGATGGAGATTGATGACAGCAGAAGATTGCTCTATACACTGTCTTCCTCGTCCACAATCAGAGTATTTCACATGAAGCCTGACGGGACCCTTGCTTTAGCGATTACTAAGCCTGCTATGGACATTTATGCCAATATCGGGCATATAATTGCATCGAACGAGACTTTGAACCCCAAGGTCCCGATCGTTTCTATCAGTCCTATCCTGGCTGCAGAGGCGTCCAGATATCATTTGATGGCTACCACCGCTACTGGCTACCGGATCTACTTGAGTGCTACTGGCTCATATAGTTGGTCCCCATCACCCAACGGTACCAACGCGCCTACGAGCATGCAAGCTCACCATGTGAAAACGCCTCCTTTCGATGGCGGTTCCGCTAGTCCAGCAGGCCCGGCTTTCCAGGGTCAGGGTCGTTTCCAGCCGTCAGTAGCAAAGGTCCCAATTCATTCTCTTGACCCTACCAGATTCACTGTCCGATACCCTCCTGGCTACTTCTTTTGCTTCACATGCAAGGACCCAACGCAAAAGACAGATACTCTCTTCGTTTCTTCCCCTGATTCTGGACGAGTTGCTCGTTCCCAGGAAAATGTCATTCCTGGCAATGCGGCCGAGACAGCCATCTGGCTTTCTTTGGGTAGTAGGGTGGAAGATGTTGGCCTTTGCTCCCCGTCTACAGCGGCCTCAGCCACTCCAGGCGGCTTTGGTAACGAGCTTGCGGTCCAATTCGATAACCCGGCCGCCGAAATTGCCATCTTGACTAACACTGGCATCCATATCATTCGACGCAGACGTCTTGTCGACATGTTTGCTGCCCTAGTTCGCGGCGGCGGGGACGGCGATGAAGGCTTAGAAGGTGAAGTAAAGAACTTTATTCGCACGTATGGTAGGAGTGAGACACTTGCAACTGCTCTCGCGGTCGCGTGCGGCCAGGGTGTAGAGATTTCCGCAGACTCGCGCCTGACCCAGATTAATGACCCCCATGTGCTCGAATTTGCGCGCAAGGTCTTCATCGAGTATGGAGGCAGACCCACGATGAATGAAAATGTGGTAGCTGACAACTCTACACCGGCGATCGATTCTGTGGTTCCGTCACCCCGGCATGCGGGCATTGCTCTTTACATGTCTAGGCTGCTGCGTACAATTTGGAGGAAAGAAATTGCTAAAGTCGGGCCCTCCCCCGGTGGGGCACAAACGATTTTGCCTTCTGTTTCATCCGCAAGATTGCAAACCATCCAACGAGACCTATCGGCGCTGCAGGAGTTCTTCAAAGCTAACAAGAGCTTCATTGAGGGACTAAGCGGTCCAGAAGCCCTGGCACGCGTGTCAACCAAGCAAGAAGAAACTGCGCTTCAAGCGGAGCATCGTGCCCTGCATTCCCTTGTTCAACTTGTATCTCACACCATTGAAGGCATTTCATTCATCCTGGTTCTGTTCGATGAGCGGGTTGACGAGATCGTTGCCACCTTGCCAGATGACTCAAAGCAGCGATTCATGAAGCTTACCTTCGAGGAGCTCTTCAGCACTAGCAAGGGTCATGATATCGCGAAGGAACTGGTCAAGGGCATTGTGAACCGAAACATCGCTAAAGGTTCCAACGTGGAAACAGTTGCTGACGCTTTACGGCGGCGGTGCGGTAGTTTCTGCAGCGCTGAGGATGTGGTTATCTTCAAGGCTCAGGAACTGCTCAAGAGAGCGACTGAAGCTGGTTCCAACTCTGAACTAGGCCGCAATCTACTCAATGAAAGTCTTCACCTATTTCAGCAGGTTTCCGAGAGCTTGCCAATGGATTACCTGGTTTCTGCAGTCGAAAACTTCATATCCAACCAATTCTTCGCTGGTATGTGCTGAATAACGTCCGGCTAAGACAGCGCTAATCAAGCTACAGGCGCTATCCAGCTTGCACTCAATGTTGCTGCACGTTCAGACAAAGCTAATATGGCACTTTCGTGGATTGTCGATGGTCGTCCAGAGAATGTGAGTCCGTATGATTCAGCCAAAGAAATTAAATGCTGATGTACTCAATAGGATTCTCGGAATGACTACTTCTATTTCAGAAAACAGTGTTATGATCTCATCTTTAAGGTCATCATTGCTGTAGACACCCTTGCAGCTCACGACCCTGGTGTTGTTGACGGACAACTCACTGTCATTGCCAAGCGCAAGAATGAAGCCTATGGAGTTATCTCTGACTCTATCGATGAGGTGTTCTTGACCAGCTTGTATGACTGGTACTTAGAGCAGGGCTGGAGCGAGCGCTTGCTTCACGCAAACTCTGCATTTGTGGTCACCTATCTCGAGCGGAAGTCGACGGATGATATTGCGCATGCGGACCTCCTATGGAGGTACTATGCTCAGTCAGAGCGCTTTTTCGAAGCTGCTAAGGTTCAGTTCCATCTTGCACAGAGCGCTTTTACTCTTCCTCTTGGTCGCAGAATCGAGTATTTGGGCCGTGCCAGGGCCAACGCTTCAACATTTACGCCGGATGTTGGGCGACAGCTACGACAGCGCCTGTTGCAGGATATCTCAAATCTCATTGATCTTGCAAACATTCAAGATGACCTTCTGCAGCGCCTGAAAGATGATAAGCGCTTAACTCCAGAACGCAGGACGCAGGTTCTTGCAGATGTTGACGGCCCCATCATGGACATTAGCACGGTAGGCCAAGCCAACCACGTTAAATAACCACACCTCCACTGACATGTTATAGTTGTTCAATCAATATGCCGATCCCGCAAGCTACTACGATATTTGCTTACAAATATTCTACTTAGCTGATCACAGGAACCCAGCAGATATTCGGTCCACGTGGCAGCATCTGCTACAAGATTTGCACGATGAGACCGTCGAAAATGGAGAGCCCCAGCCATATGAAGCTGTAATTGATAAGGTGCGCAGCTTGGGAAGCCGGTTGCGCATGTCCGATATAATATTCCCGATCCCCACTCTTTTGCCCATGCTTGAGCGCTATGCGCTGGAACACCAGCGTGGTGTTGGACCAGCAACCTGGGTTGTCGATCTATTCCTCGACCTTGGAGTCGCCCACGAAACTCTTTACACTGTCCTCGAATCCATGTACTACACAGATGAGGCACCCTTCCACGGCACCAACCGGAAATACATCGCCAAGGATCTCCTCTACCTCATCGAGCACTGGTTCCACGATACCGTCCGCCTGGGCGGAACTGTCTTCGGCAGCGACGTGGTTGCGGAACGCGTCACAGAGACACTGCTCCTGCTCCAGCAGGGCGGTAACATTCCTCCGGAACAATTGCAATTGGCCAACGAGCTGCGGTCACGGGTTGAAGATATACTGCGGTAATTAATGGATGCAATCATGTGGCGCAACTCAAAAGAAATTATATCATCACTGTCAATTTATGTGCGTTGATTCCATTGTACTAGCTAGCCATCTGGAGTTCACTGTTGTATGTTGTTGGTTCTTATCATAGGTTTTTGGCTGTGCAGGGTAGGCAGGCAGGTATATGTCCTCTTTAGATCATTCAATATACATACATATCCTCAAGAATATTGAGTGGTGTGTATGTCAAGAAGATTCAAAATCACTACAATAAAGTAGGATGTCGTCTCATCATATAAAATATAGTAAGTACCTTCTATCTGGAGTCAAAAAAGAAGAAGTCTGTTAATAACCAGTATCAAAGTAGATCAAATAACAATGTCTATAAGCTAGCTCTCGCGAGAGATTAAAAGGTCTAAAATACCAAATTCCAAATCCAAGATCAAATCCAACCGTCTATAGCGCAAACAAGAATAGGTATCCCAAGCAGAGAAAAGAGAAAACAAGAATTATAAGCCGTAGGCCGCGCATGAATGGATATTACGCGCAGAAAAGAAAGAAAGAAAGAAAAAGCCAACGATTTTTGCACTCCTTCCCGAAAAAAAACCAATGAACCTGGATCTAAGCAGAAGGAACGTAACGCTCAATAGGTTTTGCACTCCCCGCTGGACGCCCGGGATAATAAAGCGATGATTCGTAAAATGTAAGACGACGTGCTGTTCGCCTGATGCTGTCGTTGCTTACTCAAACTGGTCGTAGACGGGGATGGGCTTCTCGCCAAGTGCGGTCAGGCGGAAGATGTGGCGGAGCTTTGCGCCGTAGTCATCGTCTAGGTAGTCGACGATCGCCGAGTCTGGGAATTTTTTCACCGTTAGTTATTTTTTCCTTTCGTGATTGCTTGGCTGGGGTGAACGGGGTTTTTAAGGCGGGTGGTAATTCGGGTTGTTACTTACGAAGAGTAGAGCGGTTATCGAAGATAACGATTGTCTTTGGTTGCCATCTTACTCTGGCTTGGAAATCGTGGCCCGTGATGATGTGGTTCATGAGGAAATCGGTGAGCCAGCGCTGTTCGGGCTCCTTGAGACCTTGAATCTTGGTGATGAATTCGCCGTTGATGAAGATGCATTTCTCGCCTGTCACGGGGTGGACCCGAACCAGTGGGTGGACGGTGTCAACGGGATCTTTGCGGACGAGGCTGTTGGTTAGACGGGCGTGGTTGATCATTTTGGCGGAGGAGTGAACGGCCCGTAGAGTATCGAGCCAGGAGCAGAAAGTAGGAGAAAGGCGTCTAAAATTGGTTAGTTTCCGTAATCTTAGGCAATAAGCAATTGGAATCAAGGCGCGCATACTTGTAAGCCATATCGGTCGCCGCGAAGACGGTATCACCTCCTACTTCTGGGCCTTCCAGAAGACCCAACATGACGTAGCTCGGTGGTTGGATTTCGTAGCTCACGTCCTGATGCCACAGAGTCGTTGTCGTGCGCTGCGACAGGAAACGCGAGATCTCTTCTTTGTTGCCATCGCGATGAATGATATGGAAGCCGGGGTGGCCGCGCACCGTTCCAGAAACAGGCTGATAGTTCGGTTTTCCGAAATGGCGCATAAACTGTTCCTGCGCCTCGGGACCAGCATCGATCAGATCTTGCGCGGGAAATGCAACAACCTTGCGCTCGGAAACCAGCAATGCGAGCTCATCCTTCGCGGCATCCGAGAGCTGGCTCAGCTGCACGCCTTCGATGATGGTGCCGATCTTCGGCTGGATTTCGGTGACTTTAGCGTCGGGAGTCAAGAGGTTAGGCTTGGACCTATCCTCAACGCGCAGCGCAGGATCGTCATAGTGGAACGGGGGCAGTGGTTCGAACCACATTTTGTCCCAAGTCGGCAAATATTCTGGGTACCTGGTTCTGGCGGTGGTCTCTCCATTGACATCCACATAGGGGATGTTGATGTCGTAACTGATCGGGGTCTCCTCCTTATGAGCATTGACGGGATGGCTCTTGGGCCTTATGACAGGGGCAGTTGATGGCATGTTGAGAGTGAAAACAGCCTTAGACGAGTAGGATGAGCTATTTTGACTTTTTTTTATGTCAAGGCGGATTACAAAATGTAGAAGCGGAAGAATTAAGAATGACTGAGGGAAAATCTTGTCTAGAAGATGGGGTGAAAATTGATGGGACAGAAAAAAAGATAGGATTTTAGATGAGAGGGAGACGAGTATAAATAATATTGCATCCACGGTGTCATTGCACTTTGATAAAATAAAAAAGGCCACTACTCAATTTAGAAATGCAATATTGGGTAAAAGTGGATGTAATGCCACCGCGCGGCACAAACGATCTAAGGATTCAACGGAGCTTCGCTTAACATGACTAGACTACTCCGTATGTGCTATCCCTTTCATCTCCGGCAGCGACCTTGCGCTGGTGATGCGCCAGATTATTCATGGCGGCGAACAAAAAGTGTCTCGAGCGAATGCGATGCCATGACGACAGGGGACAGGATTCGCTCCTGAGGACCTGAACGGGTCTCGACAGATTAGACTGGGGGTTGTGGAGGGGACGGCGGCAGGTCAACGGGCCAGTCAGAAAAAAGCAGGCCCTAAAAAATCCAAAATTTAAACGTTGTTCCAAAAGGGTGAAAGCGATGAGAGGAATGAACAGAGCCGACAAGACAAGATCAGACAAAGCAAGAGTGAGAAAAGACCAGAGGGAGGCGGTCAAGAGACCCAACGGGTCCTCGGCGTACATTTCATATAGCTTCCGCATCGGACGATACAAAGGACTTGCAGGGCAATTTTCCTCATCGCTGCAACTATGTCGGGCACAGGTCGCCGATTACTATAGTGATTGGATCTCGCGCCGACGATGGGCACAGTCTGCTTCCTGCTCCCGGCGTGCTCCGGGGGACTGGCTCTGTCTGTAAGTGTGTATTCCATTTGTTTCTGGTGCGGTTTCACCGCTCAATCTGGCGCAAACCAGACGAACGATAAGAAGCCGAGGGTGGAGCCTATGCAACATGCACGTTGGGCCAATATCGCTAGCCTAGGTCTGTCTTCTCGATCCCCGGTAATAGGCTCGCGGAATTGCATGTTGATGCAGTAGTCGCCCGAGATACATCAGTGCCGTACCAATAAGTAAATAGTGTCTCCATCCAGTGTCTTATAGTAGCTTTCGGTCGCGGCTAACATGCATCCCCTTGCATCGCTTCGATTGGGAGAAAAAGGAAAAAAAAAAAGCTAAAGTTAAAAACGAAAAGGAAAAGGGCGTAATATCCCGGTAGTCCCCGTTCATGCTCGTACTACTGTAAGACCTCACGCATTATGTAACTTGTGCCCAATAACTGGACATTGCAGCCAGTCTGCTGATGTCGGTGGAGTGATTATTGATGTGATAACGGGTGGGCGCGACATGGAGAATCTGCGTTGCTTCTCCTTCGCCACTACTGAAATTATTGCTTGACTGGATAATACTTTGGTGTAACGATCGACCAAAGACAGAATCTTTCCGATAAATTGAAAATAATTTTCTTCCCCCTTTTTCCTTTTCTTTACCATTTTCTGATAGAGTTGCCCTGTGAGGTCGTGTTTGGTTGTTGTTACGGACCCGCCGTCGAGTGGAGATGAATCAAAACATTGATTTCCCAATCTTGGGTCACACATGGTTTTTCTCGACGTGGCTTCTAGTGGGTTGAAAGAACAATCCTAATCACTTTTAGCAGCCATTCTGACCCGCTACCGGGTGGCCCAATGGAGTAGCCGAGGGCGCTCGTTTGGAGCCAAGGCGATCATGACGTTCATATTCATTTCGGCCATGCGGCCCATTTCCCGTGAGTTCTTCCATCAAAAAGTACCCCACAGAAGGCACATCAGTGGACTTCTTGCTCCCAAAGAACCACTCGCGCCGTCGTGGAGCGATAGGAGGCGTTCCATAGCCGTTTTGGAAGATCCTTCGAAGCCTCGACCGAGGATTTAGGGCAGGGGCATCAGTCTGATAATGTACGTTCTGTACGGAGCATGTACTATGCACATACATATGTATTCGTACAACATCTTAGATAGATCAGTTCTTGGTCAAACTGCAGTTACATTTGGTTCCACTTCTGCCTGTATTTCTCAGGGTCTGGAGGAGTCGAATTGCAATTGAAGCCGATAGTTGCAGCCATCCGGCATATTGCCTAAATGCTTGTGTCGTGTTGACTGTACATTACTACGAACGCTGAGGTGCCTCGGCACTTATCCGGCTGGAGCTCATGGCCACCGCCTGGTTTCAGAGACACTTCCGAGATTTTCTTACGGGGGCCAAGGTTTCCATTAGCAAAGGATTTGCAAGGTTGACACCAACGGTCGGGTAGTGGCTCCCTGCGAAGATTAATGGAGAGGGACCTCGTCACTTATACGGAGTACTGGCGGTCAAATTCCGTCCCAACTTCCGGGGAAAGAGACACAACTCCTAAGGTACCCATGTCAGTCGACTAGTCATCGTACTATGTGATAGATTAGCGACCGCAGTTCCGTGTTTTGGCGCTAAAAAAGCAACTTTTCCCGCCCCAAGGATGACCGGACCGGTCCAAATCGTGAAGACAATAGTCATAAAAAAATATCATAGGTCATCTTTCGAGGAATTCCTTGGATTGGGCTGCAGCTTGCGTAAAGAAAATCTGTATGATATTGGTGGGGAATGCTGCAAGTCGCAAGAGACTTGCGAGCGCAGCTCTTCCTTGCAGTACTTTTTACTCCAACCAATCTGGTTCCGGAACGGCGGGAAGTCGAGGTAACGATCAGCTCCAGGGGCCGTCATAAATTAGGGGCTCTTGCACGACAAACTTCACCAAGGACCCGGACAAGGGGGGCAAAGGACTCTTCCGTAAGAGTTGCGGTGAGACTGCCTAAAACCGGATGTCTCGTGTAGTTACCCGTGAGCGGTTACGCCGTCTTCGATCCCTTGTCGGAATCGCTTGTGTGTACGGCGAGGGAAAGGGGTGTGAATCAAGAATGTTTCCTGGAACTGTTGTTCAGGATATCTTCAACTGATAAGATCAAAGCATGATATGATGCAAGGTCAAAATCTCAGAAAAAGCAAAGAGGCCGATTTAGCATTGAGTCCCAACCGCCGGGTCACTGTTCTTGGGACACTAAACTTAACTAACCGTTAAGAATCAGAGGAGGTTAGCGATCCACGCACCTAAGCTTAAGCTATGTTTAGGCCTCGTGCAGTGGAAAAAAGCAAATACGTAGTCCTGCGTATCTTCTTCCCAGTTTCCCGGGTCATCGATGATGAACAGCGGGGGCCTTTCGAGAGATTGCGCATGTTTGCTTTTGTCCCGTCTTTCCTTTTCCCCCTTGCCGATTTGGCTGTCCCTGCGGATCACCTGACCTGACTTCTCATGTTGGTTTTCTGTTTTGTTGACAGCAGTCACGTTATCGCTCCCTTCAGACTTTTGACCCCCTAAGATTCCATCCCACACATACCACATATAGCCTACAGACATGCATACATCGAAAAAGATTTGATTCATCGATTCTAGTCAATTGCCACCTCCTAGATACGGACCACCATGGTGCAATCGGCATCTCTCATATCGCGAAAACGCGACCTAATCTACTTCATCTTTTTCGCCATTCACCTCCCTATCATTTTCCGTAAATCTCTCCCTCCTTTGAGAGGGCTGCTCCACACAGCCTCTCTCCATCCCCCAGCTAAACGATATCGGCACATTGGAACATACTAACGCGCCAATCCAGTCGTCGACACCGTCCCCCTTCTCCCCTCCCTCCTCCAAACTAACCTTTCGCACCACATCCGTTCCTACTACATAGCAACCTACCATGACAAATTCTTCTCGGAGCCCGCTCCGGCGTGGTTCTCCACCTATATCGCAATGGAACTTGTCTATCACGCACCGTTGAGTCTCTGGGCTCTTGGCGCTTTGCTCCGAGGTAAAACAGCCTAGTCGATTTATTGATTTCTATTTTCTTATTTGTTTATTTATTTGTTTATTTCTTTCTTTTTGGTGTTTTTTTTTTTTTACACCGTCGGGGAAGATGGTGACGGTGGGGACATCATCTCGTAAACATCGGAAGCTAACAGAAAGGATACCGACAGACGACCCCCTGGTCCCGATGCATTTGTTGGTGTTTGGAGTTCAATCATTCGTGACCTCGAGTGCTTGCTTGGCAGAGGTCTGGGGCTGGGACGATCGCACGGTCGCCCAGAAGCAGGATTTGACTATGTTGTATGCGCCTTATGTGATGCTTGGTAAGTATATACTTTTTTTTTATTGCCTTTTCTTTTGTTTTCTTTGTGGTTGTTTCACGCTTATGGTTTGATGTTTTGCTTTCTCATCTCCTTTGTTTCCTTTTTTAATGCCTGGTGGTTTCGGCGGGGCGATCAGTGGCGGGCTAACTTGATCCAGGGGCGTTTATGGCGTTGGACATGCTCTTTAGGTTGCGGGGGAAGCTACTGGGTACTAAATCTAAGAGCGAGTAAATTGTATGTGGGTTGGTTCCCGTGTATAGGCCGGGTAGAGTAGAATATAGGTCCGGGTTGGAATACTACTAGTAGTAGTACTTTTGAAAGTACCGCCATTTCACAATCACGAATGGAGTCCAGGGAAATTCAGATCGCAATGCGAGGCTGGAATCTTGCGTTCCACCTTCTGCAGTGGAATTACTTAATTTTAGGGCTACGTGATTGATCTAAAAGCAAGAAAGGAATTGAAGGAAGAGGCTCCACTTTACTCCGTACATGGGACTTCATTTACGAGGAATAGCATTCACCGCAAGTGCAGATGATGTTTCTAACTTTGTATTCATAATCGGGGCGACTAGACCGCTACGCTGACTCGGCCAACAACGCCACAAGGGGCACAGGCCAGGGAGGCCAAGGATGGAGCTGATAATGCGGTAAGCTGCAGTTGATAGAACTGAAATGCAGATGGAGGGTGTCTCGCTACCAATGACACGCTCCGCCGGTCCCTCAGAGTCCTCTCTCATCCACACAGCGACGCGAGTCGATTACAGGATTTTCGGGACATCTGGGCCAACGTCGCTGTCTCCACCACTTAATGACGGCGTGATGCAGCGGTAAGGTACCGGAAACACGTCAAGATTTCGTAATCTATAGCATCTGGAATTCACATGTCATATCAGAAAGCCAATGGCCCCGTCGAGGTCCCCGTTAGCTGCATCTAGCGCCCGCATAGCCTCCTCCCGAGTGAAACCGAGCTCGGTGATCTTCGCGATGGAATCTTGTGGCCACCGGGATGATTGTGCCGGGGCTGGACGAGACGGAGGTGCCGTGGATGAGCTGGCGCCACCGGACCCTTGTGCCTGATGAGTGACGGCACCCGTCCGAGCGCCGACTTCGGCGCCGTCAGCACCTTTGACCAAAGGCTCATCCTCGAATTCATCTTGCAGATGCTTAGGGATATCTGCCTCTCCCAGAAATGGCACGGCTTGGTCTTGAATGACGAGTGCTCCCCTCTTGAGGTCGATACAGGCTTGATGCCGTCTCAACATGTCCAGACCCAGGAGGAGATCAATGTGCTTGCCTTCCATCACGGTAAAAGAACAAGGCAAGAACATACTCCCAATCTTGATCTGAGCCGAATGGACGCGCCCCAGGATATTCGCGGTGCCGACTCCTTTAGCAATTCCCCCGTACCGCTGGTCTACCAGGCGCATGATGTTGCACGCGGTCGCACACTCGGGGGACATGATAGTGACCTGGGCGCCAGAATCAACGAATGCATTGAGTCTGTGACCGTTGACTTCGACTGGTATGTACAACATTGTCACACGACCGAACGCTATGACAGTTAGCAAAGTCATTCTGCCACAGGGAAGAAGAAAAGGGCTGAACACACATTCCGGATGATGCTCCATGGCAGTATGGAGGTTCTCTGTCACCGCATTCTGGCGAATGATCTCTTCAATCTGCCGCTGGTTTTCAGGGTTGAACGGATCTGCGTTCAACATTGCAATCCGGGCCTCCTTCTCAGCCTCTAATTGAGCCTCCCGCCGCTGTTGGTTGAGGAGTACGTCGCGGAACCGCTGGGCATCACTGGCTGCATCTGCCAATTCCGGGTTTTGCCGTCGGACAGTTTCGCGCACTCGAGGGTCGCCTAGAATGTGTAACCGGATAGTCTCGGGATCTGGATTCATTGCCTGACGCCGTTGGAGGTTTTGTTGCGCAGCAGCAGCGCTAGGGCCGCCAGCAGTGCGGGCGGGCGCCTGAGGACTCCGCAACGTAACATGGACACCTAACATATCTCCTTCCCCGATTCCAACCTGTTCAAGGGTACGTGCATCATCTCCGAGCAGCTGATTATTATAGACGATCCGTTGGGCGCTCGGGGGAACGGAGGTTTCGCTTTCGACGATAGCTTTGAGAAGTTCAACGGTCATGTCCCCACCCACCTCAAGCGATATGATATCAGCATCGGCTTGGTCCGGTCGGATGACACTGACGGTGATACGCCTATATTCATTTTTACTTTCGGTTAGATGATATGGATTATGATCACCAGGGGACCCATTTCGCTTTTCATTTCTTTTGTTCTTCTTTTGTGCCACTTACATGGTGTCGGAGCTGTAGTGCGGGGAAGCTATCCAAAGCTCCGATGGGATGAACTGAACGCAAGATGCAACGTTTCAAAATCGAAGTCACTTGACGTGTGATGTATTTTACAGAAGATGATACCGAATTGAGAACGGTAGGTGGAAGATGGCGATTCGTCGATTGGAAAAATTCACAATGGTTATAAAAGTACAAGTCGGCAAGAATAGGATGTCACGAGCTTTGGGAGAGAGACGGAGGGGGGGGGGAGGAGGGTGGGGGAAATGAGGAATTAAGGAGAACTAGGTGGACAAGTGTAATATAAGGACAGGGATATCTTGGAGAAGATGAGGAGGCGACTAAAAACAAAATAGTCAGATTTTCTCCGGTGAGGGAGGATAAGGTGGAATACTAATAGCAGTCGGTCGTCATGAATCGTTAGTTAGTCTTTCTGGTTCCTGAGGACATCAACCGTGGTCGGCGAATAAATCAGACCTTCTCCCAGATTAGGTAACCGTTCCATGCGTCACCATTTTCTCCATCCATGAGTGTCCATCATCTTCTCTCTCTCGCTCACTCGCTCTTCCTAATTACAAATTTTTTACCTGGAGTTTGATAGAAACTAGGACCGAAGAAGAAAAGGAAAGGGAGAGACAAAAAGTATAATAAGATATTTTATGGGTTGTATTTTATCTTTCCTTTATATTTTCCTGTTCAGGTCGCGATATGAAAACTTAAAAATCCAGGTGTTCATCTGCGCATGATGCAGGGATATATTTATATTTATATTTATCTACATACATCCTGTAGTTAGTATCGGTAATCCCCCATATTGCAATAAGCTTCTCAACCCCCTTCTACTTAATTTGAAATACTCGTTAGAAAACGTGACATTACTCCGTCTATTCTTAATCCGGGTCTTTGCCTATCTGAACCGTTGGGATCTGCTTTCAAGAGGCATATTCCGATCTAGGTTTGAGGAGGGTGTGCTTCAAGTATGGAGGTGTATCGTACCGTACCCTACTGCGTATGTATGTATTCCATACCCCCACCATCGGCCTTATACGGCGGATCATCACGAAGACTTGCAGCAAACGGAGGACCCTAGGAGCAACGGACTACTAGTCGTAACTCCAGTATGGTGGCACTATTGGTTTTAAGAAATTCAGTTGGTTCAAGTTGAAAGGACGTTCGACCGAATCGAGCTAGTTACATATAGGCCAAAATTTCTCCAAAACACACCACCCTGTTCTGTTCTCCTGCTAACCTGCTACTACCCCCACTTCCCAGACCGTTAACGAAGATCTTATTCCTTTGCTTATCTTATATATTGTATCCTCGATTTTATTTGTTAAAATCGTCTTTCTTATTTTCTCCCCGTTTTTTGTCTCTCTCCTTTCTTGAGCCACATTGAACCATAGAAAGTCACATCAGCAGGAAACGTTGCGTGCAGCATATGGCCCCATGCGTCCGCTATCACTAAGGCCTAGTACTACTAGTAGTAGTGTTGACGCTAAAAGGGCACTCCACCTGCAGCAGGAAAGCAGCTGCGAAGAGAACGTTTTCCAGCCATTGCGATGATCTCATTAGGCTCATCTTCGAATTCTCAATGGGGCAATCATCGCCTGTGATTGAGCCTGGGATGCTGACAAGCGGCGTGCGGCGTGGAATAGCTGGTTTGGATTGGCCTTAAATCTGCTAACATGCATAAAGCTAACGTATGAGGACATCCCCTACTTACTCTCTCTGGAACTGACTGCGTACAGGGCGGGTCACATGCAGCCGTACATATCATGCTACTCAACACACCATAGGTGGGCGCTCATGGAAAACTTATCCTTGTGTAAGGGTTGACTATGAAGTGTCGGTTTGGTTTTTGTTTTCTTTTCTTTTCTTTTTTTTCTTTCGCACTGTACCTTGACCAGTCTAGAACGGCTGAGTTTGACCCACGCAATAACTACTATTATCGAGCCAGATTCCAAATCCAACGCGAGGAGAATCTAGCAGATGATTCCGTTGCGAACGGCACCGCACGATAGCATGGGAAGAATCAGGCGACTCCCTTTTTTTGTTTTTGTTTTTCTCCTTCCTCTCTAGTTGTTTGGAATACCACATGACCTGTACAGGTTTTCCCTCTCTAGCAACTTGGCATTTGATACGACGGCGTTTCTAGGAGGATATCGTATGGGTGGTAGTTCGGGGGTTGAGAAGTTAGTCTCGAAGCTGGACTTTTTCGCTTGATACACTCTCGAAACTTCCGACGATACAGTTGTGCCTGTGATATGAAGAGCGACTAGATGACCTTGGATCTCTCATCATATTCCACACTGACTTCGAAGCTGAAGCGATGGACGAAGTAGCTACTGGTTTAGTTGATGGCCAGCCTTCTAGTACTCCGCCCCCGATATTGTGTCTAAGTCCTGTTTAATGGAAGTACATAGTATCGCGTTTGAACCGTTCATGTCTAGCTAACGTCGCTCATAGTATCGACTGGGTACAGGTTCGGCATTCTGAGTGTCTCGGCTCGAAAATCGGATACCAGATAGGCTTATAAAGAAAATACCTACATAGGTTCTCCTTCCGCAACTTGGTTCCGCAAATTGGGTATTGCCTCCACTCGCTGGACTACCCTGGATATCGCCAGCCACAAACATCGAGACAATACGCTCCTCCAACAGCTTGCGAGGAAATGGCGTATGCTCTCGTGCTGTGACTACTGAAGACCAATGTGCAGTGGAAAACGGGCTCTAGAGATATGCCTGTCTCAACTTGGACCTCAATGTCAAGGTTTGCGTTGCTCTCGTACAAGTATTAATGGGCGTCCAAGTGTCGCAGGAGCTTCGCAAAGCTTGAGTGGTTGGACTCTTCGTGTCCAGAAAATATAGTTGACAATGGCCTTCACTCAGGAGAAGCTGGAAAGTATAACGGTGGGTGGGTAGGGACCATAATGATAGATCCACGATATGTCGACTTCATCGCTTTCTGATAGACCTTTAGACACCTCAACACTAGGAGACATACTACAATGTGTGCCACTCTAAAACTCGATTGACACTACGGCAATAACGAATCTCCCAGGAATCCACAACCCTTAAACCACAGAATATTTGTACAAAAGCAGCGGACATCCCATTAAAGTGTGCATATTAGCTGTTGCAAGGCTCAGGCATTCATATCTTTGCCTTTTCAAAGGAAGGACTTTTGTTTGCCTCCTACTTATAGCACGATACATCCGTGCTTAACATTTCACTTGATGGAGTACACAGCATCCGCTGGCGTATTCTGCACACGTGGATAGATAGCCATAATTCTTTCGGGGCACGTGTGTTGATTCACAGTCGCGAAATGCTTGACAAACCTTTGCGTGTTAGGCTTATCTGCTCTACTTCGGCGGCGAACGAGAAACCGAACGGCGCCGTCGACGGGAAACGTGCTGGCTTGGCTTACCCCCGGCAGCTTGGAAGACAAGGCCCGCTTCAACCTGAGCTTCGGCACCGTTGATGCCAGTGTTTAGCCTGGGGTGCGCAGTTGATACCTCAACGAGGGTGGCCAGCTCTAAGACCTCGATGAAGTGGGAATGGAGGTAGAGAATCTAGAGGTTGTTGTCAACTGCAGTCAAATGTCGAATATAGTCTCTAGAGCCCTGTACTTGAGCATCCGGGGAGTCTTGCGAAGTACCCGGTCTTTCTTATACAAGCGGGTTCACAGGAGGCAGAAAAGATGTGAGAAATCTATCACGTTGTAGGAACGTGCTCCAACTCCATATCCTCCCATCCTGTCCCATTAATTACCATGCGATGGAAATAGCGCCTGGATATGGCGATAGCCGAATACCTGCTTGAAATTTGTTGACATGGGGAGGATATCGAAAGACACGAGCCTACTACGAACAGAGTGCTCATTGCGTGATCGACTTACTGGCTTGCTCACCTGCACGCCATGGCTTTTCTATACATGAATGATCATTGCCACAACTTCGTCCGATACTACTTACGCATTGTTCAAAGGCTTCCGCGAGCCGATTCACATGGCCATACTCTGCTGGTGATACAATCAAAAGACGCTGAGGCTCGACTGAGTGAGAGAGGTGAGAATTTGAATGCAAGACCGTTTCACGGGTGATCTCTCCTTGAATCATATATCACGCAGGAGATAGATAACTGTCCCTTTTTATCAACCAAATACGCAAGCATTTGCCTCGCCCACAAATGGTTTCGATGACGTTCGTCAGCTTTCTACCCAGGTTTCACTTGCACAGCTGCTGTCAGGGTCAAGGATGCCATTGCCATCCTGACCTTGTTCCCTGGATATAAGTTGCTCTCCTAACAACTTATATCAATCAGCCATGGCATGCGGTTAGCTACCATATTCGGCCTCGTTGGCGCTTTATTCTTGCTCATTTATATCCATGCATATCGGTTGCTAAATAAACTTCGTATGGTTTCCGCCCAAAATGCTCAGTGTTGGGATGTGTGTTCTTTTGGTATTCATCGACGTTCGGCATGGTTCGTACTGTGAAGATCTGTGGCCATAGTGCTTGGGTCGGCTCTATAATATCGGGGTGCGCGTTTTAATATCGAACCATTATAGCGATGCCGATGCCGGCCATGACGGGGACCCATCATGCAAAATTTGCTCTATTGTATGACAAGCTGTCGCTTAATTGGGGCAGGCTAACAACAAGAACACAAAGAGCTAAAAGTATAAACATGCCAAGGTATCGGTGAAGTAATTTCCGGGTCAGCTCATCAACGAACGAGTGGCGTTTCCAACTCATTTGGCAATTGGGTGACTGATTGAATTCTCTTCACCAGCGCCGTTCGGCCGAGGGCCTCCACGCAAAGTATTTTGGATGGCGCCCATGGTTACACAACCAGAACTACCTTCAGGATGGGAAAAAGTGAGAGCTAACCATGCCACTTGTTAGGCGAACGGTGAGCTTTATGTATGTTCTTTGTTGGGGGGTATCAGATTAGATTGATAAAGCGGGTCCCACTCAGGGCCCGAAATGCGGACTTGGCGGGCTTTCCCGGCCAATGCCTGTGAGCAAAATACGAGATCATCCCATGCCACGCCTTGGGAACCGGACATTCTTGTGTTTTTTGAGGCAATTTTCCCTGTCCCAAGCCGCTCTAGAACTCAAGAATACTAGGCAATGTCTCGGTCATGCCGAGCTCATTTCGAGACTATGACCCAAGAAAGAACCCTTGCAGATGCTTTATCAGATATGATTGGCTCGCCCTTGTTGTCATGATAATTTTTTCTTTTTTTTTGGGTCACGTTCAGACCTGGCTCTGAATTTTAATTCCTTTTTGTTCTTAATGCTCCCCCCTCCCCCTCTTGCCTCAGAAGAAAGTCTTTGCGACACTTTCTCTCCTTGTCTGCTCTCATACACTGATAACGACGAGGGCAGTGCAAAATGTCCGCCGAAAAGAATCCACAATTTCAACATGCTATCCAACCCGACGAACCTCAGCAGGAAGCGGACTTTAAAAACCCAGGTGTCAAGCGCATCGCAGCTATCTCGTCGCAACTGGGTGTTGTGGCTCGTGTGTTTTTGTTTTTTGGGATCTTTCTGGTAGCCTATGTCTATGGTTTGGATGGACAGCTGCGAGGGACTTATCAGGTATATCACCCTGCTGTGATACTATTTTTCTTTTGATAAGGAACTAATGTTGACAGCCCTTGGCAACCAGTGCCTATGCCAAACACAGTTTGCTTACTACGATCAATGTTTTGCGTAGCGTCATTGCAGCTGCCGCACAGGTAAGTCATTGCATCTTGTCTGATGCCCTTCACTGACACTTAGCGTGACAGCCAACAGCCGCGAAAATCGCCGACGTCTTCGGGAGAGTTGAGTTGATCTTGCTCTCGGTTTTCTTCTACACCATCGGTAGGGATTGCCTGTGTATTGGATATCGAACACTACTGACGCACTCAGGGACTATCGTGGAAGCCTGTGCCGACGATGTCCAGACTTTCTGCGCGGGTGCTGTTCTATACCAGGTACCATACTCTTTATGCGTGTTGTATACCATAAACTCTGACTGGAACTTTGCCTTTAGGTCGGATATACGACCATTATTCTACTTGTCGAAGTTCTAATAGGAGATCTGACTTCCCTTCGATCCCGTCTGCTCTTTTCCTATATCCCTGCGACTCCTTTCCTTATCAATACCTGGGTTAGTGGCAACGTCGCCGATGCCGTGTTGGGGGTCACCAGCTGGCGTTGGGGCATTGCGATGTTTGCAATCATATATCCCGGTAGGTAGATACCTTGCAAAATTGGGATCTTGTCTGATTCATATCAGTTTGTTCCATCCCTCTTTTTGCGACGCTGCTCTTCGGACACCGCAAAGCGAAAAATGTCAGTGTTGAGACATATACGCATCCTATCCGGCTTCTCGGTGCAAAGAAATTTGCTAAAGAATTATTTTGGTACCTGGATGTGATGGGTATCCTGCTTTTGGTTGCTTTCTTAGCTCTGATTCTTGTGCCATTCACGATTGCTGGTGCCGCGGCCGAGCAATGGAAGACTGCGAAGATTCTGGCACCGCTGATTATAGGTCTATTCTGTCTGCCCCTGTTTGTCATTTGGGAGCGTTCTTACGCTCGGTATCCCATGGTTCCCTTCAAAGTAAGCGGCTGCGAGCTTTTTTTTTGAGCGGTCACTGATAAGATGTAGCTGCTCAAAGACCGCGCGGTTTGGGGCGCCCTCGGCATAGCAACAATGCTCAACTTAGGTATGTCGATGTGAGTCTGGTATCTAGACGCTATACTAATACCATGGTAGCTTGGTCGTTGCAGGGCACATACTTATATACTGTGTTGCAAGTCGCGTTTGACCAAAGTGTCCTCAGCGCAACACGTATCGCGTCTCTATACAGGTCCGCTATAGCCACGAAGCAATTTCTATGGAGTTTTTCTGACATTACTAGCTTTGCATCTGTCATAACTGGATGTATACTTGGGGCGATTATTATCAAGGTAAAACAGCTCAAGCCTTTCATAGTTGCCGGAACGGTTCTTTTCGCGGTAGCTTTCGGTATTCTCATCCAGTTCCGTGGAGGAACGGGTAGCTCAAGCTACTCTGGTATTATCGGCGGAGAAATACTTTTGGGTATTGGTGCGTTGTACAATGGCTATGACGGTTGGCTTAAACTGATTTGTGTTGTCAGCTGGTGGCATGTTCCCATACCCGGCCCAAGCAAGTATACAGGCTGCAACGAAACACGAGCGTGAGTGAAACCCTCTCAATTGAACGATCTTGTCTAAGCATTTCAGATCTTGCTGTGATCACTGGCCTGTACCTGGCAATGTACAACATCGGAAGCGCAATAGGAGGTACTATTTCCGGCGCTATTTGGAGACAGAGGATGGGTAAGGAGCTCACCAAGCATCTTGGCGGTGCAAATGAGGCCCTCACCGATCTGGCCTTTGGGAGCCCTTTTGACTTTATCGTTTCGTATCCTGTCGGAACACCTGAACGGGAAGCTGTAACTCTAGCATACAGAGAGGTTCAGCGCCTCCTTTGCATTACTGGTATATGCCTAACGGTGCCGCTGATCGTCTTTTCTCTTTGCATTCGCAACCCAAGATTGACGAAAGATCAAAGTCTCCCCGATGCCGAACGGGAGGAATAGTGCCACTCCCCAACCTTGCCTGCCTCGCAGCGCGAGATGCTGGCGATTTTGTGCTAGAGCCAACCTCGACCCGGAAGCTTTATTCCTCTCCGCTAATGTGTGTTGTGTGAACGAGAAGAAGGCCGGCGCATTTGAAATCGTCAATCTAATTGTGCTAATACGTCGTTAACGTTTGTATAATCTGGCTAATATCTATGGATTTCAGCGTACCTTAGATGTCTTTAGCGAAAGCCTAGGACCTTTATATGAAAATGAACCATCATACAGGGATCAGGATATAGTTCAGTATTCCGTTGATGGTTCTGGAATGTGAACTAATACTCGATGCATCTCGCCCCGTCAGTAGACAAACGGTTGCCTTTCCTTTCCTTCTGCCCTTAGACCGTCTAAGCTCCCTACTGGCGAAGAACAAGGCGGACCCAAAAGCGAAGCTGCATACTTCACGTGTGAGAGATCAGGTGATGCCCCCTGTTCGTTGCTCCTTGCTAGACCGAGAGGCATTATGAGCTATTTATTTAGAAGTTACGTGGGGTCAATAGCTCATATAACGATTAAAATAGTAAGCATTTCTTTTTTTTTTTTTCATCAAGAGCGGATCTCAGGCCTTGTCAGACCACCCCTTACTGTCCCACAAACTCGGTATCAGTCCTGAATCGGCCAGCGCCTCTCAATCTTGGCTAAAACCTGGTGAGATATCCACGAACGTCCCGTCAATACAAAACCATTATTGACCAAGCCGCATCAAAGCCCCTCCCATGCGCATATTCCCTAGGTGCCTGCTGTGCCTCACTAGTAAATGCATCTTTGCTAACCCCTCTTCTCAGCTAATCAGCCCCGCTTCCTGTATAAAGAACTATGAAAAACGTTGCAGCGCTAATGACCTTGCTATGTGGAGCAAACGGAAGGCTGTTCTGGAAAACCCAGAAAACTCCCACCAATAGTCCACAACGTGAATGAATAATTATATGGAGTACGTAGACGGTCTAAACTTGGCATACCTTGTTTGCTTCGCCGGCTCGGCTGGGGTCGACATTCCGACCGAGGAAGCATGATTAGTATAAACCTATCTTGGCCGGGGCTGATCATGACATGTCCATTGCCACTGTACTGTTTCGGGAGCCCACATTAACCCGCTTCTTGTGATGATCAGAGTGGATAAGGAGCGTTGCTGAGGTCAGTTGTTTGCCATAATCTGTGACCTAGTTGCTTGCTAAAGGTTCTTTTTCTTGTCGAGCGAAGCTCCTTCACCTGATAACACTACAGAAATAGAAGCATGATTTGTGGGCATAATTGGTCCGTTTGTGCATACCAACGACCTGCGCTCATATGGTTTGGATGTATGGGGAGCTAGTGAGTTACAGACTCTAGAGCTTACTGGTGCATCTGTTAAGTGCTTGTGTTAAGACAACTCTGAATTGTGATTTGATCGATGCAGTGATTATGGCCGATACTGTCAGCTCGATATTACTATAGATTGGCCTACATATTGATGAAGGATGTCGAAAACAAACAGCGTACTTTGAACGTCGATGCTAGGAAATATCGCACAGATTATATGGAGTTATTACACTGTACTCTAGTACATTCCGCGAGGTGGATACGACACGTCAGAAGGAAGAGCAGTATGGAAGACGGGATAGATGAGAAGGAAAAGATTAAGCGAAGACGACGGATGGTGCGCTCCTCGGGTTGAAGTAATATCTCCTTTGGTTTGCCGCGCCTTCTGCCATATGATGTCTAGGATAGCATGCGGGAGCCCAGGGCCATACTCCACAGGCTAGTGGAATCCATCTTCTTCCGGACACGATAACTGGCCGCAACGGCACTGCGCCTTCAAGCTCCACTGATTTCGGCACACGCCAGGGGTCTCCGCGAATATGACTGAAGAAATGGCTTCAACCACAAGTGAAGAATGCTACTTCCCCAAGTAGTTCTTCCGCCCGCTATGATTCAGCTATCGTTCGTACACTATTACAATTCTCCGAACTAACGGCTCTCTTGGGCTAAATTGGCATGCTTGAAGAACTAAGTAGGAACTATATTTCACGACATTATCAGGTCAGTACGCCAGAACTTACCGACTGAAAAGCGTATATATCATGAATCTCTGGCGGGCCTCTCGGCTCCAAAATGGAGTCCTACGCCCGGGTATTCCGATGTGGCCGTATCAACTTAATGGCGAATATTTCAATTTTCTCTCATAAGCTGTGTTTTCCACTGTGAAGCTAATGTTGGCACTTGACGATTAAACAAAGTTCCAGATCCTGCAGGACATGACTCTTGTCCCTTGGTTCGGTCCGCGAAAACTGTATCTGTTGCATTCGGGACCCATTGCCTGTGACGAGAAGGGTGTGACTTGCAATTCAACTTCCAAATGGAGAAAGCCAAATGAAGGGTTGCTGCCGATCGCTATGGGACGGCATACGTATTCCCTCCAATTATATACGATGACGCGACAAAGGAGCTTTCCCGATTGCCAAAGGGGTTGTGGCTCTCTTATCCAGAAACATTGGAGATAGAGCGTTGAGCGGGAGCAAGCTGGAACATACTAACACAATTCACAGAATGCACGACACCCAGTATAACCTGCGCATCGCACCCCTGGTATTATGCTCACAGACGCGCTACGGTTATACACGTTGATTAAGGACATACCCTCGTTGGTCGGTCTTATCTAGTCCACTAGAGCCGTGTGGAGTTGTTCCCGGGCCACTTTCCGACTTCTTGGCATGTCGGACGATTTGCTGCGCCACGATGCTAGCCCTAGCTCCGGGGTTCCGCGTAGCTTCCATAGGTATATTCCTCAACTGGTTGCTTCAATGTGGGCCCATTCAAATGAAAAGGGTCATTTACCGCTTATCCGACACAATATATCCGTAGTAAGCTCTGCAGTCTGCCAAGTTTCAATAGCTCTCAACGTTATGCCAAGATGTGCGGAGACGGCAAGTGAGTTGATGCTATAATCTTGGCATTGTTGGGCAGTGAAACAGTTAATATTAGCCTGTGGTCAGTGTTCGTCCCGAGTCTCAGTGATCGACACCCACTTGCCCTTTCCAAGCCACCTGCTAGGAATCAAGCCTTTGGGAAAACTTCGGAACATTCTTAGCGAGCCGGAGTATCTGCAATCCGTTTCAGCTTGGCCCCGGAAGAGTGCTTTCGACCTGGAAGAGAGGCAGAGGAAAATATCGAAACGCGCCAAGGGCCTCTATGTTCCGCCAATGACTCGATCAGAGGGGGTGCATGCGGCATGATAGCAGACACATTGAGGCTATAAAGCCTCAGCATTCCCACGACCATGAACCTTGGATTTGACCAGACAAAAGCATCTTTCCTTTGACTTATCGTGTCCTTCTTTTAAAACGCTCTGAGAGTGATTCTTTCTTTCCAATAACCAAGTTTTTCATCATTCACAATGCTTCCCAAGGCTGTCCTCCTGTCTCTCCTCGCCTCCATGGCACTGGGTGCCAGCGAGTTCCCCATCCCCGCGTCCGCCGGTACTGAGACCTTCAGCGAGCCCAAGGAGATTGCCGCTGGAGAGGTCTTCGATGGTGGTCTGAAGACTTACGGCCGTGGCGTCGAGTGCACTGGCCAGGATGAGGGTGGTGACAGCGACGCTGTCTTTATCCTCCAGGAGGGTGCTACCCTCAAGAACGCCATCATCGGCACTGACCAGATCGAAGGCGTCCACTGCGAGGGTGCTTGCACCATCGAAAACGTCTGGTGGGAGAAGGTCTGCGAGGGTATGTGCTAGTAGTCTATCTTCACTGGAATCCAAACTGACACTGTCGCAGACGCTCTCTCCCTCAAGAAGGGTAACGGCCCTTACAAGGTCATCGGCGGTGGTGCCCAGGGTGCCGAGGACAAGGTTATCCAGCACAACGCCGGTGGTGAGGTCAGCATCGATGGGTTCGTCGTCTCCGACTTCGGCAAGCTCTTCCGCTCCTGCGGCAACTGCAAGTCCCAGTCTCAGCGCTCTGTCACCATCTCCAACGTCAAGGCCTACAACGGCAAGCTCCTCGCCGGTGTCAACGAGAACTACGGTGATATCGCCACCATCAAGGACACCTGTGCCACCTCCGTCAAGGAGATCTGTACAACCTACGAGGGCAACGAGGGCTCCGGCGAGCCCAGCGAGATAGGCTCCGGCCCCAGCGACTCTTGTGTCTACACTGACCCTCTTCCTTCTTGCTAAGCGCATTCTCAGTGTATTTGGGGGGAAGTTGGAGAACTTGGGCGCTTTTTTGTACTATTTGTCTCCCTGCAAGGCAGTCAAAGTCAACCGTACTTCACTGCCTTCCTGTACCTATAATATAAAGAATTGGGCCCTTCTCTGAGAGCCTCTGGGGCTGTCAGAGCTGGATTGGGATCAATATATCTGTCGTCGTTCCGCTAGTAGATGTGCACTGAGCGCGTATTTTATTGCTTAGACATAACCAGGCTAAACGAATGTGGCGCCCATTCTTTCACCCCCGGGCTGAACATGAAACGGCCTTTTCCCTTATTCTTCCCTGTCCCTTCTGTACACTCATAATTCCATTAATATCGAGTCTTCTAAATTAACCATACAATTGAAGGATTACTAGTAGCAAGCAAATTCCCAAAATCTCGCATCTTCGGAGAGGTATGCCTATGTTCGGATCCACCAATCGGCGGACCTCCCAACTAGACAGGGAGTAAGCAAGAACAGAATATATTCTAGCTTAATACCAGAGTACAAGATTAAGACTTGAAAAATGAATCCTTAGTAGTAGTATATGTGTGTAGTTTCGAGGGATGCTGGAATTATGTTAAATCTATGGGGCATTGAGTTTTATATATCTTGTTACGTGAAACACGTTGATTTGGGATTTGTTATCAGTTGGCGTGGGAACTATAGTCCATTCTGTAAGTAATCTTACTTCTGCATATATTATTTAATATATAATTTCATAAGTTTAGGTATATGAGGAGTATGGAGTTCTAGAAAACGAAAAGAACCAGAATAGAGAAGGATGGAAACAGCGTAAGAACAGTTCGCACCCATGAAGGTCGGACAGAAAGCCGATTCCGGTTGCTTTGCTGGTTCAATGCTGTTTCCTTGGAGCATGAGCATGAGATTGATACTTATCGATCCCTTGCCAATACTTGAATATCAGTTAAGGCCTATAACTATGCAGCCCGAACAATAACGGTACGGCATACCGGTAATAACCATACACGAACAAGCCACCACAGGACAGAACCCCACCGGGCTTAACTCCGACCCAGACCAGGAGCGTCAGCAAAACGCATAAGACCGTCGACTGACGCCTCCATAGTAGTCCGTCCCCGAACATCCACCACATGCAACAATGGCGCCGGCAAGCGAGCACCCCAAGCGCGATTCGGAACAGCTGATACCGATTCGGACCCAAAAAAAAGGTCCCGATGACTGGAAGGGTCTCACGGACTCGAAGGAACGGCGACGGCGCCAGAACCGGATCAACCAGAGAGCTTATCGTGCGTATACACCCTAAAATCTCACACACCTTCCCTAGCCTGATTAAACGTATGCTACGG
Source organism: Aspergillus bombycis (assembly GCF_001792695.1). NCBI lineage: Eukaryota > Fungi > Ascomycota > Eurotiomycetes > Eurotiales > Aspergillaceae > Aspergillus > Aspergillus bombycis. The sequence goes on along the minus strand of NW_019170004.1, from coordinate 453,331 downwards.
ACGAAAAGCAACACGATATTAACGGATCCAAAAAAAAAACACACAGGCCAACGCCGACGGGCCGAAAAGCTCGGCGTGACTATCAAACCGGAAGAAGCCGAGTCCAGCACAACAACAGCATCCTCATCATCGCAATCCCCACCCACAACAGCCCTAACCACCAGCCAACGACAACAATGTCCCAACCCCGACCAAACCGCCGCCCTCCTCGACCTCTTCAGCAAAACTGCCTACCAAAGCTACATCCTCGGCTCCCCGACCTCCGACCACCTCCTCACCCTCGCCAAAGTCAACGTCTTCCGCGCCTTCGCCTCCATCATGTCCACCCTCGGCATGCACAAGCACCACGAGTGGATGCATGACGACGCAATCTCCCCCTTCACCACCCTCCGCCCCGGCTTCACCATCCCCGCCTCCATCCCACTGGCCCTCCGCCCGACCCAACTCCAACAATCCATCCCCCACCACCCCTGGCTCGACTTCTTCCCGCACCCGCGCATGCGCGACAATCTGATCCGCGCCGGCGACTTCGACGACGACCAGCTGTGCATGGATATCATGGGGTTCTGGGATATGAGCACCGAGAGCTGTGGGTTGCTGGTGTGGGGGGATCCGCAGAATCTGGCGAATTGGGAGGTGAGCGAGGAGTTTATTCGGAAGTGGCCGTGGGTGGTGGGCGGGTGTGGGGAGTTGTTGGTCTCAACGAATCGGTGGCGGGCGATGAGGGGGGAGAAATTGATCTTTAGGTATCTTTAGTTAGTCTGGTTCTATTTATTTATACGCTGGGGTGTACGATGTAGGGTGGTGTATATAGGTGGAGTAGGGAGAAGGATGAATAGACGTGGGGGGACCGTTTTCTGTCTAGTCTTTGTACAGTTGTCTGTACTTAGTAGTACTGTCTGGTCCTGGGAGAGATCGGACGATGAGATCATTAAGACCCTTATTGCCGGCGCTAATGCACGTTGCTTACGCGCCGGAGCCACTTTATCTGTGCTGGAAATTGGGTTGTCCAATGATCACAAGTGGGTGTGGGCTTGGCGGGTTCTTTTCACTGTGGTATGGTATGGTATTGAACGGCAGTACTGTCGTTTTTGGTTCGGTGTTTACTGGGGATTGGATATAGTGAACCTGGCCTGCATCAACACCTGCATCTCATCGCAATATCAGGAACAATGGACACAGCGGAAATAAACAGATTGACCACTCCAAGGTAGGACCATCATCGCAGTAGGCTGTCCCTATCCAGGCATGTAACCATACGCAACACAAGCCATGCCCACTGAATATAAAACTTGAACTCTCCTTCCCTTCCGTGACTATGCCACCGCCGTGAAGATGGACTTATATGTATGAAAAAGTAGCGAGCTGGGGTGAAGAGGCCACGGCCGGACCAGGCCTTACTTGATAACCTACATTGCGAGGGACGTTCGCATTGCCACAACCTTCCGCGGTCTATGATTACGTTCAGCAAATCATCTTATTTTTCCATCCTTTACGGGTATGATATTTCAAACATAGAATACTGTCCCTACTAGGCCTGTCAGACAGAAACGCTGACCTAGATGCAATAAGCTAGCAAAAACAGAAACTTGAGACCGCGATGGAAGATATCATCACTTTTTGCCACCCCAGGCAGCATAACGGCCTAGAATTCGGGGTTTGCCTCTGTGCCAGATTCGCCGATCTCATTCTGTTAGCGCTGTAGATTAAATCTTCGATCGAAAGTGACATATAGCTCTCACGTGAGATGCATCCTCAGCCAACACGGCTTTGGTAGCCGCAAGTTCGCCCACTCGAACTGCTTCTGGGACCAAATGTTGCCACAAGGCCCGTGTGAACCTCATGTGGGTCCTTCTAGACCTTTGTTTTCATGCGCCTAAGCAATATCACAAAGCCAATGCGGCTAGGCTGAACTTTAGATCCCCAATTAAGCAAATGCCATGCATGTCATTAGCTACCCACCTGCAAGTATGCCAGTTCATCCACGCAGGTTTACAGCAACAAGGAACATGTTGGCAACAATGGTATTCTCTGGTGATAGGACTACTCCGTTACCTAGTGGAGCGATACTTTCTCCTTGAAAGGCCCGTAGATATCCAGGTAAAGGGATCAAGCTCCTGCAAGTGTAAATTAAGCCTTAAAATTAGCTATGTGTGGAACTTACCGTGATTTATCTAGTTACGGGCCGATCTGGACTGACAAAAGACTAGCAGTTAGAAGCCACCCCCCCCATCCCAAAAAGAAGAAGAAGAAGAAGAAAAAAAAAAGGATATCTAGCCAGGCCGGACACCCCATCTCCAAGAGGGCTAGGCTCATTCCACTCACTTTCGTCCATGGCCAGAGACCAGCCTCTACTCCAGGTTTTTAGCTTTTGTGGTCATAAGATCCTAGATATCCATTTCTACAGTCGAATGGTACCAGTGGTTGACTGTCTCCAGTCGAGACACAGCTAATTTAGACTTCCCCACCAACCTGTCGACTCAGGCGTCTTGAAGTCGTGAGATCATGAATCTGCATGTCGGGTGATATTGCACGTTTAGCAGGGTCTTTATTGGAGGATCAGTGGCACTTTATTGCCAAACACCTTTCCACAGCAGCATATATATAGGTCCCTCCTCTTACTCCGTTCCTAGCAGTTGAAGGAATTGGGACTTACCCTCCAAGCTTTTCTGCTCGAGTGTCCGATCAAACCCATCTCTCAAACCCAACCAACACGATGTGCTTCAAATTTCTCCTGATTACGATTGCTGCTGCTACAGTTTCTGCGCTCGATACCTGTACTGCAGGCGGCAACGCAGTCCAGTGCTGTGCCTCCGCTGGCTTCCCGATCCCAGGAGCGCCGCCTACACGACGAGCACCGCGCCGGGCTCTGTTCACCCGTGACGCCGCCTGCCCTGCGTCCGTCCAGTGCTGCGAGAAGCAAGTCACAACGACCGTGACAAAGGTTGCGCCAGGAAGCGGACCCATACAATGCGGGAGGAATTTCAACCCCGACACGGACAAACTGGACTCGTCCACCGCGAAGTTCGAGATCGTGAAATGCAACACCTACCCCGTATTCAGCACTTCGAACGAGGACTGCCTCAAGGTTTCGGCGGGCCCTATCGTTGACAAAAACAACGTGGAACAGCCACTCACCGACTACCACCTTGCCATAGATGACGGGCCCATCACCAGCCCTCCTGGACTCTACGATGTCACCCACTCCCACCCGGACTGGTGCCGCAAGCCAACGCCATCCACCCTCGAGTGCTTCGTGCCCTTCAGCTACATCGAGTCCCAGATCTCCCCGCCTCCTTCGGACCTCTGTCACGCCCCGACCATGAACCTCGCACTGAACGTGGACATCGCCTCCGACACATGCTCGATCACCGGCGGGACTCGCACAGGCGTGGGCGCCTTCTTCCAATACATCCCCATCACGTTCTCATGCCAGGAGACAACCACCTGCGAGACAAACTGCTGCTGCCCTTCGACCTCGTCCAAGAAGCCCTGCGCCGTCGGCAGCGCCTACGCCGCTCGACCAATTCCCTGACCGCGCTGGGGTGCGGCCACTGGGGCTGGTACTTCACGGGCGTGACGAGCAGCTTCTCCGCTGAGCTGGTGCTCAGCCAAACCATCGTCATCGGCACCGTGGACGTCACCGTCAGCGGAAACACCGTCAGCTGGGTGTACCACGTCGGGGCCGATTATGGGGTCATTGAAGGCCACGCGGATGTGATTTGTGGGGGCGTGTCGCTGGAACATACAACCCCGCCAAAGGATGGGGATGCTTGCGTCCCGGGCAAGTTCACAAAGAACTCGGGTTGTTTGACACCGGCTCCGGGCAGTGGCTGGTCGGATAGTCATACTTGCAGCAATGGAGGGCCGTACTCACTGGTCTTCCATGCGAAGATCGCGAAGTTTGTTGATTCGGCTAGCACTGAAACCTGTAACGATATCACTTGCCCAGATTCGAGTGATTAGGATCCGTGTCGGATGTATTTGGCAATGGGGGATTGGTTGTAGCTTGGAAATGCCACTGCTGGGGAAAAAGTTTTGTGACTGCGGTTGATTGGACTGGTTATTGAGCTGTATTTCCGGAGGTTACTTCGCTCTATCGAGTCGATTTATGTAGTGGTAATGATACTGCAGCTATGTATCTATAAGTAGTGTACGAGGTGCTTGAGTCCTAGTCTATAGGGGGTGGCTACTTGCGATAATAAGTGGCCGCAGCAGAGTCTCTAATCAATGGTTTCTACAGTGTTTTCTACCATCGGTATTCCAAAACTAGAGGCAGCTAAGATGGAGGAAAATCGTGAACGAAGACTGACCATCTGCAGAGAATAGGCTTAATTGTAATAGATCATAGTATAGCTCGTCTCCTTCTCCAACGTCTTTCCCCACAGTATGCTAGAAAGCTTCGGAGAATAACTTCGCTGTAAGAGATATTTCTTCTGCATGTACTTCTGGGCTAAGAAGTGATAACTAGCAACTATGGCCATGCGTGTACATACAGTCCTGTATTAACAAGTGTACTTGAACTTGAACGACACTTTAGGCGTGCCCGTGAAGGTAGAAGGCACAATGTAGGAGATGTTGTACACCCGGTTATTCTCAATAGTAGTGCCGTAAATGGCCGGCTGCTTCTCCAGCCCCTCGGCGCTGATGGTGACATCGAGGCAAGGCAAGTCTTCGAGACCGCTAACAACCTTCTTTTTGACCAGAGTCCAACTTGGTGGCAGTTGTGCTAGTGCAAAAGTGAAAATATCGGACCCCTCTTGAGTCGTGTTGGGGTAGGATATCTCCAGACTGTTGGGTGCGGCAACGGCATCAATCGTGGATGCCGTCGGGTAGAGGGTGAAAAAGGACATGTACGGGTAGGGCGTGTGGTCCTGATCACTAGCCACTGGACAATGGCCGGAACGTACTGCTCGCCCCGATTAACAGTCTCATTGACTTGTTCAGCCCCGATCATGAGCGGAGCACTGATCCACGACGTGACAGTTCGGACCTCAGCGTCGGCACCGAGCGCGTCGGGGACCTTTTTCGTGATCATACGCTCCCCACTCCACTGTTCCCGGGACTGGAGCCATGAGTTATTTTCGTTGGAGATATGATCCGCAACAACATCCACAATGAGGGCCAGCGCTGCGCCCTGTGTGACGTCGTATAACAGGTTTGTTTCGAGCTTGTTAGGCTGCGGTCCGTTGCCATAGCCGTATAGACCCCACCACAAATAGTCAATAACAGCCGAGCTGGTGGTCATATCGCGTGTATAGGCTCGATCATACTGTTTGACAACGTTTCGTTAGATGACTGCCAGTGCTGTGTATGTTGCGAGGGGATTCCTACCGGCCCTGCCATGTTGGCAAGATAAGGGTTGTAATGAGCCGCGATATCTTCCCACAAGTCTGTTAGGATAACCTTGGCATTCTTGGTCATGGTGGCATTCGAGGGCCCGTATTTGATAGCACCAGCGAGCGCCCATACATCCATTCCGTAATAGGTGGGTGCATTGTATTCGGACAATACATTTGAGCCAGTGGATTTGAAGAGCTCCAAAATCGCGTCAGCCTGATCATTGGCATAGCTGATGAAAGTCTGATGTGTCGCATTAATACCAGCCATTTGGAAATCATAGAACTAGTTCATTTATTGTCGCTAGATCACATACCTGATTATTACGACGCGCGCCAATCCAGGAAACGTACCACGCGCGCATGATAGCAGGGTTGGAGTAAGCAGGCGTCAAGTTGTCACCCTCCGGGTACGACCCATTACGCCGCATAGATCCGACAGTGGCGATCTCCAGACTATCTTCAATGCGCGATACGAGATGGTCTCCGAGCAAATCGGAAAATTCCTCGACAATCTGCACAAGCTGCGTCCCAATGAACTCTCTCCAATTTGGATCATACGTATTCTACGAGTTTCTGTATTAGCAGATCATCTTGCAACTCCCGACATGCCTCTGCGTAGGACATGGTAAAATCCTTACGTAGATATCTGGCGGGTAGAGCTCAGAATCCGGGGTAGGGTACGGCTCGTCCGGTGAACGCTTGAATGTGCCGTACCAGGCCGACTCATAGCTCTCAGTCATCTGGCATGCTAGGCTGAAGACGCAGCGATCAGTTTCCAGATAGGCTGAGGTCATTCGGTCGAGGGTTTACTGGAGGTTGAAGTAGCCTTACATGTTCTCAATGGCCGCTTTTGCATTGGTCAGATCCTGCCCTTTATTTCGGTACAGCAGACCAGCAGTATGCCAAGCTGTAAATCGAGTTGACCAAGGTCCATTATCGGCATACCAGATGTACTTGTACGAACTGTCCCAACGCAAGTCATTAACTTCCATAGACCAGTCAAAAAGTCCCTGCGCATCTGCCCCAGAGGGCTATTAATAAACAACGTTCTCTGGTATGATGCTCTCATTTATCTCTCTCACTTTTCGATAGGCCCTTGGTAATCTGGGCTGCGGAGGCGCTGATTGCCAGAATAGCGCTAGCAACTGCACCACTCGTGATAGCATTCAATTTCATCGTGCTGAGGGGATTGGATTCAAAAAGTGGCTTCGTGGTACTGCATAAGATTGACTGGGTAGATCTCCTTAGTTTGCAGTAAAGACTAAGACGGCTCGAATTGGTCCGGAGCCCAAAATGCGTAGCGGCGATAATATATCCATTTTGCAAGCCAGGCCGGTTAGGTCTCATCGGCAAAAGTCCGGCAATTATCCGAAGGGAGGTCGATGCCTTGAGGAAGTTATCAATCAATAGATTGTATTACCCCGCACCCCATGAAAGAAAAGCTCCACTCCGAGGTGTTTTCTTCCTCGACTCTGCGGAGGAGCTTGCGACAGTCAGTCAGATGAGGCAGTGTCATGAAAGGAACGGGCGGCGGGCAAAAGATAGCCCCCTCTATCTTGACCAAGCCAAATACCACACACAGAGAACAATAATCCCGAATGAACCCCCTCCCCGCCGTCTTCGGCTCCGGTGGCATGGAGAGAGGGAGAATGCAAATGCAATTAGCGGCGGGGCTAGTCGTGATATGCAGTTAGTACAGAGCTTGACTGATATGGAGAAGCGGCTTTGGCCGCAGGAAATGGTGGAGCCACTGGATGCTGCTTGGTTATGGGTGAAGAGAGTGGTTCCGAAGTATTTCCATTAGTTTATATTCTATCTATACTTATACTGTCCGTTGGTTGGGAGAAGTAGGTGATGGTGACGCTACTCTCTTGGGTATGGCCGTGAAATGCTTGATGTTCTGTAGCTCTCAAATGCTCAAAATGCGACGCCTGGTGGTCTTGCAATTCTCCCGTTGCAAATGCCTCGAATGATCAGCTTGTATCCGCATTCTTCAGAGCATCGAAGCTCTGCATTACCAAGGCATGATCAGTTTCAGGCTTCGCAACCTTGCGCGCTATATATTGGCCCTCCTGAAGCCGCGCTTGGACGATTTGCTTCCTCGTCTTTGACCTAATCACCGTGTGTAGGCTCTTGGTTATCCCATGGGCTGGATAGGCCACGAGGCCAAGTGCAGCTGTCCCGGGTCAGCAAGGTTCGTGAAAAAGGACAGGGCTAGCTACCTGATGGCACTTTAGTACCGATACTAAGAGTTCCTTTGAGGAACCCCTTAGCCATTCCCACTGCACCTTCCTCCTTGGCTCCCTTCTGGGTCTGTGTGAATATATCGGTGAAACCTTCCCGCATCCCTTGACTGAAATTCTTGCCACCTGCAATAGCACCGCTTTTCCAGTCGCGGACAGCATATTCTTCCACCTCTTCACCATACAGACGTGGCACGGCCCGGAGGCCCTCCGTAGCAGCTAAGGGAATGTCGACGATCAGTCCCTTGTAAACGTGCTTCATAAACTTGCCAAATCCTGCTGCCCCAGCGCCTATAGCCGCTCCTGTGGCGTCCCAATCTACCTTGCTCTTCCCACTAGCAGTTGTGGTTTGCGAGTCAACCTCTGAGAGAGAATCTTCGGCTCTAGTTGCTGCCGGAGTTGTCGCAGATCGACCCTTCAGCTCTTGGTACGGTTTTATGAACATATCCGACGTAGCTCTTAGCATATCTGTCCCATAGCCTATAGTTGCTGAAGTTGTGCTCGTGATCGGGTCGTATCTGCGATTTGTTATGATTATAGGACGAATTTCGTGTCTGTTACGTTAGCCTGGATTATAAGATGAGTTGAGACGAGTGGTATCATACGACTGTAGGTTCTTGGGCTCGATGCGCAAGTGGTCCAGTAGGATCTGAGCGGCTAATTTGGAGAGAAGGATAGGTTTGGCGGACTTCTTGTAAATCCACGACGCGGGCTGGTCGGGAATAATCTGGCAGCGCATGCGGTCCAATGGCAGATGTCGATGGAAGGATTCGACAGCGGCCTTGACACCCGACTCGTATTGCATTCTTATAGAAATGTCTTTTGCAGCCTCCTTTGCTTGAGGAGTGAGACAGTACTGAATTGCTTCAGCGAGGTTTTCAGCTGTCAAAGACATTTGTGGGATTGGTTCGGGACCGGCCCCTGACGCCGCGATCATCTTACCCCAGAAAGGCTGATCTCCAAAGAAGGGGACAATGGCGGTGGGTTTTCCGAAGCGTAGACCGCATGCGGTCGTCCCTGCACCGCCATGATGCACCACAGCAGACACGTGTTGAAAAAGCCACTCGTGAGGGCAGTCACCGATATACAGGATGTCTTTTGATGAAGAGCCCCCGAGCTTACTCCACCCTCGTGAGATAATCGCTCGCACGCCGACCGCTCGGACGGCCTCTTCAAGAATAGAAGTGAGCCGCGGGGGATCATCGATGACGATGCTACCGAAGCCAATATACACCGGTGGTGGACCGTCTCGGAGGAATGCATCTAGTTCAGAAGAAGGGGTATATATCGGCAATTCACGAAAGAAGAAACCGCAGACATCTAGATAGTTAGTCGGGCACAATAAAGATTGGCTGGAGGAATGTACCGATGTAAGATGGCCAATCTTTGGGCTTGGGCACCAAGGCCGGAGACCAGCAATATGTGAATGGCACTTTGAGAGTCTGCACAAGGCTCGGCCCTTCCGTAAGCGGAACCCGTTCGAGATCAATAGTTTCCCTCCAGTCGTTGATCACATCGCCAAGTCTAAAGACAGCAGATTAGACCGATGTCTCCACTTTGTGAACAATTAATCTCACCCTTGCCAAGTCATCCACTCTACAACTCCGTACGAAACGGCATTTGCGAAGCTCGCGTTCGTCCCTGAATATTTCAAATTGGCAAGCGGATGAGGATATGCCGATGTCGAAGTCCAGGGCATGGTGAACATCAAGTGTAGAGGAATACCTAGGGCCTGTGCACAGTGGACATGTGCAAAGCTGGGAGGGTTTGCGATAATGGCGTCGGCCACGAATGGAGCCCCTGTGCTAGGGTCATCCTGGATGCAAGACCTCCAACATCCATCCAGCATCTCTCGGACCATCATCCGCTTTCGTGTGATTTCCCCTGCCTTCAGACTCTTCATATTCGGGATTAGACCCGGGTTCTTCACCATAAATGCCATGAGCTCGGCAGGATCGCCGCCAATCGGATAGAACTCTAAATCCGACTTCCGAACGAAGGACTCAAACACATCGTGTGTTGCTAATCGGACTCGATGGCCATGTTTTTGCAACTCGTTCCCCAGTGCGACGAAAGGTTGAACATCACCTCGGCTCCCCACGACATGGATCACAATGTTGAGTTTAATATCGCATTGCACTGGCCCCGAGTAGGTTGGCGGTGGGCTTACTAAATCGTCCTCACTGAGCCGGGGGATGAATTTGAGAGCGGTTCTTGCCGCGGGAGAGTCTAGGTCGACATCAATGCGGCCATCATCTACTTTGTTAGTGAATAGTAGTTATGTAATTGCCAGACCACTATACCTTGTACTGTGCTGGATCCTGCCTCGGCGATTAGTGTATAAGGTGGAGGGGCGTCTACTATATCTGCGAGGTCATCCGACTTCGACCGCTGGAGAGGTTTGGAGGCCATCCTGTAGGAACGTGAGGGTATGATAAAGGGACATCATGATCTAGTTGAACATGGTGTTTATATACATAAAAGATTCTATCACAGTTATCTGAAGGGAGGACTGCTTGATCGGCGGGAATAAACCTAGTCCGGTCGTACTCGTGTTCGTTACTGCGATGGGCCTAAGGCTGTGGGGCATGGCCCTCACACTATTCCTCTTCTAACTCTAGGCATCGATCCCGAGTGGATCCCAGCCAAAAATAAGAATCGATTCTGGTCGGTCGATCGCCCAAATGCTTCAGGGGGATAAGGCGGTGTTGTGATATCATTGTTATAATTAGAGACAGGGCTAGAACCCATAGCCGGTAATCACTAGATACACAAGAAATGGTGGATTTCAAGTTTCGCTACTTCTCCGCTGCGGACTTGTCTGTTCATCTAACGTGGCAATTCGTCTCCACTCAGTCTTGTTTGGGAATATGGTTATGGGCTAGCACGCAACTAGGCTTCAACTAGTGGAACGCATCCTTTACATAGTCCAATATCCACCATACTAGGTAATGTTCTGGAAGGGTTCGAGGAGTTGATTATCTGCCTGATTGTACGTCACCCTACGTGAATCATACGAAGGCTGAAGTAGGTGACGCGAGCCGGAAACAAAAAATGAGAATAATACATTAAAGGCCTTGTTATTATTTCTGTTGAGAACTATCGTTGACAATAGAAATTCAGCTCTTAGTACCGGCCAGCTGGAAGAGATTATCAGCCGAAGGCCATTGGCAAGATCGAGACTCAGAGCAAGCTACCATTTGTTTTGGATGGCGTTGTCGCAACGTCACCTGCAGCAAGCTATCCTTGCTTAGGCAACAGCGAGTCAGCTTTGCTCCAACTTGTGCTGTCTGAGTGGTCGCGCGGAAGCTCCTACTACTGCCTGGTAGTACATGAGCCCACAGCTCCGTATTTGCCAAGGCGCTTCCTATCAAAGTAGTGTCGTATTCGGTTAAGGCGTCACTGTCACAGAGGCTAAGCTATGCCCAATACTATCAGATTTTAGGTAGTAGATTGTGGCTTGCCACTAGTAGTTCTGGAGAATGATAAATGGCTCTGCAGTATCACAAGAAAGACGGAATATTGCGCATCACTTAGCAGCACGTAGCACGAATGCGAGCCCATACTCCATTACCAGTACCCACATCCAGGATTTCCTAGAAGCTATCAGACTATGTGTAAGACTCCATAAAATCACAAGGTGCCACTTGTGCATTTTCAATTGGTGGCAAGTGAAGTCTTCCATCCAGAGTTAGTAGTAAGTATAGATGGTGCGCCACATATTACTGCTCATTTGCCATTTCATCATTGGGACCCTAAAAGATCATAAGATTTAGTGGATAAATTGATACCAACCCCGTCACTAGCCTAGACCCACCCAGTACGCGCCATCATGAAACGCATGTTATCGACGACCATTTTCATAATGGTAGTCGGTGATATGGGTGGCCAGAGTTGTAGTTTCATCTCCTTTTAAAGGGTCGCCTCCATAGGTAGAATCACCACCGGCATCACGATCATCAGTACCATGATCAAAGAACTCTAACTGTATGTTCCGAGGAAGCTCCGATGTAAGAGACGTGCTAATCAAGGTCGTGATACCAGCACAGTGATAGGAGCTTTCATGATTACCTGCGCTAGTGATATAAAGCGAGCGAGATGAATTAAAAGAGTTCATTACAGCAATGTTAGTTAATAAGTGGGTCTAAGGAAAGTATTGAAATATGTGGGTATTCAAGAGAGGAAAGGAAGATGGAACGATGTGCGACTACGTATGAAGGAAAGAGTTAGGAAACTACCAAGGATGAGGGGGCTCATTATGGTCGTACAGATCTAGAGGAGGTGTGATACTAGCAAAAGTCTCAAGTGACCCGAATGGCCTAGCTCATAGTTTCAACGAGGGCTGGTACCAGACTCAGAAGTCAACAGCCAAACATGATTTCCTTAATGCGCAGTCCCGTGAGGCTTGAGCCAGCGAGTTCATCGACATCAGTAACGCAAGCTTCGAGAAATCTTGTCCCGAGGCTTAGACATCCGATATAAGGAACTATTGTAGAACATTGTTTATCCAGTTGACGAGGGGCTATAGCAGAGGCTAGATTGCAATACGAAAGCGAAAGGTCGGTAGCATACAGTGAGTTGTACATGAGGTTAACCGATCATCTAAACTCGGCATATGCAAAGTCGGCCGGAACTAAGCAGCGTTGCCGTTCTCCGAAGGCATACAGTCCGAGCATCATCCCGGTAAAAGGTGCTCCGACTGGCGGCGACTGAGTCATTGTGCTGTTCTGAACCTCTCCTAGCCACTGGATCTGGGAATGAGCGCCGTTCACCTCTCTGAGACCAAACCTATACTGGTCTCCGCATTCAATGAAGAACACGACATCCGACACTGCGCTTTCGAGTTCCCGATCAATAACTTCTCCTCCAGCCGCTCGGAATCGCACAATTCGTGCCCTTTCCTTTGTAGGGGAGTGCCGAATCCCTATACTGCTGTAAGTGAAATAGTTCCACCAGACAACAGTTCCAGCTTCTGTATGTGGTGACTGAGGATTGAAAGATAACTGTGTTTCCCACGTGCAGTAGTGATGAGTTTGTTTCCGAAGAAATAGAGTCGGACAACTGGGGACGGAGAGGTTATATGGTCCTCCGTGTAGACGGAGGTGGTTTGGTCGCTCCACAAGCGAGTAATCTGTTCTTATGGGGGTGTCTAAAAGTATCAGTCTCAGTTTAATATCGGTGAACACGCTTTTGCCAACTTACTTTTGCGGTACCAGCCTAGCTGTAATTCTGGACTCGAGAAATCATCTCTCCATGCTACGGGATTTTGGTGCTCATAAAGGTGTGGACTTTCAGATTGGAGAGAGATTTTTTTGCCCTCATTGAAAACCGGCCAATCATCCTTCCACTCAACGGGTATCAGAAATGTTTCGCGCCCTATTGTCACCATAGCCATTGAGTTAGTTCTGCAGCACATTCCAAGCAAAGAATCAGCAAAGGTACATACCAAAAACAGACTCCTCCCAGTAACCATCCTTTCGCACCGGTCGCACACCCAAGAAAACAGCCCACCATCTTCCCTGTGCATCTTCCACCAAGTCTGCATGCCCAGTATTTTGCACGTCGTCATTGATCCCATTCCTCCAGAGTGGGTTACTCGGTCCCACTTCCCACGGACCAAACGGGCCCGTCTCACTGCGGCTCACCCATTCGCAATGGCCGCTTTCTGTACCCCCTTCGGCGGTGAAAAGATAGTAGTATTTCCCGCGCTTGAATATATGCGATCCCTCAGAGACGCCGGAGGTAGAATCTCGGATGAGCCTTGGTTCGGATGTAGAAGCCCCGCTGGCAAGATCAACAGTAGCGATATGGATGGCGAAGTCTTTCAGATTTGCATTCGGCGTTCTATTCAGTTTGCGATAGGTCGATGATAGGTACACCGTGCCGTCATCGTCCCAGAACAGCTTGAGAAATCATTTTTAGAACAGACGTGCATGCTGAACATGGTGAGGGGTGAGGAGTACATACATCCTGATCAAATCCGACTTGGTCGAAAAACACCGGGTCAGACCAGGAATCAGAATCCCAGATATTCTCTGTCTTCACGTAGAACCCGCGCGGCCAAACACGATCATCATCCTGGGGGCGATAGCGTTCAAAGCTGGCCGCAATTATGTAGTAGACACCGCCATGGTACCGTAGGGTGGTGGCCCAAACTCCACCACCAGGTTCGGGGGTCTGGATGTGGATCTGACTGCGCCTGGTCAGTGCGTGGCCGATCAGGGTCCAGCGTATCAGATCAGTGCTATGGTATATCGGAGCTCCGGGGAAGTATTCGAAGGAAGAGGTTACGAGGAAGAAGTCATTCTTCACGCGAATTATGGAAGGGTCGGGATTAAATCCGGGAATAATCGGATTGTTGTACATGACGACAACAGTCAGATCTATATTGTTGACATTCCTACCAAGAATGGCATGAGAGCTGTCGGGCCTGGAGAAACCTAGTATTTATAGTTGTGTCCTGCAACACAACATCACTTAATGCCGTCACGGGATTGGTGGATAAATGTCGCCTGTGCTCTGTATCGTCAATGCAAAAGTTTTTCAAGATTGGATAAAGCGACCGAAAATGATGGTCGAGGAGGATCTTGCAAGATCATGCTCCTACCCCACATGTTTGGCACATTTTCCGTCCGCTCGTGGTCAGGACTCAATGAAATAGTAATATTCTAGTACTTTTCGTCAATTGACCCGCAAGTCACGCCCCCTTCTCACCCCGATCTCCACCGATCACTCTACTGCTACTAGTATTTACATACCCAAATGTCGACGACCTTATCTTTCAAGGTTCGTTCTGGCGATCCGAGTAGTAAGTAGTAGTTCTATTTGTGGTCTTTGCGTAACCTTAAATTTTCTAATCAGAATCTCCAACAGCCTACAAATTACTAGTCGACACGAACTCAAACGCCACTTGGTTCGAGAAGTGGTCATGCATGGGATGTCGAGAGAACGCTTTGGGTCAGTTTCCACAATCTCAACCGCGGCCTTCCACCCGATTTCCAGAAGACTGGTTTTTATTTATTTCTAATATGCGTGTGAGGCTTTTCCAACTTACCTGTTGGAGTAAAACAGAAATATGTCCAGTGTTATGGGTCCCAACGTTTCCTTCCTATTTCGGTGACACACTGAGATGATATCGACTTAGTCGAATTATGTGTGACCTTTAGATATTAAACCTGCAACCAAGTAACCAAGTCGGCATACTACGCCCGCAACGCATCGGACGTCCTCGCCACTGCCCCTCTATCAAAGAACCCAGCCAGCCTGCAAGCCTTCCTCGACCCCATCCAAGCCACCGAAATCAACATCAAGGTAACCGAGCAAGGCGGCCGAGTCTTATACAACACGGTCTCGATGGTGATGCCGATCATCCAACAATTCTTCTTCATGATGGCCCTGAACGGCATCTCGGCGCAATTCCACCTGTACACCAAACTCGGCCCGAAACGCAACGGTCTCCTCCGCATGTGCGTCTCGCTTGCCTACACCTTCATCGGATCGCTATGCATGGCCGGATATATCTGGGCGTACAGAGAGTCCTGGGACGTCAATAGCAATCAGTTTGTGCTCTCCTGGATGAGTATCTGGCTGTACATGCACATCAACTTCCTCATCGTCGACATCCTCACCGCGTTTATCCCCATGCAATTCCTCCCCTTCTGCATCCTAACGTGGGCCATCATCAACGTCGCGAGCACAATTAGCCCCTTTGAACTCAGCCCCGGGTTCTATCGCTGGGGGTACGCCCTCCCAGCACACGAGCTCTACCAGGTGCTCGTCCAGATCTGGAGCGACGGATGCGAGGACCAGCTGCATCGCGCCCTTCCGATCATGTTCTCGTGGTGGGTCGCCTGTGTAGCTATCGTGCCTTTTGCCATGTGGCATCGCTGCAAAGCGGCGCTGGCTGCCGAACAGGCTGCTAACAACTCAGCTTCGGATAATCAGTCGACCTCTTCACGGCCGGAAAGCACTGACCGTCCCCACTCGCGCCAATCGAGTACGCGGGAGATCATCCGGCACAGTCGGAGGGAGACAGCTGAGTCTATCCGCTTGGAGCATGTTGCGTATGGACCGAGCTATCCGACTCCGGGTGTGAGGGGGGACGAGCCGTGAATGTTTAGTGTAAATTTGTTGACATAATCTATTTTGTATGCTATTGATAGATCGAGGTTCGGTAATATGTACCCATACTCCATTCAACACATTGCATCTGCGGCAGGTGGCATACTTGACTTGGTATATGAAGATACGGTAGAAAGTTGTATCAGTCTCTCTGTCACTTTCTCCCCTCAGTATAACCTCGTTGAGCATATAGTTGCTCGACAGCCACTGAACTATGAGTAGTAATTGATTATCCACTATCACAGCACGACGGACATGCGTTGCGGTTCATACAGATACGATCAGCGCATCGGATCAAGATTGGACTACAGCCGGATATCTTCCTAGACTGATGTGGAATAAGATGGACACCACACACTGAATAACGCTGTCATTAAATACATCCGGTAAATGACGACTGAAGTCAACATGTTCAATCGCACGTCATGAGACTCACCATCACTATCGCTTAGAATATCGTATCAGTCGGTTGCTGAATGGCTCAAGCTCATGATCGCGGATACAGAGAGACTGACTGACATAGAATGTGAGGGAAAGAAGTCATGGAAGAAAGGCCCCGTCCTCAATAAGTAGTTTGACAATCTCCTCATGGCCATGTACCGATGCTGTATTCAGGAATTCCCACACCCGTGAATCCTCATTGTTGACCATGAAATCACTCCCAAAGAGCAGATCCAAGAGCGGCCGATAGTAATCCTGCGAAGTGGCACGCAGCGGCGTCCACGACTGATCAACACCCCCGGACACCCACGTCCACACCATCGGCAGCTCCCAGCTTCGCTCCACTTCCAATCAGTAAATGAACCAATCCAAGACGGTAGGAATCATCCGCGGAGTTCAGCGGTAGCCATGCAGTTGTATTCGGGGGTCCCTCCTCTACTCCCGGTGGGAGTCTAATCGCAATTAAGGTTGGAAAGTGAGGTCGCGAGCTCAGGTGGACTGTCGTCCGGCTGTTCTCGTCGGCGGATAGCCACAATGTTTCTTCGGCGATTATTCTTTGCAGTGAACTGTCTGGTTGGATTAGGGATGCGTTGTTGGGGCTCTCCATAGTTCATCGCTTGACCCGACAAAGCTAGGTGGGGACCACCATCGGTCGAAAAGGATAGCACGTTCTTATACCGAGACGCATGCATGAACAAGAGGGGGATCGTCGTGTTATGTAGCTCAATCTAGCATGTGTCCATGCATGTCGATCGCAATGTTTGGAACCAAGTGTAAATACGAGCTTTTAGAGTTCGCTTTTGTTTTGCTTTCGCCTTCCTGCGTCCTCGGCGCGGTTAGTTTGTATTACATTTTTTTTTTTTTTTTTGGCTGACAGGCGTTATGTAAATCTGGCAGAATTCTGTTGATTCGTATTAGATATCTTGAGTTCGCCAAGTTTGATTGGCCTAAGGCTGTTGGAACATAGGTACACTGTATCCATGTCCGGATATATATATATTCGGATCATCTGCACCTACCGGTGCTGGCCGATATATGGAGTAGTAAACCACATGTATAGGTACAAAAGGGAGAAGAGAGAAAAACAAAGAGCCTAATGAACAAGATGTATTATATTCAAGTTGCCCTCGTATCTCGTGATAGGAGTGGTTCCTATGAAATGTAAGACGGGCTGGAAATCAGTTTTGGACATCATATTAAGACAGGCAGAGAAGATGTTATTTCACTGCAACTGGTGTACATCGGATCCTCCGAGAACAACCTATTCACCGATGCAGCTCGACGATGGGCCCCGTGTACACATGCCGAGCCCGGAAGACATAGTAGATCAACGCCAGGATAACCGTCCCGATCGTGCCGACCACACTGAAGTTCATCGTCGTTTTGTCGACAGACATCTGGGTGGGCCAGAAACTGAAAAACACCACAATGGTCATGTAAATGACAGCGTAGCCGTTGATCAAGGTACCAAAGATGCCTCGAACGTGGAAGGGTCCCCACATCAACTTCGCCCCCGGTACGTTGACCAGCATGTCCTCCCCGTCGTGATACAGAGAAATCTGACCGGTGCAACGACGGTAGAGGAGAAGGGAGGCGACGATGAGGTAGGAAAGATAGATGCCGGAGACCGCCATGGAGATGATACCGTTCAGAGCCACATCGGACCCGATGTTGACGAGTCCCAGCAGACATGCGACGGTCATGGTAAGCAGGATGGAATAGGTCGGAGTGTATGTCCTCGACGAAACCTAATCCGAGCAAGGGTCAGCGTGGGTGGATCACCGAAGTGACTGGTTCGTCGGCATCAAACCTACCTTGCTCCACAAGCGCCAGCCGGGCACCGCGCGATCTCGGGCAAACGACCAAAACTGTCGCGAGGTGGCTGCCAGCATACCGATGACCGAGCAGACGGCAATGATGAGGAGGACCGAACTCATACCGAGCGCCCCCGAGACGGAGTCGGTGGCCTGGTAGAAGATTTCAATGAAGGGATACCCGGTGGGGGTGTTGAGGGCCTTGTCGATGTCCCCCATGCAGAACAGAGTGGCGATCAACATGGTAAACCCAAGGGTGCCGTTGATCAGAACACTGAGAAGAACCGCACGAGGGATCGCGACCGTGGCATTTGCGACTTCTTCCGCCATCTGCCATCGTTAGCCTTTCGTATTTCCACTCCAAATCACTCCAGAACATACGTGGACCGCCGCATCACCACCGGCGAAGGCAAAAACACACCCGGTCATCCCGACGAAGAAGGCTAGCCCGTCCGTGGGAAAACCGCCGCTGTTCACGAAATCCTTAAAGACCTCTTCCTTGGACTTGTGGTCGGCCATGTACGTCAAGGGGATCAGGATCGCAAAATACCCCAGGATGTGAACGACCAAGACCAAGGTCTCAAATCTGGGAAGCAACTTTCCACCGACGATGTTGATGGCCAGGCTAAGCATATCGACGCCCACATGATCAGAGTGCCTTGCCATGGCTTGGGATCATAGTGCTCGTGCGCAAGGGTCACGACGCCCTGAATCTCCGTCCCGGCCAAGAAGCTGGCACTGGTAAAGGCAGACATCCAACCAATGGTGGTCACCCAGCCTTTGCCAATTGACGATCAGCCTTTGCGATTGTGATTGAGGTAGAAAAGATGGGGCCCTTACCGGTGATGTAACTCAGACATTTCATGATCTTTGGCGGGGAAAGCATCGCACACCAGTGATATTGCCCTCCGGA
Source organism: Aspergillus bombycis (assembly GCF_001792695.1). Classification (NCBI taxonomy): domain Eukaryota; kingdom Fungi; phylum Ascomycota; class Eurotiomycetes; order Eurotiales; family Aspergillaceae; genus Aspergillus; species Aspergillus bombycis. The sequence goes on along the minus strand of NW_019170004.1, from coordinate 434,457 downwards.
CGTCGGTGCCCTGCCAAACCATCAGCTTCTTCGTCCCGGACGCAATCGATTGCCAATGATTCCGACTCACATCGAGGCTAGCTCTGACAGCACGGTGAAGGAACATGCTGTTCCCGTCCACGCGAAGATGAAGGAGTAGACCGCGCCCGCTGGACCTCCACTGATCTCTTCTTAGTATCTCGCGCTCTATGGCAACGGATCGGGGAATCAAGGAGGCACAAACTTTTGTAAAGGGATGAGGAAGGTCCTGGCGTGCGCGCGTTAGTGTTCACCATCGGTTGTCCATGGGACACGAGACTTACCCAAAAAGCCCCTCCCAGGTGGCGAGAATGGTACAACTAAACCCGAGACTCGACAAGATCCCAAAGTTTCGCTAGCGATAGGAAGCGATCGTTAATCTTCTTTCTCTAACATCATGGCCTTTCCGACGCTGGCGACACACCTTCAGAACGGGTTTCTTTCCCAAGCGCGCGAGCTCGGCATTGTCGCGATCCTTTGTCGAATAGCCACTCGAGATGCGGACCTCGTTGTTGGCGGGGACGTGGTTTTTCAATTCGAAGGAGGTCATTGTGAATGGGTGTCACCATGAGAGGAATCTACCCAAGGATCGGATGAATCGGGTTAGTCCGTGTGACAGAGCAATTGATCCGTGCATTAGTGATTGCGATTGGGTTGAATGATGGACATCGCACATATAACAGATGGATAGTAAGGCGCGAAGGAAGCGTTTGGGACAGGTCACTTACCACGGTGGATAGGACGAACAGGAGGAGAAGGTTCGGTTGGTTTTTTTTTTTTTTTTTTTTCCCATGGGAGAGTTGTTGTGGCCATGATTTATTTCCCCTCGCAACATGATCAGGGTGACATTCACTGTCAGGGAAATTAATGTGGGAGCGGACTTGGAAGGTCGCAGGTTACTCGGACCTGACGCTCGACGGCCACTAGCGTGCACCGGTGTGAAAATTTCTGATTAACACGCCAGGATTGAGAGGAATGAGTTGATAGCCATCCTTGCCAGGGCCAACGGCCAGACCGCGTTCAGTGGACAGAATCCCTGTCACGCTAAACAACCAATTTCAATCCCTGTCAGACACGAGGGGTTGAGACATTTTCGCTCATCAAACGTGCCATTCCATACCAAAAAAAAGAGGAAGAAAAAACACCCGGTACTTGGTTGGTGTTGATTTTGATAGATGCAAACATGATAGAAGGTCCATTGTGTATCCATCCAGAACCAAACAGTGCATCGAAAATAAGACTCGATAAGCCTTCCGGGTCACGGGCGGAGATTAAGTTCAGCCCGAACCCCATTTCCCGCCGGCGTAAACCAATGGACACGCCATGCTTCTTGGCCCCTTCAGCCAATGTAACCAACTTTAACACCCCCCCCTCCCTTCCGACTTGCCCCGTGGTAAGGCAGTCGGTAGTGCCCGCCGTGGGTCGAAATTAATTGATGGTGACATGCGTTTAAGGAAACTCGGCAATGGCAGCTCACGCGACGGCGAAACCATCCCAGCCCATCAAACTCTATCACTTTCTTACTCAGAAGGCAATATCGAGACAACCACCTAATTTCCACCGTCAAATAACCCCCCCCCTGCTACAAACGTCTGACGGTCAATCAATGATATTGCCCAAAATCTCACCGACCCCATAATGCTTTTGGCTCGGCGGACGGGGGAGTGAAGGATTATGCGCCTGAGGGCAGTCGCATTGTGGCAGCAGCGCAAACCACTTATACAAGTAATCCCGGAGACGCTCACTCTCCCACAGTAATCGCCCCTTGGTCAATGTAATCCACCGCCCGGGACGACACTTTCTAGGTCTCCAGATCGCCTGGAATCGCATCCATGGGTCGCTTCCTCCATGATCAAGATCGCAGAGCCCCCATTCTCAATGTAGTCAACTGGTTCCTCCTCGTGGTCGCCGTCCTGAGCGTCCTCACAAGGCTGGGAACGAAGCTATGGATGTTCCATCGCTTCACCAGCGATGATTACTTGATTATGGTCTCGCTGGTATGTCTGACGGACTTTGCTGTGGACCGGTCACCGCATAGGGCTAACACATTCTCGCTACCTGAGATAGCTATTCGCCATGGGAGGATCCATCAGTATGTCAGTCGCCGTCCACAACGGCTATGGTGATCACGTTGGGGCTATTGATGGTTTGCATTGGGAAGCGATTCAAAAGGTGTGCTCTAGACCGGAATCGGTCGCATTCGCTAGCAGCTGAAGGAAGAACCATGGCTGATGGGACCTTGTCTCCCAACCAGGCACAGTACGCAGGTTTCTTGGTGTTTACTCTAAGTCTCTACTTTTCGAAACTATCGCTGTCGGTATTTATCCGGAACCTGACCCCCGTCACTCGAGACCATGTTCATGCGACCGTCCTGCAAGTTCTCTTGACCGTCTGGGCGGTTGTCGCGGTCTTTGGCAGCGCCTTCCAGTGCCAAGCCTCGCGACCTTGGGATACTAGCGGCTCATGCATTGATCTTGTATACCTCCCCCGACGTGGTACGCCAGTTGAGACCCATACTGACGCTAGCGGATAGAATGCGTGGCAGTACTACTTCTGCGCCTCCAACATCGTGACCGATATCATGATCATCGTCCAGGCGCTGGTGTTGATCAGTCGCATCCAAGCGTCGTTCAAGAAAAAGATGGTGTTTGCCACGATCTTCCTGTCCCGTATTCTGTGAGTGACTCCGTTTCAGCACAGAGCAAACCGATCGTCACCATTACTGATCCCTCCCGTCTATCTATAGAGTCATCCTCCCATCCATTGCCCAGCTCGTCCTGATCCACGACGTCGCAAACTCCCCCGATCGAAGCTTTGACGACTACGGGGTGGCCATTGCCGTCGAGACGGTCCAGTGCGCGAGTATCGTCACCGCCTGCTGGGGTCAGCTGAAACCATTCCTGAATCAGCTCAAGTCGAACGGCCTGCGCATTCAGGGCGTGGAGTATCAGCACACGTCCGCCAAAGCCTCCGACCCCCGGTCGGAGGGCCGGGACGATCAGTCGCGACACACGGAACCGAATCACTCGCACAGCCATCATGAGCTCGTCCCCATCGGGTCCGGTCAGGGCAATATGACCACAATCTCAGCGGCGCGCGCATGGGACGCCGATAGTCAGTCGAGTCAAGCAGGGATGATCCGGGAGACTCGCACGTGGAACGTCAGTGCGGCGCGGCGCAGCGAGCGGAGTGATAGTTTGTGATATTATGGCTGGTCTATCATATCCTTTTGTATGGATGGTGTTATATGCAAAAAGGCTTTCAATGTTAACGTGTCTATGAATTAAGTCGCTTAAAACGTGTCGACAAGATACTCTCCGACGGTATTGGCATAACGCTTTGTCACATAACCGCGGGACAGTCTCCCGAAAGCTGTACTATACACGTATCCCACGTAATTTCGAAGATGGTCTGTCAACCTCCAACTACCACCCACCCCGTACGACTACCAGCGTCCATTAATCCGGCAAGGGCAAGAACCATGCTTCCAAACCGCTCCATTCCACCCCATGGATAGTACGCCAGACGCGTGAACAGTCTTTGAGCGTAAGTTCAACCGCTCTATGGATACCAAACCGAGCATGAACGTCCCCGATGCACACCGTAGGCAATGCTGCTAGGGAGACGTTTTCCTTCAAAGGACAAGCCGTGATATTCGACAAAAGAGAAATCAAAGACGTACCTGGCTGCGAGACTTCCAGGCTAGGTCGAGTGGCTGCCCCAGTCGGCCAGGCTACGGTGCAGTACAACAATCCCGTGGAGACGAGTTCATAATACTCTTTCCATAGAAGCAACTAATACATAGCCGGTAGCGACCAATAAATATTTAATAAATGTAAAAGAAAGGAAAGGTTCCAAATCAGTGTTCATACGCCCAGCAAGCAAGGGCCATCAGCTTCAACGCCGCCCTGGCGATTGTATTGGCGTAGGGGAGACCTCATGAGCCAGCGTAACATTCGTCGTTACCACGATTCCATGTTCAGGGCTATCACCACGCTTATGTGGCATAGCTTCAATAATATGCTCCTGGCTTTCACCGGACGAATCCCGCCTTCGGTCATGCCACGCCATGGAGGACATCTCGTACGGATGAGCCTCGTTGGTAGAATTGAGCGTGCTGAACTCTCGGCTTTGGTGGGAGGCGAATCTCCCCGTCCGTGATTTGTGGGTCGAGGCATAGTTGTTGCCGTTGTTATTCGAGGAGCCGTAGGACTTGAACCATCCGATTCGCGTAAAGAGTGGCTTGATTCCTGGCGCGCAGACAATGAATGCCGATACGAATCCTTCACGCGACGCCCAGCCGAGTGCTGTGGAAAGATGATTGATGTCTCGAACGGACAGATAGGCGCGAAGAATAGCGCAGATCATGACGAAGATACCGGAGGAGAATAGGGCGACGAGCACAATCTTTTGGGACAGGGGGATCTTGGCATGCAGAATGAGTGGAATCGGGACACACATGATTGCCAGATCATTCCTACAAAAGAAAAAGCAATTAATGGCTTCTGGTTCGTGAGGAATGGGGAAGGCCACCGGGGAAAGAATAACATACACAACACTTATAGCCTCGATGAGGATATAGTTCAATGGGCGTAGTGTACATTCGTCTATTCCATCATTAGCCGGACGCTAAGCTGGATTCCATGTAAGCAAGCTAACTTACCTCCAGCATATGGTTTCACCTGCCAGTTCCTGTGTATCGGCATGCAGTCAAACAAGTGAAAGAAAATTGATATGAGAAACGTGCAGATTGTAATGAACCCCACTATCGTTGTCAATCGATGTTGCGCAAGTCCCATCCTGGCGATGTAAGCATTATCACTGAGTTGAGGATATTCCACAGTCCAACATACGTGAGCCGGTTGTAGAGAAAGACGAGCACGCCCTTGAAGGCCCACACCATGCAGATGTAGGTAATCCAGGCAATGAATGCACATATTGATCCTTTTCTGATTGCCGGGACCTTCTCATCCGGAATCAACTCTGCTGTCTTCTCATTCAGGCCGATATTAGACCCATACACATCTGGTCCACTGTTAAAACCATCTGACATGACACCGAGAAACCGGGGACGTACCGGTACAGTAGTACAAAGTCACGGTAAATACAGTCCAGCATATCTGATGAAGCATTAGCATCGATCGTTCACGGGTCAAAAGGAACCTAGCCTACCATCGCAAGAACCAGACAGCCGTCGTCCCAGTAAAAGTTTTTCTTGCCGATAGACCACCGAGTATACAACCGAATTGCTATGACCACCATGCCGATGGCCCATTCAGCAAAGAGCTCTGCCACTACATTGTAGGCCATGCTCAAGGTCTTTCCTCTCGTGCCAACGACAAAGTAGTGCAGATGTGGTACGATCGTGGGGTTTACTCCGTGGTGTACCGGCAATTGGGGGGGGGGGGGGGGGGCCAGGGCCGGTCTAAATGGGCGGCATAACCGAATTGCCTTTCGATATTGTTGACGGAAATAGGAAAGTAAAGACAGCCTTAGAGGAGAAACTTAGATAGAGATAGATCGGACAAAGTGTACGGAGTACCTACACCCCTATCCTCTTTAATGCACGGAGTAGTGGCTGGGACTATCGAATTTGCCGTGTCTGGCCATCTTGAGCTTGCCGAGCGGTCGCTGTGGGCTACTGCGCTAGAATTACAAAATTAGGGATTCAAAGGTAGTATCCCGAAGAAACCAGAACCCCAGAAAAGCCCTGCCATAGTTTGACGTGCCATAAAAAGGTACAAACTCGAGGCTGATCCACAAATTTGCCCTGCGCCGAAACTTAATCCAGAATATATGGAACGACCGAAGTCTGTCAATCGTGCAGCGCGACCCTCCTTTACACAAGAAGGGTAATTGAAGCGACCGTGCTCAGCTGGCGGGCCTTGATTTGGAATCACTAAAGAAGATACACAAATCCTCATCATCATCTGCCATCCCATACTCCTGGGATTCTTGCAGCGGTGCTATCCTTGGCATGATCGTCATGATTCGTTTCACACGGCATGGTATCTTAGTAACGCTGTCTTAATAGTCATAGCAGCCTACTTCGTCTCCCACCAGCGCGAGATCAATGTCGAGCCGCCATAGGACATCTTCGGGTTAAAGTCTTAGTGGAGACCCTATACCCACATCACTATTAGCAGAAACTTGATCCACAAGGGGGCCGGTCACACGGGTCCATTTCTTTCGTATCGGAAGTTGGTCTGTCTTTCCCCGGCGATTCGCCGGAGCATTAGTTCGGGCTGATATAGTACAATGGTGGCCGAAAGGATCACGGAAGGCAATCCAGTAGTGGCTACCACGTTATAATAGTGGTCAATATAGGGCATTGGCCATGGTGTTCCGGTTCACTTGGTGGCCAATAGTCTTGGTAGATCATGCTAGGGCAGGTGGCAGTCGATAGTATCAATAACCTTAACAAATGTTCCCTGGACCAGCCAACGAGTCGAGGGCAAAGGGGTGAGGATCCTGATCTGATCGACACGTCGTGTACCCGTGCCGTCCTTATCAACTTCCACTATAGACAGGGTTGATTGATATATAACTAGTTAGTTTTAGTTAGCTTAGGACCCTTTGTTAGATAATCCGCCGGTGGATCCCGTCCTGGCCCGCGAACCTCAACACCCTAAGATGGTTCCATCATTGACGTGGCAACGACTTCTCGTGGACGATCCCAGGTGGGCCCGTTACAGAATACCACTTCCTTGGGACTATTCGCTAGGTAGCCACTTCTGTCAAAGGGTCACCGAATGTGCAAAGCTCTAAATCCTTCGGAATTTGCAATTCCCCTGAGTGCTGTACTTACATTTCAGCAATTTGAATCACAGACAAGCAGTCAAGACAGGGTCTCAGTAAAGCTTAGGGCTCATTGTATAATGCGGAGTCTCAACAGAACCTACTACATGGAGTGAAACAGGCAATCAAGTATCCCAGGAGTCTATCGCGTAGGTCATACTGTGAACCGTCCACCGCATATGACATGGGTTGACCAACAAGCCGGGTGCATGCAATGAACGTTAGAAGTCTGCGGGTCTCGATGTCTCGTCATGCATCGCGTGAGACGACTTTCAGATAGTGAAACAGGCAGGTGAGCTTGCCACATGCATAGAGTATCCTCATAGTATAGACATGGGTTGGATTGCAGGCCATTAGAGTACTCCGTATTTATCATATGAATAGAGGTGTTGCAGTGCGTGAACAGCCCGTCGTTGCTCTCCAACTTTAACCCCTGCGAGAATTCTAGCATTGGCCATAGAGGAACACCATGGACATCGACACAATAAAGAAGCTCCTGGTAGACGTTCAAGTATTGCTGGACGCTTATCAGTCCGACGCCACGGAGACCTCTCGGGCTGAGGCCCAGGAGAAGGCGCTCGGATTGGCCTGCGCATTGGAAAAGCCTCGCGATGCGATCTTGAAAATTGCCTACTCTGTACGTTTCCTTTAATCAAGTACTACTTTTCAGTAGGAAACCTAACTGTGTCAATTCAATCAGCCAACAGTTGTCATGGCCGTGAAAGTGGCCCATGACTTGAAGGTGTTGCCAACGTTGGCGAAAGCCACGTCTCCCGTGCCACTAAACGAGCTTGCGGCCTTGAAGCCGGCAGACCCTTTGTTGGTTGGTTGGTTGGTTTACTCCACAGTTCACATAAAAAGCAATCACTTTGACTAACGCCGACTATTTCAATAGAGCGTATGATGCGTGTCCTAGTAGCCCATGGTTTTGCCGAGGAGCCAGAGCCATGTGAATATCTCCCTACGGCCCTCTCCAAAGAAATGACCCAGCGGACGTCAATTGGTATCGTTGAGTCCCTGTATGTATTCCTAGCCCACTCTCTCCCTCTCTTCGATTTGAGCATTACTAACCAACAGAATAAAAGCTTCCTCGAGTTCCTTCCCGGTATCCGCAAAGTTCCCGAGTACCTCCAGGTGATCGGATACAAAAACCCCGAAGACCCCTTGTTTGCTCCGCTTTAATATGCGCACAACTTCAAGCAGGATGGCTTTGCCTGGTTCTGCGAGAATCCCGCTGCCCTCACCCGTTTCAACGCCTTCATGGAAGGCCAGCGTGCTGATCGTCCTCACTGGGCTGACTGGTTCCCCATCTCCGATCAGATCCTAGCTAGTGCTCACAAAGGCTCAGATGGGACCCTCTTAGTGGATATCGGGGGTGGTCGCGGACATGACTTGCTCGGCTTCAAGCAACGGTTCCCTGACGCTCCCGGTAAGCTGGTCCTAGAGGATCTGCCCACGGTGATTGAGGAGGCACGGTCCGCCCTTGATCCCGAGGGCAAGGGCATTGATGCGGTTGGATATGATTTCTTCGCTCAAGAACAGCCGATCAAAGGTAAACGTCTGCTCATTACCAAATACCGTGTGGTTACTGACGAAAGTCGATGAAAGTTGCCCGTGTCTACTATTTCCGGAACCTCTTCCACGATTGGTCGGACGATAAGGCGCGCCTCATCATCAGGAATCTCATCCCTGCCATGGAACGCGGCTACTCAAAGGTGCTTATGGAGGAGTATATTATCCCGGATAAAAACGCGCGAGCACTAGAGGGGATGACCGATCTTGCAGTGATGGTATTTTGCTCCGACTAGAGCGCACACGCCAGCGATTCACAAACTTACTGGAGTCTGCCGGTTTGAAGGTGACTAAGTTCTGGGCCCGTGAGGGAGATGGACAGGGAATTATTGAGGCGGAGCTGGCCTAGGCTTGTGGCATGCCGTTGCTCTCTCCCCGATGGCAGTTGGTAGAGACCTGTGTCTAGCTGGTTATGATGATATGCACCAATCTTAATTGACGTGGTATTTAATTGCCTCTATAGCATAGTTGGAAGATGTAGCTGTACTGGGTATTCGAGAAGGCGCGCCACCTCTGGCGCGCAGGCGTTACACGCCGGTCACTAGGTGCATAGGCCTAGTTTAAACATCCCTGTTGATTATGCAAGGTTAATTCCTTTGGGAGCTGACTGCTGCCAACGACCCACCAGACCCCGGCAAAGGGTCTGTGAGCTTATTGCAACCTTGGAACTCGCTTTCTCTGTCACAACCCTTGTCTGTCACATCCGGAATCTCCGGTGTTAAAGGTGCCAATCCAAGCCCTGTTTCACGGTAGGTCGGGAACCATTCCAGGTCACCAGGTGGCATAAGACAGTTGTTTGCACAGGCCAGATGCCGGCCATCCTTGACGCAGGTCTTTGACTACAGCTTTGACCTTTTATCGACTAGCCCGGGTTCGGCCATGCAGCCTCAAATCCAGTATCAAATCCGGACGACCACGTTTCATCGATAAAGGGCCATTGCATCATTTCCGTCTCCAGCTCATGTGGATCCAACATGACCTGCTCACTAAAGGCTATGCTCGAATGGGCTGGACAGCCTGTTGGTCCATGATTCTGCGTCACGGCGGCGTCCCTCCCAGATACATCTCGCCTACGCGTTATAGATACGTCATGGCGCGGACGTGAACAGCGAATATCACCATACTCATCCAGTGTGCTGGCTAGAGTCAGATGGCCCGGACGGTCGCCGGAAGCTGTCTGCTCGTGGTTACTTTTTGCGGTCTCGTAGAATTTGCTAGCTTCTTGCACAGTCCGCCACTACTAACGGTTAGTTTATTAAACATACGAGGGAGTCCAAATAGACTTACCCAGCTATGGCCAACTGGCCAGAAGTCACAAAGTCTTTCGAGGTATGCGAAGTTGCCTCTTTTCTCTCGCTCGGCCCGTTCTTGGCCCCCCGGGTAACCTCGTGGCGACACAGTGCCATACATATTGATATGAGCAGCAACAAAGACACTAAATCCTGCGTAAGGCGTAATCACGGACGCACCGGATGCTTCCAGGGCTGACAGGATGCCACCGATGTTCTGGGCCGCTTCAAACAGCTCTTCAATCGCGGCCTCGCACCAGGTGGATTCTTCCAAGCTTGTTGCGACTCGCGGATCATGATTCGGGCCATGTAGAAGCTTCAAGCTCGATAGCACGCGGTCGCGATGAAGAAATAGGATGCTAGACGACTCAGTTAGCCTCTGTATCAACGGTTGTCTCATTGACTAATCATGCATGCCTCATAAAATAAACCAGGTTGATGTAGGCGAAAAGTTCCCCGTATCCCAGAGCCACATGTGCTTGGGCACTGGTACTTGGATACCGGACTGTCACATCCTGCAGGGATCGCCATTCATCCAATTCCTCCTTGAGACTTTCCCACGTTTTCTGCGGCGATAGCTCGGTATTCAATGATGATGATGTCCGACCACGACGGCTTTCGTTCGCAAAACGCAGGATTCGCACAAAAATGTCAAAACCGCGAGTCACGATCGTCAAGCCGTGATCAATGGTCATGGCAGCGGAAAGAGGGGAGTCTCGGGTGAGGTTGGCAGGCATCAGCCGACGAGACGCTCGCCGACCAAAATTGAAATCATGATCGCCAATGGGCAGTGGTACCGATATCTGGCGAAAGGATAGGGCGAAATGTTGACGGGCACCCGAGCTCAACTCACAGTCTTGGGCGAAGCAACACCAGTACGTGCGGACCAGCTGTTCGTATTGAATCTGGGAGGACTGAAACTCATCTGGGTTGTGTTCCATGCTGTCGTCTGCAGTCTTCAGGAGCGATTGAATCATGTATGTGGCCATTCCTTCTCATGTGTGTGAGCAATCTTCAACACAAACGAATATGTAAGTTATATACTACCTACCGCTGTACATCCACGCCTTATAAGGGCGGCCTGACCCCCATTCGTATAATGAGATTATTACCAAAGACTGTGCCAAGTAAAGAGAAGCACCTTCGAAGGCCCGATGGGCTAACTGCACCCGCGCATATTCAGCGTATATCTCTCCTGGTTGCAGATGATGCTGCGGTAGGAACCGCGCACAAAGGGCGAGCAATGAAGCCACGAATACCGAATCCACCGACGAGGGATTGGTGGATATTTCAGCAATCAGAGACGGATAATGAAGAAAGTTGGCCACGGGAAACTTTTTGCGATAGATATCACAGACGCTGATGAGGACGGATGAGGGGATTGAAGCAATTGGATTGGAAGATGTGGCAACTGGGCACCACTGCCTGCCATTGCTTCCGTTCACCGGACAGCTTTCTGCTCCCGACCTTGAAGTCGGTCTTGTCTTTGACTGAACACGCAATGAGTCGCGTCTAGGGCGCAATGGCGACGACCGCGGGTCTGTGAGTACACAGGACTGGCGATTGAGGCGTTGACACCGCCGGCAGGGAGGGTGACCGTCATGGACACACTTGACCTTTGATTGCCTGCAAGATTGTTATTAATCTACTCAAATTGGGGGTTATCTTATCACAACTGACCGACAAGAATCACAGGATATCGACAGCCGCATTATCGGAGTATCTCATTGGCATTCTGTAGATCTGTCGGGAGTATTTGATAGGTAGTGTGGGTTTCTGTGTCGGGAATGTCGGGAATGATGAGTAATCCCACAGTCCTCATTAGTCACGCCGGCTCTTAATCCCGATCAAGCCGTCGGCCAGCCACCGAAACATTTGGCAGAATTATTTGAACAAGCTCCGAGTTTCACCCCTAAATCGCGTATCATTCGCAAGGCCGAAGTTTCCAGCGCAATACCTTGATCAATAACGATTTTTTTTGAATCGCAAAATTCGTACACAAACTACACCAGGCTCTCACGCTATAGCAGCTTTCTTTTATCAAAAAAGAGTCCGTTTCGGTATATATATATATCGATCCTGCAGCATCCGAAGCCGAAACCCCTTTCCCTGGTCGCAATTTCATGGTTCGAGGTCTGAAGGACCGCCTTCCCCTTCGGTCCGAACCACACAAGTCAGGTGACTTTGGAAGAGCTTCGATTCATAGATCATATAGTAAGAATGCCATAAAGTCATTTCACTCTCAATATTTGGTTTACGAGACCACCAAGAAGAAGCCCATTGTCTAGTGTCACATGAGCTGGCGCGTGATATAGATGGACTAGCTGCAGAAAACCACCTTCTACCTGATTAGTAGGAATATATATATCCTAGCCGAATCATACATTTTACATACTTCAATACTTGCCATACTACTAGTATCTTCAATCGAAATGGAGAATCTATCACATCCAGAGCAGCCATTTTCATGAAGCATTAAACATATTTCAGCAAGTCGAACTTCTCACAAAAGTACAAAAAGAGGATAATATATGGTTGACGGAAGATGATCGCCATGAGACTTTGGGTTCGTCGAGCGCACGCTTGTGTGGTTAATTTATATTTTTCCTTTCTTGGATTCTAACGAACAATTGATTCGACAGGAAGATGTACCGGTATATAACGCGGCTATGCCCTGTGCATTAGACCAAGTATCTGATTGGGGTTTATTTTTCTGGGCCCCTCGCTAGGTCGAAGATGCTATGATTCCTACTGGTATACTGCCCGGGATAATGATTCCGTGGGGAGCATTCTCCGCCAAGGAGGTAGCAGCCCGTGTCATTTTTAGCGGCGGATTAGCTGCATATCCGAAGGTGTGTCGGCCAATGCTAGAGGTAGATAGGGTATTGACTGCCGTTAGATTGGTGGAAGGATTAGGGCCCAAGATCTTCGCTTGCGCCAACTCACCAACTTACCATCTCGGCTGTGCCTAGCATGATTCATGATCAAGTAGCTGTGTTGATCGTAGTCTCAAATCCATAGGAGCTTTTAGGCCTCCAAGTCCTGACGACGTAACTTGTTCATATTAGCACTCCCCTTTTGCCGAGACGTTCAGGCTTGGCAAGCGTAACAAGTGCCGAGAAGAAAAATGATATTGATAAGTATATTAGTGACCTGGGGACTGATCTGGCAATATAAATGCCGAAATCTAGTCTTTCCTGGTATTCCATTTTTCTGGTAGATATCCCCCGCGTAATAGCCCTGCTACCATGGCACTGAAAAACTACATAGCTCTAGTGCTGTACTCCGAAGATACCGCGGTTAACTTTTCGTTTACATGGCTTATTTCCACTCTCGCTGTCGCCTACTTAATTTACCAGGCCCTTAATGCAGCATGGAATATTTCACCTTTCCACTCCTTGAGTCATATACCCGGACCAAGGCTGGCAGCTGCAACATACCTCCCTGAGTTCTACTACGACGTCATAAAATTCGGCCAATACACGAAGAAGATCCAGCAATTTCATGAGATTTACGGTTTGCCCGCCTCCCGGTTTGAAGATTGCAAGCGGTACTAACCTATATCCAGGTCCGGTTGTTCGCATTAGTCCCAATGAGGTCCATTGCAACGATGTTCGTTTTGCGGAGGAGATATACCCTCTAGGCGGCAGAAAGCGCAACAAGCCTCTCCACCAAGTTAGGGGCAGTGGAGCGTAAGCATATAGTACCTACCTCTCTATATTCCGAGAATATCTAATCATGTCACCAGAATGGCCCATGCTATCTTTTCAACCGTTGATCACGACATTCACCGGGTTCGACGCACTGCCATAGCCAAGTTCTTCTCGCGTGGACAGGTCTCACGGCTTGAACCGAAGATCCACAGGCTCGCCCAACGTCTCTGTGACAAGATCCTAGCCCAAGGGAAAGATCCACTAGATATCCCGTCCGCTTACAGCTGCTTTAGCACGGATGTTATTTCTGACTACTGCTTCGGTGAAAGCTATGGTTTCCTGGATCAGGCTTCCTGGGAACCGAATTTCCGGAAACCTATCTTCTCGCTCTTCACTCCTGTTTTCGCCTTCCGCTTCTTTCCGTTTCTGGAGCCTTTGGCTATTGCTGCTTCTAGGTGGGTTTGTCCTGCTTGAAGAGTCTTGTATAGATTATGAGCTAACGGAGACAAGTATCTCTAAGCATCTGTCCGAGGACATGGGGCTGTTAATTAAAACACTCACGGTGCGTTCCGGAAATGGAAGATGCAATATGACTGGCTAACTATGAACTCTATTGTTAGGTCGACATGCCAGAAAGCATCCAGAAAACAAAAGCAGACCTCGATGCAGGAATCACAAGCAAGGAGCAGACTGTGTTTGGTTCACTACTTGAGTCAGACTTACCCGCCGAGGAGAAGTCAGTACGCCGCTTGACAGACGAAGCTGCATCTCTGATTGCTGCCGGCACAGAGACCGTCGGCTGGGCCTTGGCAGTCACGACATACTATCTTCTTGCAAATCCCGAAAAGCTCGAACGGCTGAGGAAGGAAATCGATGAAGTGGTTGATGTTTCGGGACAACTTCCCCCTTGGACGACTCTGGAGAAGCTCCCATACCTGGGCGCAATTATCTATGAGGGCCTACGATTATCCTACGGCGTTTCCGCACGCACTGCACGCGTTGCAACCGAAGAGGATTTGGTATATCGAGGCGAATGGGTCGCTACAGGTAGCAAAGCACCGACCACGGTCACCTACAAGATCCCACGGGGTTACGCTATCGGCATGTCTTCGATGATCATGCATCATAATGAGAGTGTTTTTCCCGAGTCGCACTCTTTCATCCCTGAACGATGGCTGGATGATAGAATGCAGCGGAATAAGGAGCTCGAACGCTCTATATTCAACTTCTCCAAAGGTACTCGGGCTTGCGTTGGTATAAAGTAAGTTAAACCCCTCTCTCTTTGGGCCTACATGCAACCGGTATCCTAATTGATCCCTTTCCATAGCCTCGCCTTTTGCGAGTTGCATGTTGTCCTTGCAGCTTTAGCAATGCGAGTGTTTTCGCATATGCGGCTATACGAAACTACGGAAGATGATGTTAGATATGATCATGATTTATTTAACCCGCTTCCTAAAGCAAGCAGTAAGGGTATAAGAGCTGTGATCGTGTCACCAGACACAATCTAAACAGCCTAGGTTAATGAGACCTTTATTATATTTAGTACACAATGATACCAGCTCGCCGTACGGTGTAGAGGAGAAATAGTGGTACTGTTCTCAGCATAGATAATGATCTCGTAACGAACTGGCGTTCTCATTCCACGATCCTATCGTCCCCTGTGTACTTCTACGTATGATGAACGTTCGATCATGTTCGTGGATCGTCGACAAGCTCGTGGTGCGTACTCGACAGGTCCTCATGTTTAACTCCCATTGCTTCACCGCATTTCCGTAGACAAAGCTTCTGCGCCTCGAACTGACCAGTCAACCAACGCGAATTGAAGTTCTTCGACGAATCATACCTATTGACCACGTCGAGGAAAGTATTGCATAGGCCAAAAAGTCCCATGACCCCACAGCAAAGCTAACAGGCGACATGGCCGCGAATTGGGTGTATGGCCAGACCATCCAGGGACTGGAAGAAATGGAAGTAGTATGTGAGGAGCGGTCAATCGACCTCGACCTAGTGCAGGGAATTGCCTATACACGTATGGTTGGTTGAATGTCGATCAATCTTACGCCTATCCGGAGCTTTGACCTCCGATCTAGATTATGAGGATATAACCACTACGAACCGAATAAGAGTGCCGGTCAAATAGACCGAGGTGTTTAAGAAGAAAAACAGCACAGTATTCCAATAACATGGTCATTTAGGGCTCAAGCTAGGATTGCCAGGTGGTTTCCAGTACGAACATAACCTGGTGAATGTTGACGAAGTAGCCAATCATCATCATACTGTCTATTGGTACACTAGACTGAAAAAGGAAAGGTTTATGATATGTAGTGGATGAGTTGCTTGCGCAAACCTCGAATCCATCATACGAGAATTCCACGCCCCCAAATGGATGAGTAGGTATAAATACACGGAGGAGACGATGTGACGGCCATGTTGACCCTTCTTTACTAATTATCTACAGCAAAGCGTGAACAGCGTGTGTATGTCATTCTATATCCCTCTCCCCAGCAAACGTCTAATGTCCTACTACAGCCTCTATAAAAACACGCAATGGCCCCCTTGGTGCTCATCACCGGTGCTACCGGACTCATTGGCTTTCGCGTACTCTTGGAAGCACTCAGTAACGGATATAATGTCCGCTTCACAGCTCGCTCCAAAGAAAAGGCCGAGATAGTCACGTCCAACCCCGTCATCCTGGCCCTCAGTCCTGGTGACCGACTTTCGTCCATTATCCTGCCCGATATGACGGTAGACGGCGCCTTCGACGCCGCCCTGCAGGACGTGACATACGTGCTCCACGTTGGCTCTCCAGTACCAGTGCCTGGATTCGACCCAGTCACACAAGTATGGGAGCCGACAATCAAGGGCATGTCCAGTCTTCTCACCTCAGCATTGCAAGTACCAAGCATCAAGCGGGTCGTCATCACATCCTCAATTGTCGGAAACATGCCCCCAATGCCCGACCCATCCACCACAGTGACTGCCGCCACACGGGTCCACTTACCCGGTCCTCCTCCGAAAAGCTTCTCTAACCTCTTTGAAGCATATGCATTGGGCAAAATCACCCAAGTCATTGAAACCGACGCATTTATCGAAAAGAATCAACCCCATTTCAGCGTGGCAAATATCATGCCAGGCTGTGTCTACGGGCGTAACGAGTTGAAGCTTACTGCGCACGGGGTCCTCGATGAGAATAGCTCCAATCGATACCTGATGGCCTGTATAACGGGCACAGAACTTCCCTTTCCGGTGCATGGTGGCTACATCCATATCGATGATTTGGCGGACATTCATTTGAAAGTACTACGTCTAGAGCCAGGGCCGGGGACAATTGGCAATTTCGGTGCTTGTATCAACATCGATTACTCCGGTACCTTTGGTCATGTTGCGAAGGCGTTCCCTAAGGCGGTTGCGGATGGGACCTTTAAGCGTGGAAATATGCCTACTTTGCCCATGTCCTATGATTCAAGTGAGACGGAGAAGGTGTTGGGCATAAAGTTCCGCCCCTTTGAGGATGCTGTCGTGGATACCGCGCGACAATATCTGGAGAAGCTGGGTAAGGAATTGGCATGATGTTATATCTGAAACGTAGTAGAAATTTATGTAGCTCGGGGCTAATGGATGTAGTCGTTCAAATGTACTAGCCATTATTCACAATTTATGCCACTCATTTCCGGATGTAGAGGTAGTCTCGCGTCATATAAAGCCTCGATATCGTTCTGCTTGGCATTCTAGCTACTGTGGCCATAAGACGTACCTTGCTAGAGGGCCACGTGGCTCGTATTGCTAATGCTAAGGAATGTTCACCTGCTTAAGTATAGCTCGGTAACGAGCTTCCAAAAGGATGAATACTACTGGGCAAAAAGGAGTCAGTCGAACACAAGCTGTCGAGCTAACAATGGCGACTGTAGCTAGTCGATATCCAATTTGGGAGCATACGAAGATTAATGGCTTGCTCGTATAGATTCTTTCCTTATTTCTAGGGTTTCTTGTAGTCCTCAAAACCAGAGGGAAATGCCACAATATCCTTGCAAATCCATCAAGAATACTGGCAACTCATACACACCAAATTCAGTCATGAAGATATTAGTCATATTAAAATCTATAACGCTCAAATGCGCTCCCAACCCGACAAGAAAATGCAGCATCAAGAAAGAGAACATGCAAAGGTCGCTCATGAAAATGCCATCATACTGTCGTCCACTGTTGAACCCACGCATTAAACTTATCCACCTCCAATGAATCCGTCGCCCACGAGGTAACAAGCCTAAAAACAGCCCGCTCCTCATCCAACGGATCCCAGGTATAGAACCGGAAGCGCTCGTACAGCCGTCGCACCAACGTCATGGGCAAAGTGACAAAGACCTGATTCGTTTCCGTCGGCGCAGCCAACGGATAACCCAATTTCTCAAAGTTGGCGGAGATACGCTGCGCCATGGCATTGGCATGCGTGGCCAGATCAAAGAAGAGGTTCTCCCGGAACAGCTCTGCAAATTGCACGCCCATGATGCGCGCCTTGGCCAGCAAGGCTCCGCGCTGTTTCAAGTGAAAAATGAAGTCCTCGGCGAGATGGCTGCGCACGACAATCGCCTCTCCCAGGAGTGCGCCCATCTTGGTCCCGCCGATCCAGAAAATGTCGAGGAGATCGACCAGATCGCGCAGGGTGAGGTCGTTGGACGGCGCGCTGAGGGCGACACCGATGCGGGCGCCGTCCATGAGCAGTAAGAGCTTCCACTGCTTGCACACGGCCGACAGTTCTTGGAGTTCGCGTTTCGTGTAGATGGTTCCCAGCTCGGTGGCGTTGGAGATATACACCAAACGCGGCTTAGCGCTGTGGGGGAAGAATTGGTTCTGGCGCACTGCCCGGTCCAGATTCTCGGGGGTCATTTTGCCTCTGACACCCGGCACGACGATGGTCTTGTGGCCGGAGGCTTCAATGGCACCGGCCTCCTTGTCGACGATGTGGCCCGTGTCAACGGTCAATACGGCCTCGTAGGGCCGTAGACAGCTGGCGATACTGATCAGGTTGGCGGAGGTGCCGCTGGGCACGAAGTGGATGGCTACCTCATCTTCGGTAGCTTGTAGTCGGGCCCGGATTAACCGGCGAGCCTCATTGCTGTATTCATCGGAGCCGTAGGAAACTTGTTGGGTGGAATTCGAGCGCAGAAGCGCTTCCAGTAATTGTGGGTGAGCTCCTTCGCTGTAGTCGTCGGTGAAGCTATACTGAGGTAGAACCTCGGTCTCTGGACAGGAGGCAGGCATTTTTTTCTAGAACAACCACGGAAGGTTAAAGTCAATTCATATAGACCAGAGAGGTTTCAACCACCACAGATGATTGGGGATGAATTTATAGAAATGAAAAAGATCCCACGGTCGGGAATGAGTCAACCCTAACAATGGAGGACATTTTGATAGCGGAAGCTCCACTCTATTCCCGACGTCGGGAATAACAAGAAGATTCCCGTTCTCATTATGTCACGGTGAACCAAGTTTAAATGAAGAGCAGCGTTCTAGAATGGTCCACTTTGGCACACAATGCCCCTTGCTGGAATGAGGTCCGGCGATCAATCTGGTAAGCTTTCCCACCCTTTTGGCAGCACAATCCCGACGCATTGCCAACTCACACGTCAGATGAGTACATGCATACCCCAATGGCTGGGGCCTCCATCTCAGGACCTCATTGACCTGGGCAATCTCTCGTTGCATAGCTGCATTGGTCCTAGAGAGGAGTCCATCCGTGCTACCCGTCGAAGGCCAAATATCGGACGATGAATGGCACCAGGCGCAATCGGAGTTAATTCGGTGCCCGAAAGTGGCTCCTGTATGGCGTTGTCGCACCAGCAATCGCCACCGCAAGAATCTTAGAGTATAATGTCTGACACACACACCGGCCTCATCACGGACATGCTATCGAAGGATACCTCCATCACCATGTAGCTGATCTCGGTGAGCAAAAGCCGAAAGCCGATGTCAATAATCAGGGCCGGAGTATTGGATCTCTGGGGTGTAAGCTTTCGACCATTGCCGTTGATACCCGGTAGACGGGATATGGGGCTCAGATCTGTGGGTCTCGACACCGATGCAATGCACTGGTATCCTTCGCTATCCGGTTGGTCACCTTGGGTATATAACAATACTTTATGAGAACCCTGATGTAAATGAGTCTGGGGTTAAGACCGGGCCAAGATATATATATACCTGACGGTGCCCCAGGTGGCCTCGAGATAGAAATAGTGGACTTTTGTCTTTTTGTCGTATCCTTTCCCGACGTGGATTGTCTTGATAAATCGGACCATTCCCTAAGCACTTTGATCAAGTACGCTATGAGGAAGATTATGCTATCAACCACTAACCATAACACAGTCAGAAAATCTTCTCTAAGCACACCCGGGAAATTGTGCACTTAATAGCCTTCGTACCTGATATATTGACTGGCATATATGAGGGCTACTGACAGTATAGCACGCGTGCCTTAGTTCATGGACCTTGCTACTAAACGCTTCACCCATGGTTATAGGGTTATACGTCAAAGATAAGACATGGACAGCGGAAAAGCCTCGGAGATTCTAAGCGCATCGGCAAGACTGCCTTGCAACAAAGTGGGGCCAGATTGTGTTTGGTGGCATCATGCATGGCATCTTGATACCACCTCTGTCTGATAGGTTGACGACATGGATATACTTACCTACGAACTGTCGTAAATATCCAGATATTGTTTCACACTTCAACCGATAAAACGGGTACCGCTCCTCTGTGTGCTCCGAAGTCCAAGGACTTAGGGGTCCCAGTCTCGTGATGCAACGCTGTATGCACATAGTCCCCACAATGGGCTGAGATACATTCAACAACGTCCTATCAAACTTCTATGAACAACTCACAATATGCAGTCTCAAGTGGAGGTTGGAGCCAGCTACTATAGTGTCGGAGAAGGGTAAATTTCGTTCACCCCCTCCCCTTCAAAGTCCACATTCACTTCCCAACATTCACAAGCGCTCTACAATTACAAAAAAAAAAAAGACCCCAAAACGTCCTATCCAACCCAATGGGAGACATCGCTACCCCCAAAAGCGGACATGCCATTGTATTTGGTGCCTCTGGAGTTAACGGATGGGCCTTTGTGAACGCTCTCGCCACGGGCTATCCCGATCCTAAGGCCTTTGATCATATCACTGCTTTTACGAATCGTCCTCTCGACCCAGAAAAATCGCAATGGCCGATCACAGATAAGCCGTATTTGGTATCCGGCCTGGATCGTATCCATAACACCCAAGGAACGCTCAAGTAGCAGCTAATCGATCGAGTCTCTCATTTAAGAACGGTAACAGTCGTGTATTTCTGTGCTTACGTCATGGATACCCAGCCGGAGAAGGAGATCGAGTTGAACATTGGTATGCTGAATAAGACCGTGCTCGCACTTGAGAAATTGTGCCCGAACTTCCGGGTTGTGGTCTTGCCAACAGGCGTAAAGGTGCGTAGAATGGACTTGGCAACACTAATCTCCAGGAGGTAATGGATATTGACTCATGATAATGTAGGCGTACGGTGTGCATCTCCTTGATAAATTCCCCTTCAAGGACAATCTCCCGCTCAAGGAGACTCATCCTGAAATCTCGGAGCCGTATCGCTCGCAATTATTCTACACCCATCAGTACAACCTCCTTAGAGAGTTATGCAAAGGCAAGAACTGGACTTACTGCGACGTAAGACCCGACATCATCATTGGATTCGTTCCGAACAATACTCTATACAACCTCGCGCAATGGATCGCTCTGTATCTCAGTTTATATCGCAGGATCCATGGCGAGGGTGCGGAAGTGGTGTTTCCAGGAACCAAAAGTTGGACAATCCAGAGTAATGACAGCAGCCAAGACATCATCGCCCGGTTCGCCATTCACGCCAGTTTGCACCCGGAAATGAGTGCGGGACAGAGCTTCAACATAGCGGACAACGTTCAACCGACGAGCTGGTCCGTGAAATGGCCTATCATATGCCATTATTTCGGGCTGAAGGGTGTGGCACCCATCAACGGACCTGGCCCGGATCCTGCGGCTTTTCTTCATGAACATCAGGATGAATGGTTGGCGATGGAGAAGGAGTGCAACCTACAGACCGGACATGTGTTGGGTAATAACATAAGCATTCCATATGCCCCTCACTTCCTCGTATCATCATTCGATTTCGATAGACCGCTGGATCTTACTAAGGCGCATCAGACATGGGGAGATGCTAAAGAGGAAAGAGATGTGCAGGGAGCGTGGTATACCGCATTCGATCGATTCAGGAAGGCCCGAATCATTCCATAGGTGGTAGGCTTACTAGAACCCTACAGTTCACCAGTCTGACGAGACATTCACTGTGAGAAAAACACAAAGAAGTGTTTTAGGTTGAATGATTCGTTCATGATGTTGGCGGATCCTTCCTTGAATCAATCACCGGGTCAAGGTTACAAGAATCGGTATAAGAATTCCAGATTTTGCAGGTTGAGCGAATCATGATATGACGATGCCCCCAAGACATCCGTAAAATCATCTGTAAAGTTAAACAATCCGTACCATTCACTGGACGCTGTAATATCCCCATTCTCCATGCTCGGAGAAGGTTGTAGGGCAGGCGCTAGTGTGGGGTCATTGTGAATAGAATCCATGGCCTCAGTCGGGGTGGGTAGATCCTGAGCTTGATCGGCATGGGCGTTTTTCTCGGTAGTCTCAATCTGGTTTACTGGCTGGCCTGGTGGTGCGACAATGTCTGTCAACCGGAGGGTACGCGCAGTGCTATCATCCAAGCATCGGAAGAAGAGATTCAGTACCCAATTTTCTATATCCCATGTTTTCTGTAGCTCCTGGAGTCCAAGGAGACAGAGCTTTGCGCGGTGTTCTGCCAACTTCTTAGCCGTTCCGGAAGTTCGTCGACAGTGGATAGTATGGATACACAGCGTTGAGAATGTATGGGTGATTCTATTACATTAGCATGTGGCTGGGGAATAGCACGTAAGAGCAAATGAAACATACAGATGGGTAGGCCCGTGTTGGACAAGGTTGTGAGACAGCATGTCCTCAATAATTCTGGTACTCCTCGTGGCGGCATCCAGCGCAACCTGGCCTGCTTCATCCACGGGGGGATTGGAAGAATTGAGGAAGGATGATCGGTGCAAGAGAATGTACAAGTTACTGAAAAGTTAGAAAGCTTTCGTAGGAAAGCCAATGACGCAAACCACTTACTTGTACGTCATGTGCAACAACCCAGTCAAAAACATAGCTCTCGGGGACGCTGCGCTTTCTAGTTTTAGGGCTGTAGGCAAGCATGATTCCCATTCGCATAGTGTTTTCTGTAACTTTGTGCGTGATGATTCATCGGTATCAGACTGCACGGGAAGGTATTGTGTCGAGACAATAGTTCGCACTGTCTTCTTAGCGTGGGCACCAGAAAGGCAGTGAAGGGGACATACATATCCTGGCTAATTTGGCCATTTGCGCCGGGTAGACTATATCTTCATCTCTTTGTGCTCCAAACACATCTGCATCATCCACTGCTTCATCTTCACGGATATCGCTGGGCTCAAGCATTGCAACATCGCAATCCTCGTCTCGTATCCGAGGTGGAAGACCCAAGGCCGCTGCACTCTGCTGATCGCGTATCTTCCTTCATGTTAGAGTAGTTATACAATGAGGGTACAGCAAATACCCACATAAAGGGCCCACCATATGCGTTTCCATAGTTTTTCTTCCCGCCCAGACGAGAAGGGTAGTTTGGACCTAGGAGAATCAGCAGCGCCACAATTCTGGAGTGTTCCGATACCAACATCATATGCATGCCACGCTTTTGAGCCAGGCTGATGGCGACTCCCAGCCAGAACCGTGTATCACGTTCTTCAGACGGGCCTCCGCGCCAAGAGCTCAGCAAGAACAATGACTGCAGCTTGGTCGTTTTGTTCGACTCCCAATCGGCATCATAGATGGCCTTAGCCCGACTATAAAAGAGGAACTTAGCTCGATATCGAACAGAGAACTCCGTGCGTGCAAAGTCTTCGTCGGTGCAAAGACTAACTCCAATGAAGAGCATCGACTGCAGCAGAAGGTGAGAGATATCGCCTCGGACGTATGACTGTTGGGCCGCCAAGCGGTCCAGAATGGGAAAGCATGGGTGAAACCATGTGAAGTAGGCGCTCAGTAGTATGGCACAAGTGTCTTTTGGGGGATAGGAGAATGCACCGTCAGCATGGAGCTGTGCTTGCACCTTTCGCCTGTGTGCGCGAAGAGCTTCGTCGCGCGTACTACTAGCGTCCAGCTTTTCTGGGATGGGGTAGTGAAGACGAGTATTTTGCATAGCGTTCGCCGGACCCTTCTCAGGCGACCGCCGACCCTCGTCAATAACACATGTCAGGGGACTTGATTCTCCTAGGAACACAGTCTGCTGAGAAACGGTTGTCGTATCTCCAGGGGATATCCAGGAAGTTCCAAGGCTGTTCCGACTATATGTCGCACTGCTGCCGCGTTGCCCCAGACGATGACGCTGATCGGGAGAATCTGATGCATCAATATGCACAAGTGAACTGTCACCTGGCCGGAAAATACTATGGTCTGCGGAAACAGTCGAGTCGGAGATTATGGAATCTTCCTCGTGAGGAGTCCCCGACTGCCGTAAAGCCTTCTTGCGAGGATACCTGTGACATATTGGCCTGTCTACTTCCTCGGTACAAATATGGGTCCATTGGATGTAGATCAAGCTTACTTTCCTCGCTTGGAGACCCCCACTTCACAGGGAACATTCATAGAGACGCAGTTGTGACAAGGCCGCGTCTCAAGGACATTACAGCGGATGCGGCGCCGATTGCAATGAAGACACGCCTGCCGGGCGCGCTTCCTAGTCGGATACCGACCCAAGTCGGCTCCAGGCGTCATTATGATATGATAGTACGATTTATAGTTGTGAGTAAATGGAATACCCGGCTGGCATGAGAAGAACACAAGGAAGGGTGAAACAACGAGGGAGGCGCGAAGTAAATGCGGCAAGTCGGCTATATGAGTCTTGGCAGTTGGCCGTCGGCGTAAATTCTACACGCCGAGCGGC
Source organism: Aspergillus bombycis (assembly GCF_001792695.1). Classification (NCBI taxonomy): domain Eukaryota; kingdom Fungi; phylum Ascomycota; class Eurotiomycetes; order Eurotiales; family Aspergillaceae; genus Aspergillus; species Aspergillus bombycis. The sequence goes on along the minus strand of NW_019170004.1, from coordinate 410,063 downwards.
ATTTGCTAGCTAGCCTGGTTTTCCATCATAAATCCTCCCCCGCATCATCATCAATCCCCAACTCGGCCAAGATCGCCGCATTGTGCTCTCCAACATCCGGAACTGCGTCCATTCTGGCCGAGAATCTACCAGGATCCCCTTGCGTTAATCCCGGGGGCAGCAAGGCTGGAACCGTCCCAGCCGGGGTAGAAACCTCAGTCCACCGACCACGCGCTTTGAGCTGTGGATGTTCCCAAACACCCTGCATATCGTTGACATTACCATTGGCAATGGCAGCCTCATCCAGGAGGGTAACCACTCTCTCCGCTGTCAAAGACGAAAACGCCTCGCAAATGATTCCCTTCAGCGCATCACGATTCTGCGATCGGAGGGAGTTGTTGACAAACCGTTCATCCGTCGCCAAGTCAGGCAGAGACAGAACCTTCTCACAGAAATTGGCCCATTCCCGTTCATTCTGAATACCAAGCATGACTGATTTTCCATCCCCGGTTTCAAACGGCCCATACGGGTAGACCGCAGCGTGCGAGGCTCCTGTGGGTGTCGGTCTTGATGCGTTCTGGTAGGTATAGTACAGCGGAAACCCCATCCATTCGACCATGCTCTCCAACATAGAGATATCGATATTACACCCACGTTTCTCAGGGTCATTTCCCCTTTGGATGATAGCCGCCAAAATGTTAGAGTACGCGTAGCTTCCGGCAGAAATATCCGCGATTGAAATGCCTACTTTAGCAGGCTCCTGAGCGGTCCCAGTAACAGAGAGCATGCCTGCCTCACTTTGGATAAGCAAGTCGTAGGCCTTCTTATCACGATAGGGGCCGTCTGGTCCGTACCCGGAGATATTGCACACAATCAGTGAGGGATGATTTATCTTAAGCTCTTCATGCGACAGTCCTAGCCGTGCACTGGCTCCGGGAGCCAGGTTCTGAACTAGGACGTCTGCTTTACTGAGCAGGCGCATTAGGACCCCATGATCGCGCGGCTTCTTGAGATCTAGGGCGAGGCTTTCCTTCGACCGATTTGTCCAGACGAAATGCGATGCAAGACCATTGACCCGGGTGTCGTAATTACGTGCGAAGTCTCCCACACCAGGCCGCTCGACTTTGATAACGCGAGCCCCCAGATCCGCCAACTGCCGCGTACAGAATGGAGCTGCAATGGCCTGCTCAAGGCTAACCACCGTGATGCCAGAGAGGGGTCCCTTTGGTGAGGCCTGGGTTGAAACGCTGCGAGCGCCTGGGAGCCGAAGACCCAACGCCTGGGATAGCGGTCGCAAGGGAGCCATTCTGGGGTAGATTAATGACAATTATCTGGACAAGATTCTGTCGACGGACAAGATCTCTGTTTTAGATCAGTCCTTCAAAGGACGCTTCAATTTAATAGTGACCTACCTCGGCCTGATCGACCGGTGGGGTCAAGCGGTTATTCGGCGGTTATATGCCATGCCGATGAGCGGGTTTATGCCGGGCATACCGCGCATACCGTTTATTTATAATTCCCAATCACATCTCTAGTGATCGCTTAACTTGTAAATCCATTCGTTATGTCTCGACTTTGCGCTCAGAAAACACTATCGTCTAGAATCAGTCCAGCTATTGGGCGAGTGCTGCCACGCAGCCCGATAGCATCATGGACGACACCGCGGTCAAGGTTCTCCACCTCCGCTCGACGGCCGTTGATGGAATTGACGGGGTTTACCGAGGAGCAATTAACCATTCGGGAAGCGATCTCAGCCATTTGTTCCAAGTTTCCTAACACATACTGGCAAGAATGTGACCAAGACGAACGCGATCCAAAGGAGTTCCACGCCGCGTTGGCTAAGGACGGATGGCTAGGGATTGCGCTACCCGAAGAGCTCGGGGGAGCTGGGCTTGGTACGTTCATCTAATGAAGGAATTCAATGTAGTGACATTATGCTAACAAATGGGTAGGTATCTCTGAAGCAACAATGATGATGCAGACCATCACGCAGTCCGGTGCTGGAATGGCCGGAGCTCAATCTATTCATGCAAATGTGTATGCCACACAACCTCTGGCAAAGTTCGGTACCAAACAACAACTGGAAGAGACTATCCCTAAAATCATCAATGGCACCTGGCGGACATGCTTTGGTGTGACAGAGCCGAACACCGGTCTGGAGACGTTAAAGCTGAAGACCCTTGCCACAAAGAACCCGACGAAGCAAACATACTCAATCTCAGGCCAGAAGATCTGGATTACTTGTGCCCAGGTTGCCTCCAAAATGATCCTCCTAGCGCGAACAACGCCTCTAGAAGAAGTACAGAAGTCGAGCCAAGGTCTATCATTATTTTGTATCGACCTGGACCGGAGCCAGCCCGGACTGGACATGCGCAAAATCAAGAAGATGGGAGGCCGCGCGGTCGACGCCAACGAAGTATTTTTCGACAACTACGAGATCCCTGAAAATACCCTGATCGGCCAAGAGAACGAGGGATTCAAGATCATCCTTCACGGGATGAATGCGGAGCGATGTCTTCTAGCCGGTGAAGCGTTGGGTCTAGGATACGCTGCCTTGGAACGCGCTGCTCAGTACGCAAGCGACCGGGTAGTTTTCGGGAGGCCGATCGGGCAGAACCAGGGGATTGCGCATCCATTAGCGGACGCTTATATGCAATTAGAAGCGGCTAAGCTGGCAACATACCACGCGGCGCGTTTGTACGATACCTCTAAAACGGACGATTCGATTCCGTTCCACTCTGTGGGAGTGGCGTGTAATAGCGCCAAATATCTTGCCGCAGAAGCAGCATTCAAGGCATGCGAACGGGCAGTTCTCAGCCATGGAGGAATGGGCTATGCGGTGGAGTATGATGTGGAGAGGTATCTGCGAGAGTGTTTTGTGCCCCGAATTGCACCGGTCAGCCGAGAGATGATCTTGAATTACGTGAGCGAGAAAGTGCTTCAACTACCGCGCAGTTACTAGTGTTCTACAATACCAAGGCCTATCGTACACAGTTCAAATTCGTTCGTAGCCCATGATTTATCCCAAAGAACTGGTTTGCATTCAAAATGGACAAGGTAGAGCTGTCCTCTTGTCGGGCTCGATGGACAGACTTTTACGCCACAAAGCTATTCAAGGCAAAACAACACCTAATGGCCTCAAGAATACACCACAACTGATAAAGCGTAGAGACAAGTAGTATCGGGAGAAAGACTCTGAATGACCTTGAGGAAAGTCGGCTTCCCGAAAGCATCGGACGGGAAGGCAGCGGTACTAAAGCAGTACAGGGGAACCTATTTTACTCTCAAGCACTCTAGATACTTTTATAGTTCATATGCTCGCTACCCCAATACTTCCAATATGAATTTTCATTGTAATATTAATCATTTCTATACGTCAGGCATTTCACTCATTACACAGTGCTCTTCCCCCTCGCCCGCTTCAACCACAACACGCCGACAAAACATACTAAGCCTGCAGCGTAAGCACACCCAGCAAAGGCGATCAATCCCCAGTACTCCCCATGACACCGACGAATAATTTCGCCTGCGATAGGAACTCCAGTCAATGCCCTAAGCCAGTCAGCAGTGTATTCATGAAGCCAGAGAAGGAGGAGAAGGAGACAGGAACATACCCTAAGCTTACAATCGTATAAACAGTTGTATAAAACCGTCCGTACTGTTCGGTGGGACATAGTTCGCCGACGCAAACGGGAACGAGGCTAATATTACTTCCCGATCCAATACCAAACACCACGGAGAATATAACCGTCGCGGCGACATTTCCATTGGCCGGCATCCAAACACCTAAGACCGCGATGAGACAGAAGATATTCGTCAGGGTTAACATCTCGAACCGGCCAATTCGATCGGCCAGAATTCCCGGTATCCAGCGACCAGGGAATGAGCCGGCATTGAGGAACACTACCATCAGATAGGCTAGGCGGCTGGAGATCCCGTAGGTCAGGGAATATGATGTGATGAATTCGAGGGGGATGAAGAAGCCCCATTCGATGAAGAACGCACCGAGGGTGGTGAGGGCCAGGGCCGGGTCCTTGAGGATTTTAAGGTCGGGGAGCAGGGAGGTGGCGGTAGATGACTTCGGCGGAAGACGAGCTTCGAGTAAGACACATCCTGGGATTAAGAGAATAAGGGTAATAAGTGCAATCACTCTTGTTGCCCATGCGAATCCGATGCGAGGCCCTAAATACTCCAAGACCAACGGAAAGATCACGCCGCCGATGCTCCCACCAGACATGGCCAAGCCAGTTGCACCACCTCGGCGGACACTGAAGAAGTGACCGATAGTTGCAACAGGAACAATAAAAATGAATGAGGTTCCAACTCCGCCAATAATACCGATTACCACTAGGAAGTGCCAGTACTCTTGGCAGAATCCTACCAGGACAAGGGTGAGGACGAGGAGAATCGAGCCTGTAAGCATAAGGAGACGGGGCCCTTTGGCATCAAAGACCGGGCCAATCTGGATACCACAGAAAAAGACGAGGAAGTTGTATATGCCAAAGATCCAGCTTATCTGGCTTTCACTAAGGTGGGATAGTTGATGCGTTGAGATCCATGCCTGATAGATACCGATACTATTCATCAAACCCAGGCCACCCATGATAGAGCTGAAGCTGCCCAGGACAACGAGGTTGGCCCGGAGTCCACCTTCTGGGTAGGACCAGGCGGGATGAGAGGGTACAAGCTCAAGTTGGTCCATTCAGTATGTAATATCAAGTCTATATGTAAGTCTAGAAGTAATGATGAGTCTATGCAACAAGACAGTGCTATTTCTTTGGACTATGTCTAGCTTTATATGATTTCTCCCAACGAGAACCACGTTTCCTTCATGTAAATCTGGCCCTCTCTCTTTTGCGGCCAAGGCATTTCCAAACCATAGTAATGATTCCCACTATCAAACGGCCGCGTATGCCACCATCGGGTTCCAGGAGAGGTCACAGAGCTTGGACCAATCATACCCTTGTTCAACAGCTATCTCCTCAGCTTTTTCATTCTATCCGATTCTTCATCGTGAAAATTTTCGCTGTCATATGCTGAGTACGAATCCACCGTATGAATCATAGTAGAGACACTCCGTCCAACTTCGCCGGATGCCGATGGCCGGGTCGGGCAACATCGGCCGCCTCTCTTGGCATCGTTTCGCAAGGTCAAAGCAGCAACGAAAGGCCTTCATGCAGATCCTGTATGATGTGCTTAAAGTTGAAGTTTATTTGTTGCAATAGAGTAGCAAGAACTACCCAGTGCGGTGTTCGTACCACTGTGAAAGAGACAGTCTGCCGTGTCACTTGGGTATTCCGAGACGAGCAATAGAATAGCGACATGTAAACAGCCTAAGATGTATCAATTATAGCGGCTAACTAACCTCTGCGAATTTAGCTGTACTGAGCCGAAGACCAACACATCAATCTGCAGACGAACCCTAGTACGCCCATCTGGTAGCCATCGGCCAAGCTTCGCCGGGCACAATGGCAATAGACACATAGACCCTGACAGAAGCCTTGTCGGACAGATTGAGTTTGATCGACAGGGGATCCACACCTGTAAATTATCGCAGTTAACTTGCCCGCGGGTTGGGCATGAATGCCGTTTTGCTTCTCGGCTTAGGGCTCGTGGCAAACGCGGGATACATGTGGTTTGCCGGCTGGCCGACGTCCAGCAAACTGGACACAGTAGATTTGCGTGCAGGCGGAGATAATGCGGAGCGGCCCTTTCCGACTTTCGGGACAGAGTAAAAAAAGTCTTGAAAACTAAAGTTAAAAAAAATTAATGGTTGGCCTGATATCCAGGGCGGGGGCAAGAATGCACAAAAAGAAATCAGATCAGGTCGTGCCCGGGATCGAACCGGGATTACAGGAATCAGAATCCTGGGTGCTAACCATTACACTACACAACCGCTGGTTGATGAATGCTGCTTCGTTCTTCTAAGATATAAAGTAAACAATATGAAGGGAAATCTCACTTTCTATCCAATACTTTCAAAGCCATTTTCCCACCTGTCAATCCAAGGCCAGCGCTTATAAAATAAAGGCCTCCCAAAAGTGTTTGAACGCTACTAGTGATAAGATAAGTTTCCAGTTACTCTTTTTCCCCAACCCTTGTACAATGAGCTTCTGCGAGCTCAATTTCATAGACTCGCCACAATGACACTGTCGCCACTATACCTTGATGGCACACAGCTTATATCGATATTATCAGATGTAGACCTGATCAGCCTACCAGCATTAGCCTCCCGTGCCCTCACCATAACCGCAGTCAGGAGTTTATGGGGAAAGGCTGGCTTAACTGGAGTGGATAGGGGAGGATATCTACGACCAACAGCGGGTGGAAATATATATATCTTAACGCTCACCATAAGAGGAACCAACTAATTAATCTCTCCTTCCCGCCCCCCACTCCGGTTTGTAAGTTGGATTAAGTACCAGGGTGCAGTACTGGCAAGAAGGTTACTCCAAGGAACTGTCAAACATGGACTTTTGCTATATAGCTTGCTAATCAGGTGTGGGTAGAGATCCCATTAGAGACCGTCCAGCTAGAAGGTCTACGTGTAGACGTTATGGAAAATCTATATACCTGAATTCGAAAAACAGGGGAATGCTTGGGTTAAAGAATGTTTCAGTTGCAATGCTAATAATCGAAGCATTCATAATGCTGAAATTAGCATGACCAGAGGGACTATTGGTTACAAAGAAGAAGGAAAGTAGAAGCGCCGTCCGTAGATGGCGGATGCCATCCACAGGACTTTGATTTGACTTGCATCAATTACCATTAAGTCAAATTGCTCCTACAGAGACGCGCCATGGAAAATTCTATGAATCCGTTATGCAGCCAGAACATCTCCTGTGCTCACATAAGAAGCCCGCGTCGTGGGATATATCAACAAGTCACATCCCTCTATCTTGCCACAACTCGATGTCATTCCCAATTTTCAGATCTGGCTTCTCCGCTAAATTAGTGCACTATGTTCTGGAACACACTGAGGACCATCCAGTACACACAAATATTTCTTGTTATAGCCCCAGCTTTTATCCTGTACGGTTACAACCAAGCCGGACTTTCGGCGCTCCTCGATTCCCCGGATGTGATCCACTACTTTCCCCAGATTGACACCGTAACACATATGGAGCTAAAAATGCAGAGAATTCAGCCATCTAGGGTCTCATCAATGCTTGTTTGCAATTAGGTGCCCTTGTTGATGCATTGTCCTGCACCGTGATAAGCGATGCTCTCAGCTGTCGAAAGACCATCTTCGTTGCTGGAATCTGCGCGGCAGCTGGCCAGAATCTCCAATACACGGCATTTTTACTTGCTCAGTTTACCGTGGATCGTATCATATTGGGTGTCAGGGTCAGTCAATTGAGTGTTATTGTGCCAGTGTAGCAAGCGGAAAGCTCTTCTGCTGGTAACCGTGGCCGTAGGGCCATTACCGCTGGCATCTTCATCTGTATGGGATTTTTCCTGTCCAACTAGATCAACTTAGGCATCAGCAAGGACCCCTTACCACCACTGTAGTGGCGTGTTTCACTGGAAATTCTCATTGCCTTCTCCTCTATTATCTGCATTTTCATTTTTACGCTTCCCGAATCTCCTCATGGCTGATTCAGAAATACTGCATCGTGGACGCAACAGAAACCCTCGCCAAGCTCGATGGCATGTCCAGGGATGATGATATTGTTCAACACGGCATATCCTAAATCAGGGCTTCATCTGAGACATGTCCAAAAGTGTCTATTAAGGATATACTCAGCACGAACGATCAGAACCGGTTCTTAGACCGGTTTACATCATGCCTTGTAACACAAACACTTTAACAACTTGTCGGCGGAAATTTGATCTCAATCAATACACCGAGTATCTTAGAGGATAACCTTCACCTACAAGGCGATATCCCAGCAATCGTGGCCGCTCGTTTATAGCATTCTTTTGCAGTCGACCGTTTAGGGAGAGGTGGATCTTCGTCATAAGTGGGACTGGCATGTCGAACTGTATGATCGCTATGGCCGCTGCCACGAGCTTTTCTGCTTCAAATCATGTCGCCTCAATTGTTGCCGCTGTCTTCATATTCGTATTCAATTTCTGTATCCTATCGGCTTCTTGGGAGGAAAAATCTTGTACTGCACTGAGATAACCCCTGCCCACCCGCGAGCGGCGATGTCCTCTATATCTACCGCGAGCCATTGGCTCTGGAACTTTATCATCGCCGTGGTCACACTGGTTGCGTTGTATAGTATTGGATGGAGATACTACATTGTTTTTACCGCCACATCTGCATCTGTTCCTTTGATTGTGCTTCCTTTGTTTGCAGAGACCATGAATCGGAACCTAGAACTGATTGACAGAGCATTCAAAGAAGCCCCTACTATCTGGGATATCATTCCGATGGCCAGGCGATTGTTACAGGGTGATGTTCAGCCCAAAGCGGGCGGTATGAATGAGGAGAAGGGTGCTGAAGCCGAAGTTGCCAGAGTGGAGCAAAAGGAGTTTGCTTGATGGCCGGTTCAATCCCTGAACCCCCCCCACAGTTGTTTGCCTTGCTGGTTTCGTATAGAATGCGCTGTATAATGCACCAGTCCAGGCTGATGATCATCAAGTGCCTATTCCGTAATATCCGGCTCAGTCGTAATATACAATCATATCTTCTTGACAATCAGGAGGACAGGGTCTCTTATCTCTTGTACTCCACTTATTAGTTCCTTCTAGACTCTAGTTGTAAAACATGAGGTTGCAGTGGGCAGGGGTACTGGGGAAAGATGGCCCACCGGCTGGCCCACATTCCCCTTTAAGTCGTTCATAGAGATAGGGCCAGACAAGGCTTAGAGGAACAACCGAGAGTTCCCCGACAACCTTGTCACTGTTCATATTGTTACTATTCGACGGACAGTAACAATGCTATCCACTAAATCCACTTCCAAAAGGAGCACCACGTGCAGCATTCAGCAACCAAAGCTGATATGATCAGCGTGGGCTGGTCACAAGCAAATGTGAACACAAGCATTGCTGGGCAGGTCCAGGTCAAGGCCCAAGGGTATATAAAACGGCTTCACCCAACCCACCTTCTCTCCAGAGAACAAGCAAAGACATTCACCACACTATCTTATCCATTCCCAATTCATCATGCGCGTTTCTACTCTTGCTGTGGCGCTATGTGCCAGTACCGCGATGGCCGCACCAACGGAGACCCCCGACCTGCACAATATCCTACAAGCCTTCAATGCCTCCAAAATCGTGCAGGATGCCGGACCGGTACTCGAGTCCCTCCTAGTTACAGGCAACTGCAACATCCCTGGTTCGTTCCCTGTCGCACCATGATTGTGAGCTCAACCGAAGGCTAACACCTCCTGTCAAAGCTTGCTTTCAGCAACTCATTCCAGCTGTCAAGAGTTGTAGTGCTGCTATCGTTGGTGGAGGCTCAGACATTGCCTCTGACCTTCAGTGCGTGAGCAGCGCTGTCGCTGATTTGGTTCCTACCCAGGTATGTCCTACGCTTAGCCATGATCGGACGTCCTCTACCAATGCTAATTATAACTAGTCCAACAACTGTGCTGTCTGTGTCGGTGACGCTATCTCCTCCATTCGATCCCAGTTGGAGCATGGGTCTCAATCCCATTGAGCGCTTTGCTAAACAGCCTTGCGAATCAATGTCTTGTATGGTAGTTAGTTTAGCTAATCTATAATTCAAACTTGTCTGTCTATAGCTCTTCATGGGTAATGTCCCCCAGTACAACATGAGCGTTCTAGACAAAGATAGTTCGGCAGTGGCCAAATACCTAATATACTCATTGAGTTGCAGAGTTACGGACAATGTAATGCAATCGTACAAGGCACAGAAATCTGCCCTTAGGAACAGCTTCACTGTAGAAATCATAGATCAAGAATTAGATAACCGCAGTAGAATATTCCCAGTCAACCCAGGACAAGAAGACTAGCACCAGAAGACCATCCAACCTGCCGTCACGAAAAGTACCATAAAAGGGTCTACACAACCCATTCCGGTAAAGACCGAACGGCGCCACGAGGAGAAACCGCGCTAATATTCTGAGTCCCTGCCAATTTAGGTGTATATTCAACCCCGCAACGTAAACTAGGTTTGGCTAGTCTTGAAAAATAAATAGTTTTGGTAGAAATTTAAGATTCCTTAGGGCTGCATCGGAGAGATTGTTGCCCCGACTGTTACTTTTCTCCACTATTTTGTGGGGCCTGGCGACAACCCTAACCCTGTGGCCAGGGTTGATAAGGGGATGTGATCTGCATTCCTTCTAGGGATTTTTTGGCTGATCTGAGGAATTGTGAATACGATGGTAGGGTTGATTAATAACTCGGTAGAGCCTGGACATCGAGTGGTTTAAGCCATGGCTGATCAATATGTTGGTCTTTGGGGTAGAATCTTTTTGTGCCGGAGAGAAGAGGGTTGAGAACGGAATACATCTTATCTCGTTGCTGTTACTCTGAATGTGTTAATGATATGTGTATTCGAGTATAATGGCCATGACATGCTTATGCTATTACGTATGTTGGAAGCTGGCTCCTCAGTGTGAAAAGATGAAGGATTATGTGGACGCAACGCGATGCAAAGCAGGGATCAATTGAAGGTATAGATTAAATATAAGTTCCAAAGAAGAAAGAGATCACCGTACAACCAAACCCTGAAATTCACAACAAACCTTGTCCTGCTATAGGTTACTAGGGGAAAGCATCGAAACAGGGAAATTGTTTGTCGGTAGCCGAAGGCCTTCGAAAGACCCCCCTTGACTGTCAACATCCAACTGGAAGAGGAAGGATTCAGCGAGAGGATTTGTAGCTTTGAGGGTATGGATAACTGAACGGAAAAACTGGAAAGCAGAGTGGGCTTCTGTATTTTCAGGATCAAGCTTGAGATGCTGAATGTATACGCGTGCTGCCACATAGACACAGAATGACAAGAAAGGATTCACCTAAACCCCATCAGTGATTTACGAAGTGTTTCAACTCAGCAGTAGAAAGCTTACCTTGCTCATGTTTATAGGGCCAACCATCTTTATAATCTCCAGAATCCGTTGAGCCGCAGCACTGCACCTTAGCATGCTTTCAATAATGGGAAACTCTGATATGTTGTTCCACTCCGCTCTGTGGATCGCAGCTTGATGAAGGCATATAACGGCCGTGTGAAGGGCAATGTTACAGAAAATAATATTGGGATTGCCCATCCCATTGGGAAGACGTAGATGATTTGGCATTGACAGAGAAAATTGGAGGAGAATCTCGTCGCAAGATCTGTGCCGCTGCCAAAAGCCTCCAGTGCTGTAACTATCGTCATCTTGCGAGTGAGGGAGACGAAGATGGTTTGTAATTCGGCCGAAGATGCATGACACGAAGCCGATGCTTGCTAAAGGGGACAGTGTTGCCAATCCCTCACCCTTCAAAACGTCATTAAGACGTGCCGTTGGTTCTGACTTGCCAGCGATAAAGGCTTCCTCACTCGCGGGGAGATTTGTCATGATCTGCCCACCTTAATACGCAAACTCACTTTTGGGTACCAGTTAGGGAAGGCTTACCTCCGTCTCGTCGACCCCGACAGGCCATCCCGTTCCAATGACAGCAAATTTATCAATACAAAAGGTCGTCCAGAAGACCCTTCGTCGCTCTTCCTTCTCCACCCAATCGGTAGAAGGTATAAAGCACTGTTTCACCTGGGAATTCGGGCTGTCTAGCTGATGCAGCCCTAGCATAATCGCGAGCCTAGATGCCTTTCCACAGCTTAACCAAGCCCTCGGAAAGAACATCATCTTGTACTCGTATACAGTGATAAGCAGCCATGTCTGAGCATGTGCTAATGAGAGGATCCCTGCGCCATAGCCTTTCATCTCATCCACCTCGGCGTACTTGCGGGCTCTTTCGTAGAACGTTGTATGTAGATGATTATACCTTTCGCTGACTAGGGCTGCATGGCACCAGATCATGTATTGGAGACAAATCGGAGGTTGGGCATGGGCAGCATGATGCAACGCAGCCAAGTGCCTCTGATGATGTATAATCTGCATGTAAATATGCACATCTTCGAAGTAGATCCGGTTCCTGTATACATTAGCAGAATACCACTTGGAGACACGGGAATTGGGCGACGTGCAGCTCATCGATAACATCTCTATCTGGGAGAGGTTCCTCTAACCCTAAACTAATCATACCCATCCCAACGCTGGGTCCTGGATATGTCCCCTCGGTGGCGCTTGATGGCGAGGAGTCAGTTTCTGCCATCGAGTTTGGATGAGAGCTAGTATCGCTCATATTAGGTTGAGCGGCGCTATCTATCCATTGATCCAGAAGAATGGCAGAAGGGGTTTGATTCCCTGCAATGCTAGGCATATGGGTACTCAGCAGTGCCTCCACCTGTGCTGTTCAATGAGCGAGCAATATTAGTATGGATAACCCAAGTACATGATTTCGCCGATTCTAGTACCTACCTAATCGAGAACCTAAGACAGCCGTATATCCTCTCTTTGGGCCACTTTTCTTCCGCGTTGTTTCGTAGGCGCATGTCCGGTTATATTTAGAGCAAGCTCCACAGGTAGGCTTTTCCATATCACATTTAGACTTCATCCGCCGACAGGTCGTACAGGCATTCCACTTGTAGTTGGGATGGTAGGCTGTGTCATGGTCACTGTGCCCTGTAGTAGGACATTCCGATTGGGAGGGAGGATCCTCCGGACCAATGGATGGTTGACCTTTATGGCTTGCCATGGGCGCTGGCGGGAAGGGATCTGGAGAGCGGAGACGCGCACAGTTGCCAAGACGTGTAAGCTTCTAAGTGACCCCGTGAAAATTAGAATGTGAAAGATGGTGCGAAGCGGGGTGTTAGACTAGGTAGTCCATTGCCATGCCCATAGGTGGATTTGCAACTTCTCATATGAAAGACCCGAGGTAAGGGTATGCTTACTAAACAATCCGCCCCTGGGGAAGGTTCCAGGCCCTAACCCTAGAGCCAGGAATTGTTGTTGCTGAATCTTAGTGTGGCAAGAATCGCCCTAGTTTGCAGCTACTGGAAGAAAGGAAAAGATAATGCAAGCCAGAAAAGAAGCTGTGATAGTGGGTGATGGTTTATCATCTGGGGAATGCGTGGTCTCTCTATAGGAGGCTGCTAGGGTTAATCTAGTCACTGCCACGTATGGAACTGTATGCCTAGAGGCGCACTAAAACGCCGATCATCTAGTCCTATTACTATTTCTCCCTGAAAGGATATCTCACTACTAGTAATTTATATAGTATTTTATATTTGACAGGAGAAGTAGAAGAATATATTTAAATCTAGAATAGGACTCGTCAAATAGCCTACAGGTAGCCAGACTTTTGGTCAACCCGGTGGAACCCTTGCACTCATTACGGTAGTGTTCTTGTCCTTTTTATTCCACCAGTCTGGTATACTTACGGCATTTTTCCGTTTATTTTCCACAGGCAGGCAATTATTCTCTTGGTGGGAATGCACTCATATTATATCCTATACCTCATACAGCAGTAGTGGTATTATATCAGCTGTACTGTATTGCCTGCTGTGCGGGTGCCCTTATGAGAGTTAATCCTCTGTAGGCATTAATATTTTATAACGGGCCTGCTCTCATTCGTATATAATTTCTACAAGACTTTGGATGACAGAACGCCAGATAGTTGATTCTAAGGCACAGGGTGACCATCCGATGAAAAGGGGACATACCACACGGTATTATCCCATGTCATTGCCACGAACAGGGCCGTTTCATCCCGACTCAAAACCAGCCCATTCGGCGACGGCCCATTGGAGACGATCAACTGCAAATGTCCGCCAGGATACAGACGGAAGACTCTTCCCGTTGGGTCTTGAAGACCAGTCATCCCTTGATTAGTGCAGTATATGACGCCGTCGGCAGAGACAAGGAGGTCGCTTGGTCCTTTCAGGCGCTCGCCCTGGAATCATGCTACGGTGGTCTGCAGTTCCCTGCTGACGGGATCGAGCTCGAGTATTCTCTGCTTGTAATCGGCGATAATGGCCTTTGGTGATGTGGTTCCACACTAGTCCGTTTGGTTTTTCGCCATCGTACTCCGTGACAAGGGTACAATTTACATTGGAGTCGATGGAAAAGATCCGGCCGTATGGGATATCGGTGACAAAAAGGAGATCCAACTCGGAGGCGTATATTGGTCCTTCTAAAAGTGAGTCAAGCGGTTTCCCTCGTTTCTGGCTGAATTTTTTGAGAGGTGTAGACGACGAAATTCGCGTGGGAGGATTGTCCATTCGATGACCTGTACATTGGTAGGCAAGTTATTTTGTGCGTTGGCCATCGCTATGGTCAGACCCATATGATGAAGGATAGGGCTTTATTTTGGTGTTGTTGAACCCAAACACTAGTATGGGGGCGTCTTGTATATGCCGCTACTTGGGAGAGCGGAGCGCATCCGCACCGACGGCTTCCATCCGCAGACCATGAAAACAGCAATCCTACGCCGGATTCATGTTTATTTAAACCCGCATATTCTATTCTTTACACAAATGAAGTCGAAATTACTATCTATCTAGTTATTCTATAGACAACTGAGTTCTTCGCAATGACCCTTATCCACATCGGTGAGTTAGACCTCAAGCTTCCAGGACTGGCCCCCTTTTTCTAATCCACTCATTCAGTGCTGTTCAAGTTCCGCTCCGATGTCAGTGAGGAGCATAGGAAGACCTTTGTCACCGAATTGAAAAAGTTGAAGACACTCTCCTGCGTCAAAGCCGGAAGACTCATCGTCGGGGGCCCTAGTGTCACCGACCCTATCGAGCGCAGCAAAGGATTCCAGATCGCTCTTGTGAGCTATCACGAGAATCAAGCCGCTTTAGCTGAGTACCAGGCTAGTCAGGAGCATCACTGGTATGTTTTATCCTTGAGCGCGAATATTTGGGGATTGGTATGCTAAGTGTCTCCTTTTATTCTAGGGTGACTTCAACATACATGTTTCCGTATAAAGAGGATCTAGTGCGGTTTGATTTCGAGGTGGATCCGGAAGATGAATATATGTGCCAGTTTCCCTTGATGGTATAGAAATACTGAATTAAATTAAATTGTTTACATCGTGGTACTATTTGGTTATGTAAATACGAATGTACGTGGTAAACGGATACCCCGCTCAGGTTCTTTCTTTGCCTGGGGCATTGAGTCTGTGTTCAAAGGCATAGGAGGAGAGTGAGTATAGGGATACGTATATGTATCAGTGCATGGAGGTATACCGTTTAAATGCCGCTAAGGGCGGTAACTCCGTCTATAGATGGTTAGTTATAGATTAGGCATTTCCGTTATTAAGCTAAATATTCATACCTGCCATAATTCTTAAATACATCCATCGGATCAGCCGATAAACGGACCCTATCCGGTCGGTTCGGATCGACCCCGGTCCGATATGGCCCCAATAAAGAGTAGAGCAACCCCCAGCCAGACAAAAACTCATACAACATCTTCCGCAATCCTTATCTAATTAAAATAACAAAATGAATACCACACTGAACCATGTCCGCGATGTCTGGGATGTGCAGCGCGCCAACAGCCCCATCTACGCCCTCCTGCTAGACAATATCACAATCACCGAGGCCTCGCCGGGGACCATCCACGCTACTTTGCGCATAACCGAGAACCACACCAACTCCAAGGGGGGTCTACATGGAACGCTATCTGCATGTCTCGTCGATTGGGCGGCGGGCATGGCCATCGTGTCGCATGGCACCAGTTATACTGGCGTGAGCACTGATTTACATGTTTCGTATCTCTCGTCGGCGACCAAGGGGGAGGTTCTGGAAATTACAGGGCGGGCGCTGAAAGTTGGAGGAACGCTGGCGTTCGTGTCGGTGGAGATTGAGAAGGTGAAGGAAAACGGGGACCGTGTGATGGTTGCGACGGGGTCGCATACCAAATATGTACGCAAGAGGGACTGATTTTGCTGGATGTATAGATGATTGTGAAAGTGGGTTATTATAAGGATTTACTTATATACCGTCAAAAGCTCATAGGGAAAGAAAGGGCTAATTGGTTCGATCTGTGAGGTTCTATCTAGATAACTAGTAATATATTGCACAGTTTAGAGAAACTTTGAGCTTTTGTAGAGGAACTACTAGGTTAAAGAATAAATTATAGATTGGATTAAGTTATGTTTCGCACCTTATGTCTCTGATATATAGAGGCTAAGTTGGCTATCATGGTAACATGATGTTTGTTCTTCCTTTGCCTCCGGTTCCATATGATTCTCTCAGCTGTCCCTCGGATCTGGATCTGGTTTCGACATTGCTGTAGGCAGATCTGTACGGTCTGCGCAAGATATTACGGTTGCAGCAAATACAGAAGGATCGAATCTATAGGTAAGTTTATATTCTTTAAACCACTAGCTGAAGGGGTGGTACGGATCCTGCAACCCTTGTAGGCTGGAGTGGCTTTTCCCGCCGCAAGCATGGGCCGAGCTTAATGTTGACATTCAACATGATATGGGGATCCAAGTTAGTCGAAACAACCATCAAGCGAAGTCTCAATATCAGAGGACTCTCTCCTTAGTTCTCAAGATCTCTTTGGATTGGTGGTATACGAGATGCGACGCCACTGAATCGAGTAGATCTCTTGGGAGGGTTTCTTATCGGCAGATGACATGTACCGCAAACCAGCGGAGGTCTTTGACTCGTCTTCAGGAAGGGAAACGAGGCCTTCGGCAATGTTGATAGGGGCCGTTGGATACTGTTATCAATTTCGAACTGGGATATCACGGCCAGACGAATGCTCTCTTCTAACATCGAGTTTTACCGCAATGCCCACATAACACCCTTCGTATAACGGGGGTTTCATTCTTTATTGCCTTGATGGTGATCCCCGATGAGTTGTGTGGATTTTACTTTGCTAATACGCCCCAAAGAAATCCAGGAAAGTCTTAGCTAGAGCCTTGAGCGCAACCTGTGTATTTGTTCGTTCCTCTTTGTAACATAGTCTCGAGGATTCGGTCTGGACATTCCATTTCAACTCCCAATGAGGCACCTTCTGTGTAAGGTGATACTTCTTTCAATAACGGTCCAATCAGCGGGCAGTCGATTTGAACCTCGAAGATGAGAAGCCTCGCGACTCACATTGACTTTCGAAAGATAAAACATGGTTCCGAAGCAGGGCATAAGCAGTCTGGCGTGGGCTGGACCGACCAACTAACTTTAAAAGACCCGTCATGAATGTTCTGGCTTATCAAGTTCCATGGATCCCGAGACTTGCATACAGATCAGGTGACTTGCTTTTAACCCTCTATCAAACATCGGACAAAGTATATCTGGCTGCAAACGAATTGCTGGATGGTTAAGCGGATAAAGTGCCTAAGTAACCCTTGCCAGCCGTCGTAAGATGTTTCTACGGTTCGTAGAAAAGGTAGTTTCTGCACGAGTTCACAGTCGATCACTTTGACTGAACCCAGCCAATATTGCCACTGGTCTTCTACAAATCGATCATCTCCGAGTAAGCAGGCTGTCCAAGACCAGGTTGAAAAGTAAGACAGTGAGAGAAGCCCATAAATACCTTCATAAACCCGAAGATTCAAGTCCCACCACCCTCTAACCCACAACACCCACTCCATCCCAACCTCCCCAAAAAGACCAAGAGCAATCGCAACAATGTACGCCCTAACGCCCCCCAAACCCCCCTCAATTGTCTACACTATATTCGGCATCCAACAACACGCCAAAGACACCCCCTCCCCACTAAGCACCCAGCTTACTGCCCTCCTAACACCACACCTGCCCCCCGAAAACACCACAACCCTAACCCACCCAGGCCCGGGCCCCTTAACAACAACAATCCAACTAACCTACTGGCCCAGCACGGCCGACTACGAAAGATGGTGGCACAGCGACCCCGTAACGACCTTTTGGGACGCCCTCCCGGACGACGCAGGCATATACCGCGAGACCATCACCGTGGCATCTGACAGAACCCAGCACAGCACAAACAAGCCCTTGAACATTGGGATGGGTTGTCTGGGATCCTATACTTCCGTTCTGGATAAGTCCGGGTATTGGGGGTGTTACTATCACCGGATACCGGCGACGGCGTCTGCTACTGGTCCTGAAGGAAGGTTGCCTAGTCCGTTGAAGGGGGCGCCGAAGAAGACAGAGGCAACGGGGGGGATCAGACAGGGTCGGGTGCGTTTGACCCGTTTCCCCGAGAATCTCTGCTTCGTGGTCGAAGGGCAGGATCACTCGGATCTTACGACTGCGGAACGGGAAACGTGGTTTGAGAAGTTTGATGCGCCTGCTACGGGATGGTTGAGTGAGTTACAGTCTGCGGGTTCGGAAAAGGGGCTTCTGGACAAGCGAATGTGTTATGACCCGCGGAGTGGGAAGTTTCGGGATGCGGAGCCCGAGGCGTTCAGTTTTAATCGCAAGGTGCAGCTGTTTTACTTTCAGGATATGGAGGGTATGGAGCGGATGGGGAGGATGAGTAAAGTGCATGTGTTGCTTAGGAAGGAGTTTTTGAAGTCTTATGGGCCCGGCGGGGAGTTGGCTGGGGCGCGGGGATTCATTTGTGGGTGGAGACGAGTATTTTGAAAGCTGGGGGGTTGGATTGTGAGTATGTTGGGTGTTGGGATGGAACGGGGTTGATGGGTTATGAGGGCGATTTTGCTTAGAGTCCAGGGTGTAAAGCTTCGGAGTGGGGAAAGCGGTTGAATGGGGCGTGGTGTAGGTGATATAGGTATTTTGTACCGCTGTATCTTGAATATTCCAATTTACGCCTATCAACAAGAGCTCAGAAAAGAAAATATGCACATTGCGGTTCTCGCCAACATGGATCCCATGTCTCTATCAATACCACGGCAAACCTGTTCTACTGCGGAAATAGAATAAAAAAGAAAATGCTACTCCTCTAAAGTGAGGACAAACCACCAATTTATAGTCCCGAGACAAATGCCATCTATTTCTCCCTCGAAGTCTCTTCGTCACTGCTGGTGCCGAAGTAGCGCGCTAACTCACGGTCCAGATTATCGCCTGCCAATTTCGGCATCTGCAAACTCTGCTTCACAGGCGAGATGCCCTCAGCATTAGCGCTGGCGAAAACCACATCCAGCTCCTCAAGTGTTCGGCCTTTGGTTTCAGGGAAGAAGAGATAAACGCAGGGGATAAGTGCCGCATTGAAGACGGCGAAAATGATGTACGTCTGGTACCCTAAATTTGCAAAGGCCGGTGGCGTGATCATAACAATAAGGAAGTTGGACATCCAGTTGGAACTGGTGGACAGGGCGTTGGCCTGGATGCGAATGCGAAGGTTTGTGATCTCAGCGGGATACAGCCAGGTCATCCCCAACCAGCCAATAGCGAAGAATGAGTTGAAAACGAACAAAAACACAGTGGCCGTGACGCCATACTTTGTCTCGAGCCTGGGTGCTCCATTTTCCATGATTTCTCCCGTCGATACAGTACCAGCTAGAATTGCCATCGAGACCATCATCCCAAAGGCACCGATTATCATCAGCTTCCGTCGACCGGTCCGTTCGATGAGTGGTAGAGCTATGAGTGATGCCATGAAGTACTCGGTTCCATTACAGGCGGCCAAAAGACGTGCCATTTCTGGTCCGAATCCGAGAGAGTTTTCAAAGATAACAGTGGCGTAGTATGTGACTAAATTGATCCCGCACATCTGTTGGAAAAATTGAGAGATCATGGCCAAAGCAGAACGACGGAGGTTCTGCGACGGTCCGTTAGTGAACAGCTCGCGGTACTTGAAGCTACCGCCGCGACTCTGGACCTCCAACGCTTCATTGATGTTGCGTAGCTCTTCTTCAACCTCTGGATGGTCTTCTGACTTTCCGACAAGTCGAGCAGTGACATCGCGAGCCTCAGCATGGCGCCCCTGCATAGTGAGCCATCTAGGGGAATCGGGAAGATATAGCAAGCCGATCATGACAATAATAGTAAAGAAAGATTGGAACATCAGTGGGAACCTCCAGCGGACAGAGCCAGTCAAGAAGTAAAACCCATAATCCACCCAGTATGCGATCATAACACCAGCAGATATAAGAGCCCCAGAGAGCATGATCAGAACACCGCGCTGATGCGGTCGAGCACATTCAGACTGCCATGTTGGAATCGCTACTTCGATCAGCATTATTTTCTTAGAGGAAGACACCTTGGGAAAGACTCACTGGATGTTACCATGCCGTTGCCAATACCCCCAACGACACGGCCTGCCACAAATAAACCATAGTCAAAGCAGGCTGCTTGCATGATCGTTCCGACAATCATAATAGAAGAACCCCAGAATGTACTCGACTTTCTTCCCCAGCGTTCACCGTAAGCTAGAATTACGAGTGAACCCATCCAGCATCCGATCTGGTATATGGCGACTCCTGCTGCCTGAGTATTTGCATCGCCCGTGCAGTACGTGGGATGGGGAACGATATTAGTCGGATTATCTAGCCAACAAAGATCATTTGATTTGTCGCGAGGAGTCATGAGCGGGAGAACCTCCTGAAAGGAATCGAGTGTGAGGAGGGCACTCAGTACACCCTGATCGTAACCAAACATAAGGAACCCGCAGCTAGCGATGAATCCAATGGACCAGTTCAGGGCTCTACCATTGAGCTTTTCCCCACCAACTTTCCATTCGGGCAAGTCGCCCATCCGTCCGAAGAACTTGAAGAACTTGCTCCCAAAGCTCGCTCGGTCACGCTCATACCGTATACGTGCTTTCTTGTCCAGAGCGGCATGAGGTGATGAGCCGGATGAGTCTTGAATATGTTCAGAACTGGGGAACAATGTCTCCGAGTTCTTCTCATTTTCCGCCGGAAGTGACATGTTGGAGATGTGAATTGTAGTTGATTGTGAGTTTTACCCCGGACTGGTGGCCCCGGGAGACGTCTCCAGTTTTATAATCGGATATCCTCGACCAGAGTTTCACCACCACCTTGTTATGGGGGAAGCCGGGGCATGAGAATGACAGTATAATTTGGGTCCAATATTTTAAACCTCCGCTGTACTGTTGATTTTCATTGGTTCCTTCGCGCCCAGAGCCAGAGTCCTGTTCCGCCATGGCGGACTTGGCAAAAGGACGGCGGATTCGTCGCAGTAAAAGATCTGGAAGCCAGCCAAGCCTTGGCTCTCGCCCTTACAGCCCTGAGGTTACAAGATATGTGGGGTCCAAGGGCATGGCCGATGTCACTATGCCCGAAACCGAGGCTCAGGTGCCTTAATTGAAGGGCGAGAAGGTTCAGCCGAAGACAAAGATTGGGTCAATCAAAATGGCTCTTAAAGGCGACTGTGATTGGTATCTAGGAAATATTCGGAGATGAGACTGGCTAATTGACTAGATTGCCACAAGGCCCCCTTGAGCGGGAAATGATTGGTGAAACTGGTACTGTGCTGTGGCAAGATCTGGTAAAGCCCAAGGTCCCTTTGCATGCGGGAGTTCGTCTTATGTACACTGCAGAATCCTGTAAACAAGCTTAATTCCTTTGACCTCGAAGGAACAATGAGGTCATGCATCATAGGTGGCCGTCACAGGCAGTCATCTTTTCAGTCATCGTGTACCAAACCTGCTATTAGCCCTGACGCTGCTGCCAAGCCTCGGCATCTCGTCGGTGGAGAGGCCATAGAACTGTTGCCTAACATGGCGATTGAGGGCTGATTGCGGATATTATATCAAACAAGCACAGTAGTGCAGTGCCTTTGAGCTAGCAAATGTTGGTTTATGCTGCGATGAAAAGATATTGTGCCGGCTTAGAAATACTCTCGTTTGATACATTGTCTGTCGTACGCGGACAATTGGGACAACTTCACAAATCGGCAATTATATGGTCCGTTTATCTAATTGTGGATTATAGTAGTCTTCAACAATAAACGGCCCGTGCGAGAAAGTTGGGGAATCTGAGCTGGGCTTTCAATCACGTCCCCCACATTATCCCCATTTTGTCTCAGCCAAGCTGTAAATCTTTCTACCCATGTTCGGTCCCAGTCTCGTAAGAACCGGCCAGAAATGCCACACTTAAGTTCATAGTTAGCACCATGCTATGCAAGATAAACCCCAGCAGTGCCACCCTTGGCGTTGACGCAATGGGCCTATACCCACAGGTGTGACTTGAACCACTCGTCAAGGGGCACACAGAAGGCTTTTTAGTTGTGGTGCCCGGCTGTTAGACCTCCTCCTATTCGTGCGTGCGCAGAGCTGAGGAGCTCCATGGTGATGATCACAATCTTCTAGAACAGTATGATAATCTGATTCCATCGCTGAAGGCCACGCCAAGACAGAGTGTTTGTTCGAGAACTGTGATAGATCCCGACGATCTTCGAAAGAGCTGTGGTGATGATGATGACGAATGCTAATTGCGTGGTTTAGGAGAGAGCCATGACATGTTTCGTGGCATGTGGTAAAGTGTGCATATTCCGCATCTTCCGGTCTTGATATCTTCACCCACAAACTTTGGTAGCCCGGGCCCGACAAGAGAACAATAGTGCCCTCCCCCAACCAGAAAGGAATGAGATTGTATCACTAGAAATTCTTGCTCCACCGCACAACGCCTTTATTTCCGCTCACAGCCATGATATGAAATGTGCAGGATAGGGGAAAGAAGGGAAGCGTTCATTACTATACCCGATCAAAGAAAATATAGGGGAAGCCGTGACCCAACACAGAAGAAGCAAGGGTTAGGCAGGATCAAGGACAATGGTAATATTTAAAATCGCGATTCGTAATCATATGGGCCTCCTTCCATATATGAAATAGACCGGCAGATATAAATGGATGGATGGATCCCTCAACTCACGCTTGACCTTTGCCATTAAAATCTGGATCTCCTCGTGGCTCCACCCAAGGACGCGTGAAAAGAGAGCGGGTGTGTAAGAGTCAATGACCTGAAGCTCCTGGACGCCTTGGTATTTTCCGATCTCCTTTAATTTAGGGTCTTTAGGCCACGGTCCAATTGGGAGCTGTTATTTGCCGGTTAGTGACAATTGAGACCATACATATTATATACGTCAATATAGACACTACTAACCTTGCGGACCTCCTGGTAGACATCGACGAATCCGGCATCCTTTAGCTTATCCTTCCAGCCACCGACATTATCAACCGGTTTGCCAAATTTTCGTAAACCCTTGACAAGATTATCCATCCACTGCTTGGCATTTGGGGCCTTGTCTAACGATTCGTCATCGGAAAGAAAAGGCGAGGTGACTGCTTGCACTTCAAAGTATCCTCCAGGTGCTAGATGTTTGAATGCTTGCTTAAAGAACTTTACATCATCGCCTATACAGCCCTCCAGTTCACGAGCATGAATAAAGTCAAATGGTCTGGTATATAACCAATCACATTCGAAGTCATCGATCTCGAATGTGCAAGTTGGCGGAACCCTAACAATTACTACTGTTAAAAAGGTCCAGGCACGCTGGGGTAGTGCATACCATCTAGGTTGAATAGGGCTTAGGTCCGTTCCGATAACTTGTGCCGATGGATGCTCACTAGGGACACAATGTCAGCAATCGAACTCTGCGAGAGGTTTGTATGAATGCCGTGCCATGTGCATACTCAGCAAAATCTATTGCCCAGATACCGGTTCCAGTGCCGAGGTCCAGCACCCGCTGGACATCATTCCTGATTGGAGCAAGATAGAGACCGCCTCCGAGAAGCAGGCGATATACATGGTGGGCCAAGTCCATGCGATCTTGCTCCTCCTCATCATTCGGCTGTCCGGTGTTAGATATACCTGATGATACCTCAGGAAGTGACCAGAGACACATACTACCAAATATGTTCCTTCGCGAAATGCGTGGTAACGACGGCCATTCTAGCGTTGGAGTCAGCAACTCATGTTGCTGGCAGGATCGGCTGACCAACCTCGTACCTAGAGTGTCACCTTATCAGACCTGCCGTTATAGTTGGGATCAGTCATAGGCCACATACTTATAATTTAAAACACTGGAATTTAATGATGTGACAAAACTAGCTGTGTTTAAGCTAGAAATCTCGTCAGGCTTACAATCGATGCACGGTGAAACAATAACGGTTGCAGCTACTCACGAATCGTTATAGATAGAGTCTTCGAATGGCTCATCCTGGTGTATATCGGTGTCAGCCACTACACTCACCGCAACTTGCCTCAACCATGACTCCGGGTGGCATGAACTCACATCGACCTGCACAGGATCCATCGCTAGTATTTGTAACTCAGGAACGGCTAGCTGTTGCCGCTCATCCTGCCACAAGGCCATCGTGCCTGTAATGGCCTGGGGTCTGCGCTTTAAGAGGACAGAAAAAGGGTCATTAACAACAGGAATTATGCATACAGAGTGCAAAGACAGGGGTTTTGACAGTGTTAAACGTGCGACCGTTGAAACTTTTCCTCGCTCGCAGTGACAGTTGGCCCCTTCCCCACGCGGGATCTTCCAAGCCGGAGTGCGATTCCACATTAGTTGAGTTACACCGCGTGGCTTTTGTCTCGCCGAACAATCAGCGTTGCAGCCGATCCTTCCGCTAGTCTCTATATTCTTGTTGTTTTATAGGAGGTGGAGTTGCCTTGTCCACCAATCGCAGCGGAATCGGTGGGTTTTCTCCTTCATTGACCAACCGTACTGGAAGAATTCATGCAGGCTGGACGTCCAGACTAGGTAGAGAGATGCGTCTTGATCAAGAGAGTTGGAAACCCATCAAATCGTTAGGGAGACGCTAACGACCGTTGAGACCCGTCGTCCCGTGACTCCCCACCGGCTTACCGCTTGGTGCCCCAAAAGGCAACTAATTTGCGAATGACGGCCGGAATCCCCTTTGCCGAGCTACGACAACTTCCATGCCCCAGTCTTCGTCACCAGACAATCAATCGATCCACAGCCCTTCAAGGATGTTCGGAAACCCTTCGGCACGAATTTCCCCGCTGTCAGACTCAAGTGAACATCGATCTATTATCCATCCGGAAGTTTATCGTACAGCCTAATGCCACGCGAAATCAAGGAATTCGCATGAGGGCGACGATCTAGTCTACAAAGCGCCCGACAGAGTCAGCAGGCGTTGCGAGCTTTAGAGTTCAAGACCGGCCTCAATATCCCCCCCCTTTTCCTTTTTTTCCTTCTCTTTGTTTTGGCCTTCCGGTTACTCCCTTTTGCTGGTGGAATTCAGCTTTTACAAGACAAGGGCCTGGGCCAGTTCACTAGAGTCGCTTTATACGGTATGTACAATTATGCAATGTGGGCCCCGAGATTAGCGCTCGAGTGACGCAGAAGGCGGATAATGGTAACCGCAACCACATGCATGATGCGACTCACAACTTCGAGCCATTCCCCTGAAATGACCGATGGCCCGACACTTGCTTTGCTGGCAACTCCACCCCCCAAGCAATGCGACAGTCCCAGCGCAGATGTTCGTTGGTTATCGACGAAGGCCCTGCGTCCGTAGGATGCTGCACGCTAATAACGTCTCGCCAAACCATGTCACCAACGCCGCCTTCACCGAGCAGGATCCACCGTCGTGCAATTTCGGTCGCAACGACATCACCGTCTCGCTCGGCGTCCAGAGCAAGGAGAGCACTGCTGAGTATCCAGGCAAGGGTAAACATGACTCGTCGAGCATCCGCCAGAATGAACCGTGGCTCGCTGGTGGCTTTAACCCGAGAAAGGAAGCCAGACCATGTTTGTTTCAAAGCGCCAGCGAACTCAGGCGTCGAAATCAACGCCAACGTGCGGTCGAACCAGGCGGAGAAGACAGCCAGATTATCACTTTTGACAAGGAAGCGAACGAGCTCACTAGCCAGCACATTAGTGGTTCCCTCCCAAATTGAGTTCACCGCAGTGTTCCGTAGCAGTCGAGCAATGTTGAACTCCGGCTCGTCCGGTTCATCCATGTATCCAACCCCGCCCATTCCCTCTTGGCATTCTTGAATCCCTGCAATTGCGTTCTTGCTAATCACTGCTTTCGCGATGGCTGTCAAAGCCCGGAACACCACCTGAGCTTCCTTGCCCTTCGTGGGCAGGTGCGCCGCAGGAGTGGAGACCCCGTTATTTTCGACGACGCCCATGACAGCAACCGTGAAAAAGGCGAGATTCATCCCTCCCCGATGTTTCACCTCCAAGTCTGCTAGCAGGCTTAAGTGCATGGGAATGAGCCACAAGGGTTCGCCGACCGTTGTTCTGGCTTTAGCAAAGCTCTTGGCAATACTAATGGCACGTCGCCATGCAGCCAGCGACCCGATGAATGTATGAGTCCGAGTAATGTTGAGTAACGGTGCAATCGCCATCACACCACGGTCGACGGTGCCGACTAGGTGCGCGCGCATGTCTTTAAGTTCCAGCTCTGCCGTAGGCAATTCCTTGGTTCCCAACTTGTTCTTCAAACGATGGATTCGGACACCATTGGTGACCACTCGAGTCTTGCCGTCTGCCCCAACGATGGTCTTCCGCAGCGGCGCAAGGAACGTACTAAGCTTTCCCGACGGTGTCTTAGCAAGCATCAGGGCAATATTTGCATCGGTGGCGGAAGAAAAGAACTTGAACCCGCTGATCAGATAGTCACCCTCGTCGAGACCGTTGGAGGCCTTCGACTTATGTGACAAAGGCGAGTACGTAGCCCAAGTCTCTGTGTTTTGAACATCGCTGCCTCCTGCTCTTTCGGTCATCCACTGGCCGGAAGTCCAATAATCCTCCTTCGTGGAGATTAACTTCTGATACGCCGTCTGGAAGGGGTGATCTGGGGGTAGGCTCTTGCGCTCCTGGTTCAAAACAAGCGCGGCTCCATCAGACATACTAATGGGGCAAGAATAAAGCCCGGATGAGGGAGAATAGAGGTAGTTCCTATCTGCGGGTCAGGATCGGCGTTCAGAAAGCGACAGGCTAAATTAGGATAACTCACACAGCATACTGGACCAAACGTCTCTCCGCCCCGTAGGTCGGCTCATATCCCAGCGACACCACACTTGACCGGTTAGTGAATAGGTGGTTTGTGGAGGTACACAGACAACCTACCCGTGCCGAGCACCCCATTTACCCAGCTGCTTCCACCCTTCGCTCGTGATCAGTCGATCATAGTCATATCGCTGACCCCAGACATTGAATCCCTTCACATATGGCTGGTGTCTCTCAGCATCCGCGCTCCACTCCCGAATCTCGTCCGACACAGCTTCCTCGCCCAACTCCACCAGCTGTGATTGAGCTTGCTCCAATTTCTGCGATGGAAGGTACCCTGTGCTGGTTAGTTCATTCCTTAAATCCCACACAGTATGATGGTGGTTAGACGCACAGGAGAGAACCCGTTGAAGACTGGTGTCGGAAGTATATGTATTCTCCAGCCGCTCAGGCTTCGTGATATGTCCACGGTCCACAGTGGCGTGACGAGGTCCAGACTCCATGACGATACCAAAATTCTTAATATAGCGATATTGGCTTTACAAACGTGGCTGTGTGACGTTGGTGAAGTACAGTTTCACATCTTTGATATACACTAACGTGCCTCGGTGGGAGAGCGCGTGATTACCTCGGTTACGGCAGCCTGAGAGGAGGTGGCTCGAGGGCTAGGTTTCCCTTGCCCAACGCTCTCAAGTTCCACAAGTCCAGCATATCAGGTATTTCTTAAGACACTGGTTCTGTAACGATGAAAAGCTACGATAAACCGTCTGTCTCGTACCGTACCCTCTATCTATACCAGCAGGGCGTAGAGGAAACGAACGTCGATCATTACCTAGTCTGAGGACAAGGGCTGTGACCAATACAAATTGGCCCAATCAGCGACGTCTAGCAGACCACAGCACTTGGTCCCAATTACTACCTTTACCACTGACACAGCCATTGACCTCAAGACTGATGAAAATATGCGATAGTACGACGTCATATAAAGTCACGTGCACCTATACGCCTCCAACCAACGGTCGATCCACGTGACCTCGGAGACTTTCCCACAATCATTCGTCCGACTGCTGAATAATCCTCCGCGCTCTGACTAAGCTCACCGCCCGTCAATCGCCTGAAGTGTGCATCTTCAAAGCCCTGGAAAGATTCAAACCGTGGACAAGCCCCGTAGAAAGGAAGGGAACCACGATCGAACTAATGGAAAAAGCCCCAACCCACCGTCCAATCGGCACAGCACACGGCTTATCGGCAAAGGGGAAAAAGTCTAAAACTGACTAAGATTGGGTATCATGTCCAGAGACTCGGTATATTGCCGTGACAAGTCGCCTCGAAGTATACCCACTGCGGCGGGGGATTTGAAATCAAAGACTGTGGGGCACACTTCGAAGGCTTTCGATCAAGGTACAGAGTGTAGTATTTAAAGTGCTTACTTTCCATGTCAACATCCTTGTACTACAAGACCACATACATAATTATAATTACCTCCATACATACAAAATGCACACCCCCGACTACGTCGAGCCGGCTCAGGGGATCTCCTACTTCACTCCCGCCCAGAACCCCCCCGCCGGAACAGCAGCCAACCCCCAGACCAACGGCCAGAAGGTCCCTAAGCTCTTCCAGCCCTTCACCGTCCGCGGCGTCACCTTCCAGAACCGCCTGGGTGTAAGTCCTATCTATGCCACGCCACTCGTGTCTCAACCCCCCCACACTAACACAACAAACAGCTGGCCCCATTGTGCCAATACTCCGCCGAAGATGGCCACATGACCGATTGGCACGTCGCGCACCTGGGCGGAATTGCCCAGCGCGGCCCAGGACTGATGATGATCGAGGCCACAGCCGTGCAACCGGAGGGCCGCATCACGCCCCAGGACGTCGGACTCTGGAAAGACAGCCACATCGCGCCGATGAAGCGGGTCATTGAATTCGTGCACAGCCAGGGCCAGAAGATCGGCGTGCAGATCGCGCATGCAGGCCGGAAAGCCAGCACCATTCCGCCGTGGATGGCGGGTGCCGTCGTCGCGTCCGAGCAAGTGGGCGGATGGCCCGAGAACGTCAAGGGTCCTTCCGACATCCCCTTCGCTGACTCGTTCCCGCAGCCCAAGGCCATGACGAAGGCGGATATCGAGGAGTTCAAGGGCGCGTGGGTGGCAGCCTGTAAGCGGGCTATTGCCGCTGGCACGGATTTCATTGAGATTCATAATGCCCACGGGTATCTGCTGTCGAGTTTCCTGTCGCCTGCGGCCAATAACAGGTCCGATGAGTATGGCGGCTCGTTTGAGAATCGCATTCGTCTCCCCTTGGAAATCGCCCAGTTGACTCGCGACGCCGTCGGCCCTGATGTGCCCGTCTTCCTTCGTGTGTCGGCCTCCGATTGGCTCGAGGAGGTCCTCCCCGAGCAGAGCTTCAACGTCAACGAGACATCGAAGTTCGCCCAGGCGCTCGCGGCCCAGGGTGCCGTGGATCTGATCGACATTAGCTCCGGCGGTGTGCACGCCGCGCAGAAGGTCAAGTCCGGGCCCGGGTTCCAGGTTCCCTTCGCCGTGGCGGTGAAGAAGGCTGTGGGCGATAAGATGCTTGTTTCCGCCGTGGGTGCCATCACCAACGGTAAGCAGGCCAACCAGCTGCTTGAGGAGCAAGGCATCGACGTGGCTCTGGTCGGACGTGGATTCCAGAAGGACCCCGGCCTGGCTTGGACGTTCGCCCAGCACCTCGATACTGAGATCTCCATGGCGAACCAGATTCGCTGGGGCTTCACGAGACGTGGTGGTACTCCTTATATCGATCCGTCGGTTTACAAGTCGTCGGTCTTCGACTAGATTATGACGTGATGATTTAGAGGTATGACAAGATGTACATAGACTTAGACAGTATAATATCGATTATTATATACACCACTACACTGCTGGTTATATTGCACGAAATACTACGGACTACGCTAGCACGCCCCATAGTCAATCTCAGCACGCACAGTGTGGGGCTCCATTAGCAGGTTACATTCCATTCCAACCCTGCCGGTTAAATCAAGAACCAGCGGCTGCAAACAAGCATTATGCTCCACTGGGACAGTCTCCCAGACCAACACAGACAGACGTCAATCAGGCTTAAAAGTGCCTCCCAGGTATACCCCACACTGAACTTCGGAAATCAATCAACACACGAGCATTTTAAGACCGACAAAACTACAAAAGCGTATGCCCCGACCCAGGTATCCCTGGCAAGGCCTTGTCACCTGTACCTGACTGCTGACTAGTTTGCCTCTGCACCCCGATTGCTTTCCGGGTGTTGTTGCATGGATGTACCCATCAAAATTGAGAAGTCGGAACAATGAGAATAGATCAATCGTGAGTATGTCTGTGTGAGAGTGTGGGTTGTTCTACATGTTACTCGTATTGGACAACGATACCAGCCGTCTATATGCTAGACCGACCGTCGAAATAAAGTTGAAGCGAGGTTTACCCGTCCTCCATCGCTCTTTAAAAACCAAGTCTGTCGCTTGCGGAGGAAGCAAACATCATCGGGGCCCCACAACGCCCGCAGTCAGCGCGCTAAACGAGCGGTGTTTAGCGGACATTCGGATATAAGCGAGTAAAGCCGTGTCAGCAATCGACCGCGTCAAGATGGGCATTTCATTGGTGGGAGGGATATCGTTTCTATTGTATCACATTTGGTGTCATGGTATGATCTACGTCAAGTACCGATTGTGGACTGCGAGAGCCCGTATGTTGGGAAGAACTCTGGAAATATAAATATGCCCACGATCCCCCCCACTCTCGGGAGATAAACTCACACGAAAGAACATCAACCCTTTAGCATCAACCTCGTAGCAACCGACCCACCAACCTCCAACCCAAGAAACCAAAATGGTCAAAACACTCCCCTTCGCCGACCTCGAGGTGCCCACCCCAGGCTTTGGTGCGATGGGTCTGAGCTTCGGCCTGGGTAGCAACCTGTCCCTAGAGGAAGCCGAGCCCGTGCTGCTGAAAGCCATCGAACTGGGATGTACATTCTGGGATACAGCCGTGAGTGATCATCCAGCCTGTTTGGAATACTACCGATTGAGTCTAACCTGCGGAGCAAAGGTCGTCTATCAAGCAGGTGTGAACGAGAAGCTCCTCGGCGACTTCATCAGGAAACATAACGTCCGTGACAAAGTCTTCAGTCAGTTCACATCCCCGGGTCGTCTTATAAAATACCATCTAACATTCCACACACACCAGTTGCCTCCAAATGCGGCTTCAATGTTTTCGGTGGTGGCGGCGTCACCAATTCCGCCGCGCACATCAAGGAGTACATCGAGGGAACCATTGAACGGCTGGGTTTCACCCCGGATCTGTACTACTTGCATCGGATGGATCCCAGTAAGTGAAGGGTCCCCCGATTGTTAATCCACCCAACAAGCTAACGACATCAGACACCCCCCTGGAGGAGTCCATCCCGGCACTGGATGAAATCCGCAGAGCCGGCAAGACCAAGTACATCGGTCTCTCCGAGTGTTCGACCGCGACGCTCCGTAAAGCCAACTCCAGTCAGTCTTTTTTTTTTTCCCGTCTCATTCCCTTGATCTGGTAATTCTGACGGGAGGTCATAGTTGCCAAAATCGACGCCATCCAGGCCGAGTACTCCGCCTTCGAAACACTACACGAGACAGACGGTCTTATCGATACATGTCGAGAACTAAACGTGGCTTATGTGGCTTACAGCCCCCTGGGCCATGGGTGGCTCGTTGAAGACTTCCCATTCAAGACCCCGGACGACTTTGCTGAGGGTGACTTCCGCCGCACGAGTAGATCTCCCCAGTTCCGTTCCCATGCCAAACACACCTGCTAATATTTTCTGTGCCAGGCCCCAAGTTCCAAGGTGAGAATTTCTACAAGAACCGCGCAATTGTGGAGGAGATCAAGAAGCTCGCTGCTCGAAAGGGCTGCTCGATTAGTCAAATTGCGCTTGCTTGGGTCGCTGCGCAGGGCTTCATCGCGATCCCGGGCACGACGAAGGCTACTCGGTTGGAGCAGAATTGGGCTTCGAGGGAGATTGAGTTGACGGAGGAAGAGAAGCAAGAGATGAGGAAAATCATTGATGCTGCAAAGCCGCATGGCAACCGGTACGGCGCTGCGAACCAGGCTTTGGTAGGCCATTAGTGGTTGGATGATATTTCCCCGGTTTTGTATATAGATACAGCTCTATCATGATGTGAGAATTTGAGATGATATACAAACTTTAGATCAAATTTGACTCTTACACAGCATGTATACTATTGGCGAGGATAAGGCCTCCATGCACAGCAGGCGTAATCATCGTTAAAGCTGAAGCTCGTTTGTCTTAACGGTTGTGGTGCACCTCAAGTTGTGATACAAGCGAGGTAGCGTTACAGCCTTCCGTTGATCCTCTGTCTTGATAAACAACCCCCAATGTACAAGGTTCGGCAGGACTTAAGTTACATTACCACTAGTTACAATATTAACTGGACAATAAATATGTCTATAATAATTATAATTCCAGGGATCTATTCTTTGCAAAATTGTATTAAATAAAGAGGTGCTACGCAGCGTTTATATAACCAAAGAACAGGGATTTTGGATGTTGGTAGACATCTTGGATTATATCAAGCAACTAATGTTCTACAGCAAGGAGACAGAGA
Source organism: Aspergillus bombycis (assembly GCF_001792695.1). NCBI lineage: Eukaryota > Fungi > Ascomycota > Eurotiomycetes > Eurotiales > Aspergillaceae > Aspergillus > Aspergillus bombycis. Next base: position 377,628 of record NW_019170004.1, on the reverse strand, counting down.
AGATTTGTTGGTGGTCACAGCAAGTGCTTGATGGGCTGAAAGATCAACTTTTAAGCCAGTGGTATAGTGGCGTCTTTGTTCTACTTCTGCAGATCTTATGAAGACAAGACAGGTAAACAGTATCGGTACTGGATAGTAAATAACAGCATCTAAAATATTAAATATAGTTAATATGCAAGAATAATAGTAAGAGACAAAGAATAATCTTATAATATTCATGGTTGATTATCTAACATATCGAGAGAAGCGCCTTATAAAAGTGAAGGCATTTTTGTCCACTAAATCCTCATCCTTCACTAAGCTGTACCAGGTGTACAAGGCATCCGTGATGGGTTTCGGGTGCTCGGGTCTCGGCTGTGCGAAGAACCCCATTTTCCTTTGTAGTCCCATCTTATACAATCGCCATTCATCCCAGAAAGCGACGCCCAACCCTCGAAAAACTCGGAGATTGCAATGAAATAACGGGCTATCAGGGTTCACACGACAACTAGAACGAAGCAAACGAAAGGTTTCCATTCCAGGGCCGGCGTACTTTGCAAACCCAGGGCCCCTCCCCCACGAGCGATCAACCTTGTTCCCGAGATCATTTAGGTCCACCGGGTCTGGTAATGCCCAGCAGGAATTGGTAATAAGGTCGTCCGGGGACGGCAGCTCAATCAGCCATGGGTAGTAAGAGCTGAGTTGGATGGGCGTCTTGCGTGACAGGCATCTCATACATTGAGTGATGGTGAGATGCTCATCTTCGTGCCAATTCATCTGATTGGAAAATACCAGAAATGTGCCAGTGTATCGACCTACTTTCTTGGAGGACCAGGCCCAGCGCGTTGTTGCCGCTCTGTAAATATATGAGTAAAGCTCGAATGCCCAGAGAGCGCGATGAAGCCAAAATTGCTCGACAAAGGACGGATGGTGGATAGCATCAGGCGAAAACGGCATTGTCAATCGCACTGGTACATTGAAGCAAAGCCAGTCATGTATCTCGTCCTCGTTCACATTGGGGCGGGCTGGTTTGGCCTTTTTGATCTCCTCGATGAATGAGTCGTAACAGACACAAGCAAGACGATGGACCTTAGCAGCTGATTTGATCGCCTGTCGAATAGGGGTCGAGCACTCCAGTGACCAAAAGATGGACTTCATGACTGGTGGCATTGGGTCCCAATCCTTGTCTTGCAGGAATTTCTGTAATGTGCGCGGCCCAATGGCTGCAGCCTGGATGGCTACCACCAGTCGAAATTTATGGCCATTGAACCCTGATGTCATGGAACACGAGGCCAGGACTGCCTCGGTAATGCTGGGATAGTAAGTCTCGAAGACCTCGTTGGCCTTTGATGAGATTTGCAGTAGCCCATCTAAGCCTGTGAAGTCCCAACAAGACTCGAGAATCTGGAGGATGATCTCTGCCGGCAGCTTTTGAAAAGGGTCTATCATTTTGTGTTGGCTATTTCAGAAAGGAAAAAAGAAACAAAACATAACTGAGTATACAAGAGGAAGGTGATAGTGCTTGACGAGCGAGGTGGACGCCTCCTTTAATACTGTGGAGAGTTAAGGCTGTCTACGATGAAACCCGGTTGGTGCCAAGCCTGGTGGGTTTGATACTAAATAAACTAAAGAAACCGTAGTCACGGCAGGCTACTTCGATCGGGCTAGAGAGATTTAGTCTTCCGAAAGTAGCCTTACTAGGGATCGTAGCGTAGGATTAGCCCTACTAGTAGTCCTTCAGATGATTTGCAGCCCCGTATACTCCGTAGTAAGAATCCACATAATTCATCCAGCAGGCATATTCACACACAATGCAATTGGTATTATTTTGCGCCCAATCATATGGGGACCACCCTGTAGCAAACTCAGCCAAGGTATCAAGCCTTCCCTTTCCCCTTCCCTTTCCCTTTTCCTTTTCCTTTCCCTTTGCCGGAGAACGGTTCAATTTCGAAGACGGCATTGTACCAGTCTTTACCTATCCCCCTACCTTTGAAAACAGTCACCGATTTAACTGTCTTCACACCTAATTGCTCTTTGTGGTCGATAAGCCACCAGGCCACCCCGGCACCATTGGGCGTAGCGAGAATGGCCTTGCCTTCATCTGTGGTCATGTCAAACGTAGTACCCGGCCATCCCTCGATCGTTTCCCCCTTTCTTTGAAGGGCGGTATCGATCGTGGCAATGGTGAGATCATTGATAATGTGGAAGCGAAACATATACTTGATGTTTTTAACCTCCTTGGTAGTTCGCGCCAGCTGGTCCCAAGCCAGGAAAGTAACGTCCGACCATTTGGTGATCGGAGGCTGTCTTTGACCGTCCGAATTTGGGTTACGTTTGTCATCCTTCGTCTGTTCCCAAGGACTCCAGTTCTCCTCCGCAATCATGAATCCTTTCGCTGGGTTCATCACGCTTCGATACAAGCCGTATGTAGCCTTGGGAACACCTCCTTGTCAGTTATGAATGATAATACCTGCAAGAGTTTGCTCTGTTGCGCAAAGTACATACAGCTTTATTAATTCCGTCTTCCTCCCAGTCTCGATCCTGCTCCCAAATGTCGCCTTTATTCGGAGGGAGCTTCGTTGGCAAACCAAGTGCACTAAGTGCATCCCCCAGTACTTCTAAGGACTCTGTGGTTCCGCTATTCCCAACAGCGTATGGTTTACTTGTCCAGTATTGCCCCATCTTTCTGAAGGAACCTAAGTCCCTTTGGGGATAGTCAAGGCTCTCGCTGTTGGAAAGATGGCAAGCCCCTTTGCGTATGAGCTCCTCGAAGGTAGGAGGGGGCTTTCCATCGCGCTTGTGAAGGGATACATTCTTGTAATCCGACAGAAGGAAATCTGCAGAAGGAAACGTTTCCCCGGGGACTAGAGAAGGAATATAGCGAGCCGAGACATGACCGAGATGGACCACAAGGGTCGACCAGACAGAGATAAAGAACAGGAAAAGGCGCGATATACTCGCCATTTTCGCAGAGGCAATTTGCTGAAATGCGCAAGCTATTGAATAGCTATCTGAGTAGCAATACCATATCTATCATGCTTTGGCTGGGTATTTATATGGCCTACGAACCATCTCACGTGGGTCAATTCTTGTTTCGTCCCGTAGCTCCCAGTCCCCCCTGGATTGGTTTTATCAATATCCTAATGCCTCTATCATCGTTTCTCTGCCAAGGTGGAGGAGAATACTAACAGGGAACATGAAAGACTGGCTCGACTCGTGCACTCTCATGTAACTTATTGCCTCACCAACCCGCTCCGATTAGCACCATAGAGGAATGGCTATCGGCCCTAACGCGTGCTAACAAGGAGTTAATTATTTGTTCTTTGCCCATTTCTGTCCATCTAGACGAGCAGTATGGACTGCTAGAACCAAAACGTTGAACTGCACAAGTGGACGGTGAGTTAGGGAACTTGTTTCGGGGCCAAAGTAGGGCTCCCGTGACTAATACTGCAGGGGTCTTTTAAATGACAGTGAAACAGAATTTCTAAGGCATAATTATACAGGTTCATTACTACAGCATCAAGTGAGGCATATCATTGGTACGGATGGCTGCGCTTGTGCTGTGGGGCGGACAAAAAATTCATTGCGGCGCTCTAGGGCATATAGTTCACTAGCTTTAGGTACTACTTGAATAAACGGGGTAGGGTTACCACGCTGTGTCCGAATGGCATATTGTGAGCGCATGCCGTGTTCCTCTTCGCCTCCTGCCTACTCGTAATACATACTACAAGATTCATTATAGCTATGCAGATACTATATGCTGACCGCAATTTTGAACCCTACAAATGCCAAGAGAGCACTGCACGGTGCAGGATCATCGAACAGGCGTTCATCACCCGAGGAGCTTAACGATCCACGGGCAATTTCCGCTTTCTTGGCATTCATCGATTCATCTCCGAGCGAGGTTACATGGCCCTGAAGTAGTTCATGCTAGTTCTTCCTCCCGGTGGAACAGCCATGGCCGATGGGTCTTAGCTTCTCTATGCTTTTCTCTATACCTGACTCGGTCTCAAATGACCTGATGAAATGCCTCATCCAACCTGGCCTAGATACCCGCCTGGCAGTTAAGGTAGTACTGTAGTAGAGCTTTTCATCTGTCCAGCTGTGGGCTGCCCGATTCGAGTGACAATGAATATCCACAGGAGTTGAAATAACGAACCAACATCGTAGCGCAGTCTTAGTCTTGTTGCCCAACATGATCTCAAATTCCTCTTCCGGCCGAGGATGACAATATCCAAGATTAGGGGGAAGCGTATCTGTGAAGCTGAGAGAGGGATCCTGAAAATATAAAGGTAGCTCAGTTCCTTCAGAATTCATGATATATGAACCGCGTCGTCATTCATTCATTCAAAACAAAAGTCCCAACCAGGCAAGCAAAAGCATGTCGGCAACCGCCTAAAGTCATTCTCTATATTTCTTGTCCTTACTTCGTTTCCTATTCTCATTGAAGGCCTTTGACTACATTTTGCTTCAATGCAGTATCTGATTTCAGGCGGCATGGGCCGTCTTGTCCTCTTGATTGGACTGTTTACTTTTCTTCCTCAAGCGTATGCCAGAGCCGTATTCGCCCATTTCATGGTAAATAAATTGGCAATTCCGTGACCTGTATCTCTCAATGTTCTCTAACTTGCATGTTCAGGTGGGTAATACCGAACGTTATGAGGTGTCCGACTGGAAGCATGATATCACCCTCGCACAAGAGGCGCATATTGATGCTTTCGCTCTCAACATGGCCCATAACGAGGCAACGAATGAACGGTCTGTTAGGAATGCCTTCCAGGCAGCCGAGAGCCTTGGATTTCAGTTGTTCTTCTCTTTCGATTACGCCGGAAATGGGCCATGGCCGCAATCAGAGGTCATCGCGATGCTTCAAAAGTACTCCTCCAGTTCGGCCCATTACCGTTACCAGGGCAAGCCTTTTGTGTCCACCTTTGAGGGGCCTGGCAATGCCGAAGACTGGATTGCCATAAAGGCTGCTACTGGCTGCTTCTTTGTCCCTGACTGGTCTTCGCTGGGCGCTAAGCCGGCTCTTCAACTTGCAGGGGGCGTGGCAGATGGCTTGTTCTCGTGGGCAGCCTGGCCCACCGGGTTGGGACGAATGAATACCTACGTTGACGCATCGTATATCCAGTACTTGGAGGAGTCAGGGAAGCCATATATGATGCCAGCCTCTCCGTGGTTTTATACCAATATGCCTGGGTATGACAAGAACTGGCTTTGGCACTCGGACTCTCTCTGGTACGATCGCTGGGTGGAAATTGCCTATCTACAACCGGAGTGGGTCGAGATAATCTCCTGGAACGACTACGGCGAGTCGCATTATATTGGTCCCCTCAACGACAAGGCATACGTGGCGTTTCTCACAGGGAGGGCGCCCTATAACTACGTGCTCGATATGCCTCATGATGGATGGCGGACACAGCTCCCGTATCTCATTGATTTGTATAAGACGGGGACATCGTCGGTGACAAAGGAGAACTTGGTCGTCTGGTATCGCACCAACCCCCGAACTACCTGTTCTGGTGGAGGCACAACAGGAAATACGGCAAGTCAACTCCAGATCGAGTACGACGCGTACACCTTGGTGGACGACAAAGTCTTTTTCTCCGCACTACTCGGCTCTAATGCAACCATTACCGTCAGTATCGGCGGCCTTGAATATGACGGCCGCTGGGAGTTTGAGCCAGATGGCGGTGTCGGCATCTACCATGGCAGCTTCCCCTTCAATCTGCATCTGATTGGCGAGGTAATAGTCACTATCTCGCGAAATAGCAAAGATGTGCTTACTGTCAAAGGCAAGGCCATCTCAGACACGTGCGTCAGTGGCCTGGCCAATTTTAATCCGTGGGTGGGATCTGCCACTGCTGGATCAACTATCAAAGCTGTATCACCGAAGCTGAAGCTCTCCGAACAAACTTGTATCAAAGGGTCCGGAGCTGGAAACTTCGCCGGTCTGTGCCAGTTCACTTGCAAGTATGGATATTGTCCGGTAGGCGCATGTTATTGCACTGCGATGGGTGCCGAAAAGAAGAAGCCAAAAGCCACAGGCAAGAAAGGATATCCCAAAAATGGCGATGCCAATTACGGAGGGCTTTGCTCGTTCGCTTGCAACCTTGGGTACTGTCCCGAATCAGCGTGCTCAGACACACCGTCGCCACCATATATTCCGCCCAGCTCCCCGTTTGCCGCCCGTGCTTGCACAGGGGGCGAGAGTGAGCATGGAGAAAAGTATGCCGGGCTGTGCAGTTTTGCCTGTGCTTATGGCTATTGCCCTATTAGCACCTGCTGGTGCGCTACAGTAGGTGATTTGAACGTTCCACCACCCCCATCCGATGTCAAAGGCGTCCCAGACACCAGTGATGCAGATGAGTATGAACTGCTCAAAGGGCTCTGCAATTTCGCGTGTAGTCGAGACTATTGCCCTCCAGGTGCCTGCAGACTGGCCTCTGAAGGTGATGATGAGTATGACGATGACGATGGCGACGATGACCGGCCAACAGAGATTATCGTGGATGGATCGATCTGGCAGGACGCAAACCCAGCAGTCAGCTGCGGCTCAGACTGCATTCTCGTGCTCCCTCCAGTTACCCTCCCAAGCCCGACAGTCATCACATTCGATAATGACCAAGGGGGCTACCAAACCACGTTGAACGTGGCATGGGAGGTTCCTGTCACTACCACATTGCCGGATGGCCAAGTGGTAACTACTTCGAGTATTAGCCATATTCTGCAAGAGACCAGGATTTCCGTCCCTCCGAGTAAGTCATTCCCCTGTTCTACACACATTCTATGAAGTGAAATGCACTCACTAACTTGATCGATACCTTAGCCACGGTTAGTGTCTTGCCGTTGTGGCCGGTAACAATCACGAGCCCAACTCCTACGACAACCATTTATCCTATGTATCGTATTCCTCCGCAGACAATCGTTATTACGGATGACCCGAACCCCCTGTCGGAGGAGGGCGTCTCGCATCCACCAGTGACACGAGATATTACCATCCCGCCTTACCCCTGGGTATCTGAATCAGCCCGAGACACCAAAATTCCGCCTGTCACGTTTACTTCGGCTTCAGACAGCAGCAATGGTCCAAAATGCACCAACCGTGCCCGATGTGGCTCCGGATGCCATTCTAGATCCTTCTGTGGAGATGGCCCATGTCTCATCGGCTGCGGTGGCGGAGGCTTCGCTGCCTCGAACGACCCAAAACCGCTCCCGAACCCTCATCCGGGCCCTAGCCACAACAAAAACGACGACCCTGAGGACGACGACGACGATTCCCAGACATGTACAACGACAGCAACCGTCACTGATGTCTGGGTCTCATGCTCGACCATCAATCCCTCCTCCACTTCCTGCACCACCACTAGTAGTCATGTCCACACCGGCTGCCGCGCCACGGCCTCGGCCACTACCACCGGTGTCAGTGATACCTGCCTCCTGAACTCTCGAGACGAAGACCAAGGTTCCGATGGTGGTGCTGGGTCTGGTCTCATAACCACCATTGATGACCGCAAGTCCACGGCTACCTCAGCAACAAAGACGACCGCCACCCCAAAGCCAATCCCGACCAGGAGCGTCCAGCAGGGCGTCCTAACATGCCGGTCGGACATTGACAACTATCCCCAAGGCGATTCACGATATTATGCTACTTTGACTGATATCAGCACCGCCGCTCAGCAAATGTGCGAGGGTTTATTTACTGACTTCAACGACGGGGTCCAGTTTACTTCGGTGAAGGGCATTGGAGAGCGCAATACCTGGTCGCTTGTGATGCAGTACACGAAGGGAAGCGGCTGTCCTGCGGCCCCCAACTTTAAAGCCAAAAAGCATCAGGCGGCCATTGATACCTGCACCGAGAATCTGAACGTCATCATCAATAACTGTGAGTAGTATCTTTCCTTTTCCCTTTCAGCTAGCTTGCCATGATGACGCTAATGAACAATAGGTGACGTTGCAGCAAATGGTCATGACTACTGGAAGAGAGGAGGCAAGTTTGTGCGAGACTGTATGAGATACGAATTCTCAAAGACAGGTGGGCAACAATAGATGCATGATCCACCGGGTTTTTGTCCAGAGCTGCTACCTTTGGATCGAGAAAATCATTTTTGTATAATTATTTATATCCCAATAATATGACCGAATTACGTATTATGTCAAGTTTAGCGTCCATCTAGGGCCGTTAGCTATAACAGGCACATCCTCCCACAGCGTAGGAGCATGTGCCTGTCATCTGTATGCTCATTCTGGTTCCTTTCCTCGCCCGAACCGCCTATCCGCGCTAGGGCCTTTGCGCTGTGCCCTCCTCGGTATTCTGTATCTATTGGGCGTCATCTAGACACGCCTTAGATAGCTGTTCTAGGCCCCTAAAACCATCTCCCGAGACCCTAACTGGTTCCTCCGCCACTTCCCCTGGGAAACAACCAATATCTGTTGCTGCTCAGACGACTATTAGAGCTTTTGTAGCTAGCTCTCTGATCCCTCAAGAGGCGACTTTCTGAAGCTATCTTTTGTTGTCTAGGTGGTAGAGCTCTTGCCTCGATAAGAGTTTTATATAAACTCTTGCTCGGGTGAACCTATTGTTTCTACTCAGTTAGTAAATGACCTGCTGTGCCCCGTGGGACGTGGTATCTCTAACATCTATGTGAGTCCCAGGCCCTTATTTCACCTGCAGCAGTCTTGGCAGCCCGATCAGCTCTCTTACTATCTAGTAATATCTTGACGGCTAGGGGACATATCGAATAGATACCTGACATCTCCCAGCCGTCGGGCTGTGTGCTGCAATCTGCTAGAAAAGACTACCGCACCCAGCGACGGATATATATCCGTCTAGGACAAGTATTAGTTCCAGCATGCGTCTCACTAGCCTTGCAGAACGAATCCACATGATGAAACCCTCATCTTACACCCCATAGTTAGGGCTCCGGCTCCGGCTCCCACTAGCAGCTGTTGATCCCAAGCTTGATAAACCTGCACCTCCTGTATCAGACAGGTCACTGCATCTGTTCCACCTTTAGGTTTTTTTTTTTTTGTTTTGCGGCTTCCCATTTGGCCCTGGATGTAGGTCTAGTTCTTTAAAGTTTTTAGTACTGACTCCTGATAGTGAAGATACCGGGGTGTCTTTATTAGAGATCTACTTACGAAATACTCTTTATCGTTAAATCCTTTTTTCTATTTCTCTACTAACCATAACAATATCGATTAACTACTTGTATGTCAATTCCTATAGTTAACTCTTATATGCTACTTATACTTTTATACACAGAGTTTCTTAAGCCGGTACTCTTAATAACCATAACTATAGAAGACTTGCAGAATATACTCATACAGTTGTAGACCAAAATCTGTCTAGGGTCTATATTTCTAATCTATAGATAGTCTATATCTATAACCCCGTCATAGCAAATTCATCCCAAAACCTAAACTGTACATGAATGCATATCAAAAGAGTATATCGCCAGAAATTACAACAAACAAAGATATTAAAGCTTGCTCTTAGGTGCGCTGTTCTTCAGCACGTTCTCATTCCATGGGTAGGGGTCGAATACCAGGTCGTTGACCGGGTTCTGGCAGGCACGGCGGAAGAGGTCTGGGTAGACTTCACCATCATAGCGGCCCAGACTGCTGTCGAGCTGCCAGTCAGGGAACTTCCAGGCATCGACCAGACGGACTGCATGGGGGCGGATCTCATCCAAAAGCTTCATCACAGCGTTCGACTGTGCGAGCGAGATCTGGCGGGTGGTGACGGCACTGGACGAGAAGAATTCACCGGCCTCACGCTCCAGAGTGTGCAGGGCGTACAGGCGGAAGAGCTTGTGCATCAAGGACAGAGTCTCGGGGTCCAGCTCGGATGTGAGCTGGGGCGAAGTGACCGCTTCGTAGAAGTTCTTAACAACCAGGTACTGCGAGTGCGCGGTCGACAGGCGCCAGAAGTCGACCAGCAGGCTGTTCCAGGACCGCTTCTCAACGTCTCGGCGCTTCAGGGCCTCGAAGGTGAGATGTGCGGTACGCCAGGCAAAGGCGGCAACGATGTCCTTGTCCTCTTCCAGGATGTCAAAAGAAGCACCCTTCTCCCGACGAGAGAGATATGTCTGCAGAATCTGGGATGTGTCGTTGTTCGTTCCCTTGCCGGCAAGGACGGCGCGTGCGGATTTCAAAAGCTAGAAGAGTCAGCACGTGAACTTGACCAAAGAGCAATGGCTAGCGACTTACATATCTTGCAACCTGTTGTGTCAACATATAGTTGTCACCCTCCCAAGTCAACGTGGAAGGTAGTCCGCATACCACGGTCCAATGCCGCTGTAGTTGCTGTACCCGTGACCACCACAGGCCCGACGACACACCTCGAGACCCTCTCCGGCAGTGGTACTCGCGAGTGCCTTCAGACCGCAGGAAGTGGCGTGGAGGTCTGCCAGCAGGTCTGCACCGGCCCTCAACTGCTCAGGGCCTGCGCCTCTCTTGTCCTGACCAGCCTCAACAGCGCCCTTCATCCGCTTCTGGTTCTCCTCATAAAGCCGCATCATACCGCGACCGGTAAAGTGGAGTGCATACATGGAAGCGAGCAAAGGAAGGAGACGGACCTGGACCATCTTGTAGTTGAGGACTTGGTTTTCTCCCGCGTCTTTACCGCCATCACGGTCCTGGAACTGCCGACGGACGGCGCAATAACGGGTGGCGATGGTCACGCCACGAGCCAACACACTACCGGCCTGCAGCACGATATTGGAGCGGACCCAGGTCATAGTACCGTATAAGAGAGAGTGAGATGCCGGGCGCATATACTTGTTGGTCTCCTTATCGACGCGCGAGAAACGGGCCAGCATGTTAACGTGGGGAATCTTGACCTTGTTGAACAGGAGGAAACCATTGTCCATCGTGCTGGTTCAGTCAGTATCCTGCTGATGCGAGGAAGAACTATACATGGAAAAGGTACCACTCACTTATAACCGAACTTAGGACCAATGTCTCCGACGTAGACATTCTCCAGAGGTTGGTGGGTTTGCATATCACGGATCTGGACAACGAATGGGTGGGGGCCATAGTTCTTGCCTCCGACGTACAACTGAGCCATGACTACGGCGTGGTTGGCAGTGCGACCCAGTGAGCCGATCCACCACTTCGAAGCAGTCAGGGTAGGCGAGTGCATTGTGAAAGTCTTGTCGTCAGGGTTCCATGTGGCAGTTGTTTCCAAGCCACGGACGTTGGAACCATGGCCCAATTCCGTCTGTGCGTAACATCCAATGATCTCGTATTTCGCAGCCGGTTCGAGGAAGAGCTTCTTTTGCTCAGGGGTGGTCTGTTCCCGCAAAGTGACCTAATTGAAGGTCTGTTAGCGGTCGGACGTCGGCTAGTATCGGATGGTAGCGTTGCAGTGTGTAACTCACCAAGAACATACTGGCATGGAGACCATAAGGAGTCGGCTCCGACAAGAGGTCGTTGGCCATGTAGTAGTCATCCTGAGACCACTTGTGTTGCACTGCCAATTGCTGCAGGCGCTTCGCCTTGCCCAACGCTCTTTGGATCTTCTCCGTGCGGCCCAAGGTGTAGTTCTCTGATTTATCAAACACCTTTTCGGACTCCAAGATGGACAGAATATGCTGTTGTCGGTCCAATGCCTCCTTGGTGTGTAATAATTCGGCCAACTTGTCAACATCAACGTTGGACTGGGCGCGCTCCTGGGCGAGGAGCTCGGAGCCTTGCGGGCCAGCCGGCTTCAACGCCTGGACCCAGGCGGGAGGAGGAGAGGGCATGGTGTGAGAATTGTATGGGAAATGAACGATGGCTGAATGGGAGGAGTGAATGAGAATTCTAGGGGAAACCAATCTGGGCACAAAGATGGGGGAGGGGGCGAAGTGGATGACTTATAGGAAGAAGACTCCACGGGGAAAATGCCCCAGAACCTTGACAAAGAGCAAAATGGCCGAGGGTGAACGTCGCGCTTGCCCAATGGGGCAGAAGCCTCGGCTGTTCGTGGTCTGTGGGTGGCCTTGCTGCCTTACTTCACCGGCAAGAGGCAAACCCTCCCAAGGCATTTCGGACAGGTCAGTAACCGTAACTTTCTCGGCCGACGAGCCATCGGAATTCACGATACCGAGCCATCTTTTAGGCCTGTCGATACCTACCAGGGATGTAACACTAAGGCAACTTAACTGGTTCTGCGTACAGGGGTCTGTCCCGAAATCGGCAGGGCCTGCAGCAGTTCAACAGCGATCAAAGTCTGAGCGTATATAATGATTGGCCTGCCCTGCTGAAACTTGTTATCTGATAACGATCAGTTGCAGGGTCAGCGCGAGTATCTACCGGAGTATCTACATCGGACACACTTCACACCCGATCTCTATCTGGTCATATAGTATAAGATCGGAGAACAAAAAGACGGGGCGATACAGTTTGATCGCAGCCATCAATCTTTTAAACCCCAGCAGCACGTCAAAAACTTCCCCATACGCTGGGAGATCCACATTGCGTGGCGCAAGGCACGTGACTAGACCGATCTGAACTGGCGAGAGGTCATCCCAGTCCAGTCGGCGTAGAATTGACCCTAGAAGCAATTTATGATTAGTAGTAGGTTTATCCTCCGAATTCCATGACATGGCCCAATTTCGCGTTTCCCTTTTCCGCTCTGCAACCCGAAAGCCACGTCGGCGTGAGCAGGAGAGGCGCGGAGGAAAGGAATCTACAACACCAACTAATCATTTACAACACAAGGCTTGACACGTGCTAAGAACCCTCGACTTCACATGGTCTCACCAGTGGGAATTGTGAGAGCTTCAAAAACGAAACCAACCCACCCGCAAGATTGTGGATAAGAAGCGAATCGGGGGCACTCCTTTTTCCTCTCCGCCAACCCGCAATCACATGTGAAATACGGGAATGACGACAGATCCACCTTCAAGTCCCAGTGAAGCATCATCGTGAACCCCGAACATAATCACACTCATTTCAATTGAGTCTTCCGTCCTGCTTCCCCGGCTTTTCCCCCGTTGGACCCACGAAAACCACGGGCGAGCTAACTTGATGACCTCCGTCACGGACTCCACCCGGCTTTCCCGTTCTCCTTTTCTTAGCAGAAGGTTGAACCCGGAGACGGAGGCGAGAGAAAGGAAAAAGGGGAAAAGAATACGACAAAAAACAAAAAAGTGTGGGAAGGGTTCCGACTGAAAAAAGCGGTAAAGGTTGTCTTCCTTCCAAGGTTCTACCCCACGTATTCCTGAGAACACCTACAGGAATATATAAAAGCAACCATAGCTTATGGAACTGAAAAAGTTTCCGACTGCTAAGGTTGCAACCCTACCATTATACGTTTCGCCACCGATCTTCGTAAAAAAGAGAGAAAATCTACTTCAATTCCCTTGGTATGTACACCTATACTTGGGATAAAGGGGTAATAGGGGGAAGACTCATACTTGGACTATGCTGTTGAAGCGCCTCCTCGAAGGTTGTCGAGGATGTGACATGGTGATTCGAGCCGTTCGACGTGTACTGATTGGACTTCAAGCGTCGCCATAGCGGAACACAGCATTCTATTTGGTCCACAAGGGGGCGGAGCGTTGCCGCAGACGAGGTAATGAGTGCAACGCCCACTTCAACGTAAGACCAACATATAACACCCGTATAGTAGAATAGATTTTTCGGGTCGGTGAGCTGGTGAACAAAACGCATGCGCGCAACTGTTGCAAAACAGGCACTGCGGACAAGGGTGAAGTGTGAGCATCTTACTTCTTCAAGACGTTGAAAGGAATCTATTACACTGAACCAAGTGCCAGAAGCACAGCAACGTGAACCTTGATGTAGCAGGGTAAATGCAGACTTCGGACAATCAGGATCGGCAGGAGTCCAAGGGCCGCATCGCTAAAGGCTGTAATGGCTGAATGCACATAGGCAGCTTTGATGAAGCCCATCCCATCGCAACTGCCATGTGGGTTGATCGCTTGGTTCCAGAACCATGATGGTGGCCGGCATTGGATGAGGACGAAGATGAAGATGAAAATGGTGAGACAGGTGAGTAGGATGAGAATGGCATAAATAATCCATTTATGGTAGCGCTCGATACAAAATCGTAGGAGAAATATACCCACGGCGAATTTGACCATGGTGGTTGCGACCACATAGCAAGTCTCGTAGAGAAATAGAAGCTGGAGCCAATGATGAGTGGTGGATGGAAGTATTGGGTTGATGTCAGTCTACCTTCAAGCCTTTGAGGAGGACCTCGGGCGTTAATTCCGTCCAGGAGTGGCCAAAACTACCAATTCGAACCCCTTCCAGTAATGCACATGCCGATACGATGAAGAAAATCTCGAAGATACAAATATCAGCATGGTTCCACGAGGGCCGGTGCGATGTGTTGTCTACAACCCCGGGTCAAAGATGAACAATTTACCAATGCTCCAACCGCTAGGCCATCATCCAACCCAAAACTCCTCTTGATCCGTATACGCACGTAGCATCGCAACGCCACAGTTCCCAACGCGAGAACGAGGAAGGATGTAACGACACCAAGAAGACCCGCAGCCCGCGTAGTCATAGACGGCAAATCGCGCTTAGCGCGAAGGAAGAGTCGGTAATATGGTATTGTGAATACCGGAGATCAGAGAGTGGGGTTGTTCGATTTGACGAGAGCTCCCCGCTTCGCTGGGGAGCTTTTATAAGCTTCGACAGTACCTGCATTGTGATAGATGGGGAGATGGACGACGACATACAGTTTTCTCAAGAAGGGTATAGCCTGCTGAATAAAATACATGCTTCAGCCACTGACCCAATGACGGCACTGACCAGGTGTTGCTCTACAGCCAAACCGAGCTAGCTTTACCAGCGCCATGAAACCCAATCCCAGTGCAGATCAAGGGACCAATCGAGCGGGCAGGTATCCGTGGGTCATGCAAGATCGAGAACGCCTACTCATCCCCGCTTTCACCGGTAAGAAGCTCTTGGAATTGTTATCCGGGCATCATTACGCCATTTGGCAAACTCGATGGTGAATGCTGATTGAATCGATCGCTGTAAAATCAGTCTTACCGTAAAAGATACTGATAAGCTATATTTGCCACCTAAACATTGTTGCTGCAGACCGAGTTACGTGTACATGCGACAGAAAATCTAATAAACTTACCCTGCCCAGTGGTGCCTGAACAGGGTAGGAGAACCCTAACTCTTGTGGGAGGCTTTTGGGGCTGGTGATCAACGCAGGCAATAGGTACTGTACCTGGACTGGCGAACGCCGTATCCCCGCAAACTGGGATAGTAGTACTCCACAGTTACCAGGGCCCTGGGCGAACCTCTCTCATATGAACATCTGTTCAAAACCTGTAGATCACGAAATAGCCGGACTTCAAGCATGCGAAAAAGCACATGACCAGCGAAACGACCACTATTTTTCAGCTCTTACGGCATAATTTACGATCGGATATCAACCGGCAATAGTTGCTGAGACCGCCATTGGCTTTGCGATGCTCGTTATAATGCTAATCTGATTGTTGTTCCCGACAAGAGCTCCTCAAGAGACACATTATGGTAGTGACTGCCAGCGAACACCTGTTCAGTTGACGATGTATTAAATGCCTTTCCCTGAAAGGCACGGGACACTGTGGGTATTTCCCTGTGGGGTTCTCTCAAGCCCTCGGCGTGAGCGTGCTTAGAAAGCAAGTGACCAGCAGCTGACTACCAGACTTTCCAAGTCTTGGCTACCTCCTCAGGGGGTATCATGATAAGCCACTTAGATGGAGATGGAGGAGGATCATAGGTAGGCACGTAAGCGGCTACGTGGGGGACTCGGATGTGGCTTGATAGGTAGTCTCGTCCATTAAAGCTCTGAATACTATGTAAGGGAACACGCCTGGCTTGCCCTTGGGTACCTGAATCTGTTCTCTAGGATACGCCGTGGATTCGACTTGAATAGATAATACTGATACACTGGACTTTAAGCACTTGCTATACTACTCTTCTCTCAGCGATATCCAATGTAGGTTGCATCTAAGCTATGATAATGACAGCACACGGTCAGTTAGGGCTGATTATTATCAGGAATTGGATCTCGGATCATAATATAGTAGATTCCCTTGCTATGCCCCCCCAATGGCGCGAAGTCTAGAACGATTTCCTCCAGTGTGTTCCATCCATACTTTTTATATAGCGGATAACCTTCCTCTGTTGCTTCAAGAAACATTCGTGCGTTCAGGGTATCCGCCTTTTGCGTAGCCCATTTCAACATTTGGCTACCAATTCCTTTCCCCTGATACTCGGGGTCTGTGGCTAAAAAGTCCAGGACTATAGTGCTGTTTAGCCTTCCTAAGCCGAAGAGAACAGACAAAGGGAGATTGGAAGTGCTAGACTAGAAGAAAGAAGCTAGGGGGAACTAGGGTACGTACTTATATCATCTTCTCCCAGATACTTTTCTCTTGAGCTCTTCAGCATATCCAAATAACACGCATAGACGCGCTGGTTAATCCCCTCGGGTAGATATTCATTTGGCTCAGCAGCCATCTTCCTCGCATTTTCAGATAGCGTTGTAAATGAATGGGACTCTTGTTGATAACGAAGCGGAATAACCACTCGCATGAAAGCGATGATACGGTCCGTTTCTGAGTCCGTTGCAACTAAGAGATGGTATTTGGGATCCACGAATCTTGCGAAAGTTCGTGCGTATTTCAACGTTTGTAGGGCCGAAACGTCAACGTTGGCAAATGCATTCTGGTAAAATAGACCCGGAGCAAAACTGGCGGTGTTTATGTGGACCAAATCCGGGCTATCGGACTCGGTCGCATAGCGGATTTGAATGGGCATATTGTCGGTTCTTTCCTTTTGAATGGGGAATGACGGTAAGTGTGCGACCTGTGGTGGGAATGTGATCTTAAATGTTGGAAATTCCTGAGTGGGTCCGAATGTGCTAGACCACTGTAATAGTACTGCGTGATATTAGATTAGGGCGCATGGCGTCTTCATCGAGATTTAGAACATGTTCGTATTGACCGCGGAAAAGCTCTTAAATGTCACCTTATGTCGGAGGCCGCCCATCCTTTTGAGTCTCTACCTAACCTGGACCCCACGCTTAACTCATTTTGTTATCATAAATCCGTCCCCGCACCGTAACTGAGGGGCAATTTTCGGCCTTCCACATCCTTGAAAACCGCTTGGGACAACGACGATATGCGATGTCGCTCATTCCCACTCACGATGATATATCGGTGCAAATTTGACAGGCACCGAATTCCGCACGATTTCTGATTCACCAAAATCTTCGCTAGCGCATCCGGGAGTTAATGGGAACAGTATTGGCATATTGGCAGAATATACAGTTCCTAGGCAGCACCGTCAGCCCTTCTAATTGTGGTACCAGCCTTGAAGTTGCTATGAGAACTAATACCTTTCGCTCATGTCAGCGATAATAACTGGATCAACATATCTCTCATTCTATTGAGACATGCGCCGCTGAAGACTGGGTGCATCAGGCTTCTAAGCCGGCTAGATACCGTAGCAATCTTAGTGTAGCCGTGGGTTCCTAATAAGATTTGCTAGATCAACCCTCTTCCAGGTCAAAACCTCTAGATGATCCGGGGTAGCTCCTCACTCAGGTAAAAGCCTTCTTTCGAATCGCTCGAGCTTCTATGATCGTCATTATGGTCTCGTTGGATGCTCGTGGATATTCGTATCCTTGGACCAGGCTCATGATGCTGGCGTAGATGGCACTCTGCGAAAAGGCCGGGTAGCGTGCTCCGTTCCAGATGTACGTGAGGGAAGTTCGGTTGCCGTTGCCCGTGGCCAAGGCAGCGGATAGGTTCGACGAGGCCCCAGGATGGGCATACACTGCGCCCCAGTAGTCGCCTTTACAGACGGCTGTCTTGACGTCTTTTGGAGTCGGATATTTGCTGGCGGGTGATTGTATCAGCGAAGGGAATTCGTCACTGCGTAGTATGCCGTATGCATCGACCACCGACTGGCCAATAACGTCTCCGTCGTAGTCAACGTACAGAATCTTCAAGCTGTGGAAACGGGTGCTGTCGCGATACTGTGTCCCGTATAGATAGCACATATTACACAGGAACAGAAACTGTAAGAGGGCAAAGCTGATGCCCAAGGCGATCAGGAAGCTTTTGCGCATGTCTTTGAAGGAACCTCCCGCTGGGGAGGGTGAGGGTGCTGCCATGGCAGAGGGTCTAGTGATGTAAGCACAATCACTTTCCAAGCCCAGATGGATGAGGAGTGCTATTTATTGTCCTGAAACCTTTTTTCTTTTTTTTTTTTTCGATCTCTTTACCTTCCAGCGTCCTACAGCTCTAAAGTTAGAGTCCGATCTATTACATCATGGTTTTCGGGGCTGATATAGTTAGGGTTCCGCTGACTATGTGCAGAATCAACCAATCAGATACGATGGAAACCATGACTAAGCGGAAGAGACGCCCATCGGAAAAAAAAAGGGGCATCTTAAAATGGTGCTGTCAATAGTGCCTGATCGTGGATCTCGACGGTCTTCCGTGGCGCCGAAAGCCGAATGGGATCTATGTAGCCTCAGGCCGTGGATCTACTCAAAACCCTAGACCAGAACAATCGGACATTATAGGTTACCACCGGTTATACCTGAAAGTTCAGGAGGGAACCCCTACTAGGGATACTCTTAGGTTAGGGTTTCGGAGAAGTGGGTCTCAGTCCGAACCCTTAACTATGATTGTATGTACAGTTACTATCATTGTGTGGTCATTGGCCGAGTCAGAGCTGTTAAACGGTGTATATACCGTTCTACAAGGCAAGCGAAAGAAGAAAGGCAAATATCCTTCCAATAACGACTGTTACTGCTTTCCAGATCCGAAGCACAATTGGGCGAACCTGTTCGAGAAGGGTTCCAGTATTCAGTCGTATGGATTATGTAGACGAGTGCTGTTCCATAATTAATATTCATCTATCTTTTCTGGATCACACAGAATAGGGTAGAGAGGATTGTGCTGGTAATCGTAGTCGTCAGCCGGGTCTCGAATGTCGTGCACCCTGGGATTAGGGCTGAGTAAAGCGTTGCCCTCGTTCAAACCCGTTCTGTCATATCCAAGCTAGGCCAAACGCTCGACCGCTCTCCCAACTTTCAAATTGTCACAGGCAGTGTCGTTGGCGATGCCGATAAACATACGTCTTTTGCTGTCCTCTCTAAGCAGACCGGTGGCTCCAACCGATATAGGTAAAAGCCTATGGACAAATGACCTGGAATTGGACTTGGTGGATAGCTAGGTCCACAGTCTAGCCCACAGCTTAAAGAAAATACCGACCACGCTACTACCGCATTACCTTATGGGAGCTGCTCCTGAGCGTGAGGACTATTTAGATACTGTTTATATAAAACGCGGTTTGAAGTTTATATCTATCAATCAATTACCTTCTGATTCTATAGTGGGAGCCAGCTTATCCAGGAAGAAAGCTCTTGTTCGGCGGAATTGGCCTTATTTGGAGGCTGTAGAATATCGCGGCAACGTATAAGTAATTATCTACTTTTTTTTTGGTATCGGTTCTCTTTACTACAGAATTCGATCTTTGTCAGCACATAAGGCTTGATTCTGATAAACTACTATAGTATATATTAGAGATACTCGGCTTGCTAAACTTGACGCGCCTTTATCCCCGTTGTTATATATTCTCTTGGTAACCGCAGGACTGTTACACCTCGGACTCGGTCATCGAATCACATATCAACTTGATGCTAGGATATTCCCTTATGTAGTAGGCCAGACTATCCTCGGGGTCGAGGTTAGCACGGATTGTCCAGATATATTCGAGCTGGTCCGCTATGTCGACTATAAGCCGTCGAGATAGCACGGGATGGCAGAAAGAGAGATACTTCGAAGCCTCCAGAGAGAATACTCGTCCTCAATCAGCGTGCAGCCTTCTCTAATACCCATGAAAGAAGAAAAGACCGGCTTGCCAGAGGATATACAACGAGACTGTGAGGGTAGCAGTGGCACCCTTAGATTGCGAGGCATGGTACTCCATATAGAAGAAACATCAGAGATTGTTGCAGAGGATGTGGCCACTGTCCAGTATAATAAAGAAGTCGAACAGCGTGGTATCTCTGTTATGAACATGCTTCTTCGTTAGGGGGCGCAGAGTCTAATGCCAAAACAATTCTAGTTTTAAAGGGCAGCAGATATAGACGCCGAGACTGCCGTCTGATGACTGGGTTGTCTATGCACCCGGGGCAGGGTATACTGCACAGTCATGTCGCCATGTCATCCGTGACACCACTATTGGCCTATACATACTGGCATAGGGTGGGTGCGTCATGAGGGCTTTTATAAAGACTACTATAGGGTTCTTCTAATAGCTTTAAGGGCATGATGCGTGAAATGGTGTGATATTAGAATAGTATTTTCTCGCAGCCCGAGAGTGACCACTTTGCACCGGTTTACAGCCGCATTCCACTTGTAACTAGTGTTAACCTGCCACTCTACTGTCCTTTCGTATGGCATAATCGTGCTTGCATACTTCTCTTCATAATTCTGTCCCTTTGTATTGTATTTCTATTCTGTTTTACCTTGACTCAAGACTTTATGCAGTATAAATGAGTAGCAATGAAATTGGGGAATAGCGAGCAAACAACGAAATCAAAGATCAGTGAGGGGATTCAGCTTCGAGGATTCTAAGAACGTAACAGCACTGGATGCACAGCCGATGGCGACAGCCAAGGTTGATAAAGTCAATGCACTGAACGTTTGCGGTCAATGGTCAGGGGGTAACCACAAGACCTTAGTTCCGTCATATGTTATCCATACGCATGGCTTCTAGCCAATGAAGATGACTCTGATTCAGAAATATAGACTCCTCTGGGTGCGTACTCGTTGATCCGAAAGCGCTTCTTCCATGAATGCTTGTTCTCACTTTTGCTCTGCATCGCAGTCGCTTCCCCGATGCCTCAATGCGTTTTAGTATACTTTTTGAGATTTTCTCTCAAGGATGGTTGGCAGTCCAACAACGAAAGCAAATCTGAAAGACATATATGGAGGTTGTGAGAGTACTATCTCGTGTCCTGGCGAGAATACAAGAGGCTGAGTTAGCGCCCAGTGCAGGGAAGGCGCTCGCTAAGAGACACGACACGTAGCCTCCCTCCATTTCCGTGCAATCGACAAATCACAGACTATAGGTAGCCCCCGCACTGGGATCAAGAGTTGTGTAGTGGAAACTGAGAAAACATCTATGCTGGCTCAATATGGGCCTGCAGTTGTTTGTTTGCTTCCAAATTTAGACCTTGCGAGTGGAACAGGCTTTCTCGGAATCATTTGTCCAGCAGAGTGGGCGGCTGGGGTTGTTGGAGATAGAGGTGGTAAAGGAATGGGTATTTGGAAAGTCTTCTGGGTAACATAGGCAGTGAGGCTGTAGTTGTTAGATTTGTAGCCATCTTGTAATTTCCAATGTGAAGTATTCAAGTCTTGGAGATCGGTGCCATTTCTCTTATCAAATTATCAAATTGTTAGCAGGGGTTGACAACCACCGGTATCGAATTGCGTTGTCACGCCACTTGTTATCTATGGACCCAACTACTATTACTTCGGAACTTTTCATTAGACACTTGTGCCAGTAAGACAGGGATTAGCGTAATATCACAGGCTTGTGGGAACGGGTTCACCAATCTCCATAAAAAACCCGTGTTGTGTAGATATTTTTAATAGCCAGAAGAAGCTACCTTGCCAGTCAACAAGCAATCTTGGCTTGGGCCAGATATTTCTTTAACCTATCCTTCAAATTTAAGCCATTATATCTTACCATTATAGTAATATAGTAAACATGGAGGTTACAGATAAGTCCGGGTCTAAAGGCTCGAAGGTATTCTCGATACTCCTGTGTCCAACACGCACTTGCCGGCAAGGCACTTGCATCAAATAGGCCACAGTCTATACTATACAGCATGGACGCAACAATAACAACCAACTCGATAAGTCAGGCCCAAATTATGTAATGAGGTGCTTCAAAAAGTGGCTGTTAATTCCATCTCACTAACGAATTCTGCCTAGGAAACTCCTGCACAGGAACTCCTCGGGCGCTAGCCCTACACAGAAAACGACCCTTCACTATTATATTCCAAGTAAGCCAAAGCTCAATGCGCAAGCTTATGAAAGAGAATATATGAGGAATTAATTGCCTTGGCAAAATGGGCAATGGCATCTTAACCTTGTTTCTGTGCGTTTTCAAGAGGCCCTTGCTTTTTTCTGCCCTTACTTCTGCCCCTATAATAATTATCGGGTCATAAGGGTCCAATCGCACAACCTCAACAGCAGTGGAGCACACAGATGACTTTGGAATAACAGATGGCTTATTGGAACTCCCAGCTCTGCTTCTTATTCCCTCCTCAGCTAAATAGTACCTTTTTTGTTGACATGGTCTTAAATATGAGTATCCCTCACAACACCAAATATTTCATCATGTGAGCGAGTCCGGAGCGCATCGCCAGTCATTACGAAAACAATCACGAGAGCGGATACGATTTCCTTTCGACTGTGTAAGGAGGATTGAATCGTGTCATACCACAGAAGGGAATGGAAGTGACGAGTGGAATGGAATGATCTGCTCAAGGGGCCGAATGTGCCAAGGTTATGGGCCCGGGGGGAGGTATGTGGATGCCATCTTGTGTCATGTTGCATTCCTCCATGCCTGATAATATACTATTTTTTATACAGGCTTTTGCCGCAGCCAAGCCAGACGGGCAAGAGTAAAGAGAGAGCAATCCGAAGTTCTAACAGGAAGGACCTTTCAATTTCTTGAGATCCAATCAAGGTGCTTCACTGTAGATGGCATTCTTGTGGGACATGCGGCACCTTCAGCTATGTAGTGTGCTACCTAGTACAGTTCAATGTCAAAAGGTTTCCGTTTAAACGACCCGAACTCTACCACAATATATATTCAACCAGCGTTTTTAAATAGTCACTATTCATTGAGAATTAGAGCAATTCACCAGTGAATTTAGATGAATATGGATTAAGAAATATTACAACCGATAATAATTTTTTCACCTAATATTTAGTACACCGTATAGTAGTTCTCTAACGATAATATCTATAAATACCTTGGTATACGATCCATCAAACAGTTAATGTATCTCTATTTAGTACTTTTCCATATCTACTCATGAACTTATTATAAACCTTGTTTTAAATATATTTTGATATCGTAAAGATTGGCTATTGTCTAGTTACTGAATGTGTTAAAAACGCGCATTGTAACGGACACTTTTGGCGGCGAGTGTAGGCGCCAGGGCCCGCGAGAGAGGTATCTCGCCGGTAATATTGGTCTCTTGGTAAATGGCTTTGTATTATCTGTCCCCAGGATGAGATGCCTCACAATTCTCCAGCTCCACTTGCTACATAGCGGGATAGGTTGAGCGAGTAACTGGGAGCAGCAGGCAGTTTTGCCAAGGTTGGGTCGAGGGAAACAAGGAAGGATGTGAGAGCTATGAGCGATGAGTAAGTAGAGAATGTCAAAGGCAAGGGAAGGGAATTATATCCTATTTGCTGATTGATTTTAGCGTCGAGAATATGTATATGGCGTCGTTCTATTGGCGCCCTTGGTCCAGTGCCCAAGCCCAACAAGCGTATAAATTTGAGCTGAATTCTGTCAGAGTACGGGCTCTCTTACTAGGAACATCACAAGTTTGTTTCTCTCGTTGCCTACCAACTGATATTCCCTCTTACTCTACACGAGAGCAGAACCATTCTCTTCCCCTCTCCGGCTATCTTCAACATGACGATCCAGCAATACGACACCATCGGGGCGGCCTACGGTGACGTTCCCAATCTCCCAACCGGAAAGTTGCAGCTTGCAGCCCTGAGAAGCTGTCTCGGTGATATCGAGGGTCAAACTGTGCTTGAGCTCGCATGTGGTCTGGGTTACTATTGCCGACAGGCCGTCGAATGGGGCGCGAGCAAGGCCGTGGGCGTGGATATTTCCGAAGCGATGGTCGACGCCGCACGGGTATGCGCCAAAGATGACAGCCGACTTGAATTCCACGTTGCGGACTGTGGCCAGCCGTTCGAATTCGGACAGTTTGATATCGTCCTGGCGCCTTGGTTGCTGAATTACAGCCGCAATCAGAGCCAGCTTATGGACATGTGGGGGAACATTTACAAGAGCTTGAAGCCGGGTGGGAGAATCATAGGCATCAGCCTAATGTCCATATCCTGGAGGATCTCGCAGCCTTTCCCCACGGGGCGCAGTATGGCCAGGAGCTGAAGGTAGTTGGGGAGCTGGATGAGGGCGGCTTGGAGGTTCAGGTGACTCTGCTTGCGTCGACACCTTTCTCATTTAACAATATTTATCTTCCTCGTGAGTTGTATGAAAAGACGAGCAAGTTGGCTGGTCTGCGTGGCTTCCAGTGGCAGAATTTCGCCAAGCCTCTATCGCACGATATCGACTGGGATGACTTCTTGCGTGTTCCTCCCTTCAGAATGTTCACTGCTACTCGTCCCGTGGGGGAGCTTGAGTGACGGGCTGGGTTATCTTCCGATTACTCTTAGTGATTATTGGTGTTTGAATAGGGAGATAATGACTACGCACATTGATGGGATATTTTCATGTTCGCTGAGCTATAGAGCCCTTTGTAACAGGGTGACATAGGTATTTGTGTGAGATTAATCCTGCCCCGGTGTGATAGTATACATTCCAATGGAAACTCAAGTTCGAGCCTCAATAGAAAAACTTGTTGAACAGACCACTCTATACCCTTCCTCCGACACTGTAGATCTATATTATTGGTCGACATATACCTTGAATATTTATCTTAATCCCCTACGTTGGAAATGTGTTCATTGTGCGCATAACATGCACTAGAAACCGAATAGGCATCTCCAAACACAAAGCATTGAATGTATAGTATTGTCTCTTCCGCTGTATTCGTAAATCCACTATGGTGTAAAGAGCAAAGATAGGCTGATAGGAAGGAGTGTTTCGCAGCTCATGCACGTACTCCTAGCTTCAACATTGTGAAAAACGAGATAGACCTCAAGCACCAGCTGCCCCAGCCCTGATATTGGCTCGCTTATTCTGTACAAGATCAGTAGAGACACAAAGGAAAAGTAAGCATTAGACCTACCGCCAAGAAGATTGCACAGATGAGACTAAGAGCTGCGCCAACGTAGACACAGGTGAAACTTGTTCAATGCATGAGTGTGATGAGCAGGATGACGATCAAACCAGGAAGGAATATCTAACTTACACGTCACGCCACGCAAGCACAATGATATCCAGCGCTTGATCCCGGATAGACATGGGTAATGAGCTCAGAAGCTTACTGCTGGTCCCGGACACGATGTGGGAGACTTGTGTCCGGGGAAGGTCTGGCAACAATTTGTATAGACGGTTTTGAGCGTTATTAACAAAGATGGCACCGGTAATGGAGAGCCCCAATGTCATTCCGGTAAGCTGAGCTACCGTGATGTTAGCTGTTGGTGTACAATACTTTGATCTCTGTATAGAGTCGACGAACCAAGTATCATTAGAGTCAATCCGTCAACGCTATCTGACGGCGGTGTGACAGCTTGAATCACCGCAAATGCTGCTTGAGTGTACAACCCGGCACCTAATCCAAGAACCAGTTCAAGACCGTATATCACGCTGGGAGACGTGTGCGTTGTCACAATATTTGCTTTTTTGGGTACTCAGTCAAAGCTCGAAAACTGTTCCAGGGGCAGTTCGCATACACATTAAAACTGCTGGAACAAGGGCAAGGGCGCTTCCAGCCAGATACCATGGCTTATAGTACCCGATTCGGGACATCATGATCCCGCTTCCCTGAATGGCCACGACCAGCATGCAGATGAACGGGAGCAGCCGGACAGCAGAGCGGATTGCATTATCGCCTTTGGTGTATTGGAAGTAGATCGGGATGTAGTACACACTTGGGTAAGTGACTATACCAGCCGAGGCACATGCAATGAATAGAAGGGCTGGTTCCTTTCGTTTAAGTAAATGGATTGGGAATATCCGGTTCTCGAAGGAGGTGGCAATAGCGAAGCCCTGCTGGAAGACAAATGTTACCCACAATAGACCTGATACAACAAAAAGAGCAATGATTTGCGCTCCATTCCAGTCATATAGTGTTCCTCCGAAGTTGATGCCCATAACTAGAGTTGTGAATGCTGAGACACTGAGGATAGCTCCAATCCAGTCGAAAGTGGTCAGTTTCTGCTGGAGTGCTAGTCCCGGTGTTACAGAGTTGGACGGGATCACAAAAATATAGACCGGAAGCAGGATAATGCCGAATAGCAAGTTGATATAGAATGCCCAGCGCCAGGTATACAACTCAAATCCACCACCGACAACGGGACCAAGAACAGTTCCTAGGCCCCAGACTAGCCCACTGTCTCTCACTTAGCCTAATTATGTTAGATCGATGTTCAATCCTTATACGTACGTCAAGGCGAGATATTGTGGACGTTCACGGGTTGTCGTATTCAGCGATAGCAGCGTGAGGACTCCAATATAGATTCCATTACCACCTACACCAGCGAATACCCGACCAACAATCTCAGCATTTATCGTTGGAGCGGCGCCGCAGAGTGCAGAAGCAGCCATAAAGAGGACTGTGAAGATGATGTACAGCCACTTGGCGTTGTAGAGAGTATACAATCGACCCACAATGAGAACCATCGCCACGCCTCCGATCATAAACCTGTGGGGCATCTTTATCAGAAAATTGTTACACGTCTTGCGCTGACAACATGACTTACCCAACCGACATCCATGGCAAATCTTCAACCGAGTCAAAGTGATTCACGATAACCTGCCAAGATTCTTGATAAGTTACCACAACACCTGCAGAGCAAAGAGGGCAAGAAAACAAACCGGGGCAATATTGGCGACTATGGTATTGTCCAATGCGTAGAGGAAGCTGCCGGTCAAAGTGCTCGACACCAGCAGAAACCACTGCAACAGTCAACACGTACATCTGGACTCTGTGGGTGGAACGAACCCTAAAACCAGAAATTGGGCGCTTCTCCTCCTGACTAGGAGAGAGCTCCCCGTCGATATCATGTTCGCAATGCTCAAGCTGCTGAAGGCACTCGGATAGTGTCTCATTCGCCATAGGATTACAAGTGTCTATATCAACCGTTGTGGTTCGCCGCTTCTGATGATGATGTCTACCCAGAACAGTTGTAGGTTCGTATAGAGGCTGCTAAAGCTGCGCACCTACGTCGTCGTTTCTAAAGTTTGTTTTTTTGGTTTTTATTTTTGTTTGAACTCACCGACATTCCTGGCGCTGTCTTAACTAACTATCAGGATATGTCGGCATCAACGCCCCCTTGCATAAGTCGGGACTGGAGTAGGATGTCAAAGGTCCGATGACACATAGATACAAATGAAACGCGTGGGCTTTGGACAAAAATAAGGCAACGACCCGAGTATAAGGGAATGGGAGGACAGGAATGCCATCCCTCACATCAATCTGCGCAAATCAAGTTCTTATTGTTACCGAGATGGAAACCTCTACTAAGGGTGCCTAACAGACCCTCCGAAGCTCCGACTGGATCAGCATTAACTCCTCTTTCAAGTCGGTCAGAATTGCTAGAATAGTTTGAAAGCTTAAAGAAGCTTTCAGATTAAAGTTGCCTGGGTGGAGAGTTAATGTTACCATTATTTAATCCGTGTTAATAGAAAGGTCACCTATATACGTTCAGAGTGGGTCGGAATGGGGGTTATAGAGGTATTTCGAAGGTACTAGTAGTCAGACCTGCCATTACTGGCCCGCTCTCAGCCAGTTGCAATTGGCATCATAGAGGCATTAAATAGCGATACAAGCAGTAGCTGATCGAGATTTCCAAGGGCACATCAGGCGAACTCCCGAGGAATACCACTCGCCTCGACCATGCGCACGTATCGCCCTGCGGTCATCGCGCGCAGTTGCTTCCCCCAAATCATCATCGGGATCACGGTTAAATGCGCAATAAGCCCCATGGCCATCATCTGGATGTACGCATTACCATAACCAGAGTGGATAAGCCACGGCTGCACAGCGAAGACAAACGTCATGCCGATCAAGTTGCGGAAGATATTAATCAGTACTAAGGCCTCTGGTGCCACTGCCCGATAGGAGTCGAGGATATAAGTCTGCCTCCCGTCAGCCTCTGCAAGGATATGATATAATGTTGGACAACTCAAAGATCTTACCTCTCCAACAATGGAAGATGCAGTGAATCCGAAAGCCATTAACCCCATCCCGAATACAGGACATATCCAGTGAAGTCCGACCTCTACCCCTTTGCCGTACAGGACTAACCCGCCCGAGGTAACGACAGCGGTCACGACCAGGAGGATAAGCCTGTGCTCTGGTTCTCGGATGCCGTTGTTACGGCGTGCCGCTACGATGATGAACCAGTCGCTGACGTTTCCTGCAAATACGGTACCTAGGATAGAACCGAGAAGTGCGGCAGCGTTGGTGAGGCCTACCTTTTCGCCACTCCATAGGTACGGTGGACCGGTGAAGAACTCTGCAGGGAATTAGCCAGGGGCCTCAGAAGTCTGGAAGCAAAAGCTACATACGGGATTCCGTTGTGAAGATCGCAGCCCACCAGCAAATCGAGACACCGGTAAACACACCCGCCCAGAGAACGGGCGGAAAGAAGGCGAGCTGGTACGGACGAAGAAAGAGATCGCGCCAGGCTCCGTTGGGGTTCACACCCCATGAGTGCAGCGGATGGGTCTGCCAGTAGGACTTCATCTTGACCCCATTGTCCACATATCCAGTTTCAGCAGGGCTACAGCCCTTCTCCGCGGTTCGTGCTCGTGGAAGTGGTGCTTGATGTGTGCTGTACGATCTAGGATAAAGCGTCTCCTCCATGCCGAAGAATAGTACCAGAGCCATAGTAGCCTGACAACGTCAGCGCAGCAGTTCAAAAAGCCACTTGAACCCGGGGAAGGAACCCACAAAGCCGATCGCAGTGATCCAAAAACACCACCGCCAGCTCAAATCTACATACACGTAACCCGCGACAAGAGGCTGGCCTGGTTAGTCTGAGGCTATACCCTTCCGAGGGATTTTTCTTACGACGATGAAAGCACCGGCACTG
This sequence comes from Aspergillus bombycis, assembly GCF_001792695.1. NCBI lineage: Eukaryota > Fungi > Ascomycota > Eurotiomycetes > Eurotiales > Aspergillaceae > Aspergillus > Aspergillus bombycis. The sequence goes on along the minus strand of NW_019170004.1, from coordinate 348,625 downwards.
TAAGATAGTGCCCAGTATCCAACTTTCGATCCCATTTGGTGCGCAAAGTAAGTGTCCTGCAAGGAAATCTGGGGGAGGCCCTCCTTCGGACCGCATCCGAGACCCTGTCGCAGTTAGTTTTAAGTCAACATTGACGGTATATAATTCAGTCATTTCGTACCCAAAACACATTAAATGTCACCCAAACTCCCCAATTGGTTTGCACAGCTCCGATGATACTGCCGACCATGGCGATGAGAAGTCCCATAATATACACCGGGCGACGACCGATCTTCATGGCCACAGGTTGCCAGAAGGCCGCGCCAACGCCGCTGAAAAGAAATAAAATGGCGCTCCTAATCGTCGAATCACAATAAGTCAAGTGAGTTGTTACCCATTCCAAGAAGCACACACCCCGTATTTAAGCCGTCGAACGTTGTATTCAAATCCGGCGCTAGGCCGTCATAAGCGACACCATAGAAGTTGATCCTGACAGTAATGAGCTTAAACTTCTCGGACAAGTTGGAGGGATCTGAGAAGGGTCGAATACAAGCCGTTCATGAAGAATGTATAGATACATAGTAGGATGAGATGCTGCTTCTTCCGCGCTGGTGACCAGTTCTACCGTCGGTTGGATTAGTTGACACGTCATTTCCGGAAAGGATATTTGCATACTAGGGGATCGTTTGGATCGTCTGAAGGAGATGGGATGAGGACAATCTCGGTGTGCTTTCCGGTCGCATGCTTCGTGGATTGCTCATGTGTGTCTGTTGGAAACGGTTATCATATTCTATATATGCACTGTTTGGGAGGCTACCCAATTGAAGAAAAGGAAAAAGAAGAAAGGCTAAGGAAGGGCAGAGAGGACAGACAAAGAACAAGAAGAGCTAACCATCAACCAAGAGAACAGTACCCGGGATAAATAGAGGCTGCATTTGCGTTGTGTCCGACGCTGCGAGCTCCATGTCGGCTATCAGATATTGTAGTCTGCGGGAGGGAATCAAGGGGCTTGACAGCAGCAATCAAGAATCAAAGCTCCCAGGGATTAGGAGAGAGCGGTAAACAACCTTGAGATCTTTGAGATTCATTACATGTAGGCTACTCACTCTGCGCTAGAAGAAGTAAGCCCCGCAACATATGGAAGACATTCCAATCACCTACTAGAGGAGTTGGACTCGGACATTCAATGGCGCTGGATAGTCGTCAGGTTTCTGCAAGAATAATAAGTGAGGTAGGCTGGAATTTCCAGTCATGCGCCAAAAATCTATTTAACATTACCTTAGCCCATGAGACTATTGAAGAGAACTCTCCACCGACCGTCATAGACTTTCTGCCGTCCAACAAGCCCTCTTGGCATCACTCTAAAAGTGATCGACCATGGCTAAGATTGACTAAAGAGGCGCCAAGGCGGAAGGCGTTGTTGGCCTTCCGCCGATATTGTTGTCGCCTCGTGTAGATTAACTTTTGGAATGATCCTCTCAAAGGGTCACATATACCCCCCTTTGATCTGCCTCGATTCTGCTGTGTCCTTGCCCTAAAGAACATAACCCCAGTGAATGAACTCGGTAATCTGCGGACCCAAGGTAGCCCTGTCGAGACCTGCTACACAGTACAACTTCTTGGCAATATCTGAAAGCATGAACGATGTCTTACTGCCAGGCCCCTTGGCAGGGGTATCATTATTCTCCTATTCCGGACTAATTCAAAGATCGATAGTTCACTGCGCACTGACCAACTGTGACGGGCCAGTTTAATCTTATTCTCTCGTTTGCACCACCTCCACCGTCCGGAAAATCCCCGAGAGAGACTGGCTAGTGCGACGTGAAACATTCCTCTCCACCGGCTGCTCCACGTCCTCGGTCGTGACCGTGGCCCGGTAGTGCCGTTCTTGAATGGGGGATAGCTCTAGCCCCCGGTCGAGGGATCTGAATCCTCCTTTTTCGTGGTCGGGTTGCGAGTGTTGCACGATAGACTCCGTGGATTCTTCCATGTGACTCAGTCGTGACCGTAACCGCGAGTGATGCGTGTTGGTTGTGCGACGGCCGCTGGGGAATGACACGCCTTGTCTGCCGTATGAGTTTGCGAAGGAGCTCAGGCTGAAGAGCTCTCGAAGAAGGGGCCATAGGAGTGGCACATTGGCCACGTAAACGGCCGTCGCGACTTCGGCGACGTACCACCGCTGTCGAAGTTAGTTAGAGATAGGACTCGATTCTGGGGGATATGGGGGCAGAGAAAGACAGGCGGTTGTGTGTACCAAGAAGCTCACGGTGTATTCTTCGGTGAAGTTGACGTATCGATTGAGGATTGCCATAAGGATCTGTGCTCGTGTAAGCTGTAACGACTCGGTGAACCGCTTTCTAATACTGGTTCATACTACTACCAACCCGAGACTAAACACAGCACAAAGAACCAATTTCCTATAGTAGGTTAGTAGTTATACTCAAGGGTTAGGTTGAGACAATCTTGCCGTTTGAGCGGGATTCTCGAACGCAGGACAAGCGGTATTGGAATACACAGCATCATCAAGTCCGATGAGATGTTGAACGCGCTCGTTGTGATCAAGTGGTCATAATAGGTAGCGCATTGTGCTGAGAGTGGATTAGCAACGGAGTTGAACTTGTTACGAAGTATACGGGCATACTTACGGTCCTTGGTCGGGACATCCCCTATATCAAATTATGGGTTACTAAACGGAACGGTATGATTATAGGGTAAAGGACAACGTACAATACATCGTGATAGGCGGGCCGCACCACACAGTGCAGAAGAGAATCTCGATTATAACGAAGGACGCTGCGACGTAAACAGCAAGTACCTTAACCGCTAAGTGCTCTCTCAATCCCAACCTGCGGATCAATATCAATAATGAACAGCGCCAATGTATTCAACCAGGAAAAGACATACGTTAGTCGATTATATATAATAAGTAAGCAGGATTTGACCAGCCATAGAGAGACCAATGTGAAGTGTTCGAGTACGAAGGTCATCTTGCTGCCGTAGATGGCATCCTCGTGCTCTTCCTCTGTGAGTGACAGTGCCTTATCTAGCGGAATATAGTTGCTGCCATGTTGTGCGGTCTCGTTCACGCAGACAACGACTCCAGTAAAAGTAAACTGACACTCCCCAACTCAGTGGTTATTACAGGATTCAGTCCATAGCATGCCCAGTGGACACAGATGGACTTACCAGAATGGCCACCATTAGGTAGTCATCAGTTTGTAATTTCTTCCATGATTTCCGGGCTATGCGCCGCGAGGCCCTGTGTCTTGTCAGGACCGATGGATCGGGTAGATAACTGCTACACGTACATGCGACACGCGATGAGAATAACACCTGTCGTTTGCACTTGATTAGCTAGCAAGACAAAGATAGAGAGATTGGACAATACCAAGCACATATAGAGTCCATGTTTCAATGGCTAGTGTTCTAGCAAATGGGTCCATTCCTTAAGGATTCTCGTGGTAAATGCCGAGGACGAAGGAGAGCAATACGATCTTTGAGGCGAAGCCTACAAGAAGTATGAACATGGCTCATCGTATGCTTACCCACATATTACACATCAACCATAACCCAATGCCATTAACCAGGGCGGGAAATGTACGCTCCAGTGCATACTCCCCTTTTGATGGCCGGGCGCAGCTTGTCTTGGCTGGAGCCCTCAGAGGAAGTAAGTTGGCCTCTCTAAAGAAGAAGAAAACAGAAAGGGATCAGCATATAGGCGAGGAAAGTCCAATAATATGAGGTGAGTCAATATATTTTAATTGGTCTAGTTTACCGAGTGGATGGTTCTACACAACGGCCAGTGTTGGGAAATTCTTCGAGTCGCGAATGTCGATCAATGTCTTGCCTCCAACCCTACAGTATCCACTGCTGATACCACCAAATACTGCCAATGCGACCATACGTTGACTGTGATTCGTCTGATATACAACACAGTCTTTCTGGCCGTTCCACAGCATCTGTCGAGGTCGAAAGAACTATTGGTGAACAGGAACACGGATGTTCAGCGTGCCCGTACCCAGTTACCAGCAAAGGGTCTTGGATGCTAAAAGGATTCAATTTAATGCCACCACGGTCCACAAATGGCCCAACCAGGCAGGGGGGAAAGGGTCCAACCATTCACCTGATCAACTAGAGCTTGGTTGCGACGTTGGTCTACTACTAGACCCACTATCAGAGGAGAAATCTCGGAAATTTTCAGCTGCGACAGCAAGGGTTCGTTATAATACAGGAATTATTATCTTCAATTCTGTTCAGTCACAGCATGTATGAACACCACCCGAGTGATACCTGATTACTCATAATGTTTCAAGTTCATGTCATATCCGCTAGTTTGACAGGTTTCGCAGTGAACGGAATGTTGAGGCAAGGTAGATTGACCTCCCATTTCCCACTCTACGTTGAAGTATAGACATTTTTGATATTGGAACTCGTTATAACTAACTTATACTTCTGCCTATTGATCTTGGCCTTTGGTATCATTCTGAATTTCATTGATTGGCGCTTCCAGTGACAAAATAAATTAGATCCACATTTCTTCCAGAGCTGTCGCCGTGCATCATATCAGCACGTACATCCATCAACGACTCCCAGAACAATATGCGCCAGGGATACAATATGCATATGTAGGGCTTATTGTCCTTTTTAAATATAGTTTTGGTTTTGCCAACTACATGGGCCAGATAGAATATAGTTGTTAACTATATAGCAATGTCGAGATATAAACGAGAGTGCCCCGCCTGGAGAGGAGTTCCATACTGTTTGCTCTCGCGATGTATACCGAACCCTTTGTCTAAGAGCATCGTCACGATTGATGGCTGGCCGTAGAATGCCGCCTCGTGCAGAGGAACACCAATGGGTCCGTGGAGAATATCGAGGGACAGAGTCTTTCGACATCGTAAAATCTCCTGAGCACGGCCATGACAGCCCTGGGAAGAAGCTACATAAGGTAGTTTCGCGTGGAATCAATATCACAGGAGAGATTTGCTCGTAGTTGGTCACCTAACCTGGAACTTCTTCGGCTTACACCAACCATCACTTCTAGCCAGCAACTGTTACCTTTATTGAATTGATCTGTCTTCGGCCGGTGAAAGCCCCGAGTTACTCCACTACTATATGACTGCAACAACACAATTGTCCTTGACGCCTTACACAGCGCAGCTCTATATTTTATAATAGCATACAACATCGGGCAAAGCTACGCTGAACCACGAATATACAAACCTTGCGTACAATTCCATACTAAAAGAACACGTGTCCAGGCAATTATCTTCCATACTAGACGAAAGGGTCACTATATTCAAGCTCTAGGGTCTGATCTGTCCGGGTGGCACCTGATACAGCTATACCCTGAGCCCTGCCAGCAGTGACACAGAGATAGCAGCCGGCCACATTAGTTCAATGCTGACCATGCTTTCCACCAGGCCTTATCTTGCGAGGAATACTGGACGATATCATCGAGACCTTGTAGAACTGCAGTCTATTGAACCGGTGTGGCCACTGGTCCATGGTTGCATCTGAACGTTTTGTACTGATAATCATAGTCACATGAGCACCAGCTCGGGCTACTCATTAAGCGCCGCACAGCACATCCCGGCTGGACCGACTCAACCTAAGCATCCATTTCTCCTCTCAGCAGTCGACGATGGAGAATGTCCAACTTCAGATACTGTCAGATATCCACCTAGAGTCGCCGGCTGCCTACGACGTGTTCAAGATTGACCCAAAGGCACCATTTTTGGCACTGCTTGGTGACATTGGTTACGTCAAAGATGAGGGCTTCTTTCTCTTTCTCCGCACGCAATTAGAAAATTTCCGGCTCGTCTTCTTGGTTTTAGGCAACCATGAAGCCTATCATAGTAGCTGGACCGAGACAAAATCCGATATACAACGTTTCAAAGGTGATATTGATGCCTCTGCAGAAAGAAATGAAGGGCTTGGAAAGCTTATCCTACTCGATCGAACGCGCTATGACATCTCACCGACAGTGACCATTCTCGGCTGTACTCTATTCTCATCTGTCGCTCCAGAACAAAAGGAAAGCGTTAGTTTTGGTATAAACGACTTTTATCACATTCACGATTGGTCGGTAGAAACACACCAGGCTGAACACAATGCGGACGTTGCATGGTTAAATCGAGAGATTGTGTCGATTTCCGGCCACGAACCCGAGCGCAGAGTCGTTGTTTTGACCCATTTTTGTCCCTCAACCCACGAAAATGTTATAGATCCCAAGCATCGCAACAGTAAAATCTCCTCGGGATTTATGACCGATTTATCAAACGAGCCATGCTGGAAGGAGAAAGTCGTTGCTCTCTGGGGGTTTGGGCACACCCATCTCAATTGTGACTACCAGGATCCAGCAACTGGCAAGAGAGTAGTATCGAATCAAAGAGGGTATTATTTCTCCCAGTCACCTGGTTTCGATAGTGTGAAAGTTATCGACGTTTGAGCTAAGGGGTGAGCGACAAAATGTGAGCTTCAATACAACTTCTATCTAGCTATGGATCGGTTGAGGAACGCTGTCTAACCTGGTTACGTGGAATACTTATTTGGTTGGAATGAGCTGCCACTTCATCAACTTACTACGGAGTCCATCCAGAGCTCCAAATATATCTGAACACCCATATTTTATAGAAATATAAAATGATCTGTGCACTTCATCCAAGCTATCCTCGTTGAAAAGACCAACCGCATCAACATACTCTACCATATGGGTTAAAAGTGCTATCCAGTAACTTGCGCAGATGGTACCATGGTCACGACAAAGTAGAAGCAGCAGAGATTCACAGTACCCTGGGCACTTGGAATTCGAACAAAAGAGTGCTCAGAAGAGAAACGCCCACTACCACCGCCTTATGTTGCTAGAGGAGGCCGAATATCTGATGCAGTCATAATGTCCGAATTATCAGACTGTAGGGGTGGCTTCAAAGTCGGGCAAGGCCCAAAGCAGATCGGATTTCCGGTGTAGTAACCCCAGTGTCTCACTACCAATATGTAGATGTGCAGAGGAACGAGGACTTGGTCGCGGATTTGTATATAGGTATTCTGCGTCTTTTGTATCAGGGTATAAGCCGGCCGTTGAGAGGATAGAGAAAAATATATCTACCAGCGCGCCTGGCACGAGGAAAGCAACACCCTGCTTCCACATAGTAGCGGCCAAATACGAGATTCTAGCAGAATATTCACTCAACAATTATAGGAACGCCATATACTGACAGTAGATAATTGCCCCAACGAAGATTTGGGACACCAGCCTTGTCAAGAAGAAGAGATATCGATGTGACAAGGTCATTATCTAGATACCGGCCACAGAGATCAAGGTTAACTGCTATGGTTATAGGTACAGAACGTATAAAATAATGAATCATCAGGAAACACGAGAGGGCAACGGTAAGGTTGCCTCAGTCAGGCCCACTGCTTTTTATGTAGCCACTGCTTATAGAAACCGGTTATGTATGTACATAAGATAGACCCAATCAGACAATGGGCGATGGGTCGGCCGTCATTTATATTGCCCGATAGACATGGGGTACGCCAGTGACCCGACTTAGGTCTTCGTGGTCAGAAACTGTCAAGCCATTCTGGCCCGGTATACTTGTGCACAACAGCAATATGGCTAACCTGTGTTGAAGTATGAATGCACTACAGTGTGGTGGATAGTGTCGCCGCTAGACTCGTTTAAACTATTCATCTTTGGGATGGCCTTGACCGCTGGTACCACGAGAAGAGCTTATGGGAATGCAGACCAATCTCAGTGATGGGGTTGGAGGTCAGAACTCCCTTCTATAAACTTCCCGGAATTTGTGTTTATAATGGTATTGGCTATCTCTAGCGGCAGTTAATTACATTGAACCATGGAGCTCTCTAAACCACGCATGGTATGAGTATGCTGCATCTTGGAAGGGGAGCGAGTCCGAGCGACTGAAGAATATGACATCCCAATGTTTCTCTCCCGTCATATTGTTGATTAATATGTTTGATGTTATCATAGAGAAATACAGGACACGCAAAGTCTTACTCCCCTACACAAGTTTCATCTGAGTCGCGCTTCAATAGAGTTGAAAGCTGACCCAGATTCACTGAATACACCCATAGCTGGGTACAGCTTGCTGCTTCGGAAGCCTCGGTATAGAGCCAGAAACTTGTATCCTGCGGCAGGAGTAAAGCCGGCAGAACAAACGGCATAGCTTTTAATACTTGATGCCGAATGAATTGCAATTTGTCACTTGGTCTGTCAAAGGTAAATGACTGAGATTCGGTGGGGGTGTCGAGGTGCCGCTTATCATAAATTTGCTTAATATGTTGGTTTCCACAAGAGGAAGGTCGACGCTCCAGCCGAAACTAGCTCGATGATCGTCCTGGTGGATTTCCAAATGACACTCGATAGATCGCTCCGATCCCCCCGGCCAGTGGCACATAAACTTACGACGGCATATAGAGTCGGGAGTGAATGGTTCATTTGAGATAGTTCAAGGCAAGCACAGATTGATGTATAAATGATCGTCATCGTCAAGGGAACTACAATATGATGGGTATGGAGTTGAACACTCTCTATCTACACAAGAGTCTAGGAGCTGGCTCCAAGATATCAAGCAGTATTCAAGAATATAGTTATTCCTATAAGCTAGACAATGCTTTCAATGTCCTTCTCGGCCATAGTGGCCTTGTTGATATCTATTGGTGTTTCGACCACTGTGGTTCCGACCTACAGCTTCCCAGACAATTGCAATGCTACTTGCCAAGCGAGCATCGCGCAAGCCCTCACACAGGAAAAGGCTGCTTGGGTGAGTCCTAATGTATCAACCGACCCCTTCTACGCGAATCCAGCAAACATCTCTTATTACGCTGCTGGCGACATCGTCAGATGGGAAGACGTACCCAGCCAGCAGTACACAACAGTTGGCTATGATACTCCTCCGGCAACGACACTGTCCAAATTCCTCTACATGAGTGAGGACATCGATGGTAACCCCATACCGGCCAGTGCTTTCCTATTGCTCCCATTTACAAATCAAGACGGTAGCGGAAAGCCACTCCGCACAGTCGTCTGGACACATGGAACGGCGGGCATTACGCGACAATGTGCACCCTCGAATAACAAGCAGCTGTACTACGAATGGGAAGGCCCGTTTGCGTTGGTCCAGCAAGGGTACGCCGTCATTGCACCCGACTACGCCGGTCAGGGTAGCGATATATCCATGGGCTTCATGTATGAATCCGGTGCATTACACGCGCTAGATGTGAGCTTTGCCCTCCAGGCCGTGAGATCGAAGCTCCAGGATCGGATTACTCATGAATGGGTCGTGGTCGGCCACAGCGAGGGCGGCATGACTGCATGGCGTGTGAATGAACGCGAAAAGCGAAACGCAACGGGCGGTTTCCTGGGCGCCGTTTCAGGGGCCCCGGCGCTCCGCCCCCTCTCTCTTATCCCACAGTCGTGGCGCCTCGCCGGGGATGGCCCTGTTCATGATGTTGTTTCCATCTTTGTTCTCCAGTCCATCTCACGATTATTCCCTTCTGTCAAGATCGAGAACTATGTCAGCGATATCGTCGCAAGTCGCATCCCAATCGCTCAGCAGGGATGCCTGGTAACTGGCTCAACAGTCTATGGGAACCTCACATTGCCAGAGCTGTACAAGAATACCAGTTGGATCCACCATCCGGATGTCATTGAGTGGCAAAAGAGCTACAATGGTGCCGGCACTCACGAATTGGCAGCTCCCATGCTGGTTCTGCAGGGAACCGCTGATGAGTTGGTGTATGCAAACCTGACAGAATGGGATTACGATCAGACATGCAGCACCTTCCCTAGCAGTGTCATGCAGCTGTATATTTATCCCGACCTTAATCATGACTTCGCCTTTATTGCTGGCCAGGCGCAGTACTTGCCTTGGATACGTGACCGGTTTGACAAGATCCCATTGTCTGCCGCATGCAACAAGACGACTGTGACACTATCTGGGCCTGCTTGAGGGGCTGTATGGATGCTGGCGGGTGACGGTGGCCGTCCTTTTATTCATAGCGTCCATATAGTTCCAAAATAGAAAATGAAGGATGCTCTGGCGATTTGGCACTGGTACTGACACTAGTTGTAAGAAGCGACTCCCAGCTTTTGTCCCGGTGTACTCGATACTAATCTATTGTGGTGGAATGGCCCTGGCCTTTCCCCCTTGGCTATGACATCGTCCTAGGTAGCCCAGATAGTAAATAGCCAATTTCTGCAGGCTGTAACAGTCGGACACGCTCTCTATTTCTTCATAGGCTGTATGAACCGGTAGTACAGACGTACACTATTATATTGTAACGGCTTCGGTTATCGGGATCTGGATTAGGAGTGGTGTGACCGTATGTTATTGAATCATAATACGAAGCTTTCCATGGAACAGAGATTTATGACGAATATAGTGGGTTCTTGACCAAGATATATGCAGTTCAACATTCTAGACCCTCGGGGTCATCGATTTGCACTTCCGCCCTAGAATATATACCCAGCCTTCGGATAGAGTCTCCGAAGTAAGAGGGAAACCCAAGCCGTGGCTGGCTAGGTTTATATTTTACTGACTATTTCTATCCTACCATTCTTTGCCTTTCGTAAGTTACACTAGACGGAATGATCTCACAATATCAAACTTCCCAATCACACATCCATTCCTTACGCTGTTCAACCCCCCCAACTATATATAAGGACCATGCATCCACGATGACCCTTGGAAAAAAAATCAAGTCTTACATTTACATTCACCCCTCATGCCAGGCGACTGCTCCACCGTGCATTCAACATGCTGATATCCTTCATCTATCTCCATCAACCTTCCCTGCTTCACCGCCTCCTCGTCAATCACGAAGGTCGCGAAGAACTTCGCCGGCTCGGTGTCGCTGGCATTGGCGCTGACTCTATGATGGCACCCGGGCCTCTCAAACCACTGCCCACCCTTGGTGATGGTCTCCTGAGGCTCATCGTTCATCTTGTTGTAGATCGTTCCCTCGAGGATGTAGCCGGACACCGTCGCCCCACCGTGGCGATGGGGTGGCAGAGCGGTGCCGGGGCCGAGTTCCGCCACCAGCCCGATGATGCATTTCCCGGGGCAGTTGTCGAGGGGGTGGTGGAAGATTTGGGTCAGTTTGGGGGGACGGTGTCTGGGGGTAGTGCGTTAGTTCTCATGGAGTGAGTGGAACAACGCGGATGTAGATTAGATAGTGCGGGGTTGGACATACATCTTGGGATCGTATTGGAACTCTCTAGTCGCCATCTTTGTGCTAGATGGATAATGATTCACGATGAAGTGTGGGATATTAAGCGGCAGAACGTAGTGGCAGAGATGCGAGTCGACACGAACAGGGATCCGTTGGTCTCCCGGGCCACCGCGGATACTTATAGCAGGCTGCCCAAGGTTACCCTGGATCTCTAGATCTTGCGCGACTCTCTGCAGGACATGAGAGGTGACGCGATGGAAGCGAGCCGACGAGGAGCACCGCGCCCGCCGGCTGGCACCGTTACGTCCTTTCCACGGAAGATGCCACAAGCGGTGGGTTCGTCTGGCACTTGGGAGGACTTTTTTACCTTTTCTTTTTTTTTTTTTTTCTTTCTTTGCTGCTTTTTTGCTTTGACTTTTTGGTTCTAGGAAAGTTAGAATGGAACTAAAAGAGAAAAGAACCAAGGGAGGAAGCGGTGGGTAGGGCGACGGAGAGACGCAGCCCTGCAAAAGTACGGCAGCTGCACTCCAAATCACGATCGATCAGTCATACCGCAGTATTCATGCCGATCCCGATCCTGTTGAGGGGCCCAATGCGTCTTCGAGGCCAGATGGTAAATTAAGCAGCCAGCATGGCATCGAAAATATGTGCTGTTGACATGCCGGAACTCCGCCCAACGCAGGTGATAGGGTGAGACATACACAATATGGACCAACTACGGACATCATGCTGCCAAGCTTCACACACTGCATGTGTATGGTGTACTCCGTACGTCTCCGGGAATTGACTGGACGCTTATGCAGTGTACCCCCTCTGGTCACTAGCCTTCTTTCGTTCAACGAGGGCTACTGGTGGACTGCTCCTCTGCTACGTGGTGCCCTTCGTCGGGCAGACCCCAGCGAGTGAACGGATCCGTCGGAAGTCTGCCAGTCGATGAACAACGTCATCTGGTGATATTAGTGTTGAAAAGGACAGTCTGCAAGTTACGGCATGGATGACAAGTGCGTGCATTAGTGTAAAATGCCAAGATTTCGGTAAAAATACATGGAGAACTGGATTTCAGCTGTCCAACGTAGACTGCAGGGGCTCCAATAACCCCCCACCACCAGACCGGGGGCCAACGAAAACCCCTGCATTATAACATCCAGAGCTATACATGATCACAAACTGGAAATACGAACGCGACGATTGGCTCGCATGACGGAGACACCGAGTGGGCACCCGCAAGGCCCGCATTCACGGCTCAACCAGGTCTATTTGGGAAGAGCGGGTCGGAATGCTGACTGGGTTGGCAGTGGCTGCTGATGGCTAGCTGAAGAGTAAGTTACACGGCAGAAGACGATCCCTGCTGTCTTGGACTGCGTCCGAGCTCTTTGGAATGCCTATCGTCCTCTACGGTGCGGAAAGAACCAGCAAGTGATGGGTAGGGGGCGTGAACTGACACCAAGGGGAGGAATGGCAGATACAGTGACATGCAACAGGGATGTTTTCTTCACAACGATGTGTTGCTTAGAGTGAGGGTAGGTCCCTTGCGCCAAAAAGACCCGTTCATGTAAGACAGCCGACGGAATAGGCTGTTCCAGTGCCCTGGCTTCTTCAGAAGGGGAATGTACCTCCTATCCACGGTGGTGCTTAGCAGTCTCTTGCCGTGACGGTTCGTCAGTGTGAATAGTCGATTCCAGCCAGCTCACAGGGATGGACGTTCGCAGCGCAGATCAGGCATATCAAGCAAAGATCCACCGTAAACCACAGGTGTCAGCTCTGGTCTAGCACACATTACGCAAAGAGGCTTCCATTGTGGTCGCTTCAGGGAGCATGCTACGAGTGTCTTGAATGATTCCGGCGAGTTACGGCGAAGAGTGGAGATCGAGAGAACATTCGCGCCGCCGTCGTGACAGAAGAAGAAATCCAAATAGTGGAAATGCTACGTTTGTGATAGAGGCTGCGCTCCGATTCGAAAAGCCCGCGGTTCTATTGGTCCTTGCTCGAGGCAAAGGTCTACACGGCTGCTCCGAGTGCAGAGATCTGTTCTCAGCTGGCCTCTGGTGCTTCGATGAAGGACCACGGTACTTTCGCAAGAGCTGGATACTTCCCACATGATCGATGATGACCCCAGGCTGCTTTCGGATATGGAACAAGGATCTCGATGAACTCAAAGCCGTACTGGATTGTAAGGTCTAAGACGTCTTGAGGCTATTGCTGCCACAGTCTAGACCGAGACCAGTCGGGACATGCCAGCTATGACGACAACATGTGGTTGAATATCGTAGAACCTGCTGACGGAGACCAGGACGCGTTCAGCCTCCCGACATGCTGCCGTCCGTGGTTCGACTTGATACCATCTTGTAACGCCGGAAGACGAGCGCCAGAGCGGATCGGCGCATGGCGGAGGCATCTGCTGCAATCGTCACTGATCTATCGAACGCCTTTTCAGGTGTGCTACATCCATCGCATTGGGGAAATGATTTGTCCATTCCCCACTGTGATCACAGCATGGTTGCGACCAAAGGATGGATGATCCCTGGATGAGCATAGCCAGCATCAATAGTGTCGGTAAAAGGGCATGAGATCATCATTTCACTTGTTGAATCTATTCCGTCCTGTACGTGAGGCGAGCGGTGGAGCATGATGGAGGGCAGACATAAATAGCCCCCCGGATGCCAGAAAGTTGGCAGCAAGATCGCAGCACATCCATCTTCATCAGAGTCCGATTGAGTAGATCTTTCAGCCAGAGAACCTCCCTGAACCGTCCATTGTCACAATGTCCACGGATTGCATTGATAAGCACAATGTCCAAGGTGATATCTGGTAGGTCAAGACCTCCCTACACTACGCTCAGCTGCCTGACAGTCGCCAGGCCTGGACTATCGAAGAAGTATGAAGACTTTCACTTCTTCCGCATCAGCAATGTGGAAAGGTTCAAAAGCCACCTCGGCCGCCTCGTCCCACACATAACCGACTGTGAGAAGGCGATGCAGGACAAAGGCCTTATCAGACAGCATAAGATTGCTGTTGCCCAGGGGACTGAATCCCCCAAGTTACTCGACGTGGTTGGAGTCAACATCTCTTTTACCAGCAAAGGCTTGGCTTTGGTAAGACGTCCCCGCACGAATGATCTGACAGACCAACTCGCTGATGAGGTGAATGCAGCTGGGCAAGCGCGATATTCAGAGCAAGGCGTTTGAGATTGGGCAATTGGCGGACATGACCGACCATGCAAATGGTGGCCGTGACAAGGCGACAGACTGGATAGAGGACTTTAAGACCAAGGAGATCCACGGCCTGATCAACGTTGGTGGTAGCAGCAAAGAGATTGTCGAGAAGAAGTGGAATGACGTTCAAGCCCTTTTCGTTGGACGCTTCAAGTTTACCACCAGCATTGAGGAAGTCATAGTCTTCTCCGGAAAGGACAGAGACGCTCCCAATGGAAGCAAAGAACAGTCAGTAGGAATCTCACCCAACCACATGCACGAGCTCACCAGTGGATAGCTTTGGGTACGAGGACGGCATTTCGCAGCCGAAGATTCAAGGGTTAGACCGGCCGGAGGAGGGAGAGAAAGCCCCGCCACTGATCCCTCCCGGGTAGGATTCCTCCAGAAGAGTCCCTCCGTAACGGCCATGAGGCTTACTGCCTAACAGGATCTTCTTCCTCGGCCATCGGGGGCAACCTATCTGCCAACCTGACTGGGCCCACGAAGGCAGCTTCCTCGCAATTCGGAAACTGCAATGCATGGTTCCAGAGTTTAACAAGTACGTGCGCGTCACACTTTGTGACTTGTGATCAGCAAGCACTGACGCGTCTGGAAACTTAGATATCTGGAGGATGAGGCTCCAAAGCATGACCTCACTAGCGAACAGCTCGCCGCGAAGTTTATGGGGCGGTGGCGGAGCGGTAAGACAGGCCCCTCCACATATCCACGGATCTATCCTGATTCAAATCAACGCAGGAGCTCCAATCGACATGGCACCGGACCAGGACAATCCCGACCTGGCTCACAGCAACAACTTCGACTTCAACCCGGCGGACACCCAAAGCAGATGTCCATTTGCCGCGCATATTCGCAAGTCACGGCCGCGCGCCGACATTGAAGACCGCTTCACTCGTTCCATCTTCCGCCGTGGTATCACCTATGGACCCGAGATGACTGAGCAGGAAAAGAAGGATCATAAGACAAAGGAAGACCGTGGAATCTTCTTCATGGCCTACAGCAGCGATATTGACAATGGATTCTCGTTCATGCAGAAGAGTATGCAACCTCCCTTCCTCATGCCCTTTGGTGGCAGGAATCGTGTGAATGACGGAATGCGCTAATCAATCCGCTTCTCTGTAGAGATGATTAATAACAACAAGTGGCCCGAGAGAGAGCCCGCTACTGGGCCCAAGGGGGCCGGGCTCGATCCATTCTGCGGCCAGGCTGTGCCACCAGGTCCACCCGAGTTCTGTATGGTGGATGGCAAGGAGGAGACTGTCCACGTCAGTCTGGATAATTGGGTGATCGCTCGAGGCGGCGAGTACCTCTTTGTGCCTCCCATCAAATTCCTCAAGACCCTCAGCAAGTCTACCTAGTGCTCTTCCAGACCTGGTGCGTGGTTGGCAGAAGGTCCGGGAGCTGCAGGCATAGCCGTGTGAGGAATGGAAAGCCTACAGAAGCGGTGGGGTAGCTTCCTGCGTCTTAAACGGTATATGAAAGAAAATAGTGTCTTGTGATTTTGTTTTAGTTTGCTCTTATTGTCTAGGTAATTTATTTCGGGTTTCTCGCTGGACTGCCACGATTCAGACGTAGGCCGTATTGCTGTAGAAGATGTGACCGCGTATTGCCTTCCTTTAAGAGTTTCCACATGACCCGGTTTAGCTGCAAGCATGTTTGGAAATGTAAGAGAATTAGCACTGTGATATTCCATACTGATTGCAACGCATAAGAAGGCCCCAGGGCACACACGCGAAGTGTGTGGTCTACATCTAATTCTGAGTACTCAGGCTGCCCCTAGTGGATCTCTTCCTTGGGCAAAGGAACCGTCACCGCGTTCTTCGCATATCGTTCGCTCTCTTCATTTCGAACACGAATATACGAGGTGACATGCTCCGGGACCGGGGTAACTTGATTGCCTGCACTGGGAACAGGCTCACCCATGGTCTGCCAGATGGGAATGACGCCCGTCCACACACGAGAGGTCACCTCCTCATTCTCATAGTCCTTCTTCAAGTCCGTGACTCCGCCGTCACGAATCTTACCGCTTGCACTGACTACCTTGACACGCAGAATAGTCGTCGACTGCATCTCAGCGTTGTCCGGGGGCACCCGAGAATGACGCCACCGGTCTGTAACCACGGAATTGGTAATGAGCTCCATTGCGTAGAGCCGCTCGGCATCATCTTCTACGGGCCGGGCGTATCCTTGAATGACGGCCGAGCGATAGTTGTAGTTGTGCGAATTGGGGGTCAGGGTCAGCACGATTCCGTCGACCATCGTCGCGCATATGGACACGGGGAGCCCGCCCTCCGGGGATGACGCGGCCGCGGAGCGAGCCTCGTTCATCAGACGGGAACTCACGTATCCATGCATATATATATCGAGGGGCTCATCGGGACCTGAGGAGGGGTGGTGGAAGTCTCCCATATGGCCGATCATGGGCAGAAGGACGGGAAAGGGCTCCGACGGGTCGGCCAGGGAGACGTGTAGCACGGGGGCCACATTGACGATGGAATGGATGGCTTCGAGATCATAGGTGGCTATGTCACGGGCAGCACAAGTTAGCAGGCATGCATGAAACAGGGGAAGCACGAATGGCCCTCGGTCAGCCAGGTTCTACCTCTATGTTTGTAGCGATTGACGGTGTTCGCGGATCGTTTGGGATAGGTCAGCGTGCGGCCCATTTTGCCGGTCGGTTGGCCAAAAAGTCGAGAGACAAGGAGGACGTGAGTGAACACGAGGAGGTCAACCCGGCCGGTATTTATCTAGACAAAGAAACCGACACCCCCTCCTCGCTGGCGGGGTTTTGCTGATATTGCGGTGCCGTGGATTGGCTGTGGGGATGCGCGAGTCGTGGTTCTTTGGTCGCATTAGGACTTGATTCTCTCGTTTACTTGCCCAACAAGGAAGGCCAGACCCCCCGTGCAGACGGTATGATTAGCAGGCTCGGGTGCGAGAGACCTGTAAGATTCTTATCTTTCCAGAGCTTTTAGCTGCCAGGCGCCACACTGGCCCTAGCCGCCGAGCCACCATCGCGTTTCGTGCTACTACTACCGGACTCGTATTACTGCTACTCCAGAAGCCACGCAAAACAATCGCCCACGTCGTCCAAAATAGCTCGGTTCATTCACTAGGCGGTGGAAAATTCCAAGTATGCTACCGTGTGCTACAGGCTCAATCGATGTCAAATCACGCTGAGCCGTCATCACTCATCATCCCTGCACCGAGCCATCTGGTCCTACGAACGGCTTACGAACCCCTGCGGGCGATATATGCGCAATGGGGGGTATATTTCCTGTATTCCCGGCACACTCACGAGACAGCGTTATATTTTGCAAGCAGGGGTGGAATACTGTGGATACTAAACAGCCCGACAGACGGACGTGGGTCGTCAGCCCTGGAGTTCTCATAGTAGGGACATACAAGGGGCACACTTACCCATCTGATTGCAATATCGGGGTGGCTAGCAAGGTACTGAGCCAGGTACTGGGTGCCGACGCTCTCGCCGTCCCTGGTGCCAGCCAGGAAGGTCCTGAACTCATCGCGTGCATCAGGGAAACGCTGTAAGATATCGTCTCGCAGCTTGTTCAGTGCTTCCTGGGTCTCCTTTGCCGCCACAGCGGTATCCATGCCAATCCCCGTGCCTACCGCAATGCTGTAACGGGGGCCCAGGCCAGGAGGTGGAGTCACCACCCGGTGCCAGGGCGCCTTACAGATCCCATGGGTCATCGCCTCCAGGGCTTGACCAGCAATAAACACAAATGTATGGTCAAGGGGGGGAGCGTCAGTCCATCTCCCCTCGCGCGTTTGAACCTGCAAGCACCGATGGGGGGAGGCTTGGAAAATCAACGTGGAGAATCCCTTGTCTCGGTGAGCGCCCAATCCCACTTGATCCTTGCTTGTTGCTTGCGAGCTGGGGATTTCCGGATATTTCATGAGACGAAGCCGGTGCTGCTGGTTCTGGAAGAACCGGCTCACTAGCTCTGGGTCGATCCCCATGGCCTCGCTGACCAGGTTGCGCATCGTATTGGAGACATCAGACACTTGCTCGATCCATCGTTCGTATACGGTTCGGAAAGTTGGAAGCCTGTCAGCGGAAGGCCACTGGTTCGGTGCGAGAAGGTTCAGATAGGCTGGCCCGCCCGTCGGCGCAGGGTGTGGAGTCGAAATGGTAAGATGCTCTCGCCAGTCGGTACGGTTGGCGGTCACCTCGGACCCAAGCTGAACCAAAGAGGCCTCCTTAGCATGGACTTCTGGCGAACAATGAGGATCCCTTACCTTCGTATAGCCCAGGAAGCTGGGGACATTCGCAATGTCGATTTCGGCCTTGTCCACATCGGGCAGACTGAAGAATGCGTCACATTCTTGTCGAGCTTCCTCAAACAATGAAGCTTGGACCGGGTGATTTTTCAAATAGAAGAGGCCTACATCACGCAAGGCTGCCAGCATAGAGTCCAAGAAGGCCTGTCGACCCTGAGGGGTATGGACCAGGGAGAAGTCCAGGACCGGGACAACAGAGGCAGCAGACATTGTGGGCTGTGAAAGGCGGAGGCTATTCCACACGGACACGAAGGGTGAATCTGGGAACCACCGTGGTATGGTCAGTGTGGTACGGTGGCTATGACCCAGTTTAAAGCCATAGAGCAGACTAGGCCTACGAGGCGGGAAGGGGAATGTCTTCTCTTGAGGATAGCAGACGAGGACAGTGGCAGACCCCCACTCCGCCAGAGCAGATTCCCCTATTGCCGGGGATCAGACCTTGATGTCAACGATGAGGGGTTCGTTTCTGCAATGCCAATCGCAGCTACTTAGAGCGGCATCATGTGCCCAGTTCAGCTTGCGCCAAACTCGACGCCCATCATCTGTAGGTGCAGGGATGCAGCGTCGCTCTAGTGATTAATCTATTCGGTCGTAGCGTCGTCCACCGACTGTGTCC
Source organism: Aspergillus bombycis (assembly GCF_001792695.1). Classification (NCBI taxonomy): domain Eukaryota; kingdom Fungi; phylum Ascomycota; class Eurotiomycetes; order Eurotiales; family Aspergillaceae; genus Aspergillus; species Aspergillus bombycis. The sequence continues at coordinate 329,323 of NW_019170004.1, read as the reverse complement.
ATCCTGCACGGCCTAAACTAGTCTGCACCATATCAACCATTTCCAGGGTTGTCTCATCCTCAGGCTTTCTGTGCCGCGATACGCGTTTGCCAACAAAATGCCTCGAGGACGGGGATCCGATGCAGCCGTCCACTGGACAGAAGGCCACCCCGAAATGACCGTGCGTCGAGGGGTAGTTACGATATAGAGGGCGCCGTTTTAGCCCATTACGCAGCTGTGTCGTCTAGGAAGAAAGGAGGCAAACCGTAACATGGGCTGACATCCGTCGGCAATTAGTGACACATTCGTAGTTTCATCAATGTTGGTTGCGTCCTCTACACGTAGGCCAACTGCGGTTTACTGACGAAACCCCCAAATGCTACAACATAGAGCGGCTTTATTGTAGACTCACTAAGGAATTAACGGTCCCGATTCTGGCCGGTTTCATGTTGTATGTTTTTACTACGTCTCTGGGAGAAATGTCTAATTTCCATGCCATATGAAAGCATCCTGCTTGTAACTGCCTGTAAAACACTTCCCACGATCTCTTACATCATTCCGGGTATGCCAGTACGGCCACTTTCTGCCAATCCTCGCTCGAATCGTAGTTCTTGCGAATGGGGTCTAGAACAAGATTCAAGCCTGCTGCCACCGATGCCTTCAACTCGGCCGGTGTCAAGGAGTGGGCCAAGAAGTCATGTTCTAGGTCCTCGTAATTAAAGTAGGCATTATCTTTGCCAGTGGTACAGGTCACAGTGAAAGGGTGTAGTCCACCTTCCAAGGCCATACGAAGCCTGCACAGGGGCAGCAGGATGTGTCTCGCGATCGCTAACAAAGCATTCCCCTCTACAACCCCCGGGACACATGTTGCCTCGTTTATCTTGCTACAAACGACATCCGATGGATCGAGGAGTTCGATTTTAGTGCCGGCGGCATGGGAGGAGGACATCTTTGGCGTGGTTAACCCAGGAATCATCTCAGTTGTCAGGTGGGCTCGACTTCGATACCCAAGGTGCGGGAGAATCCTTTCCGCCAGGGCGAAGACACCGGACTATCATACTCATCGTTAGCCTATCGACACGGGGTAGTATAGGGGTTTCTTCTCGTATCTCATGCCTGGTCTTGTCCTCCTAGCTGGAAGTCCGCGCCTAAGTACTCCTCGCAGAGGACCTGGCGCGCAGGACATAAAAGCGAGCTTGTTATGGTGGCGGTCTCCATTTCATGGGATACCGCACGCACATCGTCGATCGATAACAAAGTGTAGAGGCGGTTCAGATCAGCACCAGATTGCTTCACCGAGGCGAACAGGTCGGACTCCCGGACAAAGTGGTCTTCCATCTGCGGGATTCCCAACGCTTCTACGCTGGCCCGCACAAGGAATTCGTAGTACTGTGTACGATAATCCACCAGCTCCCTGGGGTGTTTGTAGTTGATCAGGTAGGCATATTCGTCGGCGAAGTAAATACTAAACTGGCGGGTGTTATTAGTCGAATATTGGATACCGGCACCTAACAGGCAGTGTGTCAATGCTCACATCGATCCCAGCGGCGGCCATCTCCGCGATCTTGATGAGTGGTACAAGGTATCCGATATGCGCTGAGGGGCACCAAGTGGATGAGTATGGGTCACTCTCTAGTGGCGGGGCGGGCCGTTGTACTAACGTTTTCCCGTTGGAGCGGTACCTACAAACAGTAGCATCGTCAGCTACCGCGGTATACCCTCGCCCGTCGCGGACCTGCTTGCAATTGACATACCCCAGAAGCCATGAATCCTCTTTCCCTCAGCCAAGAGCTCGTCAATCACGGCCCCGTTGCTCAGGCGGACTCGGCTGGAGGGAAAGCGTAGGCGCTTGTCGCCCGTCATGGCGGCTGTAGGATGGGATAAGGTGGTTCTGGGGTGTTAGGGGAGGTGAATGGTCGATATTAGTGCTAGAAGAACTCTCCACAAGTGATTCGGGGACATAATGGCAGCTCTGGAGCATTATAGCAACACTCTCCATGCCGGGAGGGCACCCGCTCGAGCTCAAGTGCTCTCGAACAATTGAGCATCGGCTGACGAAGTTGACAGCCGTTGAGATCCTGCTCGCTGACGCGTGAGATCCGGCGCAGACGGAATAAGCCGACGGAATGACGAATACGCAGGGTCCCATTCCTTGTCCCAAAAAGACATATGAAGCAAGAAAAATACAAAAAAATACAAGCAACTGCGTTGTACGCTCGAGGTCCTGTTTCCGCCTGCAGGCCTGCGCATGCACTCCTTGCACTTGACATACCAACCGGATTTGACGGAAATTGCTGGAAGCAAGCCCCTTGGGAATATGGTCGAATGAGCACAGGGTAGGGCTTGGAACTCACGCATTGGTAAAACCGTATCGTGCCGAGCCGTGGAGTGAATATCATGAATCATTGGTCTCAATTGGCTCTTGGGTAGACTTCTCTGCAGAAAACAGGAAAGGGGATCTCAGCGGCTGGCTGAACGTAACTCCACTATATTGAGATTGCTTGAGGGGTGCAGTAGTGGCTTGGCGCTGGTGAGTTGAAGATGCATCCTCTTCGTTGGTATTTCCCTGATCTTTCCGTGCTCCGAGTACGACTGCCCGTGGCAATTATCTGCCAGCCGTATGCAAGTTGACATCAGTTTGTGGTGATTCCAAGGCTATCATGAAACTTAGGCTTTGCGACTTTTTATTAGCCGGACACCTGCATTAACTTGGTGCACTTCCCCACCCCTCTCACGATCGTCATGGTCCTCACGCAAGTCTTTGATGCACCGTCGAAAAATACCTCGCAACACCAACAAGGGAGACGATAACCGAGAAGAGGGGAAAGTGATCATAGGAGGCAATGCCTTCACCAATCAAGGTCTCATTCATACCCTGTAGACAAAGCCAAACCGAAGTAGCCGGCACCGACCAAGCTCAATCTCGTAGATGATCCCCACCTGTGGAAGCTCGTGCTTTGCCCCAGTAGCTCTTACACATATATGGGAACTCTATAGGCGGAAGAACGTATTGAGTGCTTGCTTTCGATCATAGGCCACTTCGGTGAGATCAGGCGCACCTGCTATCTCGTCCCGTTTCAAGCAACGTAGACAATCATGCTATCTACAGCCGTCACGGAAGCGGTTCCACCGAGAACTGTCATCGATATCGGCTCATGGGACGTGTCGGTGTCGTTGCGGAAGATGCTAGAGGACAGGTTTCTCGCAAAGCCCGACGGCCAGCGCCATCTGCCGACTGCACTTCTCTGTGATGAAGTGGGCTTAGACATGTGGCACAAGTGTGCTGCTCTGCCTGAGTTCTACAACAAACGAGATGAGATCAACCTGCTCCACCACTGGGCAGACGAGATTACCGCGCATATTCCAGATGGCGCAGTTCTGATTGACCTGGGGGCTGGGTATGTACCGAAAAATGACGGTATACAACTAGGGCTAACAAGACACATGAAATGAAGCGATGTGAATAAAATCAAACCAATCCTCGATCAGCTGGAATCAATCCAGAAATATGTGACTTACTATGCGCTAGATGTGTCCAAGGAGTCCTTGATTAAATGCATGGATATTCTCCCGGCATCCTACCAACACGTCAAGTGTTATGGTCTGTGGGGCACATTCGACGACGCGCGAGTATGGTCCGACAGGATCACCGCACCGCGCTGGTTCTTCTCTCTGGGCTCCATCTTCGGAAATGATAGGTTTGATATCGCCGTGGCGGACCTACAGAAATGGTCTGCCATCATGCGGCCCGGAGATCGCATCTTCCTTGGTCTGGATGGGTGCAAGGACGTCGAGAAAGTATGGCTTTCGTACAATGACCCACAGGGGCACTGGCATGATTTTGTCAGAAATGGCCTGCATCATTCAAACCGTGTTCTTGGTCATGAGTGGTATCGTCCCGAGGATTGGGAGATTACGGGCGTTTGTGGAGAGACTCCCACGTTCCGCTATGTGATCAGAGCAAAGCGAGACGTTAGCTGTGAGCCATTGGATCTGGAGATCAAACAGGGTGAAACCATTTTGACCACCGAGTGGTACAAGTATGGCCCTGAAGAGATGCAGGAACAATTCAATCATTCCGGGTTGCAGGAAACTGCTCGCTGGGAGTCCCCTTCTGGACCTACTTGTGAGTGCCAAGTTTGAAGCCTTCTTCAGAGAGGCTTCAGTTTTGCTAACACAGTTGACAGGGGACTATCTACTAGCTGCCCGGTAAGCAGAACTGCGAGTTGTGGTGTGAGAGGAGAGTTCTGGTAGCATAGCACAGCCGAAGATACCGAAGTGAATGTCCCTGTTAGACACATTATCATGCAAATACTACGCCTCAATAAGATATTCTGGCTGCATCAGTCACATAAAGTACAAAGTAGGACAATAGTGTGCAGGATGCATGCAGGAATGAAACTGAGTACTGCGTCTTAGTCCTGGGTCGCACATTACTGGAAAACATAAATGGATGGGACGTCGCAATGTCTGTCACAGCTAAGTCGGTGGAATCGTCAATACACCATTTGTAAACCGAGCTTGCCCCAACTTCGAGATACGTTCAAGTTGGATTAAATTACAAGGATGAGCAAAAGTGTTTAGGTAGCATGGATATGAAGACTACTCAGACATTCACAACGTGAAAGTGGAACATAGGCGTGTAGACTGTCGGCATTGAGTTCGTCAAATTCCATTGCGGACATGAAACGCCTTTGCCTGTAAGAAAGCATCCGACGTAGCTGTACAGATCTCAGGCCCTCTTGTCCGGTCTCAGGAAATAGCTAAGCAGATACCTCTCTTCCACACCATCTCCTGGCTGCGTTACGCGGTGAAGACAAGAGTGCAGCTGGCCGTTGGATTGTTTCTGAAGGGAATCGGCAACATTAACCACCATTTGTCCTGGCCTATGCTCGATCCACTGATACTCGTTTGTCAGCGGGTTCTTTAGCTGCATGCATAGATGCCTGATGAACATCAATGTCAGCGTTCCACCGTCGGTATGAGTATTATCTTTAACATCCGCTAGCCGGGCTTGGGTCGGTGCGCAGTACACCTTGAAACCAGAGTCACTGGGCATTTCAGGCCGATGGTTATTCTCAAATCGATCGGGATCGTGTCGCCTGAGCCCATCAGAGAGGGCAGAAAGAAGGTCCATTGCTAGCTGGTGACAGCCCTCAGAGAACGCCATCAGTGGCTCCTTGTGCTCTTGCAGAAAGCCCGGATAACCAGAAAGTCCATTGGAATGGTCATCCAAGGCGATCTTTTTGTTTGTTAGACCTCTAGCCCATTGATAAATTATTCCTACGAGGCAAATGTGCTCACCTCAAACGACTCATGGTCTGCGTATTTCTTGTACCTACCAACTCGATGTTAGCCTTGGGTTCCGAATTTGCCATATGTGCTACCACATACCCACGGTCGTAATTAGGGTTGACGTTTTTCATCTTCTCATGTTCAGGCTGGCAGAAATACTCCTTGACGAGAGTGAACATTTCCGGCACATCCTCTACTAGATCTGTAGTAGACGCCCCGTCAAGGTCGATATAGAAAAATCCTGGAAATCGAGCTGCCTCCAGAAGGTCGTTCAGCGCCGCGGGTTCCTTGGCGAGGATTCGTTCCATGCTGATACTTCCGATGGAAGCCATGTCCTGGCTGCTCTGCGTAATGACGGCGGTGGTACTCATTTTGGCAGTTAAGTGCAGTAGGAAACGAAAAATAACTCAACCTCGTTCAATGATGGAGAGGAATCTCACGGCGGGTTCAACTTGTTTCTCTGAGGAGCAACGCAACTCAACTACTTCCTTTAAGTCAGCTACGCCACATCGCTTCCGTACGTAATGCCCCACCATGAGCAATGCAGGTGCTACTCGCTGAGGAGTCTATCCTGGCAAGGGTGTATTCTTAGCTTAGCTAGTTGCAGGGTACATACAGGACAACGCATCATGGCCCTCACACCTGCCATGGAGGGCTCGGAAGCCAAATCGTGCTGCAGAGCCAGAACAACCTTTCCGTCTAACCAGCATCTTGATACATACCTCTAATGTAACCGTGTTTAGTGTGAAGTCAGCGTAAAGTCTGCTCCCCTCTTCGATTTTTATCCCGCTGAATTATTAATCGTCATGAGGTGCGTGCCACGCTTACTTGCATGCCCATAATAAGCTCCATTGGGTATTTGGTCCGATTACCTGGCCTTCGGTTGAGGGCTTGCAGATAATCAGCCTAAGTCACGGCTATAATACGATAGTACCTCGAGTAAACATGTTTACTTGTTGCCGAGAGTAACCCAAGCTCACGGACCCCATCTTTCTTCTCTCTAAGTGCTGACTCCCGTTTTCCTTTCTTTTCCTGTGCCGGCTTGCTTACTTGATACTGGCGTGAGAGGGTGACCTGGCTCAGAAATGGATTTCAACCAGCTGGCTATACCGATGGTGGTGGTCTTCCTTATGATCCTTGCTTTGGTCATAGCCAGTGTCGATAAACGTAAATTAGCACCCCGCTTAGGTGTAGGACATCGTTATATCCCCCGCGCACCTTCGAAGCTATTGGAAACTAGTGACAAGAACGCATCTCAGAGCATTGCATTCTACAAGACTTTATATCATCGGCTACAGAACCTCGAGCAATACCCTGGGGTTCTGGACCAAGGAAGGGAATCCTTTGTCACATGGATCTCCGATGCTCTAAAGCAGTCTTTTGATAATCCCGGAAAGGACATTTTGTTAATTGAACGGTACTCCCGGGATGGTTTGCTGGCATTTGTTCAAAGCCAGCAAGAGCAAGTGACCGAGCAGTTTGAAGCGTATCATGCCCGGCGGCGAAATAGTGGCCAGAGGGAACATTTCCCTGACCGGGACGCCGCTATCAGGTGGCTCAAACAAGCAGCCCCATTGAAGCTTGTTGATGGTGCTTGGCTGGGACATATCAACGGCGTGAGCACCCCGTTCAACCTGAGACCCGTATCCAAGGGGCTCTGGCAAATCTTGTCCGAGGAGCTTGGGGATGGCGATCGCAAGAAGCATCATGTATACGTGTACCAGGAGCTCTTAAGAAGCATCGGCACGTTCCACCTTGCGCGTCTAGTCCAGGCTTTATACAAACAGACCATGGCGCGGATGATGTTCGGTTCTGGCGAGCGGCCGTTGCACATTTATTGATTTCGCTCACACCCGATTGTTTTCTGCCCGAGCTTCTCGGGTTCAATCTGTGCTTTGAGGGGCTTCAGCTTGATACACTTGTAGTTGCAACGGAGCTCCGCGAAGTTGGGATAGACCCCTATTACTTTTTGTTACACATTTCCATTGATAACGTCGCTTCCGGTCATACCGCAATGGCTGCCGAATGCGTGATTCGGTATTTGGATCACATCCGAGACTCCGAAGGTGTCCAAGCGATGGATTGCGCCTGGAAACGCATCCAGGCAGGTTTCGTGTTCTGCGGCGATGCTAGTTCTAGCTCCACCAACGCTGTAGCCACAGACCCCTCGATACATATCCCCAACCCGGACTTGGAGTCGGACTTGCTCAATATCTTCGCTTCCAAAGTGAAAGCAGCTCGAGGCATCCACTGCACAAGTAAAGCCAGACTTGGGTCCCGTACCATGGTCGATTGGCTTGACCCAGCTTCTTTCCAGTCACCGGAATGGCAAAAGGATTTCCTACGGAATCTGACCGAAGCCCGACCCTGGGTATACAAGGGCGACAGTCAGAAGAGTAAACTTGTTCAGGAACTCCGCTGGGGAGGTCGCATGTTTGGCTGCTTTACTGATCGAGAGCTCGGCGTGCTAGAGCGATGGGTTGATACACTCTGCTATACGAATGTCGATCATATACGCATATCTGACGAGGAGAAGGAGTTCAGCGTCACTACTGGCACTACCAATCAAGACAATATTTACCTCAACAACGCCAGCCACCTCAAGGCTCCTCCAGCCATTCTGCCGACAGAGCCAGGTAGTTTATCACGTTCGGTCCCAATACGGTTTAGGTTACCCAATCTACTGCCTCTCTGGTTCATGCATGGCTGTCTGTTGGAGGGATTTGTCTACGCACCAGCCTTGACGACTAGTGAAATGGGGTGTGCCGTCATACGGATTCTACGTGCTCAGATGGGGTTTGCCAGAGAGGGGCCCGTGGCTGCGGGGATGGATGAGATGTCACGCACTGACTCACCCGGGATTGTCGAGATGGGCCTGGAACTTATGAGGCGCTTGGAGCTCCCGTCGCCTGGTAATATAACGGATATCCTACAGGCGTATCCCTCTGCCTTTGCCGAACGAATGAACCGCTATGCCATGGCTCCCGTGGCCAACCTCCCACTGCTACTGGGCATACTACTGGCATTCATCGAACTGCAAGAGAAGGTTGTAATATCGGATCTCTTGTCTCCAGAAACCTCCGATAGATTGGCCGACATAGTCTTACGTGAGCGAGACAGCCTGCAAGTATGCTGCACAGAGCTTGAACAAGACCGTGGCCAGTACGCGACGTTTTGCAGTGGATATCAAATGGGGAGAGCAAACGTGGATAGTTGTCTGGATGAGAAATTATGATCATGAAGCAATAGATTTAACGAGTCTTCCTGCAACCAGACAACGCAATAAGAGTGAAAGTCGCAAGCCAGTGTCCTTTCAAAATGGACAGCTGTCGAAATCCCTACCCTCTACTTGATGACCAGGTCCCTTACGGTCTAGTTTCGATTTCGAATTCCCCTTTGGTTTCTGTTCCATTATATTTCGTTTCGTCGGCTTTCTGCTCAAATACATCATCTGTTCATTTATTATACATTTGAAGTGTAGTGAAAATAAGACCTAGAGCTGTTGTGCAGTTAAGCCTGTTATCCCATCCCGTCTCACTCAAAATACTCTGCGGATGTAACAATGAATGTCCCATTGGCACTGGCCGTCTTTCTCTCTAGTATGTGGAATGTCCTGAGGTGAAGTTGTTACCATTAATTATCTTTTGCACCTATGTCACGACTAACCACTATTTCATTCTCTCGCTCCCTCATATCCTATGCGTTCTCTTTCTGGAATTCCCATACCTGTGTGCCACAACCGCATATACATGAACCAGGTATCTTTCCCAAATCTTCATTTATGGAGGCTATTCAGTATACCAAAATATATATAGACAATGAAGCGGCTTTAAATATATCAATGGTGATCCTCCAATTCTGCACCACTGTAAATGGTCTTTCACAGTCATCGACCCTCATGCTGCCGTCACCATCTTGCTGTCCTCCCAGAACTCCTTGTGGCCTTTGCGGCCGGTCAACACAGTGCTCGAAGGCCCAGCATTACCGGCCTCTAGAAACAGCTTCCCTTTCATATTACCCCAGTCGACACTCTTCCATTCCCTGCCTTCCCTGTCAACAAACACTGTGTCCGTATCTGGCCTCATCAAGTACACGACGGACAGCTTGATCCGGTCTTTCTGTCGAGGGTCCGGGACCACTCTATGCAAAGAAGACTTCAGCATGTTTCCAGAGAGGAACTCGACTGAGTCTCCAATATTGCAAACAGCATGTCCGGGCTTCGGCTCGATGAACGTCCAGGCGTTCTTCCCAGGATGGAACACCTGGAGGCCGCCCACTTCGGCAAACACCATTGAGAGACTCCCCATGTCTGTATGCGGGACATGGCCCACCTTCTCACTCTCCGGTGTGTACGGGAGGTATTTGAGGATTTCCAGGGAGGTGGGCGATGCGTAGTCTTTCTTATGATATCGGGCGAGACTGTGGGAGGGGTCTAGCTGCATCGACCGTGAGAGACTATCTAGCACCGTGCGGCCGATGTCACCCAAATAGGTGTTTGTCGTTTCCAGGAGAGATCGGGAATTTTGGAAGGATGCGGGACCCGGAAGGGAAGCATCTCTCCTGTACTGGCTTAAAGCATGTTCAAATATCTGGACCCTTACTTAACACCTAGAATACCGGAGTATTCATTTCTGGTAGGACACGGAGCTTACCAGGATACCTTCCCATCCATCCTTCTTTCCTTCCACTACACCTGTTCTTCTTCCCGCTGGTTTGTACCTTGACACCAAAACGTTAGCCATGACTCCCCATATCCATCACTGTCTTCTTACATGAAACTGTACTCCTGTTCGTCATCGTAGGAGTTGCAGTCCGATGCCCACTGGTCCTTTTCCGACTGCGGGAGATCAAAGAACCGCAGAGATGTGTCGCCGACATCCCGTATCTGATCTATCAATTGACCGGACGGATGGTCGCGGCAGTCCAGGTAAAAGAAGCCCAGGGACGTGCATGCCTGGAAAAGGTCCTCCCTGGCTTTCCTATCATCGTTCAGCAGGGCCTTGACGGAGATGACAGGGAGGCCGGCATCTTCGGCGACGTCATGCTGGATTGGGTTTGCCATCATGGCGGAGGCCAGTAGAGGGATGATTCCCCTTGAAGGCTGGTTTCAATATGGGGCACTTGCTATGCTCAACCCGCCGTAACGAGGGGTAATGCTCCTACTCCCCTCCAAGCCGGACAGCGGAATGAACGCCTTATCATGCCTTGTCAACCTGCGACATGGAAGTTAATTTCCCGCAGCCATATCCTATGTTAGACCATCATGGGCCCCAATTTGGCTCCTGTGGATTTCCGTTGGCCGAGCATGCAGCGCAAAAACATGTATGTACATGGTATGCCAGAGACCTCTTGACAAATCCCACATTACTCACATGGCCAAGGCAATGTATGCGGTGTTCTCTCGCACCAATAGCGCCCTATCGCCTGCCCGTCCTGGCGCAGGCCGTGGAAATAACCGTCCGCTCCATCAATTACACCAGCTCCACTTCGTCCGGGTACGTACTTTTGGAGGGTTGCTTTGCATTGCAGGGTGGGTCGGGGTGGATACCATACTCATCTCAGCCAGCCCAGCTTTCCCCAGGCCATCGTATTGGTACCGTAAATGAGGGTCCGAGCGAAAGGGTCCGGGCCCATTGTGTAATGACCGTATCTAATGTGGCTACGTATAACAAATGGTTTGACATACTTCGTACTCCGTCTTCCTATCTTAAGTTTCATGTGGTACAGAATATAACGGAAGACTACAGCAAGTACTGATGAAGAAGGAATCGCCGATCTCGAGATCTTCTCAGGGACCGGTTCGACCACAAAAAGTGTGACAGACAACACATATTATGAGAATCCAATGGCATTGTTGGATCCAAACATGCCGAGGCTGCCCACTGGACAGCGAGTGTACGGATAAATCTCCCGTCATAGGCTGCATATGAGCGTGTTCATGCCAGGTTTCGAGTCACCATAGCTGTCGAATAATACCTTTTGGAATTACAATCTCATCACCCTCGACCAGAGGTCCGAGCACGGTTGGACGACTTCTGCACGGATCCCATCTGCACCCGTTGGATTGCAATACGCAGAAAGAACGCGGATACGGCCAGGGCCGAGCCTAGAACCTCCACCGCCCCTGTGGTTTGGGCCTACTAGTAACAGCGGGAAATATTACACCGTTGGCGTAATATCTATCAGATTTGGCGGTGATCTGCCCTGCAGGGACGTATCCCCTTACTGGTGGGAAGGGCCATGCATAATATGCAACTATGCAACTATGCAAGGTGGTGATGGTCATGTGGATAGTCCATCTCAGGTCAACCACCGCCGGCGAAACGCCAGACCCTGTTTTCGCAGACAACAGGCTGCACGTTGATCCTCGCCTCCTCTTCTGAGCGGTGCACACTGCAGGAGAAATGCCGATCCGCCAGCGCAGAGACATCAAATGCGTTGGATTGTGAGCACCCCAGCAGACTGAAAGGGAGAGTCCCAATGCTGTTCACCTTGCTCGTGTGTGAATCACCAGATCTCGAGTACAGCCTTCCATGATGTCTCTCTGGCTAAGTGGCTTCCACACGAGTTCTGCCTTTCTCAGTACATCCTTCGCGTTCCAAGCTGGCATTGTAACCGTCCTGCTCATCCTCGCCTGCCCACTTGTCCTCGACCTCTATTACACGTTCGGTCTATCTCAATTACCCCGGTACAACACCCGACGATGGTACGAACTGGGGTACGGGCCCGCGAAAGCCCGATATCATGCCGCGGCACCGATTATGATTAAAGAGGGTCTGGAGAAGGTATGATTGCATAGCCCCTACGTGATAGAACAAAGCACCAGCTGATTGCAACTCCTTGTGTCCTGGGTAGCATCGAGGCCCGTTTTATATCTTCTCGGACAGCCAGTATCGACTCGTGCTCCCGACGCGGTATGCGCACATGATTCGCAATGAGGATCGACTTAGTCTGGCGGCGTTTTTCAATGAGGTGAGGCCTACAGTTAGTGACTGTGGTCGTGCTCTGTGGTTGTGCTCATGTGAGAGAAATAGGAATTCCATGCGCATATTGCAGGATTCGAGCCGTTTAAAGAATTGAACGCTGACAATGGCATTGTGAGGGATGTGATTAATTACAAGTTGTCGCGATCGTTGCGTATGTCAAGAGGGGTAGTGACTGCTGTGTCGTTGGAGATGCCCTGAAGTGAACGTGTACTTACCGTCATCCTTTAGCCCAGCTTGTGGACCCCATCTCTCAAGAAGCAACGATCGCTCTTCGGCAATATTGGGCTGGTGATCCTGGTTTGTCTACCATCTCCCCACGGCTCACAGTTGATGCTGACCAGGGGACCACCAAGAGTGGCGCGAGCTCCCCCTCAAGCATTCTGTCGACGGCATCATCGCCCAAGTGATGTCCCGTGCCTTCCTCATGGACGATCTCTGTCAGGACCGCCGCTGGTTGGACATCGTGGTCGAGTATACCGAGCAGATATTTCTAGTTGCCCGGGTCCTGCGTCGCTGGCCGAAAGCCCTACGCGCCCTCGCCGCATCCTTCCTCCCTGAACCTCGAAAGCTCCGAATGCTGCTCCAAGAAGCGCGAGACCTACTAGACCCCGTTATAGCCAAGAAGATTGCAAGCTGCGACGGCACGTCTACGTCTGAGAAGCCAACGTCGAGCAACTTAGGGACATTCAAGTGGTTCCATGAGTGTGCCAAGGGACGCCCGTACGACGCAGCAGCCATGCAGCTCTCCTTCGCGTTTGTGGCCATCGATACCACGTCGGATACCATGGGCAACCTCCTGTCCGATATCGCGGAGCGCCCCGAGTTGCAAGACGCGATGAGGGAGGAGATCCGCTCGGTCTTTGGAAACGAAGGGCTCAGCAAACCTGCGCTTCAGAAGCTCACGCTGATGGATAGTGTGATGAAAGAGAGCCAGCGACTGCGGCCTGGCGGGCTAGGTAAGCGACCATATATCTTCCTTCCACGGTCTGCCAACCTGGCTGATTGTCGATTAGTTGCCATGCAACGGATTGCAAAGGACAAGGTCGTCCTACCCGACGGTACGAGCATTCCTCGAGGCACCTCGATTATGGTTGCCGCGCATCAAACCCTCGATACCTCCATCGAGCCGCAAGACACGCGGTTTGATGGCTATCGGTTTGTGCAGCGCAACGAGAACGCCTCCCGTAACCTATCCACGCAGTTTGTTTCTACGAGTCCCAACTATCTCGGCTTTGGGCATGGGAAGCAGGCCTGTCCGGGGCGGTTCTTCGCCGCCATGGAAATCAAGGTCACCCTTTGTCACATGCTGTTGAATTACGACATGAAGCTCGTCAAGGATCGGAACGAGCAGACGTTGGTCAAGGGTCATAACTATACAACCTGCCCCAGAGCTACAATTGTTATCCGGAAGCGTAAGGATGTGTTTCAGCTCTAGCGTACGGTGTGTTTTGTATAATACAGTCTGCCGTGTGGCCAGGAAGTCCTTCTGTATACATGCAAAACAAGTACTTATGGGGAAGGCTATCAAATGAGAGTAACACTGGACCCCGTGGACACGGTGATTGGTAGAATATTACACATAGCAGAGACCAACTTGATAGAAATTATTTCAATCAAGGCTGGAGTTTGACCTAGGATAAGTCACACAATACATGGACTGCAAGGAGCGACAAGAACCAACCTCCCCGTGAGGGACACAAAAGCTTATCTAGTAGCAACGAGTTACACACCATCTCGTCGGACCCTGCTCTAAGACTCTCCATTGGGCCATTCCATCTCGAAGCTCAAGCCGCCGACACAGACCCGTACGCTTGCATTCTGTCACGCAGGGTGCGGAATGGCGGGTCTCGAGTAACAGTCTTATCTCGAGCCCACCACCAGTACAGCGCTCCGCATCCAAAGCCCGCAATAGCGACCATCGGCGCGAGCCAGTATGGCAGACTGGTATCGCCCTGGCCCTGGGGGCTCCAAAATGGCGATACAAGGAGATAGACCTGAACAGCCAGGAAGACATAGGCGATGGACGTCCACACACGAAACGGATACTCCGTGGCCGATACTCTTCGGCGGATGATAAACAGTCCAACTACTACCGCAAAATTGATCATCGCGGCCTGGTACTGCGATGCATCAATGAGAAAGTCATAGGCATCACCTATCGCCCGTCAGAGTTCTGCAACTGTTCCTCATGGATGGAGCAACCAACATACCGAACGGAATCAGTGCCATGCTGCCGCCGACGTCCCGAATAGGTACACAAATGTTGCCGGTGTTGGATTTCCGGAGCGAGTGGTCGTGGAAAGGATGCCGGATGCCGGGATCACTTCGTCGATAGCAAGTTCACGTATCACCCTGCATACCGTAAATGCAACCGACATGATACTGCCTAGGGAAGAGAGTGCGACCATGGCGCCGGTCACACGTGTCGTTGCACTCCCAAACACGCTGCCCAGTATGCGGGCCACAAGTTGTAGGCCGGTTTGCCTGATGTCGTCTGGCGTGGCGATGATCAAATAGGAGACATTAACGAGAAGATAGAGGACCCCTACGGATCCCACGCCGAATACACCAGCCATCTTGAGGGTGCGTTGTGGGTTGGAGACCTCCCCGAGGATCAGGCTGGAGTTATTCCACCCTTGAAACGAACCAAGGACTTTAAACAGACTTACGGTATAGTCATAGATATTGCTCGACGACCCTGCGAACGGCTGCCGGAAATTGGTCCCCCGGTCCGTAGGGCCTTTGCTCGGAATCACGCCGACAGTGATGGCGAAGGCGGTACATATAATCAGCAGCAATATGGCCATCTTCACCAAGGCCAGAAGATTCATGATACGGAGGCCCCATTTTTGCGATACGGATAGGATCGCTGCGACTATAAAGCAAACGGCAATTGCAAGTGCTCGCTTCTGTAGGTCAGAGGCAGTGCAATCGACTGCTAGAAGGAAGTTATCGGCGACAACAATGCTCGCCAGGCCTACGTGATCGCACTTGGGTAATTAGCCTATTCTTTCTCGTCGTTCTCTGGTTTTACGTAACCGTACCTCCAAATGCAAACAGTATGTAGAAGGCAAATAAAGTGCCAGCAAGTCGATACGGTCGGGGATACGCAGCCTCGAGGTATACTTTCTCTCCTCCACTGCTTGGCATCAAGCACCCTAATTCCAGCCAGATGTAAAAGCCGCACAGTGAGAGAGTCAGTCCGAGTACCCATAAAGAGAGTGCGGCGCCTGCACTGCCAACGGAAACTATGATCGAGGACGGGACAGAGAATATTGCTGCTCCGATCATGCGGTTGGCCCTGTATTAACCCTAGTCAACCGGTTTCCCCCATCAGAGAAGTATACGTCAACAAATCTAGAGTGCGGCATACGGTAGTAAGGCCGTTGAGACTAGTCCGAGGTGGCGTGGACTATTTGTGCTCATGATACCGTTGTATGCAGGCGTTGGTGACGAGAAAAGACTTTCGCGGAAGCTGGAGCCACTTGCACGGCGCGAGAGAGCCATCATGTCTGTATAGATGGGTATGCTTTCACAGATGGACTATTCGGAGAGATGTACAACATGACCTTGTTATGAAAGACAAGCGCACATTGAAGTTCCTCTAGTGCTCAGACCTGAGAGGTACAACCCCGCTCGAGCTGCATAATAATCATGGGTCCTTGGGTCACCAGATCCTTGCAATCACCCCAAGACCGATTGCATATGGGGCGTTGCAGCGGTGAAGCCGATAGCTGACTGACCAGTAGAGTGAGGCAACATTGCATTCTCGCATGTAGGAGCACTAAGCGCAGAATATACCACTACGTAGGCCGTGTACTGATATTACGTGCGGTAACTTAGGTGGAGATATCCTTGCCTACACTTTTGTGCTAGCTAACACTTATCATAGGGCTTGGTATTGTATTACGAATACTGGCCACCTACGCGAGGACAGCACCATGTTGTATGCATAAAGACGAGGTCGTTCTGCAATGTCTGATTAAAGACATTTCCAAGGGGACAGATGATATTAACCTACTAAACTTGGGATCGATGCTAGCAAAAGATCACTTATTGCATGCCGAGGGTGTTTTGCAGTCTGCCCTTTCTGCAACAACCCCGTCCAGAATACTTCAACGGGGAAATCTAAAATGATTCCATCTGCTGGAACGGCCCGATATACCTATCACTGGTCACTATGACGAAGAGGCGGGAGATGCTTCCAGTTTTGCTTGATCCGCCACGTTACGCCGGTACTAACAGGTAGAATCTGATCCCAGACGTACACGGTAGAGTTTCACCGAAATGGGCAGCCAGCATAAGGATACATCATTGGTCGGCTGAAAACACACGGTTGTCGATTCGTCGCTAGTCATGGAAGCAAGACATCGTTGAGGAAACTGGCATAGCTTATGGAGGAGCAAATTGGTACAGAGGGGTATGTTGGTCCAGGGCTGACCAGCGGGGATAGAAGGAGGGATCTGTTGTATTTTTCCATCTGAGCAGTCTATCGAGGCAGCAATCCTGACGTGATTATACTTCGTTTGTGGTTCTTGCTGATATGAACACAAGGAATGAATTCTAGGTAGAGATCAACGGGGGCTTGCAACCCTAAGTCATCGTTACACTTAGGGCAATCGCTGCCTGGGCTGTGGCCTATCCGTTCAGGCAACACCACCCCTGGTTTAGGCACAGTCCAGTGACCGAGTATTCCTCTTCACGTCATATAACCATGACTTCACTAACAGATGAACACATAAAAGCCTCCTGAATCCTGCCCTTTCATGAGCCTCGTATCTCAGTGAACCATATCCTTGGCTCTATCTAATATCATCCGGCCACCATCTTGTAGAATTAGCTCAGAGTCTTTCCGATTCTATTTCACCATGAGTGACGACGAAGGCGGCCATCTTTTTGATGAGCACGTTTGGAGGCAGGAGTCATATTGGCAAGTCCCGATCGAAGAGTATGCCCATACAGTCGTTGAGATGGAGGAGGAAGTGAATCGGGTCATGACTGAGGTCATTACGAAGCTATCTATAGGTGTCGAAGCCATACTGACTTGAGCAGGGTTGCAAGTTAGACGCTTGCCTGGATTGGTTCATCTATTGCATGAAGGAGATCAACATAAACCCTGTCCGGTGCTTGGATGCCCCCGACACCTTCGAAGCATCTGAGGGTTCCAGATTGGAGGAAATCAAAGAAGAACTGCGAGAAAACCTAAATCGCTTAATACCTGGCTATCTCGATGGCGAATCAGACATTTTGAAGGTCAAGAAATTGATGAACAGACTGCAGAGTCGATGGTATAAAGTCCAAGTGAGTAGCAATGCCAAGAAGCGAGATGGAGTTTCCAATGCACTTTTGGATACTCTAATGGAGAAGCATTGTCATCAGCCGAGTGAACATGTGAAAGCCTCTTCATTCCCTAGATTGCAAGAAACGCAAGACAGCTTTGTGGATTCATGTCTTCAACTGAAGACGTTCATTGAAGGGGAGCGAACTACGGCTTCCTATGCATGTGGGGGTAGCATACCTATTACACAAAAGGCTGCACCGTCTGAGAACCACCCGCGAGTATCAGGTCCCATTAACATCTTCTGGTCGGTGGGACATGGCTCAGCGCGACGTTTGTCACTACCTCTTAGAGCAGACGCGGAAGACGCGAGCCCCGAAGTGCTACAACACCTGATTGCCAGCTGTGGTCCGGCCAGCTTTGGTCGCGGAGAGCAGAATGTGATGGATCTATCCTACCGAAAAGCCGGTAAACTAGAGCCGGAAAACTTTGCAACAAGCTTCCACCCTTCTGACTTTGGGATTATCGAAGCTATTGAGAAGGTGCTGCTTCCTGGAATACTCGGTGAGACAACAAATAGATTAGGATCGCGCAAGATCTATGCGGAGCTTTACAAGATGAATGTCCGTCAATGTCTCCCTCCATAATGGCCTAGCTAACTTGATCCATAGATTTACTCGGGGCCATCTGGGCTGTTCCGTAGTCACGTTGACACTCCCCGCTCTCAGAGCCAAGTTGGTTCCTTGGTTGTTTGTCTCCCTGCTCGTTTCAAAGGTGGAAACCTCCTCGTAAGGCACCAGGGCAGGGAGGTGGACTTTGATTGGGCTGTAGGCAGCGAGACCAGCATCCAGTGGGCTGCCTTCTATAGTGACTGTGAACATGAGATCAAAACCATAACCGAAGGAGATCGGATCACGTTGACCTATAATCTATACGTTTCAAACGGAGCAGACAGCGTGCTTCAATCGATAATGGATCCCAAGTCACTACCATTGTACAGCTGGGTCAAGGACCGTCTCATGAAACCAGGATTTCTGGACGACGGTAAGTCCTTTTATTAAACCAAGCCTGCCGTGCTCAATCAGCGGCGACTACAGTCAAACTAACCAGCACAGGCGGTGTTCTTGGCATATTCTGCTCGCACGCCTACCCTCATACCTCCAATGCCACCACCCATAATCTCCCAGCAGGGCTTAAAGGGTCAGACGTGGTATTATATTCTGTTTTCCAGTCCCTGGGATTAGATGTGCAGGTTCTACCCGTCTTGGAAAACGACGGGACGTACATCCCCGAAAATCCCGAGTTAGGGCTCAAAGGGCACACCAAAGGCCGCTTCCACTATATCGGCGAGTGTGGTGGCTATTTCTTTTCAAATAATCTCCAGCCATACCTGGCCAGGAACAAACCACTTGCCGTGAACTTTACTGAAGTACTGCCGCAAGTCGCCAGTCGAGAGGACCTTGCCGATATCGACCGACGGTGGAAGCTTTTGAAGATGACGCGACGTCTGAAGGGTATGACTGACGCAATTGCTTTCGCACAAGAAAAAGGCCTTCCGTACACAGGGGAAAGCTCCCTGGCAGAAGAAGGAGCACGGGTTGGATCATGGCTGCGACCTTACGACACGACGGAATTCGGGAACGACATGCCGATGGACGAGGTAAGCTTTCCTCCAGCCCAGAGCTACTGATGTCAGGCACTCACAGCCTCTGTAGGTGCTCCACCATGTGTGGCCCGCATACCATCTCCCCGGGATTACATGGCTCACGGAGCCAAAGCATGAGGAGATGGCTTTCAGTCAGATCACATATGGAAATGAGGCTGGGATCGGGACCAGATACTCGTGCGCTGCTATACTCGCGGTGATACCCCCATGGGATAGAAGAGATACCCTTCACGGAAATGATGGATCCGGGGGTAAATAACTAGGGTCAAAGTAGCCTGTTTGCAACGTTCAACAAGCGAGAAACGGTAGTATTCTAATACTCGACAGATTGTCCAACCCCTCTATCCCCTTTGAGATTTTATTTCTCTCTCCTTTTCGGGTATGTCTACTAAATTGTCTAATCCTAAGATCTTGGTGTTGAAGACTTGCTCTGTCCTCTTGTACCTAGTGTGGTTCGGAGTATTATTCGTATTTATTACAGTCCTTACCACAAGTAGGAAAGATGCCACTCAAATGGACCAGGAAGTAAATTATCATGACATCGTGAATATCCTCGGCTAGTATTCCCTCCAGCGCATCACCTGTATACAGTCCTTACGGTGAGGGCCAAAACACGGAGTAAGTCTTGTATTGCTTCCTCAATAGGGGGTACTGCTGTAACCCTAGTTGCACTTTTCATGCAGAGACCCATGTCATGATATAATTATCACGTCGACTTCTATGTCGTCTACAATATCACCCATCCGACACGTCCAGACTGAGTCGCAGCCACAACAACAGAGCGATCGGAATAGAACCCTAAGCGGCGATGGACATATCATACCGATTGTGCCACACCATTCTCCCGCCACGTATAGACAAAACGCAAATTTTCACAGTCTGCCCCATCGTCCAACTCAGACTCAGTAGACTCACTGGACTCTGCACCAACATCTCTGTCGACTAACAGTTCCAGCCATTCATGCTTCCACAGCTCCCTTTCTTCTGGTCTAGTACCTTCAGTGAAGAAGATCCAAGAGAATATATTCCGTGTCGCGAGCTCGGAGAGTGTATCGTCAAAGACTTCCTCTGTATCTGGTCCTTCGCAAGGGCTTGTTGGAGTAAGACCCCTAAGCCAGGAACAGATGGAAACAAGCGTTCCGTATATGGGCGCCCAGGCGGGGATCCCCAGTGATGACTTATAAAGCATTGTATATGCGAAGCCAAGCATCATCCAAGCCAGCTTTGAGACAGTAGTCCTAAAAGTGGTAGGCTCGATGCGCGATTCTACAGCTTTCAATCCGCATGACATGCCGA
Source organism: Aspergillus bombycis (assembly GCF_001792695.1). Taxonomy (NCBI): domain Eukaryota; kingdom Fungi; phylum Ascomycota; class Eurotiomycetes; order Eurotiales; family Aspergillaceae; genus Aspergillus; species Aspergillus bombycis. The sequence goes on along the minus strand of NW_019170004.1, from coordinate 308,823 downwards.
AATCGCGAACCACTTGCCCTCCTTCGCATTTCCAGTTCCAGCAATGGTAGCTTAGTTGATGATTACAGGCGTAGTGCAATCTGACATTGATAGAAGTATTCTGGAGTTCCACGAGGCCAAATGGACGATATGGAGAGAGTGGTGGGTTTCTATACGTTTCCGAGTCCACGTCTGTGAGAAACAACAGGCGGAATTCGTCTTCCCGGGGGATTACTTCTAGGCCATTGCTCTTGTGGACAGGCGCGAGACGGTGGTATTGCGGGTCCATGAACGACTGGGAGAAGCAGTCCATGTGACCGCTTCTAGGTAGACTGTTGGTGAATACGAACGACAGACTTGAAATATTCGGGGCAGGAGGCCTGTGATTAGGGAGCCCAGCCACAGCGGAGCTATATTTGGCCTGCGGTGTGCCATAGCACAAACAATGGCATAGTATTTCTTCGATCGAAGTAAAGATGGAAAGATCTCCCTCATGGGAGGTTCAACCATTGGCTGACTAGGTTGCATGGGACATCTGGTTCCCAGAAGCAACTAAGTAAACAAGATGGAACCACGCCGGATATACATGATAAAGCCATGTAATGAGGGATCTCAGCAGTTGCTGGTATTTGGTTTCGATACGTTAGCTCAGTGTTCCGGTACGAGATGGGGCTGTTTGCCGGCTTGGGCAAAGGCAAGGTGATACTAGCCCCGAACCGGTTGTGCAGTGGTATTGTCATGGTGGCAGCCAAAGCGCTAATCAATTGATCAAAAGCGTCATGATATCGGGCCAGGTTGAAAAGGTACTGTTGTGCTTGTGCCGAGGACGGTGGCTCAGTGTTAAGATTAGAAGTCAAGGGCGGAAGCTGAGCGCGATGGCGTAGCCTGAATGGACTGCTGTTCAAATGACATTCCCACGGTGGGTAGTACTGTTTACCATCTCGTGTCAGAGTGGCCTGCCAGCCTCGTCCCTCTGCGAGAATTGCAGCCCACCATTGAGCTTCAGCCAAATCGTCGGTTCCAATATCAGCTATACAGTTATCAGCCGTAGCTGGCTGGTCGTTATACTCTTGGTCATAACAGTCCCACTGAGCCTTTCTGTCAGTGTAGACCACGTTGTCTGTCGTTGTGGATCGACGTAGCTCTATCAATCGTGCTGAAAGAATGTATGACCAACCGAGGACAAATACACCAAGATAGTTAGGCACAGGTTCGAGCAGAGCATCACACCCGCTCCATTCTGATATATATTCGCTGGAGAGATTGCAAGTGCTTGGCTTAGAACCCCCGATGTAAGCATTTCGCAATCCAGTCATTTTCCGGGTTGGTAACTCGCAAGTGGGATGACCATCATCTGGCGAGACTGACCAACTCGCATACCCCTCTATGTATAGGGAATTGCTCCCGATACGGTCTGTAGCACCGGTGGATTCGGGAATGGACGGTGCTTTATTGAGAAGGGCTTTGATATTACAGCAGGAATAAGACAAATTGGTCGCAGACTGAGCCGCTGAAGCTACCGCCGACCATGTGGACCTCGAGCGAGTCAAGACCTCATTTGAATGATGAAAATCAGGGCGCAGGATGTCACGATCCCCGTTGCCCATAGTGATCTATGGGAGTACTAGGTATAGGGTATACACTTTGCAAGTTACGGCCTAGGTACCGGTAGCAGGAATAATCCGGCAGGCAGCGGTCAGGTGAACGCCCGGCGGCAAGGGACTTAACCCGAGCAAATCAGTTTCAGGACTACCTACGAATGCAAGTATCTACTACTAGTAGGAGTTAGCTGTCACTACACAGCGGCTCGAGAACTTTTTGCCGCAACCAAGGCCAATACGTAGTGCTCGCATAAGCCGATGCCCTACGCAAAAGCTTCAGCAACTTGAAAGCTCCATACACATCTCTCGTGTCCGCGGCAGCCGCCCTCCAAGGTCCTACGACGTACTATAACCAGTGTATCAGCTAAGCTCACACAATATGTGAAGACAGGTACGAACAAGGCTGTCCGTGCCATTATCAGTAGCACCAAATGTCACCCAAGTATGCCAGTCATGGCCAACAACAGTCCACCCAACCATTGGAGGCAGGTCACAATACGGATGTACCTCTTCGGAGGATCGACTCCAAAGTTTCCTAGTATTTTCCATCCCCGCCGCAATCCAAGTAGCAAGTTGGGCAAGTGCTTCATCCTTCCCACCGTTCTCATGTTTGACTGCAAGCCCGGAAAAGAGCAGCCAGCGCTTCGTATTCGAATCCATTGTTTGACTCAATGCACCGCCTGCGCCTGTACAAGTGAGGGCACCATATAAATCAGAGACCTGCTGAGTATTTCTATGAAAGCTAAACGCATAATCGCACTTCTTCTGGACGCGGTAGTTATTCGGCATTATCGGGAGTAGCTCAGGGTTGATCGTCTGGGATTGTCTTGGTTGTGTGTCTTCTGTCAGCTGGAAATTGCTGCGAAAAGGACAGTAAACGGTCAGCCAAGGACTTACACGCTCTCCACTTTGAGCATGCTGCCCTTAAATGCAAGGTGTAACATAGGATAGACCACCTTGGTGTACCACGCATTCTCATCCTGTTGAAATAGGCTCGATTCCCGGGCTTCGCTCAGTATTTCCGTGATAGTTTCCCAAAGTGTCCAGTTCACGATCCGATCGACCATCTGTGTCATCGTATGCAGACAGCGATATTTCGTTCGCCATGAGGGGGAAAGATGAAGATATTCGGTCCTGCAAGTGAAGAACAGGGAGCTTGTGGTGAGCTATAGGCTTCTCTCGTTTGGTATAGCTTTGGATTTACCTTCAGGCCAATGGGTATCACCCGTTCGTGTAGACCTTCAGTAAGGGTGATGCATAAAGCGTAGGCATTCTCTGGTAAGGGAATCGTAGAGGGTAATTCACAGAAAACAGCAGGTTTCGACGCTCGCAAATCATTGAGCAAGTCTCGAACTGGACTCACTGCGCGTTTCGACGCGCTGGAAGGCAATCGATAGAAGGGCTTTGTTCTCTCCGAAAGCTCTGTAGCTGCAATCGCGGACGCACTTTGGTCAGGGTACACATTATCCGCATCGTCAAGGATCCTCTGTCGTTTCGCGGGACTTGTAGATCGGGCAGTTCTAGTTCCTTTCCGTTTCAAGTTATTCGATGGCGATGATGGCGCCGTATCTGGTGGGGTAGCCACCCTTTCACAAGGCACATCGCGAAGCCAGCGCCAAACGGCACTGTCCTGAGGGTTCATGACTGGCAAGTCATGGCGTTCAGGGCTGGGCGTGACCCAGCGAGCCAGCAGAATGTGTATAGCTGAATAAGCACTAAGGACAGGGCTAACATGAGCAGTCGCAGAGGTGCATGCTTAGTACATATAGTTTGGTTGCTGCAAATGGATGTTGTTTGTATTGATTTATTTTGGGAAGCGGTGACGACATCCGCAACGGCAGAAAAACGGCTGTTGCTCGAACCCGATTGGGGTTAGTCTCATAATTGCGAGGGCCTCGCTTGGATATACAAACAACGCAGTAGTAGGGACAAGACCTAGCTATACTCCCAATATTCGAGATCTAGTGGTATTTTGTTCTATGACTCTGTGTTACAGGAAGCCTTTTGGTCATGAACTTTTCAATAGTGAATATTCTTCAGGTTTAGCAACTACTATCTTCAACCCTAAACTATATATATCTTCTGTTGCCCACGGTACCTTGCTTTGTACAACGGGAATTTATTTGCCAACGAACAAGATTTGACTCATGCATCATAGTGATATATACTATCAGGCACCTTTGATGAGGATATCGTTTACCTTAGAACGATCATTCAGCCAAAGATAGTAACATGCTCCATTGATCATAAGGTCTATTCAGTTTATTGCCCTCAAATGCTGGGTGAAACATCTCGAGAGGAATATCCGCACGCGCCAGCCGGAAACTCTAATAGACGCGATATCCGGGGATCCGGGTCATGCTCTAGATACATACAAATAGCGATGCATTCACTGACAAGTCGACCAAAAACCCACGGCTGCCATTCGGACATGGTACACATAAGACCCATCCACTGCGCCAGGATCAAAAGGGCTGGCGGATCTCTCTGTCTCAAAAGCGCAAGAAAATCGTTGGACAGCTTCCCCATGAATTCTGCGCATTTCGCCGAATTTTTGAAATTCTTTTCTAATTGGAACAAGGCTGTCAACAATCCGAGAGGCTCGCAGTATGGATTTGTCTCGGCCGTGGTAGATTCGTCAATCCCACAGAGGTCAGCCAGATCGGGATTGAGACCCTCCCGTCCCTGTTTAACTACGTTCTCCAAGAATTGCAGTTCATCTTCGTGGGCACGCTGGAATGTCGAGGCCCAGATGCTGGAATCAAGGTACGGCTGGGCGAGGGTTATTATACATCGGAGGCCACTCTGTAAACAAAGCCAGTTCATTGCATCGGACTTATCGGATAATACCCAGGAGTCCGTTGGCTTGATATTTTCAGGGCAAAGACTGGTGAGCCCCATAAACATGCACGTTGAGAGGAGGGAATCAACATTCTGTAGAGTAACGTTGGAGGTAAGCGCCGCTTGGTATAGCTTAATTGCGCGCTGCCAGAAATATGTCTCCGCAAGCCGCCGCGTTTTATTTCCGGGGGATATGCGATTGAGGTGAAGGACGCCAACTGCAAGTATTGTATACATCAAATATGGACTCTGTGGGGATGTTCAGCTATTAGGAGCTACACCGATCAAGTCCTCAACGGGACTGGAGCTTACCGTAAGCGAAACCCGGATCATGTCGCTCCTCATGACGGCTCTGAGAGAAGGGTTCGCAACGGTTTCGGTAGAGCACTTAATGAAATGTTGGAAGGCAACCATGCTGACTGGATGGACAGCATTGCGCTCTACCAGAGAAGCATTGGTGCCTGTATCTAGATTTAACACCGCCTCAATCCGAGTCGCTAGATCGCTGAGAGCAAACGAAAATGTAGTGTTGTCTGGCTTTTGCGCGCTTGATGCTACATCGGTGCTAGAGCCCTTTCTAGACGACGTAGTAGGATAGCTGCACGATGCGCCATATTTCTGGCATTTGACGCAAGCTGGTTTACCCTCGTCGCACTGCACTCATGCTCAATATTAGTTCCAGAACCGCCGCCGGAAACGACATCCGCACTTTGACTCTCCGTTTCTTACAGGTTATGCAGCCCGCTCGCGACTTTTTATGCGGACGCCGCGCATGATATAACTTTTCCTGATTTAGATAAAGTGGCACCTGGAATACAGCCTGCCCAAGGTTGCTTGTTCGGGCGCGAATGTCATCCTGTGCGCCCCGCGTTATGAGACGTTGTTCGACAGACATGATCTGCTGCCCGTTAAAGAATCTCCTGGAAATAAACGACCTAATGTATGCGCCTTATTGCTCTGAATTTGAGAGAAGAGTAACTGGCCTGCTGCCTGGCAAACAGTTCGATGTTGGGATGTTGATCTGTCGGATGCGAGCATCGCCACAACGGGCGCATCACGTGTTAACCAATACGAGGTTTGGCACGAAGCTGGTAAAACGAACAACAATCTGCTCATGTCTTAGAAGATCCGATCAAATGAGCTACAACTAGCGGAATTGCAGAACACCGGTCATGTATGGCTGATTTGTTACGTGGGGAGACACCGGTGTGATGGTTAATTAAGGCGAATTTGCCATAAGACACAGACACAAGGAAGAAAACAGAAAAGAAAAGAAAAGCTGGAGGCATTGCTAAGGTATAGCCCAATTTCTTCATTAGAAAAAAGCTGATATAATATACTAGGTAGGTGAAGATACATATTAGAAGGAGAGATATCGATATGTACACTGTATGCGAATAGTGAGAATTGACCTGCTGGGCTCAAAATCATACTTGACCGGTGATGTGAATTATGGCACTCAGGCTGAGACACACTCGATCCATAGTGGAGTAGACCTTCACCTAGCCGGAAAAAGAGACCAGGCCGTGTCTAGGCATGGATTTTCTACATTGGAGTGCCGGAAGGCATGGCACCGGAGGGAGAGCCCGAGGGCATACCACCCTCGCTACCAGAACCGCCTCCGAATGCAGCACTGTCGGTGTTTTGGTGGCCACCGTTCTCGTCATAGTAAGCAGCAATGCTGTAGTAGGAGTTATCGGTGTAATCGGCACTGGCGTTGATGCCAATCTGCTTCCAGGCAAAGAGGCCATCCTTCAGATCGTTTCCGAGGTACACATAGTCGGGGAATGGGTCATAAGAGCTGGAGGCTTGTTCGATGGACCACATGTCATCAGCATTGCTAGTGATGTCTTGGGTGTTGGTGGTGTAGGGATAGGTGTCCTCGACGGCGGAGCGCAAGACCTCGTTCCAGAACAGCTGACCGATGTGTGCAACGCTGCCGGTTCCCACAACGAGTGTGCCATTGTTATCATGGACAGAGGCATTAAGATGAGTCAAAAGGTGAGTGTGAGTGGCACGGCCATCATAGTGACCCGGGAAAATGGTCTGGAAGGCCACAACACCGTCTTGATCAGATTCCTGAATGCCACGCAAGTAAGTGCTATCCCAGCCGTCAGCGGCGTAGTTGCCGGAAGTGGAGATGCCACTGTCTGATGTTAGCAATGTGTGTTCAAGGAAGGTGACTTGTGAGCACTTACCTGTACACACCAGTGGCGTTGGCATTCCAGATATCGACGAAGGCACCTGGAATTGGCTTGCAAGTGTTGACGTCGATGTATTGGACCTCCAAGTACACATCAACGCCGTCACAGTACTCGTCCTCCTTGACATTGCTCCTCTGCACTTCGCCCCATACATAGTATGGTCCGTCGGTGATCGTGGGGGATAAGATGGCACTGGTGTTACCGCCGAAGACCGAGCTTTCGGGGGTCTCGGAAGTGAAGTCGACCAAGCCGGTCATGTTGTGGTTGACAGCCTCCCACTTCTCCAGATCATCGGAGGAACGGCGCCACTTCTTGGGACCTAATGGAACTGTGAGTATATGAGTAGCATATGTTTACTTTGCTGTTCTGGGAGACCTACTGGTAGTCACGCCACGGGCGTTGCGCAGCTCACGGACGGTGCGGGCGCGACGGGCGACGTTACGTTGCTGCAGTCGCTTGGCATGCTCACTAGTGGCGCATGCATCGAGGCCACGCTTTGACCGGGCAGCAAGAGCATCACGAGCGTGAATCTCGCGCTTCAGCACATGCGGATCATGTTTCTCACCGGGATGCGCAACTGCGAGCGTCGCAGCGGAGAGAAGGAGGAGCTTTGAGAAGTGCATATCGCTAGAAGCCTTTTACCACTCGAAGAGTATATCTGAAGAATTCTGAGCGATCTTGGTTCTGTTAGGTTGGCAGCTGATGGATGTCTGAAAGTCATATATTTATAACCCAGGCATGTCAACGGCTTCGGGAAATCCACGTCATCGGAGCAAGACGGCAATGACCCTGCCGGCTCCTGTATGGACCATTCATACAGGAGATGGTGTTCTAGTGCCTGTCATCCCGTCAGGAGATGCGTAATACGGAGTAGATGCAATACGATGGTTTCTTCGGCTTTTCCGCAGGGGTTCTTGTTGAGCCTGAAAAGATATGGTCGTCTTGGCGCCGCGTATGTTGGACCCGCATTAGGGCTCCGGCAAACGAATGATAACCATATTATTATGGTCTCCGTCTCTCTCATTGGGGACCACTCAGCGGAGGAATTACGTTGGTCTGGGGTTCCTGCATCTCTTTGAAGCTTAGCGGCCCACGTCGCCTTATGCTAAGTGCCGACAAAGTTGTGTTGATCATCGCCCGCTCAGCCCTGATGTGGCAGTGTCGGAGGTCCATAACCTGATTTTTACACTATACCGGTGACCAGTCCAACTTGAAGAAGTATATTTATAGTTCGCCTATAGAAGCCCCTTCTTATCAAGGTCAGTAGTCCTCAGCAAGCCCAGCCAATGAGTAAATGTTGATTTGTATCATGGCCATCGTGCACCCATTCGTATGCTGCATGTGGGGTGGCCTACGTCTCCATCTGTATCGCTGTCTTGGCGTTTCGATGCGATGAATACATTGACTTGGAACGATGTCGATGCTATTAAGCTGGCGTCAAAGCATTATAAGACTCGTATTTTGGGCGGGGATGGCGCCCTTTCCGATGTACACAGGAAAGCTGGCATGGCCCAGTGACCTCCGAAGGGTTGATGATCCCCCCAGAAGGAGCTGTTAGGCAACTTCAGTCTTGCCAAAGGAGGACTGGGGAGAAGAATTGCTGTTTCCCCATGACGAGCTAACCGTTCATTTGAGTATGAACTTGTTAATGGGCCGAGAGTCATTTAGCACCGGAGATATACATGGCTCCATACGCACGAAGTTCCACTTCTTGAGAATGAAACAGCTACTGTCTCATACATATGAAATATTCTGGTAAGTCGTAACGGAATGAACCGGGAAAGTTGTGGGATCCACAACAGATTGAGCTAGATGCCCACCCTAATACAGAGTACGACCTACTCCGGACAGCAGTGCTTATATCAAGCTGTAACGGTCCCATCACTTCGTTGCTGCTTATTTTCCAGCTTTTACTGGCCAGTATTGTGTTGTCCTGTGTCTTCATTTCCTTCCTTTAGACATCTTTCAAAACCTTAACTAAAAGCCTTGAAGCCTTTCTGGGCTTGATTCTCGCCCCTCTTCCACTGCACGACTCTACCGGAAGAGCTTAGCTGCTGGAGAGTCTTAACATCTGCCTAGACTCCTACAGTAGCGTCTGCGATAGTGGCTTTCTCAGAATCCGAACCAGAATCTTGTCGATCGGACATCTTGATAATTAGATCGGCCTTATATCAAGCCTTAACTAGTAGGCAGGTATCAGAAGACATCGCTGTTCTGTCGGATACATCAGGACAGCACAATTACCTGGGAGCAGCCGCAGTCGTTTTAGACCAACACCAGATATTATGACATCACGGCAGGTAAGAATTGGTTCAATGGAGTATTGGTCGGTATATTATATCTACAGCGGAGCTTATCTCAATATTCTACGGAATATGTCCTGCACCTGATAGCCCTACTCATATTCCCAGTCCGGTTAGTCTGTCTGTTGTTTGTACAGTTTGCGCCCTGTGTTGTCACCACAACAAAGAAGCGCCCTCGACCATTTCACTCTTCCCTTGTCAGTCTTCTTATCTTCAACACTCAGTTGATAATATCTGCATCCACTGATACAATGGCCGACGAGAGAATTGTGCTCCCGAGTGTCGCCGAAATCGAAGCATCAACTGATATCCTCAGCGACCCGAGCAGATCCGTCAAGGTCGTCCGAGTAAGAGAGCGCTTCGCGGTCAAAGTGGGCACCTCCATCCCGCCGTTAGAAGGAGAGAACATGAAGTTTGTGGCTGCTAACAGCAAGGTCCGTGTCCCCAAAGTCCACGATCATTTTGTCGATCCGGAGACCCAGAAGCGATATATTATCATGGATCATGTCCCCGGCACCGATTTGCAGAAGTTAGCGCCGTCTCTTCCGGAAGACCAGAAGAAGACGGTCAGCAAACGCATCAAAGAGGCGCTTGATGAACTGCGGCATATCCCTTCCCAGGGGTATTTGGGGAACTTGAATCGCACACCTTACTACGAGGGTATTCTCTCTACTCTTGATCATGACCCGAGCATATCTGGTCCCTTTGACAATGAGGAGCAATTGAATCATGGCCTTTTAAAATGCCTAGGGCAAAGAGAGTCGCCGTATTACGTCCGCCTGCTTCGTGAAGCAATCCAACGTACGCTCAGGGGACATAAAACTGTCTTTACCCATGCGGATCTCCAGCCGAAGAACGTGATGGTTGAACAGAAAGGAGTGTGTGAAGATGGAAGTCCGGATTATCAGATAACACTAATTGACTGGAATCTGGCTGGCTGGTATCCCGAATACTGGGATTATTGCAATTCGACGGTCTACTGCCAGGGAAAACCCGAGTGGCTTGAACTAGTCCCAGATATCTTTGATGAGTATCCAGTGGAATACCTCATGATGCGAACCCTCTACACGTCAATGTTTTACTGAAGACATGTGTTGTCTTCAATGCGCCACTGAAAATGAATGGAAAAGTGAAAGACAAGAATCTCAACCGCACTTGCTATAGAGACTTCGACAAAGATGTCATCGCCCAGCTGCCTCCCACCTCCTTGATGAACACTCGGATGCATTAAGACAGACCAACGAAAGCTAAACGCAAGTTTCAAGACAAAGCGAACTCAAACACAATCTGAGGTCAGCTTTGTAGATCGCCCCCAAAGCCTTAGATCATAATCCGCTAGGGGGGATTCTTCATAGCTCGTGAGCTTCTATCGTAGTTACGTACACACGTAGGCAGTGTGGAACAGCGCGTCTGCTCGGGTTGTAGAAGCCATCGAGATCCTTGATTTTGATCCTGTTAGGCTTGAATATGTCATCGTTATTTTGAGGCTGGATCGTTCTCACCGGAATCGTGCAACAAAGGATGGAAAGCAGTGATGAAAAGCAGTGATGAGGAGGAATGATGGTAAAGGGTGTTGGGGGCGTAAGAGGTGTGACAATAAGACTGTACGGGTATCATCAAGACTCTTAAAGGTTCACTGACACATTGACAGATATGTTGCACTGTGAATCGGATCCTGACGAACCTGGCTGTCCAACTGAATAGTTAATGATTAGATGGTGGGTTACCTAATCATGAAGCGGCCTTGGATGCCAACAAGGATCCTTCTTCTGCTGTGAACGGTCGTCCCTCATCTTTTATGACACCTATGCGTATCTATGGCACAGATCTACCGTCAATTGCTGCACTGGATGAAGTGCCTCCTCCATGCTGACATGGACCAGAATGTCAATACAAATGAAGGGGAGATTAACCGGAGCGGAGTCATTAGCGAGTATTTGAATAATGTAGCACTACGCTCCGCGAGTCGACGAGAGTCTGCGAAACAATGGAGCTTGGTCCTGGATGAGAGTGGGGAGATGCTAGATAGCGCAAGTCGGTATCGGTGCCGGACACTGGGCGACGACATGCTAACTCTGCCCAGAGCAGCTACTAGATGACTACGCACTGGCGCTACATATCTCATCCCCAGACACTGTTGCTATGCGTTGCCGGATTGAAGCTGTTCTCCTGTCGATTCTCGCCACTGCAAAAAGGGAAGAAACCAACGCTCGCAAACACACTGCACCCGATGTCGACGACACTCTGTACCTCGCTTTTCTGCCGAAGGTTTCTACGCCACATACGATCAAGGGAAACCGATATACTCTGGAGTGTATTGCCGACAACATCCTATGGTATGGTGAGCGCGATGAACTAGATACCAACCTAATTGTTATTCGCAGGGAGTGTCCTTTGGATGCTGGAGATCGCTCACCACTTGCGCCCATGGGTAAGTCTCTGCGTTTCTAGATATATCTTCCGGGGCAAGACAAATGACTGAATGTTTTATAAATAAAAAGTCATGATTCACCGTGCCCACAGACTTGCCGGGCGTAAAACCGAGATCTACGGTATCTGTACCGATAGCTGCCGGTGGAACTTCATACACCGCAGCAAACAGGGCCGGGTAAGTGAGCCCCATGTTTTGTATAAGGCTGACGCTCATGTTTCTAGGTCTCCTATTTATCATTGTACAGGTTGTATGACCAGTAGCAAATTATCAAGCAGGTTCGCAGCATTAACCGCCAGGCAGTTGCCCTTCATCGAACAGCAGGTGGAAGTTCGAGACACTTGAGAACGTGCAGTGGATTGACCAGATGCAAAGTCTTGTATCAGAGTGAGCAGAGTGACAACTTTCGATGCCATACTGGAATAACTTCATAATGTGCTGAGGGATTTATGAGAGTTTTACAGGTATTTATTGCGCAGGGTCAGGAACGAAATGAATGTAGGAAATTGATATCACTTGATGATATTTCTCTAATTCTTTATGCTCACCTCATCGTATAATTCATAAAGTGGTAGTACGCTTAACATGTTGTCACCCTCCATACCTTTCGTCTCCTAATGTCCTGCATCTTCTAACTTTCCACGTTAACCATTAAGGAAGACCCCCGACCCCCCCCCTCATCTCCAATATAAACTAGGTTTCAGCGTAGGCTGTGGGCAAACGCACTGACTTTTCTATGTCGGGTTTGGGATCGAAGTCGGGTGGTAAGCCTAAAATCTTAATCAACCCATTGGCAAGTTGACAAGCTGTAACTTTCGAGTAGCTGGTGCTTGTCCCGTTTCTTTATGACATTCATGTCAAGATAGCAGGGCACTGATGCCAGTTATACCGACACATCAAAAGCTTCATGATATGATACAGTCCCAGTAGGTGTTGGCGTACGCCAAGTAAGAGCCATAAAATACTCCGGTGGCACTCCAGGTAGCTGCAGACAAGGCTCCACCTTGAAACCAAAACGCGTATAGTATTTGGGGTTTCCCAATACGACACACCCAGCCGCATGGCGCGTCTGAAGACCTTCCATCACACGTTCTATTAACATCGATCCTATGCCTTTTCCTTGATACTCGGGTGATACGGCGACTGGCCCTAGCCCGTACCAATTCTCGCTGCCATCCGAGACTTTCACCGGTGAGACAGCGACATGGCCCGCAATGGTATGTGTGGCTTCGTCTTCTGCGACTAGAGAGATTGATAGCTGGTTCGCTTCGCGGAGACCGCGGACGATGAATTGCTCATTGTGATCCGTATGCTCAGCATTGAGGAACGCAGTTGAAATGATTTCGTCGATTGATAACGCGTCGGTTTGCGTTTCAGGTCGGATATGGATTTGACTTTCGCTCGTCATTCTCATGGGTTGTTTCCGAGGACCGAGAGGTATTTGTCGTCTGGAAGGTGCGATGTGCACTGAGAGATGTTCATGTTCGAGATGGATCGGGGATCGGAGAGAGGACCACTATATATGGCCAGAATCTTGGGAACGGCTAGGGAATCGATTTATGTTACATCCAAGGGCATGAGTCATGGTGCGTCATTAATTAGGCATACATCTCGATATTTTTTACTAACGACGGTTCCACTTTCACGAGCTGGGGCCGATGAACCCCAATTTTCTACTACACCATGAGCAACGGCAACGCGAATCTTCCAAGTTTCCAACTTCCGCAGCCATGTCAGGTTTCCAATACTTGCTTTGACTCTTTCTATCGGCCTCCGTCGTCGTCCTCAGGACTGAGACGCTAGCCGGCTAAACACAAGTTCCCATATACCACGTTTTCTAGCTCAGGTAGATTGTTCTTGTTATAATACGCGGAAGGAAGCCTTCCCTAAGGACAGTCCTTCAGAAGCTGTCTCACCATCACCTCAGGGGTCCTATATTAATGTATTCAGTCGCATTGGGAAGAGACAATTGGCCTATAAGATAAGCACTGATAGTGTGGAAGGTTACATCCCAAGTGGATACAGCTTAGCCATGTTTATAAGCTCTGATGGAGCTTAGGACATCGCGAACAAAGAGTAGCTGGAATACGTTGAGATTAATTGCTGAAAATAAGGTTCATATGTTCAAGTCACAGGAGGAACCATGAAGGTCAACATTGTGGGACAGATTCTATACTTTGTGCACCTAACTGAACCTCCAGGCAACTTTCTCAATCTTTGATATAGAACACTAGTCATCCCCGTCTAACCAGGGAGTGTATAACAGATTTAGATACTCTTGATTCAATATTACCCGATACCATCCAGGCAGAGTTACTTATGGGCCCAACTTTGCATCCATATCCTCGATGATCATCTCGGCAGCCTTCTCTGCAATGGCATATACCGTCGCCTGAATATGTGCGCTGACTTGGAGAGGCATGACGCTGGCATCGACCACACGCAGGTTGGTTATACCGTACACCCGTAGACGGTCATCGACCACGCCGGACTTCTCCCCTTCCAAGCCTCCCATCGCGCAGGTTCCGATCGCTGGTCGTATGTTAGTCCACCGCGGTGGCAATCTGATGAAAGGCAAACTTACGATGCCAGTCAGTGATCGTATAGTTCTGCACAAACCCGTCATATTCGTCCATGCCGACTGGTGCGTCGGAATTAGGCATCGGAGGAAATACCCGGGAGCGAATGATGTCCGAGAGTGGCTTCGTGGCGCAGATTCGCTCCGTCAAGCGCTGGCCGATCTTCATAACCTCGAGGTCTAACGCTCCATGACCAAGGTAGTATCGTGGGTCGATCATTGGCTTGTCATGGATAGTCGCACGGAGGCCCGGGTCCTTGGGTGGCAGGTGGATTGACCCTCGGGACCAGGGATACTGCAGCATCAACAGCATCGTACCGTATTTCTTGCCCTCTTCGGATGTGCAGTATGGACTCCAGTTCCCGACATCGAAGAGATACTCGAGCTGACCCAAGTTAGCATCCTCCTGGAATTGGCGGGCTAGGATCTCGTCTCGCTTTTTGCCTGTCTGTTTGGCCAATGACTCCGCTCTCGACCGGAGACCTTCCAGTTCCTCTTGACCGATGATCTGGGTCAATGAACAATATGCGATCGAGCACGGAAGAATCGTCCATGGCCCGGACTTAGAGCCTTCATACTCTCGACTGGCCGCCTCCCGAAGCGCTGAGTCCTGCAATAGCTCATCCCGGGTGGGCATCTCAGGCGGAATTTCAAAGATCGTGGCCGTCACTGTATCACCGGTTAGTGATCGCTTCCTTTGCGTGTCGAAGGATCATATATACTCATATGCTCCTGAAGGTTCTCTCCGACATTCGAATTTTCAATCTTGACAGGAATTCCAGCAGACCTCAGGACGTCGGCATGGCCAACGCCAGACAGCTCCAGAAGCTGTGGAGACTGAACACTTCCCGCCGAGAGGAGAACCTCTCTTGCTGCGTTGACCTCCCTTTCCTCATCATCGCAGAGGATGTTGACTCCCGTCGCGACCCACCGGTCGGTGTTATCATCCTTCTCGATTAGTACTTTTGTCACCATGGCTTCTGTAAGCAGCACCAAGTTCGGTCGTGCCGCAATAGGCTGATAGTAGGCATTCGCCGAGTAACTCCGGGTTTGGTTGATGGGATCCATGGTACAAATCATGTTCCACGCTCCTCTATTTGACCCGGCAAGGCTGTCTGGACTGGTATCCACGCCGACCGCATTGAGCGTCGCGTGCCAAAACCGGTGCGTTGGGCCATAGTTCTGGATATGCGCTGTGTGAAGGGGTCCAGCACTCCCATGTGCTTCCTCCTGGTAATAGGAACGGTACTGCTGTTGGTGAATAACGTCGGGAGGGTGGAAAGTCTCAGAACGTTGGAAGTACGGCCTTCTCGATGGTTAGTCGATATAAAGCAAACCCCAGCGATTGGTACACCTACAACAGATCATCCCAGCCCCATCCTGGGTTACCCAACTCCCTCCAAGCATCGTAGTCCTCTCTGTTCCCACGATTCCATGCCATAAAGTTCAGGGCACTGGTGCCGCCAAGTACCTTGCCCCGAGGCCAGGGCAGTTTCCGACCTGACAGTCCTGGTTGAGGCACCGTTTCAAATTGCCAGTCATACTGAGACCCGATCGTCGAACCGTAAAGACCTGGAATGTTAATTGCTTTCTCATCCAAGGCCACAGGGCCGGCTTCGATTACCCCGACCACGATGTCAGGGCGTTCGCTCAGACGCGCCGCTAGCACCAAGCCTGCGGTCCCTCCACCGACGATCAGGTAATCAAATGCATGCGCCGCAAACTCGTCGACGCGACCCATGGTGCGACGGTTTGCAGGGGATCTGAAGCTGTCAAAGTCAGGTCAGACACACGTACAGGCGGGGCTGTCGACCTGATGCGTGCATAATATTTTCCGACTGGCGGATCGTACCATGCGAACGTTGGCACCTCCATTCAAGCCACCGACGATCATCGCCATGTGGGGTCTAGACAGACCAAGCTTAATGGTCGCGGCCCATCAGGAATAGAGTCTAGTGGCTGAGCCAGTTTTGTGTTTCCCTACTGTGCTTTTCGGGTTTCTCTGGTCTTCACTGCGATGTCGTTTTTAGTGACCAATACATCTCAGTGTACGCAACTTCCCAACTCATTCCAAGAAAAAGCTCCGTATATTGCATGAATTGTAAAATCTGCTGTCAGGAATATAGCCACCCTTGCGGCGGCCAAGCTAGATGCCTATCCCATGTATCCTGTGCTCTTATGATTTGATCGAGGTACACAGTCAGAATGACAACTACAGCAACCCTCCGGTTCTGGTTCTCACCATGAAGTTCACATCTTGCGCTACACATCAGTAGAAAATTCAATAGGTATAAACGGATTGCGCGATACTTAAGGCGAGGTCGGTAGTTACTGCAATCTATCGTATCCCTAATCCAGAACATCATTAACTCGTTGTATTGCATATCGACTTGTTAAATAAGCCCGACAAAAAAAAGCCACATCTCAGCCCTCCTTTCCACCCAGCCAACCAACCTCGACCTAAACCTCCAAAAATTGCCATTCACATCTAAAACACGAGCACATCAAATGTCCCGAGATTCATCCCACAAAACACCCCAAACGCAAGCCCATGATCAGTAATCCTGCAGTTTCACGGTGGTGGGCCCGACCCACAGTTTTTCCGGTATAGTGCGAGCGGGGGGGTTCCAGAAGAGGAATAACAAGGGGAAAACTAAACGTATTAGTGGGCTTGGGCCGGGGATTGTGTTTTTTGGTTGCCGATGGAGTTGGGTCTGGTGGAATTGTGTAGTTGAAGATATATTGGAGTGATTCTCTGTAGTGATGAGGATGTGTGGTGTTCTGCAAGATGTCGGCTTGTGGTTGTGGTGATAGTAGTGTTGGGAATATATATGTTCCATGGTGGAGTGTTGCGCCGTCCTGTTGCACACTTGGATATATATCTTTTCATGGGTAGTATTCATTATGCGCTTGTAATATTGCAAATGTTCCAACAAAATGCAGAATAGAGCTAGGGTTGCTGGAATTTACTCATGTTGTCAAGAAGCGTCCATATGGCGGCAAATGGTAGTCAAAAGAAAGAAGTATGGAGCAGGAAGAATATATGATCATTTTCATTCTTGGGCCGCAAACGATGTGTACTTCGAGGAGCGAAAGCAGAGACCCCTGACCACGAAGAACGACAGATTGAGCTGAGTATGAAAACTATTTGTCAAGGACAAGAGCTAACTGCCCTCGACCAGAGAGGGAAAATGGTAAAGAGCGAAAGACCCTACTAAGCTTACGCCGAAAAGAAGGACACTGTCTACTATACAGTTTACAAAAGATCAAAGTTCTAGACAACGCGAACACCAACCGTCTATTTTCTATTCTGATTAAAAAAAAAAAAAAAACAACCCCCCTCCTTCTCAAATTCAAATCCTCACTTAAGCGTGCTCAGGGGAAAGGCACTGGCTGTAGTAAGGGTTCCACACCTTGCAAGTGAGACCAGACTCACACTGCTTGCTACCGGTGTAGTTCATACCACCGCACTGGTACCACTCCTTGACAAGGCCGCCGGCGTTGGAACTAGGCTGGGGAACAGAGTTAGTGGGCGCAGCAGAGGAAGGAATGGCGGAGGTGGTGGAGGGAGTAGCGGGAGCAGTGGTAGAAGAGGCGGCAGCAGTGGTGGAGACAATGGCGGAGGTGGTGGAGGTCTCAGTGGGAGTGTTCTCAGTGGAAGGGGCCTGGGTGGAAGTGGTGGATGGCTGTTTGGCGATGGTAGTGAATCCAGAGGGAGCAGGAGCAGCGCTGGTAGATGCAGGAGCAGATGCAGAGGCGGATTCGGATGATGAAGAAGAAGACGAACCAGAAGCGCCATCCCAGACAGCAGGGCCGGGGATGGGGTAGCTGTCGAAAGAGCTGTAGATGTCGAACAGGACACCCTTGTCGGTGGCAGTGTAGGCACCGGGGATGGAGACACCCTCGGGGAGGGTCTTGGAGCCGGAAGAGGTGACCTTGACCTGGACACACTCCATGTAGAACTGGGCACCGCCCTCGCGGTTACCCTCGTGGAGAGCGATGATCTCAGGGCGGAAGAGGTACTCGCCGGCCGCAACGTCGGGGACGGTGATGGAGTGCTTGCCGCGGTTCTTGATCAGGGTATCGACGGCCCAGGTGCCATCGGTGTAGCCATCCTCGGCAATCTTGACCCAGCCGTTGCCAGCAGTGCCCTTCTCGGTAGGGGCCATGTAGGTCATGACGGGGCCAAGGTGGGAGGAAGCGATGATGTCGTCAGAGTCGCTACGGGAGTCGTGGTGCCACTCGAAGGTGACCTTGTCACCGGCCTTGACCTCCAGGGTCTTGGCGGTAGCCTTGTTGTTAACATTGCAGGTCATGTCCTTGGAGGTGACATCGGTGATAGGGCTGTTGCTGGGGGGAGTACGGATGTAGCCGCTCTGGCTGTTACCTTCACCCTGGTCGACATCGTTGATCCAGACAGCGTGGACGGTGGCGTGAGCGCTGACGAGCTTAGCAGCCGCTGCCAGAGCGAGCATACCATAGGTAGAGGACTTCATTTTGAATGGAAAGAGTGTAAGGCGTCGACTAGGACGGTAAAAAAAAGAGTGTAAAGAGTGAATGTAAGTAGGAAAACAAAAGCAGAAAGGAATGTTTAGCTATCCAGGCTTGAGGAATGAAAAGAGACCTCTTGATGGCCCGGAGGAAGGCCCTTTTATACACATCAGCAACGACCTCCAGCTCTGCTCATGGTTCTCGTAGATTAAACGGTTCGGCATGGGGCCAGCGTGAGATGAGCGAAGCCCTGCCAAGAAGCGTCAACCGCTGATGCCAAGAACGAGACGTTTCAGTTAAATTTCATATCCTCACTAGCTTAGGGCTCTACTTGATTTATCCGACTTGGCAATCATGGCTGATTGGCCTCTGGCCTGAATTACAGTTGGTGGGATCACCTCCGCTAAGGACCGTGAGATACCCTAACCTGATTCAAATGCCCGGCACGAATCATGGGCAGTGGAAAAGCACCGACCACCTCACCGGCTATGGAGTCCGATTGGGTTTCTTGCTTCTAGTGCTGCAGCGGTGGCTTGGCAGTGGTTTTATATATTGAATTGTTTCACTCGATATTGGTGGTTCCGATGGTTCACTTTTGTAGCTTAATGAACTAATATCCCGAGTACCGGTTATGGCCCCTTTCGGAATAACCCACATGGCTCTTCGATACACGCTGTTGTAGAGTGCACAAGAAGGCGTCGAGAGAATCATGGAAACGAAAGACTGTCTGCGAGAAGGCTATGGCATTTGACGCTCGACACAAATACCGGTAGGAATAGTCTGAAGATAGCGGGCGCCCAAGATCGACCTGGCGAATCCGCCGCCTGTGACAGGTTAATGCAGGAACAGAAGCGAAGAGACGGGATGATAAAACAGGGTGGACACGAAGGGGAGTGATGTGCACGTTAGCCGCCAGGAACCATGATTGCGCTGGGCTTGATAGATTATCATCGGAAGCCTGGGAATTTGCAGGCGGTCCAACTGCTTCGGATCCGTTCCGACCGATATCAGGGTCCATTTTAATTCTCCACTTCAGCGGCGCATCGGCCATTCCCTAAAAGAGAGGTGCTCCGACGCCACGCTTAGCTTGCGTTTCAAAGTACTACTCGTAGTCTCATACGGAAGGCCGGATAATATCAAGCAATTGCCCGCTGCATTTACCCCACCAATCAGCGGCACGTAGATAGGCTACAGAAGAGACGGAGCATTCGGCCCTGATCGACCCCGTGGCCAAATAGGTGTCTGGGAGTCCCTTCTTTGACCCTGTACTATGAATCTGTGATCCATCTGGTTTCAAGTCATGGTCCAGATGCCACATGGCGTCAGGGTTTACGAGGCACCCTTTCTCTCGTCTAGATACTCTACCGAAGTTGCGGAACCCTGGGGCGAGTTATCGCTTTGCCAGGGTCCCTGGGCGTGTGAAATGAACAGTCCAGCGGCACTAAACAGTATCCAATCAAATCATGGTCAGGTTAATATTTTTACTCGGCTTGTGACGCTTTCGACCAGCATCTAGGCCTGTCTTTGACCGTGTGGCAACGTTCCTCTTCATGCGGTTAATATACGCCTTGGTTAGGCCGGAAATTATTTGCACAGGAGGCAGTGCTGAGAGAACTTCAAGCTGGATCCCTGAGCACAGGGCAACTAATTCGTCGTGAAAAGCACTTCTTAATTAAGGGGAATGGGTTTCTTTATCCGTCTCCATGTGAGTATCAATAGTCTAGAGTAAGAATAAATCCTGCTAGACCGAGGTATATCATGAAATGGGACCTACAGTCTACCATAGGCCCAGACAGCATCGAGAACACACAATGGATACGAGAGGCACTACAGCTACCCCGTAGACTATTGAAAGCCATCGTGGATATATGTTATTTTTAGTGTGAAGGTCGAGTACCCCGGAGGCTACGACAGGAATCATGCCACAGCATCTTAGCTAAGGGCTGGGAAAGCAGCTACAAGCCAATAATTCATTAGTTGCCGACCACATGCAGGCATTCCAGACACAATTGATCTATCTAGCGCCACAGAATATTCCCGACGTGGGCCGGGCTAGTGAGAACGGAATATGGGTTAACCGGGACTAATAATCATCAAGGCAAGCCTAGTGGAACTTGAAGTGATTCAATAGCAGCAATGGACACTAGGCTCCCCATATCGTGCGGTTCTAGGTCGGATAGAATATTCCAAGATTTGCTAGTTCACCTTGTGTTTATTGCTGGCTAATTTCCATCCTACAGCCCCTGAAGATATCAACGACGATCTTGCCAACAACTCAGCAGGACATCTTGGAATTCACCCTTTCGAAGAGCGGTGTACACCTTGCTAATCTGTGTTCCAATACATTCCTTTTTGCGACGCTCCGTCGAATTATAGGTCGGGTGATCGGCGATACCTCGGTGTATTGGCACGGCAAGTTTCTCCCGGACAAAGACGTAGAAACTGCGTGACGCACTGCAGAGATATGACTTGGTCGTCTGGTTCTTGAGAAAGGTCTCTCGCGTTGCTACATAGCTTCGTGCTAGGACATGGCATACTCGGGTTTGCCAATCCTGGGCTGATTGAAAGCCGGTCAGCGCAGTGTTGGCCGGACTACTCTCTGCTGCCAAGGAGTTTAGGAGAACTCCAATAGAGCAACTTGCGGTTAGCTGGCATCGTTCTGTGAGATCACAAGTGCTCGTTCGTGCCCAGTGATTCATCAATTCTTCCCAGAGTTGGACTTTCACTGCCGGTAAACGAGCACCAAACGTTGATGAATAAAGCTCAGCTGTAATCTCGTCGACCTGGACCCGTGCATCATTCACGAATTCCAAATGAAGTGCCCGCAGATCAAGTGCCTGGCAGAGTACGTACAGGTATGTGGCGGTCATCAGCGACAGAACTTCCACGGCATCTGCAGCATAGCGACAAGCAATGAAGGCCAACGAATTTAGACCCTGATTGTGCATCTCCGCCGACTGAACATGGTTGCTGACAGGATGGTTCAGATAGGCTAGCTCAGACATGTACGACGCCATATTGATGTCCACCCCCTTGAACGCAAAGGATAAACTGGGATCGTCGACACTGAGATTGGGAGGAAGACCCCGACTCAAGGTCGGATTGATAATTTCGGAACACTGGGAAAAGATCATCTTGCCCAACATCTGCATCGCACTCATTGTCTTTTCCATCGAAGACGTGACCGATGCTGCCTGGAAGTTGCCTCCATGATGGATCTGGGCCTCCTCTGGATCCAGGAGCGGGTTGTCCGTTGTGGAGTTGAGTTCGGTGACAACCTGTTTCAAGGACAATGCCATATTCTCTATCTGGGGTCCGATCCATTGGGTCGATGTTCGCAGGGCGTACCGATCCTGTGCCAACCCGCCATGGTTGGCGGTCTCACTGCCTTCAGTAGGATTCTTTGCCAACTTAGAGTCGGTCAACATCTTGAAGATGTTGGCTGCCGCTTCTCGTTGTCCGTCATGGGGCCGGGCATCGGCTATGAATGGATGGTAGTTGTATCTGGTGCCAAGTAAAGCCTCGGTGCCCATGGCTGTGAGTACCTGGGAAAGTAGAACAAGCTGATTCGCTTCGAAGAGAACGAGGCTAGCTGCGCCGCCACTGAAAGCAGTGCCGTTTAGGAGGCCCAGGCCCTCCTTGGGACCGAAGTCCAATGGTACGAGTCCTGCCTCTTGTAGTGCTTGATCAGCAGGTATGATCTGATCGCCAGCAGCGTTATGCATTGAGATATCCGGATTACCCTCCAATGCGCCCGCGATATAGGCTAGAGGGGTCAGGTCTCCAGAAGCCGATATGCTGCCGCGTAGTGGTACCACTGGGGTCAACCCATGAGCAAGTAGAGTGAGAATATGTTCGACAACCTGGACCCGAACGGCGGAATGGCCTCGTAAGAGTGAATTGCAACGCGTGAGCATAGCTGCTCGAACTAGCGGAACGGGCATGCAATGGCTCTTCAAGTGCTCTAAGCTAGAGACAGGACTTGCAAGGCCGCGATCGCTCGGGAGTAGAACCGCAGCATTGTGATGCTGAATCAGTGCCTTCTGCAGTGTTCCATAGTCCTGGGTTCGGGTATCTGCGCTTCCTCCGAATCCTGTGTTCACACCATATATGACTTCGCCATTGGCTAGTTTTTGGCCTAGTACATCTACGCTGTGGTGCATTCGATCCAACACATCTGTATCATCCGTTATCGACGCAGGGAGTGCATTGCTAATAAATTGGTGATTAACAAAACGGAAGGCCAGGGAAACGGACGTGCCTTACTGAGCAACGGCGAAGACAGAGCTTAGGTCCAAGGAGTGTCCATCGAGCACTACTCCCTTTCCCCCATCCACGAGCTCACGTAGCTGACGAGAGGAGGATAAAACAGATGCGGTATAGGAATGCTTCTTGCCATGGCGAATAGAATTTCTTCGCTGAGAGATACATTCCACCATGGGCACCGAAGGGTCTCCCATTTTGCGCCAGTTCGTAAGATGGTACAATTATACTGGATATTCTCTTGTAAGGTTCAGCAGTGCGCACGGCGTGCGTGCGAAATTTGAAAGAATTATAAGACCTGAGCCAAATATTCTAGCGGTGAGCAAATGCTTCCCTTGCACAGTGTCTGCTGTCGATCGGAGCGAGAGAAGATGCTTAGCTCTGTACACATCACAGAGGGTGCATACACATCACACGAACTGCAGTCAGCTAATACGAACAAAAGTGCCGAGGGCCAATGAACATGCACGTCTAACTCTGCAGGCTGAGGTGCTTCCAACGGGAAATATATTCGTAATCGATCGCAAGACAAAGTTTGAACAAAACCTGCACTCCATATATTGAGCTCAATTCAACAACACTCAGAGCCCTATGCCTTCCGTGTCCAAGAAATCCTCCTTTGTATGGGAGTAGAATCCCAGTCTATAGTCAAGCCACATTATTGAAAAGAGTTCACACACGCCTGGTGAATATTCCTCGCGCTAGCTTCACTGTCCAGTGGGCATGCTCGCGTGTAGGACTGGTCGTCTATTCAATAAAATTTGCTGGTGGCATCCTCGACCAACCTCACTGGACATACCTATCGAGAACTTCAGCGCATTAGCTGGCCTGTAAGAGCAATCCATGGCTTCGGAAACGCCCCTTGCGTCTAGGAGGCTTGGCGAGAACCGAGCTCAACCGTCCTGTTTTGGGAGAGGAATTACCCAGGTTAATTCTTCCGGGATGACTAGTATTATGCTCGACCTGCAGCTCCCTGCCGAGCCAAAGTTGAGGGGATTTCTACGTCCACGAACTGAGGATTTCAGTGTCTCAAACTGTTTTGGCCTTGAGTTGGGCGTAGGGCTTAGTCTGAAAAATCGCTTGAGGAACGGGAATGCCCAGGGCCTTTGAACCAGTCTAAATATATCAACCTATAATAGCAGCCGAGTGGACAAAGAAAGTCAGACCTAAACTTCATCGCGACAGAGATCTTCGTTGTCTCGCACCTGGTTCGTAGGGAATAAAGTGACCTAGACAGTTATTCCAGTCAGGGTTAACCTGGCTCCTGGCCTCGAGCCTCAGGCATCCAAACCAAACAACGCCCAACCGACAACATTATGTAGGCAAATCATAAGACTTCAGCGATCATGCAGATTGCCACGTATGAACCTGTCTGAAGGGTAACTTTTAGTCATTGAAACCCAGCATGACTGATCCACGATGACATAATGAGGCATCAACCCCGCATTTGGCCAGAGAGATAAATAATGCCCTATCTTATCTCTTCCCCTCAGTCTGGAGTCTGGAGATATCAGATAACCCACCTCAACAACCTTCACAACTCAGCTCACTCACCTGCCTCATCATGACCATGGACACAGAGATCAAGTACATACTCAGCCTCCAGGCTGTCCGTGAACGCGCTCACCGTGTGTTCCAGCTCGCTGAGGCCAACCAAATCAACCATTTCGAATATCACGAAGACCGCTTCGACACCGCAGTTCAATATGTAGCGAACATCATCAAGGTATGCTACCGCGGCCGCCATCCAGGCATTCACAAGTTGACCTTCTCCAGCGCGACTTTGGTCCAGGCAAATACCATCAGATCCCCCCTCACGGCCGGTGGCAGCACTTCGACGTCGGTGGGATAGCCCGTGTAAAGGACCTCCTTGCGCGATGGGAAGCGGCGGGATATGACAAGGACGAACAAGCTCGCAGCCTAGTCGATTTGTTCTTCGTTTCGGTTCTGCTCGATGCTGGAGCAGGGGATAAATGGCGTTTCACCGAGCCGGGCAGTAAGACTGCCATTGGCCGGAGCGAGGGCATTGCGGTTGCGACGTTGCATATGTTCAACGATGGCGAATTTGCTCTTCCAGCCAGTGATCGAAAGGATATTGTTCTAGGTCTGTCACCCTACCATTGTTAAACCGCCTCGCTTGGATTCCTGCTAAGAAAAACAGGCGCCTCTCTCAAGGACTTCTCTGCCACCACCCTATCACGCGGCTTCCAAATCACGGACGCTAACCCGTTCGTCGGGGTCCCTGCAAGAGTCGAACTGATCAAATCTCTCGGTCGCTCCTTGCTCAGTCTCCCCAATATCTTCGGTGACACGGGTCGACCTGGGAACATTGTCGGTAAGTCATCCATCCCCATCCATCTCATGATGAGCCGCTGACACAGACCGAAAGATTATCTCAAATCCCGCGCCGACGAGTCCAACCGTCTCGATTTCGAAGTATTATGGGAAACCCTGCAGAGCGTGCTCCTGCCCATCTGGCCATCCTCTCGAACGCAGATAGACGGCCATCCTGTCGGGGACGCCTGGCCTCTAAAAGCCTTGGCAGACGACGCCCAGAAAGCCGGTCGCCAGTCCAAATGTTCACACATCCAGCCTTTCCACAAGCTGACGCAATGGCTTGCATATTCCCTAATGGTACCGTTTGAACGGCTGCTCGGGGTGGAGTGGAAAAACGCCGAGATCGCCACAGGACTTCCCGAGTACCGAAACGGAGGGCTGTTCGTTGATTTAGGAGTTCTGACTCTGAAGAGCGAGAGTCTGCAGCACGGGTTGGCGAACTCGGGTAGCGCTTTGCCTGCCTTCGAGGCGACAAGCGACGAGATTGTCGAATGGCGCGCTCTTACCGTGGCGCTGCTGGATAAGTTGCATGCTGCACTGAGCGGCACCGAGTTGGGGAAGGAGAAGCTGAACCTTGCTCAAGTGTTAGAGTCGGGGTCGTGGAAGGCTGGGAGGGAGCTGGCGGCGGAGAATCGACCGGAGACAAAGTCTAGTCCAATCTTGATTTTGGGGGATGGCACGCTGTTCTAGGGTTGTGGTTATTTCGGCAATCTTGGTTGTATTGGAGGTAATGGGCCATGGCTTGGGCTATCTGGAGTAGATTCACTAGCTTCTATGGATCGTTTATACATAATCCAAGATTTCAAGTTTACGTGAGGGCATTACATCGCAGGATTGGTACATTATACGTCAGTGGTAATCGATATATATTTTGAGTTGTTCATCATGGCACAAACAATAAGGCCAAGTAAACAACCGAGAAAGCGAAAGTCCCATTCATCTATCTACCCATCAGTCTTAGGTCTTCTTGGAAATGATAAACCACCGGAACTCGGACACTACGTCTGCCGTCCTCCATCAATCAACAGCCACTCAACCGTGTCGAAAACCCTACTGTCGCAATATCACATCCCCACGATGACAGACCCCATGTCCTGAAAACTTGAGCTACATCACACATTCCCCCCCGCGAGGCAACTTAGCCGGACTAGTCCCGGAAGCAATCTATTGATATGATCCACCACTCGTATAATGGTGGGAAAGGCCGGATGCACGCTGATAAACAGCAAAGTCTAGAATGTACTGACTTGACTGAGAGGTGAGGCTAAGTAGACTAAGCGAATAGGTCCAAGAGCAAAATCCATCAGGGTCATATGACATATACAACAGGTGGAAACCATGGTCGAGTCCTAACACGAGGGTCTCCTGGACCGGGCCGGCGATGATGTTAGGTGAGATGGAAGCCGGTGGCGTTTGTTTATTGATGCATAGCTGGACTTAGTCTATGCATTGCTATGCTTCAGTGCCTGATCTAGGACACTGAAAAGCTTTGTACGTAACTGGCTTGATGCAGCCACGGAGGGATTGCTTCTTACAGGGCTATGAGAGATTGGTGATCTCCGTGGAAGCCCGATTGATACGGCCTAGTGGTTTGCTAGAAGAGATCATGGCAGGTCGCTTTGACGTGAAACACGGGAGAGAAGTCCATCACAACCGTCTCGGCAAGTGATTCTTCATGGAAGTTTCGACGGGACGGCAACTGAGCCGATCGTTGGGGCACTATATTGACCCCCATGCTCTTGATACGAGATTTGGAGTAGAATAAAAGATTTTATACGAGGCATAAATCTACGGAGTACTCTCCTCCTACGCTCCCTAGAGTAAGAAAATGTTTAGTCACAGAGTTCCAGAAGCATCCTAACACCCGAAACATCCCGATTCTAAACGTTATGATCGACCTCTCCAACGATCCACAGTAGAATGAAACAAATTTTCAACGCACAAAGGCGTCAGGAGAGAGCCTTCGAAAATTTCTTTTGGGATGACGTCGCACCGCGTTGTGTGACGAGTAGTATCAAGTAGTCCCGGCAGGTTTTCCAGATCTCATGAGCAGATGGCTCGGTGCCAGTAAAAGTCCAGAAAAGGAGATCTGAGAAGCCTTTGCCAGCCAATGAGCTACACGGGATGTATAGGGCTTCTGGATTTTTTTCGGGACCGGAAAAAGAGGTGTTCGGTCGGTATAGGCAATGCCGAGGCTCTTACCTAAATCGCATAGGAAAGTGCGAGCTTGGTAAGTTTGAGATGTGGAACCGTACCAAGCATTGGGAGGATTTTAAAAATGTGGGTAACACTCAACCGGAGATTCCTGTAGACTGCCCGTGGGCATCCCTCTAGAGAGACAACTTTGAGAAAAACCTTTAAAGCACCGTGTTGCTCGTGCTGCACAAATGCGGATGAAGGTTTAGAAGATATATCATACTGCAGCGTCACTGCGGTATGGAGTGGTCGGGGGCGCCGATAGAGCGTCAGCAGCGGTGAGAATTTACGGTTTGTTTCCCCGAAGATGACCCGAAGATCCATATCGACCCCCGATCGAATAGCGTGGGATCCTGAGGCCCATGGGGTGGCAACTGACCGAGTCGGGCCGGGGGAAGTTGCAGCGTAGTATGGAGTTAGGGCGGCGTTTTGCCCTGCCTCGGGATGCCGAACTGGAGACGGCGTGGGGGTTGACCTCATTCTTCTCCGTTGATCTCGGCCGGATTCCGATCGTTGAAACTGGATCTGGCATTTTGCCTCTCCCCTTGTTCCTGACCATCACAGGGGACAATGTCATGATTTGTGAAGGAAAGATTCGCCTCGAGCCGTGGAAGAGTTTGCGGGATCCAGGTAGATCTCTGGTTATTGTAGTGCCTGACTCTTGGATAGGGCCACTGATATCGTGGATGAGTAATGAGGGTTTTCCCCGAAGTTTTATAGACTTTCCCAAAATGGAAGCCTCTTCGACCCACTGCGAGAAGTCCCTAACTGCGTCTTCCCCCAACACTGAACGGGGACAGCGGCCCCCGTGGAGAACGGAAAACGACAAACTTTGACTGCTCAAGTGATGTGGTTTGTGGACTGCTTAGCTGGCGACCGCGTGATTTTCTGCCCTTCTCGTAGTGTGATGACGCAGGGTGCAGCAGGGTCGTAAGTTGAATCCATCCATGGTCAATGTACTATAATAGTGCCTGTTCCTCTCACCCCGGTTCTCTTCTCCTCCCCCCATTCTCACTACTCCAGTCCATCTCTTTCCATCTTTAATCACCACTAATATGGACAACGAGAAGGCCTACACCGAGAAGCCCCAACCGGGCCTCTCGTCTCACACAGAGGATGCCGCCTCCAGTTCACAACACATCCCGGCCACAAGCAAGACAGGCTTTGTGGTCGGCGGCAAACACGCTCAATCATTGTCCGACAGCTCCTCCCTATCATCAAGTGAACAAAACATCACCACCTTTGACTTCGACCTCCCCCTGACCGCCACACAAGCCACCGTCCACGATGGAAAGGAGCGTATCCTCCTCGACTTCGTCGAGGGCGACAAGGAGAATCCCTTCAACTGGGACCCCCGATACAAGGCCTTCATCTCGCTGCTGCTCTGTCTCATGACGCTCTTCATCGGTCTCGCAACCACCGCCTACAGTTCCGGTATCGACCGCATGACAAAGGACCTGGGGGTATCCACCATCCTAGGCCAACTGGGTCTCTTCACCTTCAACTTTACCTGTGCACTCGCTCCCCTCTTCCTGGCCCCCTTCTGTGAGCTCGCCGGCCGCCGCATCATCTACGTCGGCGCCTACATCTGCTTCGGCCTGATGTTCATCGGCCTCGCCCTGGGCAAGAACATCGCCACCATCCTCGTCTGCCGCGCCCTCCTCGGCCTCTTCGGCTGCGTCGGCACCATCCTCGTCGGCGGCACCTTCGGCGACATGTACCGCCCCGAAGAGCGCGCCATCCCCATGGCCAGCTTCTCCTACATCGCCATCCTGGGCACCGTGGGCGCCCCCATCTACGCCGGCTTCATCGACCAAGCCCTCGGCTGGCGCTGGGTCGAAGGCATCCAGGGCCTGGCCAACATCCCACTCGGCATCGTCTGCTTCTTCTGCCTCCGCGAGACCCGCGGCAGCGTCGCCCTCGGCAAACGCGCCGACATCATCCGACGCCAAACCGGCGACGAGCGCTACGTGGCCGCCTCCGATCTCGAAGCCCCGGACATCAAAACCATGCTGTACAACTCCTCCGTCAAGGCCGGCAAGATGCTGATCACCGAGCCCGTCGTGTTCGCCTTCGGTCTCTGGATCGCATTCGCCTGGTTCCTGGCCTTCCTCTTCCTCTCCGTGATCCCGATCACCTTCCAAGAGAAGAAGGGCTGGGGCGAGGGCGTGTCGGGGCTGCCCTACATCTCGCTGTGTCTGGGCACCACGATCGGGTTCGCTCTGAACTTCCTCCAGATCCGCAAATACAACTCGATCGTCGCGCAGAACGGGGTCGCGCCGCCCGAGGCCCGCCTGTACGGAGCCCTCTTCGGCGCCGTCTGGCTCCCCGTCGGCCTCTTCATCTACAGCTTCACGCAGTACGCCTTCCTGCACTGGATCGGGCCCTTCATCGCCCTCGTCCTCATCACCATCGGCATCTTCTTCATCTTCGAGTCCTGTTACTCGTTCACCTCCGACTGCTATGGCGAGTCGTCCTCGTCCGCCATCGCCGGCCAGGGCTTCATGCGCAATACCCTCGGCGCCGTGTCACCGCTTTTCGCGTCCCAGTTTTTCCATAACGTCGGCAGCCAGTATGCGGGGCTGATTCTTGCTTTGGTGGCGACGTTTTTGACGTTCATTCCGTATGTCTTGTTCTGGTGGGGTCCTGCCCTCAGGAAGAGGTCGAAGTTGGCTTCGACCAATACCGGGTTTTAGATGATCTGTGCTCGCTCGTGAGGGGGAGTTCAGTTGTGGATGATTAATGTAGATATGTTGGTGTCTTTGTAGATACATCATTGGATATGATTATGATTGTATAATAATAGTCATCATTTATGGAAAAGTACATATTTTATTTCATTGGGTGTTGTGTTTGTAGATTTTTCTCTTCTTTGTAGTGTGACTTTTACGGAGTATCTCTAGGGATCATGCATTCTACATTCCTTGTTGCATTACCGGTCGGCCTTGGAGGATCCGGTGAGCGTTCAAGATACGGAGAGACTTAATGGATCCAAAATGGAAGTTCATAGGTCGATCATTTAGACAAGCATGTTACCTGCCTATGGAGAGGCAAAACTAGATAACACCAAACAACTACCAGGCTTGTACAAATCGAGGATCTAGGGTATATATATATATACGGCTCATGTCAAAAGGCCTCTACCGGGCACCCACGGCACCCGTACGAGCCTGCAGAACAAGAACATCACCAACGATGCGGTTCTCTGTACGGACCATTGCCTGTGCAACCGGTCCCAGAACCCGGCTGGCTTCGGCGCCAACCTCTTCCTGCGAGGATGCAGAGGGGTCACTGAGATCCACTCGGTTGTTGCGTCGGCCCACCACAACGATGTTGCCGGCTTTTTGCGGGACCTTACCCATCTCTTCTTTGACGGCAGTCACCGCGACACCCACGGCGTCGGTGCTGCTCCTGGATGCGCTGACACGTCTGAAGACGATCCGAGAGGTCAGCTCTTCCGAGAGGGAGTCCTTCATGGCGCTGAAATAGATAGAATCTGATTCGGATCCTGGGAGGGTGCTTGACACCTGACTGGAAGACTTGTCCTGCGTGGTGCTAGTTGGCAAACTCTGGCGCACCTCTGGAGCCTGAGGTGGAGACGGCGCCACATCGATGTGGATAATCGTGGCGGTAACCTGGTCATTCTGGGCGAGTTGCATCACGAAGCGTAGCGCGAATCGATCATCGTCTCCACCAAGGAAAGGCAAAACAATATGGTGAGCGCGTGCGGCTGCTGGTGGCGCGCTGTTCCACACGGAGCTGCGAACACTCATGGCGCTGAACGATCGTTTCGCGAAAAGAGATTTACGAGTACGACGGCTAT
Source organism: Aspergillus bombycis (assembly GCF_001792695.1). NCBI lineage: Eukaryota > Fungi > Ascomycota > Eurotiomycetes > Eurotiales > Aspergillaceae > Aspergillus > Aspergillus bombycis. The sequence continues at coordinate 277,776 of NW_019170004.1, read as the reverse complement.
AGATACTCCGTTCAATCAGAACCCCAACGCTGGATGACGACTGGCGCATCACGTTGGATACGAAGTCGGTGTACGGGCCATTAGCGAAACGGCTCGCTTCATCAATACCGAGTCCGGTTTGATGCTCGCTCATGCCACCAGTCTCACTCCAAGGAATGAGAAGAAGGTCACTAGACTCCTCGCGCGCCATTCCCACGACTGTGTCAGCATAGGAATGCTCTGGCACCACGGAGACACCAGCCATGATCGACATGTCATGCCACTGGCCAAATGCGCGAAAAGTGTTGACCACGGGATCCCATAGCGTATATTCCTCGATTTCCGATACTTTCATGACACTGGAATCACGATCCGTTAGTTCCATCAACCGAACTCCATGCACCTGGAGCGCAGGGGCTTCCTCGACCTCCGTGGGGGCCAACTCTTCCGCCGCTGGTTCTGGAGACATTGTTTGGGACTTTCTCTTGTCTGGATGCATCTTGGGGAGAGGAGGCTGAGCAAGACGGCTGGGCCCCAGGAGGGCGGCTAACGTGCAAATGCTGGATAGACCGTCAAGCCGCAAGTAAACCAGCAGTCGTCGAACAGTCGTGCCTTGAAGCTCTTCCTTGGCCAGCGCCACGCTGTTACCGCGCGAATCGGATTGAATGGGGTTTTCGTTCCAGTCGATCTCACCACGGCGCCAGCGGTCAACCTTGACCTGGTACCACTTCGGATACAAAGCTGTCGTCAACGGGGTCGTGACGAAAGTCGTAACGAGCGCCATGACCACGAACATGGTGAAGGTACGAGTACTGAGGATATTGGCTTGTAGGCCGATATTCTAAATCGCGTTAGCGAAAGATCGACGAGGCCACCCTGAAGGAGGAGAACACACCAAGACAATTAGCTCGACAAGACCTTTACAACTCATCAACACGCCGATAGAGAAGCTCTCCCGCCAGAGAAGGCCGCAAAGTCTGGACGCCAATGCGCCACCAACGACCTTGGCAATAAATGCAATCGCGATCACGGCGACCACGTATCCCCATACTGTCCCAGTATCAAGCAATCCCAGGTTGGTTTGAAGACCAGACAAGGTAAAATAAAGAGGCAAGAAAAGAGCAGCCACGAGATCTTCGATCTTCTCCGTTAGTTTGATGGCGAACCCACCCTCATGAGGACAGAGGAGACCGATGAGAAATCCACCGAAGATCGCGTGGACTCCGATTACTTGAGTGAAGAAGGAGGAAGCCAACGCGATCAGAAGGGTCACCGCTACCACCGATTGGCTAGGGCCTTTCTGGAGGCTTCCCGTCTTGTTGAGGAAACGCAAGAACAGCGGCCGGAAGAGAAAGAATAAAAACAGCACGTATCCCACACAAACGAGCAGAACCCACAGCGCTGTTAGTCCAGACCCTGCGTTCACCAGTGCGACACAGAGGGCGAGGAGAATCCAGCCCACGACGTCGTTGCCGACACCGGCCGACAGCACGATCACACCGACGTTGGTGCCGAGTAGTTTCAACTCCGTGAGGATTCGACATAGCACGGGGAATGCCTGGGATGATTAGTAAGTGGGCTCCGAAAAATGACGCGTGGAACCTACGGTGATAGCCATGGCAATACCGATAAAGAGCAGATAGGTGCCGAAGTTAATCTGGACCGTACCGGGCTCATCACGAAAGGTATTGTACAGGCCGTAGGAGATGGCGCATCCAAAGCCGAACGGCAGAATCATTCCCGCCGCCGACACGCTGGCCGCCACGCGCCAATTGCTGAACAAAAAGCGGAGGTCGGTTTCTAGGCCGACGAGGAACAGAAACAGGATGAGACCAAGGTTTGCCACCAGGTTCAGATTGGGGATCGAAGCCTCCGGGAAAATGGCTTCTGTAAAGCCTGGGATGCGGCCCATGACCGATGGGCCCAGTATGACACCGCCGATCACTTCGGCAATGACCCGAGGCTGGCGAATCTTGGACAGCGGCCAGTGCAGCGCCCGACACAAGATGATGATAATGCTAGCCTAAATGCTAGTTGGCAATCGCAGTTCAAGACTCCGGCGCTGCAGAGTTGGCTCACCTGAATGATGAATATCACGATGGGATTTTTCTTGTCATACTGCGACGGATTCCCACCTTCCAAGATGCCGCCTTGAGGGGTTACGCGAGTCGCATCGTCGGCCATGGTGGAGGAGGTCTGGCACAGGAATGCCGACAGTTAATCCCTCTCGCGGCTGGCTTGTCGACCACAATCAATGGGGAGAGGGGATCGGAACAACCAAGTCAAGGTATCAGATGGGATGGAGAGTCCAGCGAAAGAGAATCCAAAAAAAAAAAAAGAAAAGGGGAGAAAAGCAGTTGGCGACCAACAAAGAGATCGTAAGACGACTGATACGGTACAGGCGATGCCAAGAATATCACCCACGTGGGTCTTCAAATCCGGGGAGGAAGCCGGTCAGATGATCCTGGGTAGGTTGTCAGGATATAGAAGTGGAGTATTGACGACGAGGTACTTCTCCAAGATATCCCGCCCGGGCTCTCATCCTACTGCACAATTGAGTGGACCTGAAGAAAGATGAGTATTCAAAGGAATCTAAGAGCGGAGAGAGAGAGTGTGTGTGTGAGGGAGAGAGAGAGAAAGGGAGAGATATATCTTGTCAGCACTGGTCAGGACGAGACCAGACAAGGCCAGACAAGACAACGGCATGTCACGAGCCTGGACACCAGCCGTGGTCGGGGAAAAACTGTCGGAGCGGGAGGCGGGGGGTTTTCGTCCAATCCCAGCTCGTGGTTGGCCGGGACCCAATCACTGACAATTGCACCCCTGCCATTGCGTAGACGTCCACAACCTGCGACGGGCCATAAAGGTCCTTACGAGCACTACTAGTCGTACTTAGGTATGCCCCGGCGCTCAGATCAAAGAGACTCGAACACGACACCATCCAAATATACTTTGCCAACTCGAGATCATGCGCCCTCACCAGGGGTTGGCAGTCTCTCACATGCAATCCCAGACGTCATTTGCTCCTATTTGCCTTGTGGAAACTCGTGTAATTCACCTGAAAATAAAAAGAAAAAGTACACAGAAAGCCATGTCCAACGCCATGCAAAAGCGGTGTAAAGCTCATCCACGTCACGGGGAAACAGGACAAAGCAATCGCCGCCGAAATCATCGCTCGAATAATGTCACTCGCTCAGATTCTGAATGCAGATGCGCTCTTTCCTTGTCTTTCCTCCATTCTTTTCCTCGGCTTTTCTCCTTGATGATCTATACATGCTTGGGCCTCCATGTGGCGAATAAGATCGCGTACAAACCTGCATATATTCACAGAGTCACGTTCGTCCTGAAGAAGAACTCCGTAAGATATTTACTACCGTTCCATCCGAGCACGAGAGAGTGGGGATACCTTGGATCACTGGTGGCATATCGTGGGCTAATTTTCGCCTTGTCTCATCGCGATTTCGGTCGTACGCAGCTCGCTATAGAGCGGAGGCTGCGTGAGAGGCTGCGATCTCGGCAATGAAGTGACCTGGATTGGCAGGCGGAGAGATATGGATGGAGTCAACAGACTGGCGTTCGGTGTGTGGTAACATATGCTCAGATCCAACGCATATGTCCGTGCGATCAGACATGAGTGGAAGGTGGGCACAAATGCTTTCGTCCGCGGCAGTGTGATGGGGACAATCACCGCAGCTGTGTAGTACGTGCCTCTATCTTCTGTAGCTGAGGTCGTAGGGAATGGTTCGGTCCGACTCAAGTCCACCAACGCGCTCTTCCCCGGCATTCGGACACCGCCATGCTTCGTCCATTTGGTTGATGAAACGCATAGTGACGATAGCGAAACGGATGTGGTGTAGTGGTGCCTTCCGAGGGAGTCGACGTAAGACGGGCTTGGAAAGTTGGCCCACGGCGTGATCGCGTAAAACGTGGAAACGCTGAGCTTACTGCTCAAGGACCCTAACTTGGGGGGCGGCTCATCTCCGGCCGGGTTAAATCGCAGATAAACCGTAGCCACCGTAGTACAGACATTCGATGGGGATTGAGAACCCGGTGGACACAGTTGAAGGGGACTTGGCTGGGACGCGATAACCACAAGTGAACCTCGCTTTGTTCTGGCGACGCCTGTTTTGATATCCTTCACATTTTGCATGCAATAATCGTTCCCGTCATTATGTACCGCCAATAGTGGCTCTTCTTCCATCGCCGGAATGATTCGCACTTTTTTCGCGACTGCCCTCAATGTTTCCTTCGCCGTTCTGTCGCGCAGACATCTTCTCGTCAGGGAAGTTCGGATCCGATAAGAGATGCGGCACAGTTCAGACGACATATCATCAAGCAAAGAGCGGCCATCGCTGGCAAGCATGGGATCTCCTAAACTCGGGGGTAGCAACGTGTGAGCACGCCCGACGTGGATATTGCACTTGGCGTGACCACACGTAGGAGAAGGCAGCCGCTCCGGGACCACAAAAATGAAGGGAAACCTGTATATTCGGCCCGGCAGGAACGTACGCCGGGTCGGATAATCGGCATCTCCAATGGGTTGGTGAAGCTCAAGGAAGGTATGGCAGGCCTTTGCTTGACTTGGAAGTGCTATGACTTGCGATTGTTGCGTTTCCGAAAATCCTGTAACTCCTCCATTAACGTCGTGACGATCAGAAAAAGACAACCCATCTTGTGGAGGCGGAAGAGTAAAAACGAACAAGTTGCAAGGGGGGGGGGAAACCGAAAGGAAAAAGAAGAATGAAAGAATGAAAGGCCATGTATGATGGGAGCAGTGTGGAGTTACCTTCAAATATGATAGCCAACTCATCAACGCTGGTCTCGCAGTCAACGCCGATGGAGACAGCCCCCTCAATTATATCACCGGTTGTATAGGAATTTGGGCAGTGCTCCGTCTGACCGGCGAGTTCGATGTGTACATCTGGACGTGTATTCCACCCCAAGGACTGCCATGTAGCGGTAGCGCGCATTTAGACGGATGGTACAAACCGTATTGACATCAATATGGCCGCCGAAAGAAAGTACTGGGGAGAGGCTTGGATAGGTCACAGATCAAAGGATGACGACCCAGTCGAAGATATATGGACGATCTCGTTTGCAAGGGCCACAGAGAGACGCGATCGTCGAATACATGATGCGAGATCGGCATGGACTGTCTAGACCTGCGTGTTCCCTGTGAAGGTCCAGGTAGAGGCCAATTGGTCATGCTTGTGACCGAAGATATGGCCTTCATCTGCACCCTTGGAACCAATCAGAAGCATGAATTGTCATTCTTTAATAAATATGAACAACATAGTAAGGTGCCTTGAAAGAAAAAAGTTCCTTTTAGCGAACTGCGAAGGCGTATAAGACATAATATCTCCGACGATGGTGACTGGTAGTCATACATCCCGTTTAGGAAGTTGGTGGGAGTGGGGCGAAGGACTATAAGGTATAACATTCTTTCTATCCAAGTTCCACCAAGATTCCTTTATGGCAAATTCAGCTACCCTATACTTTGAAGAGGCCCTGGAAAAACATGATCTGAATCACCCCCCATGGCGGCAGACAGTAAGCAGGGCTACGACCAACAATCTTCCAGATTGGCTTTGGCCAAACCTCGATTTAAGTACAAACGCCTGCCAGGTTTCTCCACTTAACCTGTCATCGGCGCCACTCTCATTCCCTTCCTAGGTAAGAAAGCCCCCTCCCTTGTTATCGACCCTTGGAGTTCCGCCGATTTCGGAGCTATTTGTACGTATAATATTCGTGAGTCGGGATCTTCATCCGATCCCAAGACCCCGCCTTCGCGAGAGAGCACCGAGACTTAGATGTGGTATATGGTCGAGCGTGGGGACTGGTTCCCTGTAGTGGATATCTGGGGAAGGTGAGTAATCAGTGCTGAAAGCCGTTCTTCAAGACACATATTGTCTTTTCCCTTTCCTGTTCAGTACAGCTTTTTTGTTGATTCTCTACAATGATACGGAGCAGAAAAGCCGGCTACAAAGCTTAGTCCAGTTCTTTTGAAACAGATATTTGGGCCCATAGTATATATTCTAAGGTTGTAGTCCAGCTTCAACACCAAGATAACTATACATGAACCGCAACCAGAGAAATCTGCTTAGATATGTACATAGGAAGGAAAGTCAATGTGATACATTTATCTTCGTGAAATCGTAATGTGTAATCACAGTTGAAGCATAACCGAACTCGGTTATCTCCAGCGTCTAGTTGATAGACATGCAAGCGCTCGAACTTGGGCAAATGGTAGAAGAAGGACGTCTATGGTCGCAAGGATGGCTTGTCATCGCTGTTGTAAATGCAGAGGTAGTGTTGCAGGCATTAGAATGAGGAGGTCGTAAGATTGACGAATCTTTGCGAGATACAACAAGGCCGCCAGAGAACGTCAGCTAGCCATGGTCTGCACAGGTTGGCTGGATGACGACCACAACAGTCGGGTAAGGGTAAATCTGGTAGTAGGTTTGCGACGTTTCGTTGTGACTGATGGAGTTTTGTAGAAGGCATTGGGTGGTCGCGCCGACAAGTCACAGCTGCTATCATTCTTGGAGCTCACGCGCATCAGTTGCGGCGCCGCGGCATTCCCATTGTCGGTCTCGTGGGCTTGACTGGCGGCACGACGCTTGACCATGGCCTTGACAGCCTTGGTGATCTGCTCCCGAATCATAGGGCTAGGAGGGGCCTCAAAGTCCTCTTCAAAGATTTCGTCCTCGTCGCTTTCTTCTAACCTGAATGATGCCATGGCCTTCCGCGCATCCTCTTGGGCAGCTTCTATTGAGCGGCGAAGCAGTCGTTGATGGCCTAAACAACGACGCAAGTCGGGGTTCTTGGCTGCCGCTTCTCGTTCAAGCTTGTCACGCGATAACACGGCCATGCGACAGGGGAGGGGCGAGGCAGATCGACGAGCGATAGGAGGAATGCGAGCGTTTGTGCTTGTGCGAGAGACCTGGCGCACAAAGAAGGCCGAGGGTTTGGCGAGGGTTTCGAGAGACCCAGACATACTGACTCTTGGGTATGCGCAGCAGTAGATACGAAGTTACCTCTACTTAGTCTATGAGAATAACGAAGGATGACAATTCCGCTTTCCCCTGAGGGCCAGGGGTACATCCAGGGGATTTATAGAAGTTATGCATGGGTGCAAGATGTCAAAAGCCAAGGAATAAAGTTTGATATCATCCTTAGACTTTCTTATCTTCCCTCTATGGCATGACTGGAGCGTTCCAGCCCATTGCCACCAATTACGATCGGCTCTGAACGATAGCCAAGTCAGAGTAGGGCTGGATTTTAGCCACGAAACCTAATTCGAGCTTTCTCAGCTGCATGGGTTTCCCCAGATTGGCCTGGGTTTGCAGGCCACCGGAGTTGGCCGCCAGTGTGGCGAACGGAACGCTGGTTGTGGTGTCATAGACTTGGCTTCACCACCCACTCACTGCCTGCCATTCGACTGCCACCCCTCATAATCTGTGGATAGCCTTTACCTCATGCAGATCTTGCATACCCCGTGTGAGTTGCGCAGCTTCCTGATGAGGCAGTAGCCAGCATCGGGGAATCCCCAGCAGGGGCTTTTCTGACATTGGCATTACCCAGTGCCTTCTTCGTTTCTCCACGGCCTCTCTGTAAACGGTCTTTCGCTATCACCTACTATTTGTGCTCGATAGCTTCGCCTTTTCTTGAACAGCTGCCACAGAAAGTTTATTTGGCACTGACAGAAAGCATTGTCTGGAGGTTTTATCACCGTTGCTTTCGCCAATAGCCCCACCGTGCCAGTCACTTCCTTTTCAGCGAAAATGTCTGACAACCCATGTAAGAGTCGAAGTAATATCTATCTCGTGTTGAAGTCGCAAGAACACTCGATTGTGAACGTGTAGCCCATATGCATCGCTGTAAACATGGACCATAGCGCGTCGACCATTGCTCAAATAACACCCCAATACGCAACATGTCTAACCCAATGAAAACAATGTGATGGGATACTACAGTGCCATTCCTCAATGGAGGAGACTGAATTCTGGACTGTTAAACGACCGTGCGCCCCTTCGGGGTCTGAAAGATCGATCAAAGTATGGATCAGTGGAGCCGGTGGAGGCATTCCCTTCTGAATGAAGACTGGTCCAATGGTCCACTATGGCAACCCGTTCTCCAATGATTGATGAACGTTCGTCGCTTACCTGGGGCCTCCCAGCCAAGTGGATAGACCGTTCGACGGCCCGCACACTGGGTCGTTTCTTCCTACTGATTATAGTCTAGACTGCAGAATACGTCCAAGGGAGATTGGCCGGGGTGATTCCAGTGAAAATTAAAGATTATCCATTATGTTTATCTTTGGTCTAGACCAGACGTTGGGTATCCCAGTACTTTTTCTCCCCCAAACCCCATTCCTAGAGCGCCGTCGCCGACCTCATGAATCTCATGCCTCACTCCACGTCGTCGCCGGCATTATAACAGAACAAAGAAAAGAGACCACGCCACCGCCGCAGGGGCAAGCCCCGATAGGAGTAGTCGATTCGACGAGGATTCGTGCTTGGACGACCCCGACGGCGAAGAAGGTTTAGGAGCCCTCGAGGTGGCATTTCCTACCCAGGCGTTCCAGTTGGTCATATTTTTGACACAGTCCGACGTGATAGGATGGCCGTCAATCTCGGCTAATAGCTCATTATCGCGGGTCAGGGTCACGACCACAGCCCCGGTCTGGTTATTGATGGGGATGCTGCCGTGGTAAATGCCCTTCCCTCCGTCCGGGGTATTGGTCCAGCTGGCCGCTCGACTTTTCCCGTCAATTGTGACCGAGATGTCAGCAGCGGACTCCAGCAGGGCGGAAAAGAAAACCTTATCCTGCAGGACCTCCTGCGGTTCCAGCGTCTGTTGCGCTTGGGACTCTGTGTTTCCCGTCGTCTTACCCGAGGAACACGAAGACGCGGGGTTGACTCGGTACCAACTGACGAGGCCCTCGTCGTCGATCTCAGCATCCTTTCCTCCATTCTTGTACAGGTCGATAATGTACGGCAGGAAGTCTCGCCACCCGTCATGGGGCATACCTTGGGCATAGTCGAAGGGCGCCTGCCCGTAGTCGAAGACCGCGAGGCCGCTCTGGTGTATCGGTCCAATGTAGTGCGACTCGCCATAGTCATTCCATGTGAGAATTTCCACGTACTCTGGTTCCAGCTCGAGCACCTGTTGCCAGCGTGTGTACCAGAGATCATCCCCCTGCCACACCCAGTTCTTGTGGAACCTAACCAGATTGGTGTAGAACCATGGCGAAACAGGCATAATATACGGCTTCCCCTTGAGGGCGTCCATATACTCTTGATCGGTATCCGTGGTCATTGGGTCCGTGCCATTTGGCCAGGCAGTCCAGCTCATCAGGCCGTCGACTTGTTCATAGGAGATGGACTTTTCCGGACGCAACCCAGACCATTCCGGAATGAAGAAGCAGTCTACTTTATCCTTGATGTTCTTCCAATCGCCAACAGCCTGGTCACCCTCGAAGGTCGAGACAAGGGGTTTGTTGTCGTCGGTTTTGAAGTAAGCCGGTAGCTTGGTGAAGTCTTTCAGGTACGTTATTACTTGGTCCTGCGGCCAGTGTCCATCCCCCGAATAGTCCAAGGACAAGAATAGCTTAAAGTCTAGTTCATCCGCAGCTGCGAATGCATCGCTCAGCATTTGATGAATGGAGAGGCTAAAACCTGTGTTGATCGCAAAAGCGTCGATGTGTGCCTGCTTGGCCGCGGAAATGTCTTGTTCCCAGTTGGCCTTGGTGTAGTTATCACTATTCCCTAGCTACAAGAAACATCAGAAAAAGTTTGAAGTTGGGAGGGAACAGCAGAGGCTTACCATAAAGTGAGCAAATACGGCCTTGGCCTGCACCTGGCAGGCAGTAGCCAACACGACTACTAAAAAGAAAAGCTGCATTTTCCCGTATCTCCTGGATACAAAATGATGTCAGGAAAGCAGACGCCCGGATCGGAACTCAATGGAGGCATAAACGCAATCCGACAAGCCCGCTACTACGGTCATCTTTATAATGCCCTCTAACAGTTAACTATCGTTCTCGGGATATGATCTGTCTCCGATATATCACAAACTAATCAAGAAGCATCAATAGCGTTCGGGTGGATAGCTGTATACGACCATCAAAGTCTGATATTTATGAGTATTGCCAGCGTGAGTTGTATAACGGAGCGGTCAAGAGCCAATATCCCACATGGTCTATTGTATATCAGCTGTAGTGTCGGAGACTATCCGAGCCAAATCCCCTAGAGGAAATTTTCTGGGGTCGTTGACGCAGGCGTTTGCGCAGCCGCTTGGTGATCGTCGTCAAAATGGGAGTTCATGTACTCTGTAGAATACGCTACGAAGATCCGGAGCGTGGCAGCCGGCGGAGCACGGATGCTATTATTGACGACCAAGGTTTATGTTTACTGTTCTAGGAAGTAAACTATTGCTGTTCGGCTGGCGTCATACGAGACGGACCTGATACATCATATAATGGTGTCTTTTCGGGTTGACCGAATAGGGAACAGCAGTTGCAACTATTATACCGTGCATTGTTATCTAGCCGACAATCCCCCAGACCGATACCCACCAATTTCCGCATAGGATGCCTCCGATGGTTCGTGGGCTCAGCGAAGATTCTCTTGCATTCTGAGAAAAAGCAACCATGCTCTCACGGGTGGCCCGTGACCTAACGTCGTAGAATGCCTTCAAACATAGGATTTGATGATGAACAAGAGACGGCCATGTCCGTATAACCCAATTCTACTTGCAATTATAAATCCACTGTGTCGATGACTGGGCATAAAACGGGGGTTAAATTTTCTCGGCAACGCGCCACCACCAGTGCACATCGACAACCATCGTTTTGGGATAGTCAGAGTGAATTGGCCACGGCCAATGCACCACCACCAATATACCTTTCTAGGCATCAAGAAAAGCCTGGGCATATGGCTTACCGACATTTGATGGGGGGGTTCTCTGACCGTAGACTGCCATGCGCTGCCGGCCGTCAATTGAGTTCTCCAAACAGGTTAAAGTTCACGCAATATGCAGCCGGTAGACTTTGGCTCTTGACGTGGACAGGCACGAGTCCATTGATTGGACCAATGCATACTGGACATGCGAACGCCGGTCTCGACATATGTACTGGTCACATTTGGTTGGGAAATTTGTCACCTTGGCTCCACTGAAGGTGCGGGTTTGGGTTAGGCGATCAAAAGGAGCAGAGCATGACTTATGTGGATAGATACCACGAAAGGGACATTGCTTCCCTTATTCCTAGGCCAGCCATTCACTAATGAACGACGAGGTGGCATGATCTCGTGGTTCTGGCATGATGCCCAAAGCCCTAGGATTCATATGCGCACTAGAACATGAAGTTCGAAGATGACCGTATCTCTTGTCGCAAATCACATCGCACTCGCATTACCTGTCAGTCACAGCCCTTGTGTTTCATTCCCACTTGACCAACTGTCATGCTGTTGCTTTGGATGTCGCTTCCTACTTCTTCCCTGCTGGTTCTAGGGGCGGGTGTAATACTACTGTCTCTGGCATTTACAGTGCATCAACTGTTCTCGAGGTATTAACGTTTGTATTGGCTAATCTGGCTAATCTGATATGTAATTACGAGAAAATGACAGCAGCGAAGGTTTTCTGACAGAGACATTTTTGGACAGAGCCCAACGTCCGGACGGAAACTCAACATACACTGTGCGTCTTGCCAGTCTTACCCTGCAACGAGTGCTTTTCGTGCTTGTAATGTGCATGCTGCTGCGGTAGTTTCCTGTCGCTGTGCGCCTTAAGATGCCTGTTCTTGTTAGCCGGTACTCCGTATTGGCCGGGTCGACAACATACAGTGTGTACTTCTGGATCATCTCGGCATCCATCTCTTGCAATGACTTCAACGCGGCCTTGATGTCCTCAATCAGTATATTACACCGATGCATGGTAAAGTCCTCTCGCAGGACCACACGCATCATCTTCAACTGGTTGCTATGCGGAGCCATTGTATATGCCGGAATGACCCATCCGCGTTGGCGAAGAACATGCGCCAACGCAAATTCATCATACAGTCGGTCGTCGTCGGGCTTCATTCTGAACGCCACGAGGGGTAGGCCGCGACCGTGGCCATCGCTCATGATCAAGAATCCGAGCTTCTTGACCTCGTCTGCGAAGTAATCCGATATCTTCGTCAGGTTTTGCATGATCGACCGATATCCATGCTTGCCTAGTCGGATCAGTTGGTAGTATTGGCCGATAACATGGGAGGCACCCTTGGAAAAGTTCAACGTAAAGGTGGCCTGGTTGGAGCCGAGATAGTTCACGTTGAAGATGAGCTCTTCGGGTAGATATTCAGGAGAGCGCCAGAAGACCCAACCGACGCCGGGGTAGACCTGGTCAGCCAGTCAGTTAGCATAGAGCTAAGCATAGCGCGTAGGATCATGCCAAAACCTACCAATCCATATTTGTGTCCAGAGACATTAATCGACACGACTTTCTCCAGTCGGAAATCCCACTCCAGCTCTGGTCTGACAAACGGCGCCACAAAGCCGCCACTCGCTGCGTCGACGTGAATCGGGCAGTCGATCTTCTTCGCTTTGAGCAAGTCATTGATCGCCTTGACGTCTTCGTACTGTCCCGTGTAGGTCGTGCCCATGATGGCACAGATACCGATTGTATTCTCGTCCACCATGTCCACTGCGGCCTTCGGATCTATCACGTATCGCGTATCGGTGCAATAGACGTACTTCTCCTCGACGTCAAAGTATCTCGCTGCCTTTTCCCAACACACCTGCACCGCACTGTTCATGACGATATTCGGACGCGTCCAGTCTTTCCCCTCGGCCTTGCGCCGGTTCTGCCAGCGTTTCTTCATGGCCAGGGTCGCCAGCATAATGGCTTCCGATGATCCGATCGTGGACGTCCCGAGGCAATCCTGGTCCCCATTCTCTGCGGTGACGGGCGCGTTCAGTAAATTCGCGATCATATTAATGCAGCGGTTCTGGATGTGCGCAGTCTGCGGGTATCTTCGAAATCGATGAAGTTCTTGCTCATCGCCTCGGTCATGAGGGTTTGCGCTTCATCTTCCTGTTCCGATTTTAGCATACATCAGGGTCAGTCGCACGCAAAACCAACAAAAAGCACCTACCATATAAGTGGTGACGAAACTCGCCAGACTAGAATGCCATCAGATCAAGATCCAAGCATGAGAAGGAAAAAGAAAAGCGCACTTGAGCAGAGGGTTTCCATCCAAGCTCAATTCATCCTTGATCAAGCGGAGAGCAACATCGGCGGGCATCTCCCGCTCGGACATGACATGCTCCGGCAGCTCCTCGGTGGCATAATGAGTTCCATACACATACGGATCCGCCGCGCCTTCGCCTTGGTCTTGCTCCTGCTGAGGCTTGTGGGCCTGCTTGCCCCTTTTCACTCTGGATAGGTGGACCATGGTGGTGATCGTCAGTGCCGCTGACGGGATCTATGCAAGGGATGAGATGATCGGCCCGGTCGGACTATATGGATGATTTTTTTGGTCTGGGGGGGAGTCAACAATCTGGGGACCAACAAAAGCTTGAGTCTATCGAGTTTGAACCCCCCTTCCTTCCGTTGTTCTTTTGGGCTGTACGAGATCGTCGAGTTTACGTACACGATGACCTCACCACTTGTCACGGTTACCTCCCCACATTGATCGATGCTACGCTGCGGGACTTCTTTGCCTACAGCAGAAGGAGTAGATAGTAGAACCTAAACTGGCTAGTGGGGCTTCTTCTGGTGAAACTCGCATGTTTTTTTTTGACGTAGGTGGAGAGCGGATGTCTCGTCTGGTGGTGGTATAGAGCCGATAGCCTGCGTCTGAGCAAGGGTTTTCCAAAGATTTGCATTACATTCTATCGTTTTAGACCCTGTTCTAGACCATGAACATGCTATCGGCACTGGATGGCTTTCTTAACTTTTGATTTTCCTTTTCTCTCTGCGGATGAAAAGTTACTAGAGGATGAAGCCCCAGTAGCGTCGACGAAGGACATATATTGCACTTGCGACCTCTACTCCGTTACAGTGGAATAGCACACATAGCGACTGGCACCAAATCCCGTCAAGCAGCTTCAACGATGGATAGCCTATCCTTTCTGGCAAGAGACATATGATGTCACCTAATTTACACAAATACACGGGTTTACCACTGAACCAAAGCTCCCCAGTCGTTGCTACCATCCAAGAGAATTCTATACTTCGTTATGTCTTCTGCTCAAACAGCTTAAATATGCGCCTTTGCGCATACTCGGTTGGAGAGATGAACCATGGAGATAAAGCGAAAAGACTGCGATGACGGCCCCGAACGACACTAAAGCGACCAGGAAGACGTTCTCTTTCTCGCCCGCCTAGTCATCTATATCTCAAGAGGTATCGTTGTCGACGTCACATACACGAATGAAGAAATACAAGGATTTCTATGCTAAGAGAGCTGGCATATACGTTGGTGTCTACCCCCACATCTGTTGGATGCACTCTACTGAGAAGGGCTATCTGGAACCCATCATGTAATTCTCTCTTAGCAACGGTAGGGTAATGCTAAGAAGGGAGGAATAGAAAGAGGTTGAGTCCCTCATACTGCCATCTCTTCAAAAGATTGGCACACCCTGAGAATATTCTAGTCGCACCAATCCAAGGAGCCTTTTCCTTTTCTGCTTGGAGATGTAGAAGTATGCAGTTGATATGGCATATAGCACATCATTCATCGCAATGTGTGTACAAGTGTTTCTCATTCCCATGCATTCCTACGGGCCTATTACCGTACGTGGAAAACACAGACTTATAGAGTACCCAATAAATAACCAAACCATACGCCCAAAACCAAGCCCCAAATCCCATGTGCAGAAGTCCAAAAGCTCCCAAAGCTTAGTCCTCGAAGTCTATGATTTCAACATTCAAGCCAGGAGGAACATTCACGCTCCTCAGATCCTCAACATTGGCATCGTCCGAGGCCTCCACCCTACTACAGTTAGTTCTGCGCCTAGTCTGGATCACGAGGCACATACGACATGAAGTGAATCGGAGGGTAAGTGGAAGTGGAATCGAACTGATTGGGGAATTGAAGGTTCTTGTCGTGATAAATCTGCTGCAGACTGCTCATGGATATCAGCCTGTATGAATGAATGGAGTAAAGCCTCTGGCATCCGCACCGATTAGTCAACTTTTCCCCATCTCCATAGTAGTCGTGGGCTAGCTCGTTGTCGTAACGGATGTCGAATGTCTAGGGACCTGATTAATAACGCGATAGTATCGACCAACAATTGCCTCTTACAAGATTCTTGACCATCTTGCCTTGGGGTTATGAAATGTCTTTCTTGAAGCAAATTGCAGTGTGTTGTTGTGTTATGCTACTCTTTGCTCAAGCCACCCCAGCGGACTGTCAGACTTTATATCTTTCGTCATGGGCGGCCGATCGATCTAGATCCCGACAGGATAATAGCTTTCTCGATAAGCGTTAGCTTTGCTCCAAGTCGAAGCTTCGGTTTCCATTGTCGATTGTTCTCATTCGTGCGGTGCGGTTGGTGAGGTCATATCTGACCTCATGCTCGAGGGGAACCGTGGATCACATACCGAGTGGCAGTCATTCCTTGTCAATTCGCGATATCAATAAAAGCATGTTTCAATTGAGACAAGGCTCCCTGAATGGCTAAGGGCCACTGCTATCTCGATTCTTCCCATTCCCGCTGGCTCCGAGATCTATATCCGGCGAGCCTTATCATCTGCCTGAAAGTAAAACAGGAGGTAGAAGGAGATTCTGGATCTGTTTACTGGTTCTAAGGAAGTAGAAGATTTTGATGGGAAAGCTTACCGGTCTAGTGATATGAAAATGCCATTTGCGGCCACATGGACGGATCATAGATCGCTCTCATAACCAACCAAGATGGATTGATCTATATAGGAGGTATATATGACATCGACTCTTGCTCTGGAGGGTTAGGTCTAACGTCATTCCGCTTTTCATTGGCCTCATCTGTCTGTTCATAATATCTAGGTACACTATCATTCTCGCCGCAAGGGACCATAGATTGGCGTCATGGGGAAAGCCCCAGTGCAATGGCTCGTGAGCTGGTAGCATGCTGTCGACTGTGTAAGAGTCCTGGCTTGAACACACGATATTCTTCCTACATTAGCTGGTTTTTAATAGAAACTGGGAGCAGTCTTAGTGCGCTTGAGCACTTCTCTCCACCATGAACAGATGATGTCAGTGTATTGTATTCAATCAACTACAATGGAGATTTTCTCCCATCCAGGCTGACTGAACCAAAGTCAACTTCCTTCGGCGGCCCCTCTTCCACGATGAATAAACACGCTTCTTCCACCCTGTCCTGCATGTTCGCGAGCTAGAGAAGCCCTCCTATTGCTAGCCAATTCACATTGGGTGGCTCTAATACATACTTCCAATGTACTCTGCACGGTGGGCTGAGCTATATGGTCGATAGGTCTGGTTTCTACAAGCCCTCTGCCTGACGATCATGACCCCAACGGCACATTGTTGCGGCAGGAAGTGTTCTTCTAGGGTTCGTTAGCTCTCTTAGTCTCCGTCTTCTCCTGCTTGAGTCGCTTCTTCTCCTTCCGGCTTATCGTGGGGAAATCTGAGTCTAATCCCTGTAAGACACGACCGAGATAAGTAATATTAAGAACTGTAGCAAAAGATTGTAA
Source organism: Aspergillus bombycis (assembly GCF_001792695.1). Classification (NCBI taxonomy): domain Eukaryota; kingdom Fungi; phylum Ascomycota; class Eurotiomycetes; order Eurotiales; family Aspergillaceae; genus Aspergillus; species Aspergillus bombycis. Next base: position 261,117 of record NW_019170004.1, on the reverse strand, counting down.
CCCTGTATCTAATCTAGAATATATTTATAGACTTTATAGATTAAAATAGGGTTATTAGAGTCGATTCTGCGGGTATACTGACACAGATGAAATACAATTCAAATCTCTAGCTGGTTAAGAAATAAATCTATCTTAGTAATAAAGCGAAACCACGATAGACAATATATAGTAGTAAAAATCAAACCACTTTAGGTTATCCACCTAGTCAGCGCTAGAATATAATAGATACAACAGCCGAGGGTTATGTAGATACAGATATTGATCTCTATCTGGGTTAGTATTATTTTGATACGCCAGGGCCAAGTGAGTACAGAGAGGAGCCAAAAGGTAATATAATATGATATGAGCACTCGTATATTCTACCAAGTCTATTCCTTGACGGGTGTGCACTCATGATGAGTCATTTCGACTGCACTCCCCCCAAAATGGACGCCGCCTGAAATTCCTGCGACCTTAAAATGGCTCTGAGTGAGCGCGGGGGAACCTCGACCAGACTTGCACTTCCCTCGGACGCTCAAAGACAAACATCAATGGCGACCGACTCTCATGCCATCGTCTTCGGGGCAGCTGGACTGCTCGGATGGGCGACCTTGAACCAGCTGCTTTCGTCCCGCCGCTTCTCTCGGGTCACCGCCGTCCTCAATCGGCCCGTCTCGGAGGCTGATCTCTATCTGCCTTCAGGACCGAACCGGCCTTCTTTTGGGCTAGTTTCGGGGATCAATTTGCTACAGGCCACCGGCGATGATCTAGCGACGCAACTGAAAGAAAAGGTCCCGGACGCCGAAGGGATCACCCACGTCTTTTATTTCGGTAGCGTATCGATCGGAAGCAGGGGGTTCTACACGAAAGAGTATACTAATCTAGATCAGTCTTCGCGCCGTTCGACGATGACCATATCCAAGAGTGTAACCAAAACTGCGGGATCATGCAGCGACTCGCCGACGCGTTGAACATCGTCGCCCCGAGGCTCCGATCGTTTGTGTATCCCGGCGGATCCAGAGTAAGCTAAGCATTTGGTTCCATCGCGGCGAGTGGCGATTAAACAGGAGCAGGGCTACGGGATTTACACTCCTGGTGGTGTCTTCCAGCCACCACTCGAAGAATCCATGGCCGACAGCTTACCAGAAGACTACGCCAAAACAGTCGCATATCCATGGTTCCGAAAGATCTTAACCGAAGCCAGCAAAGAGCGCAATTGGACCTGGACTGAGGTCTGCCCGGATGCAGTGGTTGGGTTTTCTCCCAACGGCTCTGCGTACTCTCTTGCCCTGCACTGGGCGCAATACCTTTCTTTATATGCATATAATCATAGAGGCTCCACCGACGAACAGATAGAGGTCCCGTTCCCCGGAAGCGAAGCGGGTTATCGGTCGCTGTACACGCCTGTGTCGGGGGAAATCCTCGGTCGCATTGCAATCCATGCAGCGCTGCATCCCGAGTCATGCGGTGGGAAGATAATCAACATGGTGGACAACGACATGCCCGTCAGCGCTAGCGACCTATGGCCGGTCATCGCAGCCTGGTTCGGGCTCAAAGGGGTTGGACCCGCGGACGACGACGCGCTGAAACCAAGTGAATATATCGACAAATACCGCCATCTGTTTGCTCAGAATGGGATTCCAAAAGGCCTGACCTGCGGCGTTGGCATTGGGAATAAGCAATTGGATTCGGTTGGATGGTGGCTTACTTTTGACCGACAGTTCAGTCCCAAGAGGTTGAGATCGGTGGGATTTACGGAGCAGCGGGATCCGGCTGAAGGCTGGTTGGAAGCATTCGAGAGATTCAGAGAGGCGGGGATTATTTTCTGAACTTCTGTGTCTAGTACTGCTGTCATATGTACAGCTGTTCGCCAATTTTGTCCGGCGTATCATCATGGAGATCCATGATCCCACCTCGCCTCGATGATGATAGGAAAGTTTGGCATCTTGAGCTGCTGAGCTCCTCGTCGGGGGCTTGACTTGGTGTTGGATAATAAGATTCCTAGACAAATCTGCTCTCGGACTCACAAAGGATACCAATTGTAGCCCCACAGATGCCCAACCCCCTGATAATTGGGCTAGTCCAGCTGCTAGTGGAATACCTTTATTTCTAGAAGACGCGAAAGCACACGTGGGTTGAGCCAGCCGCTTACCGGTTACGTGACTAGTGATCAGACGATAAATCTAGCCACGGATAAGCATTTCTCCCTTGAGTTTTCCGTACTTTCTCTGCCATATCTGGGGCATAGAGCCCAGACTCCGTTCGGTGGCTCAGGAGAACATGACAAAGCATCCCAGCGGAGGCTATACGGGATGGCCCACATACCAGAAGCGGTAAGGAGATCGGCACGATCCCATGTCAGCCAACCAAGACGGTCCAAGAGCACTAGTAAATGGAGCTATTCGAGGCTCCCAGCACTAGCAATCTGACTCGTATCGTCAAAACAACCAATCAGGGCCGTCAGAAGTGACAATATCATTGCCTCTTTTTTTTCCCGCAAAGAGACGCGCTGATCACCAACCAAATCGTAGACCCTAATGCAATCTGAAAAATTAGTCTCCCAACCTAACTCAGCTCAATCGCCGTGAAAGCCGGCTCGATTTCCGTACCTCCCCCCCCCCCCCCCTTCCCAAACCCTCTGTCACTTTCCCCAACCATGGACCCTGCTGCCTTTGAGTCCTGGCGTGTCCCACTCGCGCAATGGGGCCTCGTCCAGCTGGTGACGGGGTTGACCGTGGCTCTTACGCCGTCCCAATCGGTTGCCCGGTCCCCGGCCGCGGCGATCGTAATAGCTCTAGCATACTCGTTCCAGTCGCGCGTTGCGGAATCATTCGGGGACACTAGAGTGGGAGGGCCACTGGCGGCCATGTGTTGGGTGAACGTGCTGAACGCGATTGATATGCTGGTGTTGACTCGGGTGTCCTACGAGGCGCAGGCTGAGTGGGAGGAGGCCAAGAGGTCTGGCGGTAGAGCTCTGAATTCCGGTTCCCTCACGTCAACCCTCTTCCGTCGACTTCTCTGGTCGCAAAACACAGCGTTCAACTATCGCCGCATCAACACGCCGTGGCAGATTTCAAGACTCACCGTATTCGACGAGACGAATCCGCAGTATGTACCGTCCCGTTTAAAGTTCGTGCTGCAGGCCAGCGTGAAGGTCTTGATCGCGTTCCTACTGGTCCATCTATGCACCATGGACCCCCAAGACCCTCGTCTGGCGGCTGCCATAGCGGAACTATCGCATAGCAAGAGGGTTCTGGCCCCTTGGGAGCACGGGACGACGGCACGAACAATCCTAGCGCAGGCGACGACGACCATCTCGTTCGGGATCGTATGCAGGGCATCCATCATAGGCATATACAGCCTTTGCGGCGTGGTGTTCGTCGGGTTAGGAATCCACGACCCCGCGGACTGGCCACCGGTGGCCCATTCACTGACAGAAGCGTGGTCCTTAACACGACTATGGGGGTAAGCCAGCCAGCCTTTCATCACTGGAAACGGAAAACTCAGCTAACAAAACCCCCCCCCCTCTCCTCCAGCACGGCGTGGCACCAAACCTTCCGCACGCTTCTCGTCTCCAACGCAGACTTCATCTCCTTCTCGGTACTGCGGATCCCCGCTAAGTCGCGGTGGGCCTGCTACCCCCGTGTGCTATTCGCCTTTACCGTGTCCGGATTCGTCCACATGGGAATGGACCTGGCGTTCGGCGTCCCCCGAGCCAAAACTGGGGCTGTGTGGTTCTTCTGTCTCCAGGCGCTTGGCGTTATGTTGGAGAGTGTCGTCTCTTCATTGTGTGGCGCGCGCATTGAGAGACTGAATCCGCTGTTTAGGCGGGTGCTGGGATACGTGTGGGTGGGCCTGTTCCTCCTATGGGCGACGCCGGTGTGGTTGAATCCCATCATGCTTTGTCTATACGAGGACGGCCAGCGGGCCATGTCGCCGGTCCCGATTATTGGTGGTCTGCCTTTAGAGCGCTACTGGTATTAGCCAGCTATGCCTGTTTTAGTTAACTAGAGACGCATTTGTTTGTTTATTAAGCAGCGAGCAGTATTAACTAACTATAGACATAGCGAGAGGTTAATGAAGCCAACTTACATGCCACATGCTAGAAACACCAGGAGAATGAATGCCAGAGTAAAGCCAGTAACCAGTTGAACCTGTAATAAAAATGAAAAGAATATATCAGATTCTCAATTAGGTTGCTTGGGTACAGAGCTATTTGCAGAATTGGACAGTATATCGTCATAAAGATCTGATATGGTGGCATCAGAGGCTGTGTGGAATCGTACTATTTGAAAATATATATATTTACATCCCAGATAGTATACCACTCACGACAATATACACATCACACAACTGCCAACAGCTCCCGAAACGTAATTCACCATGCAGCTAGCTCTGTAACTTCCCATAGCCAACGATGAAAATGCTTATATATACTGGACACAGCACATGATGTGTTGTGTTCACACACTGCATCTCTGAATACCATCAAAGAGTGATTCCATTTGGGGACAATCGCCAGATGCCAAGAGCGCCGCAGGTGAAGCCACCCGCGCGTATCGAGAATTACAAGACCAACTACAGGACTCTTCTCGACACCGGTGTAATCATGTTCCATACGGTAAAAGTTACAGATATATTACAACGAGTACATGTGGCGCATGCCGCCTTCTCGAGCCCCAGGGAACAATTTTCCGGGCCTTGAAAAGTACTATGATTTGTAATTGCGACATGGCGAAATCGGATACACCGAGTGCGAAAGTATTATTTGAGTGAGTGGGTTTTCATTTCGAAACGGAGTCCATGCAAGGGTCTATCCAACGACCCCCCGGTGACCTGTGACCTGTCGATTGAGTACATTACCCCCCTCCCCTATCTTGATGAGGCCAAGCAAGAGGTACAGCGAGCTGAATAGTCTGAGCCCCAGGTCATTCTGAGCTGTACCCGATCGTCGAGGTTTGGATTACTAGTCCGGAGGGGATTGTCCCACGGATTACATCTCCGGGCAACTTAAAAGGCCCATGGAAGTGGCGTGAAACCCTATAAATAGACATTGCTCTCCTTGCATCACATTTGGAGTCTGCTTTAGGGATGCAGCGGGACAAGCTTGGTAAGCGATGCTGGAAGATGCGTAAAACATGGCATACCTGCAGACGGATGGCTGGTGGTGATGCAACTGGGATCAAAAACACAGCCAGGCGTTTCTCGATCCTACTAGTACCGAGAAGCCGGTTGCCTTTCGTGAAGAGGATTGACCGGCACTTCTCTAGCTTGACATTTTCCATCTAACTAACGAACGAACTACCGAATCTTCTCAATGACTAAGGTGTGTGGGTGGGGGAGATGATCTACACTCAATCTACTATGTCGATAGTGCACCGGGTTTCGTTCGGCTGAAAGAAGAAAACAGGAAAAACCTTAACTGCCGACGCAGGGAAAAATCGCGCCATTAGGATGTGCGAGAGGGTACTCCGTCGAGATTACATGTCGCTCTCTATGCAGAAAAGTAACGATTTGCGCCGCGGAGGTTTGCCGACTGACCCGTAATTCTAAGTTTGGGCGCGGCCTCAACGTATCGTCCGAATAAGCAACTGATCTACACAACAAACTCACAAAAGGCTGGGGTGCTGGAACCGAAGTATAATCATTAGCGGAACCAGACTTGGAGAGAGCAAGTGCCACGGTGGAGACTACCCTGTGCATCTACCACGCATCTCGATGTGTGTTAATATAACGATCGACAGGGACCCGGTCTACTGAACCCTTTAAGCCTCTCGCCAGTGGCAGGGCCCAATGGCTCACATCATTTCCGATCTGCAAAGTGGCACTAGCCCAATCAATAACACAAATCGAACCACTTTCCAATGCCATAGCGCAGGTATAGCTCGTAGTATGGTACGCCTTTCGTGAACCACTCATCTGGAACCTCATTCCAGCTGATTGGGTCTGATCCGGCTTTGGTCAAGATGGAGATGGTCAAGCTGGCGGACCGAGATCTGCCGGCACTAACATTCAGAATAGCACGGTGTGTAAGGCCAATGTTGTTCGATAGACGAGCCCGGGCATCTTGTATGCGAAGTATACACGGTCTGTGGAACAGCTGAAGAGCTGGAATAGGAAAGTTCAACGATTCATTAGCACCTGGCCCCTCACTATGGAGTGGGAAGTCTCTCGAGATGAAAGCTGCATTGGCCGAAACTAAAGGGGCTTTACGGGGCCCTGATCTCTCGTTACCACATGTCCAGGGATAGATACTGATATCATGCTCGAGTATCTGTTGAAACAGACATATCGTAATACAAAGGTACATGACCATTGGCTGAGTCTGTTGATATATCAAATTGCAACGGGCAACCCGCTTAACTGTACGAAGTACTGTGTATTGGCGACGGGAGTGAACCGAGAACAATAAACAATACCCTTACGTACAGGACTCAAAGCCACAGAAGGCTGGCTGCACTCCGGAGTAAGATCGTCTGTCAATCATCCTATTAACGCAATCCATGTAATCAATAGCATGGGTACTATCTCCACCAACACGAGATTATTGCCATCATTCCGATTCCATCTAGGTGCTGGATCTGTGGAAAGTCCCCACCTACCTATGCCCAGAAGGCTTCAGGACTTCCATGGAGGTCTCCGGCAGAGGAAGATCACCCTGTTCAACCCTATATAAACCTGCTGCTAACCCTCCCAACTACAGCTTTTTCCTCAGCATCAATCACTCACTCACTCACTCACTCATCCATTCATTCCTCTTCAATCCTCAATCTTTCAAGTCTCTCACTTGTTTCCTTACATACCTTTCAAAATGAAGATCGCTTACGTTCTCGCTGCTCTGGCTTCCACTGCCGTTGGTGCCCCCGTCCTGGACAACCGCGGACTCCTCGATGGCCTGCTCGGCAATTTGCCCATCCTCTCCAACCTTGGTGACCTCAACGGCCTTCTCGGTGGCCTTCTGGGCAACCTTGGTAGCAACAGCAAATTGCCCCTGACTGACGCTGTCAGTGGTGCGACTGGCACCGGAGCCATCCCCTCCGGTGTTCCCACTCCCTCGACCGGCACCATTCCCGCTGGTGTCCCCAGTGCTGGTGGTAGCACTGGCAAGCTCCTCCAAGACCTTGCCCCTCAGCTGAACAACGTCCTCGTTGTGACCGGCCCCAACGTCGGAACCCTCCTTGTCCAGGTTGGCCCTCAAGTTGGCGCTGTCGTCTCTGGTCTCGGTCTCCCCGCCCTCGGCGTTCCTCTCGGCAACGTTGTTGCCTCTGCCTCCTCCCTCGGCGAGCTCATCGCGGACCTTGGACCCGAGGTCGATGGTCTCGTCACCGTCGTCGGCCAGGATGGCGGTGCTCTCCTCATCTCTCTTTCCACCCCTCTCACTGGTCTCATCACCGGCCTTGGCCTCCCTGGCGTTGCTGTCCCTGTCGGTACCGTCGTTGCTATCGTTGGTAACGGTCTGTAAATGTAAGATGAGCTTTCTCCTACTCCATCACCAGAATCCCACTAACGATACCCAGTTGACGCAATCATCAACGGCTTATGAAACGATGTTTCTCGGGCAGATGAACGATTGACACCCATATGTACAGTTTGGGGGGAGCGGAAAATTCAGATACCATTCTATGTTTTGTATTTTTGGTCAGCTAGAGAGAGGTTTTAATTGTGCGGTCTTGTGCAGGATACCGATGTGTTCTTAGACATAGACTTTAATCATATTTATGAATATATAGTGAATCCATACGTGGTTTTGATTTGAATTTGTCCATTACCTACTTCATTTTCTTGCATGAGCTGGAAGGGATATCATCCCGTTGTTGCTGGTTAGGTGTACCCCTGAATTGTAGCTTTGATGGAGACATGGTTTGTAATTGACTGGTGAGTGGGGACATCGCATTCATTCCATGGTAGGCCACACCCAAGATTACTAGTTAACATGGGATAGTTCACGGATATCGGGTTGCCGGATAGGGAATCATAGTTTATATCTGCGAGAGGCTGGACCCAGCCACTGCTGAATGGCCTGATATCGATTCCGACTCCGTTGCTGTCCCTCTTAGTACGATGAATAGATCTAGGTTCGTTAGACAATCCAATGGGTGTCCAGATAGCGCTGCAGATGCGGCAGAGATGATGCAGTGAGATTGCTAAAACTGAGCCGTGCGCTCAGCTGCTTGGATGGGTTGTCCCTGATAGTGGTGTTTGGAAAGAGGATCGATAACCAAAGGCCACAGACTCGGTTTATACCCCAGATTATTCGGCGTACGCGTGGATAATGATGGCACACACTGACGCGTTGATGGGTGAGTTGATGACAACAAAGGGAGCCGCTGCCGACCCCCCGTCGAGGCTATCTACACACCATGTCTCTGCCACCGCCTGCCTAGGAAGGCAAGAGAATAACTTCATATACACGCACATGACCTACGCGTTGCTTCCCTTGCTTACTAAGTAAGCGTTCGTCTAATAACTATATCGCGATTATTCAGGGGTATGCCCTGGGGACGCTGGTAGTCAATAATCGCGGGATACTTCGTACATGGAGGATCAGAGGTGCTATCGATTCTACGAAAGAATATATTAGAATTGGAACAGGACAAATCACTCGTGGTTTGAACCCGAATCGCTTCAAGACATAATGGATGAGAAAGGCGTAAGGACTGACTCCAATGGCGAACACAAACCATACTCAAGAATACATGTTCGCATCTTTTCCAGCAGAACATTTGTAGGCATGAACAATGGCCAAGAGGACCATTTTTTGGCCGCCAAGAGATTCGGCTATGAAAGAACATAGCGAAACCCGAAAGACAAAGGTCTTTGTCCAAGTAGGATACCCCATTGATCATGGGATCGCCCGCACAAGCTCCCTTTTCGGATTTGCCGCAGACTAGTTCCACGAGGATCGGAATCAATGCCAGGCTGGATGATCTTATGTCTGTATAACTCCGTGACACAACTTCACAAACCACCCCTACAGGAACAAGAACTTGTACCCAGTAAGAAATGCGGATTATCCCCGGGTGCCGGCGTGATAACCAGTCCTACGGAGCGTCCCTTGACATTACATGTATTACTCTTTCTAGCTCATGCTGCATGGGCAGCATCTCGGAGAGATTGACCATCTCTCCGCGGTCAGCCGAAAAATGCAATCTCGGCTTGAACCCGGACAAATCGCCCTTCATCCCGGCCTTTTATCATCTGCATACCTGTTCGGCATCGGCGCGGGGTTGCGGTTCTTGGGCATTGGTATGTGGGGACGTTTCGGTCACCATGACGGCCTAACGCACACACATTCTATAGATTAGTGTACAGATTTTCCTGGTTTAAGTTATAGTTATTGAGGGGCAAAAGTATGTTCTCATTCCGCATGCCCAAACCAGTTTAATCGGTGCATCTTTCCTGCAGCACTAAGAGTATCTTATCTGCTTAGTGGCAGAGATCCAGGCACGGTGCTGGAACGGACCCACTATTTCGGCGATCCAGGAGGTGGAGCCTCTCTATCTCCACGGGACAACCGACGAGGAGGGGTTTGGCGTCGGGTTAGGTCCCGACTAATAGCTATGCGTGCTTGCTGTTTTGATTACATTGGCTCGATGTCACCGGACCGCCCAGTAGCCAATTTTTGCTGTCGATAACCGTGTTTGGTACCTGTCCATTTTGGGGAAAAGTTTCCAGTAACGCCCTCACATGACCTTCGACGGGTCGATGCAGTGGCGAGAAGTATCTTTTCCCTGCTCAATCGCTGGGATGGTAAGATCAGCTGTTGTATAGCTTGTAGAGTAGTAGTTGTGGTTGGGTACCAGATATGTCTGTTGACCCCTGTTCTTTGAATCTTCATGAACATTGTCTTCAACTCTGCCATTGGGGGACCGTGCTGTGACGCCTGTGTGGAATGATAGTACATAGAAAATTCAATATCAAAGCAACGAGGGTATGATCCGCGCTGTCAGCGGACAGAGTAAATTGAAGTGGACATCTGAAGATAAGAGGAAAGAAATGTGTGGAGAAAAAAAGCGCCAGATAGCCTCGAAATAGCAAGGTGAAGCTGGAAATGTGGGTGATAAAAGCTCGTCGGGAAAGCCGACGCCTCCAACCCTTGCTCGGGCGTTCCGCGGGAACGGGTCCGATTATCAAGGCCGTCGCGGCCCCAGTGCCGCCAGTCCTAATTATGGATCTCCACGACTGATTCTGGTTAAAACATGCCCATTCTAAGTGGGCTTCTTACCCCATGGGGTTATTGAGTCCATAACCAAGGCGGACATTCACAAATGTCCTATCAATGTTCTCATTACGCATTCCAAATCCAGTTTAGCTATGTGTCATGTTCATAGTGGCAATGGTGGACCTTGATAAGGACGAGATTACGATCAGTTGATATCAGAAGGCGTGTCAGGAGGGACATAAAAAGGGGGGTCTCATCACCACTGCTGGGACCTGTCTAGCAAGATCACGAACAGAAGCAACTCTGGGACACATTACCGTGACCTTCTCTCTTCACAATTAGCCATGACTTCCATGCTTCACTACTTCAACTTTGGCAGCAAGGCCTCCACTACTAAGGGTGCGGAGGTTAAGCCAACGCCTGTCCGTGCTCTGCCGGCATCATGGTACACCGCGTCGGAGATGTATGAGCTCGAGCGCCGTGCTATCTTCTCCAAGAGATGGTTGTTCATCACCCACAGCTCGCGTCTCAAGGAGGCGGGTGACTGGCTCCGCTACGAGGTCGCAGGATTCGACTTCATTATCAACCGTGACCGACAGGGCAACGTCAATGCATTCCACAACGTCTGCCGACACCGCGCGTACCCCGTCATCGAGGAGGAGGGCTGCGGAAACAAGAAAATCATCGCATGCCGGTACCACGGCTGGTCCTACGGATTGAACGGGAAGCTGGCCAAGGCACCCGGCTATCAGGAGCTGGATGGATTCGACAAGGAAAAGAACGGTCTCTTCCGGATCCACGTCAAGGTCGATGTAAACGGCTTTATCTGGGTGAACATGGACTCGAAGGAAGTACCAGAAGTTCCCTGGGAGGAACACTTTGAGGACGTCGACAAGCAGGCGCGATACCAGGAGAACGGCATCAACTTCGACGACTACCAATTCGACCATACCTATCAGATGGAGGGCGACTACAACTGGAAGATTCTAGCGGATAACTTCAATGAGTGTTATCACTGCCCCACCACCCACGCGGATATTCCGGCATTCCTCAACCTGGATTCGTTTGACAGCGATGTCAAAGACGGACATATTCAGCACCATTGCAAATCGACGCCAGAGCAGATTGCGAAAGGTCTCAACACTGCTAGTACCTACTACTTCCCCAACTCATCCATGACTGTCACGTAAGTTTGACTCCCATCTGTGATCTACAACCTGAAACTTGACAACGTCTCTGACCCATGCATGCAGCAAACATTGGATGATGGTTCAAAAGTTCCTCCCGAAGGGTCCCAATCATTCGATCATGGCCTATGAAATCTGGAAACATAAGGAGGCGAAGGAAGAGGACTTCCGCCTGATCAATGACATGTATGCGCGCGTCATGGGAGAGGACAAGGTTCTCTGCAACAACGCACAGAAGAATCTCAACCGGGGCGTCTTTGTCAATGGCGAGCTGCACCCTAAGTTCGAGAAGGCTCCCCTCTTCTTCCAGAGCACCTGTCGTGAGGTCGTCACGGAGCACTTTGACCGAGAGAAGAAGGCGGGCCATGAGATCTGGCCGGCGAGGCAGCAGTTGCCCAACGACGCCAAGGTCAGCGCGAAGGATGAGGAGATCTGCTCGGGTCTCGCTTGTGGAACCCAGAAAGAGGTTTTGGCTTGGTGATGGGGTGAAACTGGTTGTATGATGTTGATGTTTTCTCCTGGTTATACCATCGTTTTGTTCATTTGCAAGCATTTAGAGCGATTTTGCGGCATTTTTGTCATGAGCCATGTATGTTGTCTCTCTTTCATCATAGCTAGTATTAGGCGTACGACTTCCTTAGATTGCAATCCACCTTTGAACTTTGAATCAGATTACATTTACCACTTTTCGTAAATGCAATAGAGTACAACATTCACGAAAGCGTGCCTCCAGAAACCTACAAAAGATATGTCCACAGATTGGATGGTGTAGATGTCAACGCTTGGTTTTGGTAAATTTTGGTGTAGAATGGTCTCGTCTCTCTGCTCGTCAGGAATGCTAATTGCTATGTTATTGGTTGAGAACATGATACCCCTTCAAGAGCCGTACAGTACAAGTCTATTACTTTTCTCGAGCTTTTGGTTCGTGTTATTCAAGTTCAACAATGATCACGATCGATAAGACAAAAAGCGCCAAGATTATCTACGCCCGATTAGCCACCGTCGTTCTCTTCTTGGTTCATTTAGTGGCTAAAGGAGAATTTACTTACCAATGCGATTAGCAGTCCGATGCAGTTCAATTCCCAACCGCCGGCATGGACGGTTCCCAACGCGACAGCATTCTGCTGTTTCCAAAAACGACACGCTCCTATCACTGCTACAATGGCAGCAATGCAATGACACGTTACTGAAAGGGGGATAGCCACTTCATAGTATGTCAATCGATCCTCGGGGGATGGTTGTTGTTGAAGGCGAAAGAGCTGGGCGATTAGTACGCCTTGCATTGCTATGACTACCGATGTCCGGATATAGGCAAGGAATGTCCGCTCCAGCGCTATTATCATTAGAAAATGTGCTCTTCTTTTAAAGAGGAAAGAAACGGGGAAAGCTTAAGCCAGAAAGAGATAGGCCGAGTAACATGGCACAGCCTCAATTGAGGTCAAATGCTTGTATAGGTCCATGGTATGAAGAAGGGCATAAAATAAGCCTACCAAAGTGATCGCGGTTACTTTTCTGCGGGACGGTCAAGACCACGTTGTGTGTCCAGAAGCGTTCCACCTTCCCTAAGAGCCCCTTCCGTGGCGCTCGACTTCGCTCCGTGCGTTGACTGGAGCGGGACGCCGTCCGGCGAGTGGTAATGCGATACTCGCCGGAGGAGATCGAAGGCGATGAGCAGCTGAATTCATGATCCAGCTGTGTCTCAATTTCGTGGAGTTCTAACGCGTCTCGTTCGACACGATCCTCGCCGCGGGAATGACTCGTGGCAGTCGGCGACGGAGGTCTGGGTTCGTGGTCGGTGACGGAAGTGACGGGCTCATCATCCCGATGGAGGTGATGGTCGGACCGGTCTCCCATTCTCTGCCGAAGAAGGGGCCATCAAGCACTCTGGGGGGGCAGTCGTTTTGGGTGAGGGACGAGGTAAGGGAGTGGAGGTGGTGGCATTCCTGGGCGAAGGTACCACAAGGTGACATTTTCTTGCTCGGCGACTCCCGCCGGCGTCTGTCAATCGCCGAGGCAATTGACCTGTATCATTGGCTGCGTCATACCGCCAGAGGAAAACCGGTTTTTTTCAGGGCAAACACCATGGCCATCACTCTCCATTCTTTCAGAGATATATACTACTTCAGAGTCTTCCATCTCTGTCGCTCCGATCTCTTATACTCATACAACATCTCTAGTGCCACCCTAAATGGCTTGACAGCTGCTCATCCACTATGCCAGCCAATCAGGGGGCTTCCTCGGCGCCCACGTCGATTGCGCAATAGCTGCAGAACCACACTTTTGACTGGTAGATCCATCCACCCACACAATCCCCCCCTGGCAAGGGCAAATCATCGTTCACGGCGGCTGGCAAAAGGCGTCTCATCCATGATCGTTCAGAGATCATCCCTGATTCTTCCCCGAACCTTGATGCACCCATAGTAGGGGGAAGTATCCTACTGCGCGGGATCTCACAACAACAACAACACCGTCTTCCTGATCAGGTGTCGTACACCTGTCTAGACGTCAAGTCTTTCTGTCTCACACACCTCCTTTTTCTCTGACGAATCTTGAGTCCTCTACGGATTGCCTTTGGACAAGATAATCCGAGGACTTCATTGCGCATCCAGTCACGTGTCGATAGAAGGGGTGATTCCCAACAAGGTTTAGCTCGGCAATTCGAGCTCAGCCTAAACGGTTTTCGGTGCGTATGACGTTAACTTTGGCGTGTGCTCATCTCGTTCACACCATTCAGACTCCATCAACGGCGATGTCGAGGATCTTCGATTTAGATCTATTAACATGACTACATTCAGCTCGTCAAAGTGGTGCTTTGTGAATGCGCAAACCTAGCAGAGTAGTATTATATCCAGCAGGAACAGGATTAGCTGAGCTATGAAATAGTGCAATAGAAGACGAAGTCCCCCATTTTGAATGCGATGATGGGACTCATGGGAGCCTCCACCAGTCTGGTCTCACTGGCTTCAATGGTCGTGGTCAGGTTTAGTTGGATAAAATATTGATACTCTGGGTGCAGGTTATGGGGTGGTAAACACGATTCAGAGATTTGAGGTAAGATGGATTGGTACTACTATGACATTCCACCCAGTTGGAGGACTATTGTACATTAAGCGTCCTATAAAACCACGTATAACGAAGATTAAGCAAATAGTCTTCTAAGGCGTTTCAGCGACATTGTACACCAATTTCTCCCCGCTAACCTTGTCCTCCTTCAAGAGCTTCAGCCCCTCCAAGACACCCTGCAAGCCACCGGGGTTGACCTTTGGCTGGTGGACCTTGATCTTGCCATCGGCCAACAGCTTCTCTGCAATGGTCCAGAATTCTTCGGCAAACGCTTTGTCCTCCGCCTTGGCAGGCATGATATGTTCACCAAAGGTAAACTGCTCACCAATGGACGTGTAGGCAAGAGTGTGGCGAGTAGTGATATTCTCACGATCGATACCAACGTAGAGGAGAACACCGTACTCGCCACCGTCACTGGAAATAGCTTTCTCGCAGTACTCAGCGCTCTCCTTCAGTGAAATCGTATCAAAAACAAGCTTCAGATTGTTGTTGGTGTACTTGCGAATCTCAGCCGCCGAACCGGGATCTCTATAATCAAAGACCGCATCCGCACCGAGGCGTTTAACCAGACCGAAGTTATGCGGCGAACAAGTCGTCAACACAGTATAGCCGGACAGCTTGGCAAACTGAATCGCCAGCGTGCCCGTCGCGGTCGAGCCACCGTAGATCAGGATGGGAACCGGCTCCTTGATCGGCTCCGACGGGAGCGCAAGCTTCAAACTCTGATACAGACCCTGTCCCACCGTCGTGATACCCACGCCCAGCGTGGCCGCTTCCTGGAAGCTGATGTTATCGGGGATGCGCATCTGAACGTCTCCTTTGACGACGATGTACTCGGCGAAGGATCCGTCTTCGTGCTGTACGGCGTTTCCTCCGTGTGCAAAACCGCACACGCGATCACCCTTCTTGAAGGGCTTTTTGACGGCTTTTCCAACCTCTTCGACAATGCCGGCATAGTCGCATCCGACCAATGAGCCGGGCGGGGAAAGGAACGCAATGTGCTTCCAGTCGGTGGGGTTTAGGGCGACGGCGACCGTCTTGACGAGGATGTAATCATCACGGAGAGTGGGAATGGGGCGATCGGTTACTAGGCCCTCTTGCTTTGGCGAAGTCACGACAATTGCTTTCTGGGTAGTCATCTTGGCTGTGAGATGTGGAAAATAAGGTGGATGGATGATGTGGTCCAGCACGGCTGGCGGATGAGAGCTTAATATATATCAAGGAAGATTGGCTGAGCGCTTAGAAATCCCCCTCAATGTATTACAAATTGTAATCATCTTACTTACTTAGGTATCCCGTAGTGTGAAGCTTTTGTCACCGACCGCCCCGTCCCATAGCCAATGGGTGACACAGTATCATGTGCGGGCAGACTCTGACCACGGCATGATTTATAATCACCCCGTCTTCATCCTGATGCAATCCGTTGACGTTTTTTTTCGATCGATTTGGAGTAGATGATTCATTAACCATGAAATATGGTGGGGGGGGGGGGGGGGGGTCCATCGCCGAATGAGGACTAGTCTCCGCAGCGGCATTTTGGGCATGGCGGAGACAAGTGGCTGTATACTCCGGCGTATCGCTGGTTGGTTTGGGCCCGACTCCCGACCCCCAGAACCGTGGCAAGCATGTGCTGTGGCCGAACGGTTCGCCCAGGGAAGTGATCTCCCTTCCTATTTTAGCTGGCTTGGCATCTTGGGCTTGGGAATCGATCGAGGAAAGTAGTTCCGAAACTGATTTCGAAAGGTTCTGTATACGAGATTCACTATAGGATTGGTGAAGACCTAGGTACTAGTATTGTTCCTGGTAACCTAATTCAAGCTTGTTCTAGTAGTTGGCGTGACTTTGGGATAGCTGTTTGTCAAGCTAACGCACACCGACTAGTCATGCTCTGAGAGAGCATATTCAGCAGGTGGTTCCACTTATTAGGCTGGTGAGTGGCATGGGGAGGCTGTTTATTAAGACAATATGGAAGATTATACAACCTCTGAGCGGATTACCCACAATATGTCGGCCAGCAATTAGTGTGCAAGATCCAGATTACAGCAAATGTAGCGCTGGATTTGCTAGGATTGTCTGCAAGCGTTGAATGCTATATCTCATGTTCCCCTTCGTTGGCGTTGGCACTGGACTCGTGCTTGTCTGCCTCAGGCTGCATACCATCACCCACCTGTAAGCGCAAAAAGAGACGGATCAATTTCATTGGCACGGCTATCTTTATTGGAAATCTTTTCCGGTTCCTTTGACCTGGGGTGGTGCCACACATAACTGGGAGTTCTGGCGCGCCTGGGTCCCTTTCACGATTGGTGCCAAAGGGTTACTTGGGATTGCATCCTAGATGCATTAAAATATAAGTTGGATCTGCCCCCTAAACAACGACATAGTGTTTGTTACTCTCCTCTAAGCTTGATATGGTACTTACTTCCTTAACCACTATCAGATGTTGCAAACAATTATTATCTGTCCAGACTCATATTTGCTACAAAATATCTATATATCCGACTTGAATGACTCGATTCGAATGTCATTGCGAAGCAGTATTTGAAACCAAATAGTGTGCACGGAGTAAACCGTCGTCGTATTCTTCACTGCGTTGTTAGGGATGGAATAAAGATTCTCCTTCAGTGCAAGTTGATGGTCCTTCTGATGCGAGGCCGACTGCCAAGGCTTGTGTTACGATGGGTGTTTAACTGTACAGTTGGATACAATGTATAGTTATTGCAAAATTCTAGCAAGGGGGTAAAGCAAATGACCGTCGCACGGACTAGTAGCAGGCGGACTTCTCGGCTGGCGAGAAGCCTTACATCGGGTCCCCAAAACTAGTGAGAAAGCAGTAATTGAACCAGCAACTATTGAACTATCTTCATCTCACCCCCAAGCTTTAAGTGTTGACGCTTCTCCACTTGTAGCATAGCCCCGGGCCAAGGTGGTGATCGACCCGTAAGGCGTCCAAGGCCCCCCGGACTTCGGCAGATCGCATCCAATCCCGAACCCAACCCATTATGGGCTGGATCTGAGAACCAATTCTCTACCCTATTATGGGTATTAGGTTCCTGCTATCGCCTGTAATCTGCATAAGGTAATTTGTTAGTTACCCATTTATATATGAACCGGGGAAATATAGGGTTGTATAGAGAAATAAATTTAGACAGGTCATCTATAGATTCCCTACATAGGCTTTGGGTTGGGTTGGGTTGGGCTGGGTTATACGAGGGGTTTGCCAATATCGAGGCCCCCTGCAGTAACAGATCGACAGATTACTCCGTTAGAAATGTCCTGCGTGGGCTTTGTTACATTTACAATTGGCTAGAGTCGCTCGCCTAAAGGGCACTCCTACCGTTAGGAATGGATGGGAGGCCTCGCGTATGTACCTGTGTTGCTGTGCGTCTCTGATAGGTTACAGTTGCGTTATGATGAGGCTATACACTTTTGCTGATGCTGGGCACGAGTAAAGCGAGCATGGATGAATGCCACAGCAGCTCAAGTATATAAACCCTCCCCCCCTTCTTCCGCTGCTCTACATCTACACAACTCATCAGCTCAAGATACTCTAGCAAAGCAAGCCCCATCCTTTACCTTATCTTCTATCATTCCAATTTCAAGAATCTCTTCCCCTTTCAAGATGCATTTCCTCACTACCGCTGTTGCCGTCATGGCTGGTCTCACTGCCACCGGATCCGCCTTCGTCATTGACACCTACAGTGACACCAGCTGCGGCGGGATCGTTGAGAAGGGCGTCAATACCTGGGACAACACCTGTGCCACTTGGCCGAAGGGTTTCAAGTCTTTCAAGATCACGACCTGGGGAGGCAAGCATCAGTATGGGTACTGGTTCGCGCCCGGTAACTGCGGGAACCTGGCGACGGCCATTAAAGGAGGCTATGTGGATTCCACAACAAAGTCCTTCGAGCTTAACAAATGCTACAATTTCAACGGTGCAGCTGCGAATGCGATTGCTTCGTACTCTGGTTGATCTGTATGCGAATTCAACAAGGTAAGCCCTTATGTCACTATGGTTGACGAGAAGCTAATTGTACTCTAGGAGTATAGTGACGGTGTGAATTGTTGTGGGGAGGAAGACATGGAAGGAAGGGTGAGCTGATTCGTTGTGAACAGGATTCATAGACCTCTCATTTACGTTTCCTGTTATCAGCCCAGTCTGTTGGACGTGTTCCATCCTGAAATAATGATAAGGGCAATGAAAACCTAGCTGTTTCTCACATACACTGTAGTGATTTCACATTCATCCAGAATAATAGTTCCATCAAGTTCTACGACAGTAGTGTGTATATACGGTTATCATGCTGATAGGTACTAATTGAGTGATAGTACGTTGCTTTGGAATTGATCCCAGATCGCTCCGGCTCTGGCTTGATGCTCATTGAGTGCTCAGCAAACGCATTTCTATCTTTTACCCACACTTCGGGGCCGATCACTGAGCAAAAAGCAGTCCTGAATCAGCTCGAAAGTCGTTCCCTGGGTGGAGCCTATTGAGATCTCTTGACCGGATTTATGCCAGAGGAGTTATCTCCGTTGGCTACGCTATCTCCGCCCAGACTGTTGGATAGACCATGATATAGGACCAAAGTCTTGCGGCAATGAACCCTGAACAGCTTCCGATCAATGGGTTTTACTTGTCCGGTTATGTGGTTCTTTCTATGCGATCTAGCGTTGGATTGTCTTCCTTATTGACAATAGCATGTCCCGGCCAGGAGTCCAGGATCTACCAAGTTATAGGGTCATGCAGATGGTATGATATGCACTAGCCCCATCAGCCAACATCATGGGTCTATCGATATCCATTCTCACACCACGGAGTTAACCTCCGGACTTACGCAAAGCCAGGTTTATATCCACTCAAAGTCCGCCTCCAGCAGAATACAGGAACCAAACCACAAGACTGGTAACAAGTCATCATGCCATCTCTAGATGCATAGACCCTCACCCTAATCTATATAACACCACACACTCACACCAGACACCCCCCCCCCGCACAGTACACAAAGGATAACCCCAAGCAACACCCACATATTCCTTATATTGACAAACCCCCAAAATGTCCTACCCAAGCATCCTCCCCTCCCTTACCACCCGCGAAGCCATAGCCGACACCCTCTACCGCTGCGTCAGCGGCTTCGACACCGCCGACACAGCTCTTTTCGACTCAGCCTTCACCAAAGACGCCACGTTCGACCTGAACGGTCGAGTGCTCGAAGGTCTCGAGTCGATCCACAAAGACTGCTACGACAATATATCGAAGCTGGATACGATTCACTATATGAGTAATGTGCGAGTGAATGCCGAAGATGGCGAGGAGAAGGGGTCGTTGACTGCCTCGGCGCTGGCGCAGCATTATCGGCCCGGCGAGGGTATACAGCCTGGCACGAAGTATTTCTTGGCGGGGAGTCTGTATGAGATGGATGTGGTGAGGGACGAGGGGGATGGGTTGTGGAAGATTACGCATTGGAAGTTGAAGATTGTTTGGGCGGAGGGGGATTGGGGGGTTGTGCTTGGGGAGTGAGGTTTTTGTTGCTATCAGTGGTAGAATGGAGGGGTTATAGAGATAGGGTTGATAGTTTGGCTGTGGTGTTTATTCAATGAAATTCGTTGACTACATGTAAGTCATGTATATTCTAGTTTAGAGTAGTTGAATATGCAGAGCGTACGGTATACCTTACTTATATGACTCGAGAAGTAATCTCCGGACGACAATTAGTAGTTGTCAGGGCGGTCGTCCGACGGGTTATGATGAGTATTCTCTTCCTAAGGCTCTGAGGCGGCTATAATTCCTCGGAACGCTACATCCTGATGATTTTGTATAATATACGGAGTATTCTCGGAGGCTTTGTTTTGTCAACACCCGATTCATCAGCTCAATCCAACGCAGAAGTTCAATTCGAAATAGAGTTGGAAAGGCGAGGACAAATATGCCCTAAGAATGTCCTCGCTCTGCACTCAAGTCTGCCTTGAAAGCTATAACTGAGGGACGAAGCAACAGGACCTACTTTGGCTTTCTGGCACAAACCTACACATCCTACTTTATTTGAGCCCCACCCATTCAGTGGGCAGATTGTATCATACCGGCGATCCTCGAGGCCCACTCATATGTACTCTAGAGTCTAGAGCCTGGACTTTACAGACCACAGGTAAGCAACAAAGCTCCTAAACGGTCATCGCGCATGCCTAGTGCATGACTGGACAGCTATCTTCGTTCAATCGTCCCACATACTCAGGTTTTCAAACCTGCACTCTCGCATCATTAATGTGAGTGTGAAAGCGGATTCAAGCCCAAAGCAGAGTTACTCCATGCGCCAGTGGAATAAAGCGTCTACTCTCTAGTTTTAAGGTAACTGTTCTTCTGCAAAAGAGAGTGATCTGTCCGACAGACTATAAGAGAAACAGTCCCAAATAACTCTATACGGCGTCCTAAGAACGAGAGATTTGAGCCCACTAGCTAACCTAGTTATTAGAACTATTTGACCAAGTGAAACCCCTTTGGGGTATGACACGATCACATAAAGCCCTAGTCATAGGAGCCAAGTTATTGAAAGTAAATCTTGGAAACGACAGGTTGGTGCAGTTGTATTGCATTTTCTCGGAGCTTGACTCGGAAGGGCGGCTATATTTGCAGTGATGTGAGGTTAACCGGCTCGCATGACCGTCTCCATACATTATATAATGGTCTTATGAGGGTATAAACGGTGGCAGTGGCGTGTTCAAGGTCGGCGTTACGTTTGTTTTATAACTATCAATCAGATATTTGTTAGGGAAGAGTGGCAAAAATGGCCTTTTTTCCGGCCCACGGAAGATCCACCTTAATTGCCGTCTCAAGAGCAGCTCAAAAGCCGACGCGGGTCCAATTCATCTCCTGGGATGCGGTATCGGGCAGCCTACTGGTTCCTAGGCCCACTTTGACATCCAACTTTTTTTTTCTTGCCGTCGGGCCTAGCTGAATGTGAAGGGGGAAGTCCGTAGTCCGTAGAAAATCCTGCATATACCCCAGAGACATACGAAAACTGATCAGATTGATATTGAAGGCCATAACCGGAATGGCTTAGTATACTACTTAATTTGTTATCGGATTTAATGACACAGCACCTCTCATATCCATCATAATGACTGATGAGCTAAGGCCTGTACCTTCGGCCCACTCTATCGCGGATGGCTTCTCCCCGATCCGCGAGGTCGCGTTTATCATCATTGTTTGTATGTCGCAGTTCATCACGCAGGCAAACATAGGAGTATGTGTGGCGACACTCGATATCGTTGGGGACAGCTTCCAAATCACTGAACCCGGTGTGCTGTCCTGGTTTATTGCTGGCTATTCGTTGACCGTCGGGACTTTCATCTTGGTGTTTGGCCGCTTCGGCGATGTCTTCGGCTACCACCGAATGTTCCTGGTTGGCTACATCTGGCTTGCAGTCTGGTCCCTAGTAGCAGGCCTCAGTGTGTATTCCAACCATGTGCTATTCATCTTTGCCCGAGTACTGCAGGGCCTGGGCCCAGCAATGCTGCTCCCCAACGGCCTGGCGGTGCTGGGAGCAACCTACGCACCCGGAAAGAAGAAGAACATGATCTTTGCCATCTTCGGCGCCACTGCCCCTAACGGTGCAATTCTGGGGGCAGTGTTCTCTTCGCTCTTCTCCCAGCTAGCATGGTGGCCTTGGACCTACTGGACCATGGCGATTGTCTCCGTGGTGTGTGCGGTTCTGGGCAGCATAGTCATCGCGCCGGTCCAGCATACGGATTTCAAGCAGTACACCTTCCTCCAACTCCTCAAGACCCTAGACGTGTTCGCGTCATCGCTGGGAATCGCAGGACTTGTCTTGATCAATGTTGCCTGGAACCAAGCGCCCATTGTTGGCTGGAGCACGCCATACGTGTACGTGCTTCTCATCGTTGGGGTTCTGCTTCTCGTCGCCTTCTTCATCGCAGAGCTTCACTACTCGGAGAACCCTCTTGTCCCAATGAGGGCATTCACGGCAGACGTTCTATACGTCCTGGGCTGCATCGCCTGCGGCTGGGGTTCCTTCGGTATATGGGTGTACTACTTCTGGCGGTTCCAAGCGCAGTTCCGCGGCGTATCGCCTCTGCTTGGATCGGCAGAGTTCACGCCCCCCGGCGTGGTGGGGTGTCTGGCTTGTTTCACCACCGGGTATCTTATGAGCCGAGTCCGTCCCGGCTGGATCATGCTCGCGTCCATGACCTGTTTTACCGTCGGGAATATTTTCCTCGCCATTGCGCCCGTGCACCAAACCTACTGGGCGCTCACGTTTGTTTGCCTCTTGGTTATCCCCTGGGGCATGGATATGTCCTTTCCGGCGGCCACGTTGATGCTCTCCAACGCGTCTAGCAGAGAGCACCAGGGCGTCGCTGCGTCGCTTGTTACGACGGTTGTGAATTACAGCATTTCGCTCAGTCTGGGATTCGCTGGCACGGTTGAGGTGCACATTAATAATGGGGGTCACACGCCTGGCGACGTGTTGAAGGGTTACCGTGGTTGTATGTATCTGGCCATCGGACTGGGTAGTCTTGGTATGGCGCTGAGTGCGTTGTATACGTTCCGGAGTTACAGGGAAGATAGAAAGATGTCTACTGCTGACTCAATGGACAGTGAGGCTGGGGTGTCGGATAAGTCATAGAGTTAGAAGTTGCATTAAGTCGTCATGTTGGCGTTTAATTTCTGTTTCACAGGGCTATAACATTAGACTTGAAGCTCTTACATAGTGCAGAACATCTGTATATAGATGAGAATAATATCATATCGTCCTGGATGCTGCATCTGGGATTTAGAACATATCGTATTCAACAATGACCGAGTCCAATTAGGGTATGGCTATAGCAATCGAGATAATATCTAGGGCATGGTTCGATCCTTTCCCGATTGGGCAGGATTGAGACCTACGTCGGAAAGGGGATAGTGGCTGGGCGCTTCATACTTGACTTAATTAGCACGAGACCCCCGCAAGTCGGACAATCACTACTACCTGCAATGATCGCGTTCCACTCGGTTATCATGTATACATCTGGTTTCTTCTCTACATGACAAACCATCGCTCGTGACACGATTCACGAGGATGCGCTTACTCCGCACCAACTGCATACCCCTGCAGCTGAAGGAATTTGGTGAGGACAAGATCAACAAGCGCGAGATCAAGTATGCAATCCTGTCGCACCGATGGGGGGACGCCGAAACAAGTTTCCAGGATCTAGTGCACCTGGCGCAAGACGGGACAAAGGCTACAAAGGGATACAAGAAAATCCAGCGCTTCCTCGAACGGGCAGCTGAAGATGGGTACGACTACGCTTGGATCGACACTTGCTGCATCAACAAGGAAAGCAGCGCCGAGCTATCCGAAGCCATCAACTCCATGTTCCGATGGTACCAATTGGCGGGTACATGCTATGCATACCTTCAGGACGTGCATCCCAGCAAGAATCCAGCGAATATCAACACTCAGCTTCAGAGAAGTGAATGGTTCAAACGGGGCTGGACGTTGCAGGAACTGATCGCTCCGCCGAATTTGGTTTTTCTTTCTAGAGACTGGACTGATATAGGAAATAAGAATGATCTGAGCCAACTGATATCCAAGGTTACGCTGATAGACGAGAGCGTTCTGCGAGGGAAGACCCGTCTTGGCGATTGTAGCGTCGCAAAGAGGATGTCGTGGGCTTCGTCCAGGGTAACAACCAGAACTGAAGATACTGCGTATTGTCTCATGGGTATCTTTCATGTGAATATGCCCTTGCTCTACGGAGAAGGCAGGAAGGCTTTTATCAGACTGCAGGAGGAGATCATGAAAGGATCCGATGATCAAAGTCTTTTTGCCTGGGATGCTTCTGACCTTCAAGGCTTCAACGCCACCGGTTTGTTAGCACTAACACCGGCCTTTTTCAAGAACTCCAGGAATATCGTCCCGTTCCGATCTCTGAAGAATAGCTCCCCCTACTCAGTGACTAACAAGGGAATCCGACTGCAGTTACCCCTTGTTACTATTAGAGGTGGTGGAGGGAAAAGCTTTGGACGTGAAATCGTCAAGCAAAGAAAAGCGCTCCTTTTAGAATGCCAGGAGGTGTCGGCGGATCACCGTGCTAAGCCAGTAGCTGTAATGCTGGGCCAACTAGCTGGGAGTGACTCGCAGTTCATTCGCATCAATCGTAGCCTACACAGACACCTGGCATGGGCTCACCTCCGGTTCGTTGAGCCTTCCGAGATATATGCAAGGAAGATCTACTCGGGCTTCGAGGAGGCTGTTATAGAACCTGCGAGAAAATTCACAGACCCAGACGCGAGCCTCAGCAAACCCCAGCGCAACATGATTTTATTTTTTGATGATGGATATTATAATGGCTTTCGCAAGGGTAATGGATCTGCGATTCAGGCCATACACGACCTTGTCAGCGATGCCGGCAATTCGCAGGTTTGCTACTACGATCAATCCACCGCGGATGATAATATTAAAAAGCGTGTAATGCGCGCGCACAAGGTATACCCCCTCTCTGATCCTGAAGATGCTTGTGTGCCACGAATGCTGAAGATAGAACTGGTGAACAGTGGTGTGTGGACAACTATGACCGCAGGAGTAAATGGTACATATTTGGCTTTTCAAGCGGTGGTTTCGTAGCACAGATGCTGGCTCAGATTCTGGAATTCACAGGAATGTGTACACCACACATTCATGTCAAACATGACATATGGGGTTCTTACGAAGCCTGGTATCGTGCGGTGTCGCGCGGTCATCCCGATTCAGCGAGAGGTGACTTTTCTGAATTGACTTCAATTCGAGGCTGGACCCGCGAATGCACAGCTACCTTCTTGGGTCTGTTTGATTCGGTCAACATAACACCTGGTTGTAACTTGGCAAGGGGGACTAGTGGTCGTCGGAAAGAGGAAAATTTGCCATCTGTTGTTACACATCCTGGTCTTGTCGTCCGCCACGCCGTGGCCATTGACGAACAAGACCCTTCATTACGCCCCAACTTGGGTTACGAAGCAGCCGAGTGTATGCATGACTTCCAAGAGCTCTGGTTTCCGGGTGGACACGCGGTAGGCATCCTACTGTTTCCCTTTGGCACCCGATGGGCTTCTAATTTGTGTAGGATATTGGCGGAGTCACTGACTCAGACACCGATGAGAAGTGGAAACTAGGTCATATTCCTCTAGTCTGGATGATTCGCGAGGCCAGTCGAGCTGGCCTGGGCATTGATCCATACAAACTACGGCAGTACTTTGATCTTGACGAGGTAAAGCAGGCACAACCTCCTTTGAGTGATGAAGACATGCTAGAAAGCATCTTTTCCAGCGACCAAATGAAGGACGGGCTATACCGCGCAGCCAAACTGGGTCATATACACGACTACTGGAAGTTCCGCGACTCATCGAGCCCGCGAGAAATCCTCACGACAAGTGTGCTAGAAAACATCCCTCCCTTCGACATAAGCATAAAGACCATTTCTGCAAGGACAGCTATCCTCAAGGAGCAATTCCCCGGGAACAGATTATGGCGCAGCACGTTAAATCGCTTTCGTGGTCCTGGCTTCTTCTCACAAGAGCCAAAGCCAAACCTAGACCTCAGTCAGGACTGGGTTAAGGAGTTTCTTTACTTCCAAATGCGGTACTCGTCTCCACAGAAGCCTATTCCCGACAGGCTGCGACGGGTCATTCCGAACGGCGCTGCATATCACATCTCTGTCGTCCATAGGATGTGCTCCAAGGATGGAACGTATCGGCCGGCCAACCCAATTGATGTCTTTGTTATAATAGATCACCCGTTTCTCCATGGGGGTTGGAGAATCAAACGGCAGGCAGACTTTATTGGAGAGTATCGTATACTTGGGGGGTCACATTATGATTGTTAAGAGCAACTTAAATCTCTTTTCAAGTATCCCGGGGGTTTCTACGTGGAATTGGCACTGGAGATAGGGTGTGTGTCGCCAATGGGCATTTAGAGAAGAGTGTAGATGGTATAGCGTCAATTTAGGGGAGCTGAGGTGAGTATATTGGTTGTGATAGGATGGCCATTGGACTATCTAGCTTGGCGACCATCTAGGTGACGGGAATAATGTGTATGTACTCTATTAGCGATACCATCTATGTATTATTCGTTTCATTGTCCGGCTATTATATACTGACGTTAAAGGCGCTCAATAAAGAAAACATCGCCAAGCTCCACAACAACCGGAACAAATCTGTCTATGGCACGGGCACAAGTATTATAAGCCCTGCTTCACAGGTGCAGTGAATGGACATGATGCTGCACGTCCCTGATGCTGCCGGGCAAACCACGCAGGGAAAGCCTCATCTACCTTTGTATTCTCCTCTTTGACCTTCCTGTTCTGATCTGCTGACCGCATCCGCAGAGATTCTTGATAGCTAATCTTTGGATCAGGAAAGAATGTTTCCATGATCCATATGAATGTTCCAATCACGAAGAGAGTCATACAGGCCAAGACCGGGTTCACTTCTTTGATCCGGTGTGCCTTTAGCGTCTGAGGAAGACTAAGAGAAATGGGCAAAGCACGGCCCAGGGGCCGGAGTAGAGGGGGAAAATACCGAAATGCAAATTGATCGAACAATGCCTCCGCAATCATGTGGCCCTTATCGGTGACTACCATATGATGATCCTCGACATCCTCACAGAAGCTATACATCCCATCCCAATCCTCCGGGAAGCCGGAAAACTCCGAAAGGGGTTTCCAATCCTGCCCAGGTACCTCGACTAAGAACAGACGAGACATCTCTTTCCAGAACAGATGGGCTGCTATCTTCTGCTTTTCTGTAATCCCAGACAGCTGCAGCTTTGTTCGTAATCGGTCTGCTGAGATAGCGAGAAGCAAAGGACATAGATATAATCGTCCGTATGTGAGAAGTGACCCGGGTAGCTCTTGGCATAGCTTCTGTGGAGCTTGTTAATGGTGTCAATGGATTTCCTTGTTTCGGGGTGATGCGGTCCATAGTACCACCAGGTGCAAAAATGGTATTGCGTCTCGCTGGCTCGATCCGTCGCTTGAGTGAGCACTTTTCCGCTACCGTTACGCCACATCACATCTGAGACCCATTCTGTGGCAACGAAGTTGGCGAATGTATATGCGTAAAGGAGATTCTGCACGAAGTCGCCCCCGCTTGTGTATTCAATGGATAGTCTCCAGATCTTGACATAATCTTTGTAGGGATCTGAGGATTCGATTTCGCGTTTGAGCCATTTGTAGGGCTTATTCGTAGCCTTGAATTCAGGTGCTGTATCTGTCATGACTGTAGTGGATCGAGTGTCCAGGCTGCTGAAAGGGAGCTTCCACTCAACAAAGAACATCAGATATGGCGAATAATGGCATGAGGTACCGAAGAGCTTTTTGTATGCTACCTCAGGCTCTCTTCTGGTATAGACTGCAATTATACTCCCAGTATTCTGCGGCAAAGTAAGTCACGGCCAAGGGCCGTTCATCCCGAGTGTCTACAGGCAGTATCCGCACAATCCAGCAAAAGAACGACAAAACAGCCAAAGGACCATCATTATCACCTCCCTTTCCTGGCCATCACCAGTTTCTTCCAGGCCTTCCCGCTGACTACAACCTCGACCGGCAGGATCGTAAAGTTGACGCGGATAGTTTAGGTTAACAGCCCAGGCAAAATCATCATGGCTACGCCATTCCCGAAGATGACCGCGAAAAGGCCGATGAGCCCTGTGATTCTCCCCGGCCTATCGCGAGGTACACGGAACATATTCTGTTGTTAACCAGCATTCTTGGGGTACTCGGGGGCAAGCCGCTGTGTTGGTTTGGCTCTGTGTTTAAGGTTTTGGGTGGTTTCCGGGTGCTTGGAACTTGGTAGCTTTACCGGATTTTTCAGGGTCAAGTCGCTTGGATGACAACCATACACAATCTTTAGGGAGGATTGTTATCCTGTGGGGTGGCAAACTTATTAGTGTCACTCCCAGAAATCATACAGTAAAGCAGGTTAGAGAACTGGTAATGTCAAGCACTATACCCTATACTCTTCGCCATGACTTTGAACGGGGATACTCGAGGGTAACGTTGGGTAGGTTGCAGGGCTTTATGTTTCAGCCCAGATATAGAATGAAATCCCTGGAGTTACGAGGATGCTGTCTGCATATGTCTCAAAGGCCCCTTGTGCCTTCGGCCATATGGCTAAGGGGCAAGGATCTGTAAGAACTATAATTAGTGAAACCCAAGTCATGCACAGATCCTCACCGCATATTTGGGATAAAAGATTTTATTTCCATGCGTTGGCACATTCAATGGGGGATATTGAACAGCGTCAGCTAAGGGGAGTTCCTATTGCTTTCACTTACCCCTTCGGATTCATGAGGTGGTGCGTTTATTTTCCCCGGAGAGACCCTTAGCGTTATACCCAGATCTGCAGGGATGCCAAAGGTGTATGGAAGCTAGCCTATACTAAATGATAGCTAGATGTATCAGTATTTTCCCATCGCTGACATCTTGCCGGACTGAGAATTCAGATTATGATATCAACCGCACTTGAAGGCAGGCTTATAACATGTTTTGTTCTCCTTCCCTTTAAGGATATGGCTTGGGGAAAGCGTGAAGTGTGATGTCATTTTCAACTCTATTACCCTAAGAAGGAATGCATGGCAAGAAAGCTCATCGTCTGCTGTAAGCCATCATATTGTATCAGAAGGATAGTAACATAGATGAGGTTTCTGTTTGTATAATTCCTGGTAGAGTGGCGATGTGGTTAGGTGGCGCTAGGTAGAAAGTGAATAGTATAAGAAACAAGGCTTCAGACATGCCTTCGCAGCCTTCGATTGACATCTTGTCTGTGTTTGATATTGTCAGGATTAAGATGTATAAGTTAAACACATCCGAAGCGCTCCTCGCCGCCGCTGCGTTGATAGGGGCTTATGTCCTGGCTGTGCAATATTTCCGTTTCCAAAGATGTGATCGAATTGAGTCGAAGTTCAGACGGACCGGTCGTCCTCTGTCCAGCATGACTGTCAAGGAGGCCCATGATATTATACGTCAGTTGCGAGAGCTTGAGTTTCCGTTTGCTCTGCGTAGCTCGACAAGGATGACAACACTTAAGGTGCGTGCTGTACACAGCCATAGCTTCAGACCAAGCACTGAAGGATTGATCTCTTCTAGACTGCCTCGGTTCCTACTGTGGCTGATCTCTTCGTCGCTACCGGCCAGCGAAGCGAGAAGAGTAATACAAAACGCGGAGCTGATACGGAGGTGATAATGAATGAGATCCATGATCGCGAGGCTGGCTCCGACGCTCATGTAATGGCCTTCGCCCGCATGAATTACATACATTCTAGGTACAGAAAGGCCGGCAAGATCCTTGATGAAGATATGCTGCATACTCTTGGCTCTGCGGTGGTTGATGTATTCCGTTCAATAGAGAAATATGAATGGCGGCAGCTGTCAGATGTCGAGAAGTGTGCGGTTGGTGTGTTTTACAGATGTATGGGGGAGGCGATGGAAATTCCATTCCACCTACTCCCGTCCGGTAAAGCTGGCTTCGCCGACGGAATCCATTTTGCGCAGGAGCTGTGCGACTTCACGGTGGAATACGAAAATACTGCCGTCAAACCAACACAGTCCACATTGTTCATTAGCAGGCGCTTAATGAGCCTAGAGACGGCCAATTATCCTTCGATACTCCGGCCTGTTGTTGAGCGTATCATTGCCACAAGACTAGATGAACACATCCGAGTGAGCATGGGGTAAGGCACCAAATTCCTCGCGAATTCTTGGTTACTGACAGAAGGTTTAGGTATCGCGAACCGGGAATCACTCTTTCTTCCTTAGTTACTAGTTCGGTGGCAATGCGCAAGTTCATATTGCGCTACCTCAGCCTACCCCGGCCAGATTTCATGGCCGTCAAGGTTCTGGATGCAACTCCAGATCCATACACTGGGCGCTACGCTGTCAAAGAATGGTTAGACAATCCATGGTATGTAAAGCCGACATTTCTAAACCGATGGGGTCCTAAATCCTGGTCGGTACGGCTCTTTGGAACCGGAAATGTACCCACCAAGAATGGCCCTTTCCGCGACGAAGGTTATGACATTAAAGCAATCGGCCCTCAGATCATGGAGAACAAAGGCCAAGCTGAAGTCGAAGCGATCTTTGAGGATTTTAAAAGGAGAGAGACCCCGGCTAGTTGTCCGTTCCATGCATAAATACATGGTGTCTCATATGAATTGGCTGCTTGACAATGCTCTGCAGCTAACAGAAGGAGGGATTGCTGTTCTATGTTTCAGGATGAGTTGTCTTGGTCGAGAATACTTGTCTTGCCAGGAAACAATAGATGATACTTGACCCGATCCCTGTTCTAGCCTTCTGGTTATCGAAAAACTGTCCTAAGTTTGATATTTTGGAAATAATAGCGTTATATACGTGTTGTGAAGCAAATGATCTAGGTTTCCATGCGTTCTTTGCATCATCAAAGAGAGTCATAAATGACGATTAAGCAGTCCAATGTGACTTTTGGCTTCTCACTTGACGCACCTGTGGTTCTCTCCGGGGCAAGCGAAGCTGGAGAGACCCGCATACAGCTTTGGTCGACAACCAAATAGGATCGAAAACATCGAATGCCAGAATGGCTCCGTAATTAAGTAGATTATACGGTACGCTGGAAATATGTCCAGAGAATGATATTGTACATATCGCGAGTGAAGCGACAAGGCCCTATCCACTTACCAAAGCACCACGACTTTGCCTTCCGAACGATTCTCTTCCATGCTTCGATGTGCTTCAACTATCTGGTTAGAGAAGTAAATTCGTATGTTCGGCAGTCTCAAGTGGCCAGTCTCGACCTCATGGCAGAGCACGTCCAGTGGGAAGTTCTTGAAGTCTTCCGTGGTGCTCTTATATGTTGTAAAGGATACAGTAGAAGGAACAGCATCCATTGGATTGAAGTCCGGAATTGTTGAGTCGCCGCCTACCGTTCCGGCCAAACAAACAATTCCGTATGGTCTTACACATTGTAAGGAATCAGCTATAGTTTTTGTGCCAATGAGATCTAGGACTTTTGTGAACTCCAGTCCCTGTGACTTGATCTGTTGTGATAAAGACCCATCATCAATCAGAATCTTATTAGCCCCCGCACCTTCAAGAAGTTCCTTCCGGGCTTCCTGACGGGTGGTAGAGGCTATGAAAGAGCAATGCCTCTTAGCGATACATGCTGCTGCAAGACCAACGGCTGTTGTGCCACCACGGATTAGGAGGCGATCATCCGGATGAAGACGCAGAGCGCGAAACAGGGCATTCCACGCGGTCGGGATCATTTCTGAAAAGACGGCAAGGTGTTCCCAAGAAAGCTTACATAGTGGGTGGACTCTTCGAACGTGAGTGACTGGGACACGAGTGTACTGTGCATAGCTGCCCGGATATTCTGGAAGCAAGTCCCTTATCATAGCAACGACTCTCGTTCCAGGCGCCAGCGCACCCTCACCCGCTATCACAATGCCAACAGCCTCCCGACCCATTATTTGCGGAAACTTGGCATCGGCTGAATGGCCTTGCCGGGCGAGGATTTCAGAGCGACTAAGACCAAATGCTTTGACTTCAATTAGGATTTCCCCGTTTTTTGGAGGAGGCCTGGGATAACTCTCGAGATGTAGCACCTCAGGAGGCCCTGGTTCATTGGCCACGATTGCTTCCATAACGGACTGATAAGGTGAATCATTTAGTCGCCAGGACCAAGCCAAATACAGTACTCAATAGTAGGGCAAAACAAACGAGGGAAGGAGTGTCGGTCGGACAGCAATGTCGCCCAGAGAAAGGGTATTTCATTCTATTGAAGAATAAACCTACATTTTTAGGGTAATGTTTCTGCCACGCAGGCCGTCCTTCTTTCCGGCTAACCCAGACATTACCAGCGTTCCAAGCATCCTTAGAAGTTATACGACCGCCAATACCGCTCTTCTTCAGTTCTCGCGCGACCAAACTAGGTCTACTGCCCTTTGCGACCGCCTGCGCCGCAAGCTCCCGGGCAGCGGTGGTGAGTTTATAGTCGAGTGCAGAGATATCATGATTGTGCGGCTCCTTGCCTCGGGTAATAGTCATATAATAGCCATCACTGACAATCCTGATCCGACATGGACAGCCAATTGGTTCGCGGACTGTCCGTTTTCGTTTACGCTGTTCATCCGACACGCTCGGCTCGTAGGCTTTAGTACGCCATAGTCGACACCAATAGTATGTGGTTGTTTTCTTTTGTCCGTGCCGGGCCTGGTTCCGGACGTATATGTTGTCTAAATATTTCCACGCATTGTTAAATTCGGTCACGGAAACCGTGATCGGGGACTCTAGTGCGAAGATCTCCGTGCGAAGCTGTAGGATATTGGGAGGAATGTCTAATTGCGGCGTGGGCTCATTGGAGGACTCCGGGACCGGGGAAGGAGAGTTCTCCGCCGAGGATGACATTGTGTCTGTGAAATAGGAGGCGGATATGCTAGTGAAGGAACGTGGATGCTTGGTTGCGATGATCGCAATCAGGTGGATACGGATCATTACATTCTTCCGACCCCGACCGCATGTGTTCCGCTGACTCAGCAAATGGGGCGAACAACTTTGAAGTTGTCTTCAATATGGAAACTTCGATATAAAGAATATCTCTAAACGAGGCAACAATTTGATTTCCTGTTGATCCTCAAAAGATAGACAGTCATGTGAATCACTTAAATGGGAATTGCCAATGACTGTCAATTTAAACGAGAGTTCCATCTTTGCTGTATCTTATAGGTAGGTCTCTCTATATATATAGTCCATGCTGAACTGAAGCTACATCATGTACTAAGAAGCATTAATCAAAGATTTAACAAGTAGGTAGAGGCTGACCACCCAATAGAATACTAGATGAAATTGGGCCGTGGTATAGCTCAATGATCGCTCAATGATAGAGTTGGCGTAATAATAGAAATACTACCGGCAAACAAGACTTGCAGCATTTCTTTGGACGGCTAGCGAACACAGGTGTTGAACATATCATCAAGGTAATAGTAGTAGAGAAGAAAGACAACCCACACTGCGATGAGAGCATCTTTAAATCACTTGAAGGGTTTAATGTGGAAATACTGGACTGGGGTAAGGTAGATCTTGACCCTTTAGTCATAAAAAAAGCAAGCCGGAATTGGACCAGGTTTGAGGAACTGCATCTCCGATGGAGTGGAAGCAATACCATCCTTCGAGCATGGAGCGAGCCTGATGGTCTGGCCCAGGTGAAAAGTCTCAAGACTATTCATATTCATGAAACAGAGGTCAGCGTTTCCATACCCTCCAAGTATCATCTAAGACAATTTATTTAAAAGAGTGCCAAACAGATGCCACTCGATTCAAAAACATATAGCGTGGAGAGAGTAAAAAATTTTAAAGATCGCCTAAATGATAGCCGAAGCAGACTGGGAATGCAACAAGATATCCAAATCGAATTTCTTTCCCTCAGCCAGGCGAAAGCCAAGTCTGAAGGTTATGCAGATTCCAAGTCCCCTGCATCCGTCAAATCCACACCGACCGAGAAGATCGATGAACACCAGTGGCTTAGCATAATGTATGCCTTCGTAAGCCGTATCAGAATGCTCAAGCCTGAATCCCCTCCTGGCTACGTTGGCAACTTTATTGGAGACCCTAAGTTCAACCAAATAAGACGGGTTCATCAGTTGCGACTGCTCTGGCAGCAGGCCTGGCTGTGCTCATTATACACTGCGTCAGGCTTGGTGCCATGCACAATACACACAGGGGGATTAAGAGCGGAGTCAACTGCAATACTCTAGAATTGATAAAGACTTTTGATGTGATGAAGTTTGCTTTCGATCATATCAAAGGGCTAGTGAATAATAACACTGAGAGCAGACTGGAGGTTGAGGCCTTTTTTCAAAACCCAGAAAAGAGGCTCGGAGCCTTGGAAGAACAACAAGGTGTTGACAGTGAGAGTTGGGATATTATTGAACAACTAGCGAGGGACTTATTGCCTTCAATTGTGGTGAGGGATGCCAGCAAAAACCACAGATGATTGATTTGCTAGGCTATGCGTGTAACGGCGTTGTCATTGTCTATCTACCATCATCTGTTTTCAATGTTACTTTTACCTTGCAGCTTTATATTTTAACAAGGCTGGCTGCTACCGGCTTAATCAGTTGTCCGGATCCATTACCAAGCAGTGTCACACTCTTGGTGGCTTCGGCGAGGCCCCGTTAGGGTGGTCAAGTCGAAGGAAAGAACAATTCTCGCGGAGAAAAAGCTATGCTCCATTGCCACTTCCATGACGTGGAAACCCTCAAGTCCTTCTGGGGTACTTTCACCCTGCGATTGACGTAAATTATGTTGCCCAATATGTTACTTCCTTTCAATCAGCTGTTCCGACATATGATAGATCTGATGGAGCCATGTTTCTTTTACAGCAGCAATTATGCTACTATCTAGTATCGCCCTTAAGGTCTGTCGGGGTCAGAGTGATATCTGTCATTCGACTAGATTGTACGAGGTGTATTCCTCTCAGTGAGAATACAAGGCTAAGGAGCGACGAATTGAAAAAAATAAGCAAAGGACAGTAAAGAAGTTGGCTATCTAATGATAAGACCGAGACACAACAAAGGGCCCCTATTATACATCGCTTAAATACGGAGCATCCCAGCAGCCATGGTAACAAGCGCCACCACAAATACAGCGCCGAGGTAGGGGCTTGACAGCGTGGAAGCACCACTGAAGGCAGTGCTGGATGCAGCACTTGCACTGGAGGACGAGGACGAGCTATTGCTGGATGACTTGGTGTTTGTATGGAACAGAGACGTCGTGGATGTGGTCGAGTTTGAAGCAGTCGACACGTTCGAAGCTTTGATGCTGGTGTAGGAGCCAGTCTTATCGGTGTAGGTATAAGACTTGGCAGGGTTGTAGTTGATAACCTTGATCGACTCCACATACATGGTGAAAGGACTGTCGTCATAGTCAGTCTCCCCACCGGCCCATTCAATGGTACCCTCCTCGTTGTCGGGGTCACCGCCAGCCCAGATACCGATCTTGATGCGGGAAGGGGTCTGAGGGAAGTTTTCGCCGTCAAGCGCATCGGCGTAGTTAAGGGTTCGGACAACGCTTCCGTCGACAAGCCATTCGATTTTGCTAGAAGTCCAGTTGATCGCGTATGTGTGGAATGTCTCTTCAGGCGTAGAGACGGTCACTGTGGTGGCACGATCGTACGAAGTGGTGTTGCCCTTGCCGAAGTAGTTGGTTTGGATTTGATTATCAAAGGAGCTGACTTGTTCCTGTTGACATCATTAGCCCTCTCATTGACAGAGTTCAATGATTAAAGACATACCCAGTCAATCTCGTCAAGATCGTCAGATTCTATCACTAGCGTGCTGACAATGCCAGTGCCATTGGCGGCCCTCATCTTCATTTCTACATAACCGAAGAATATGTAGAATTCGCTCTCGATGGTGGGAGCATCGCCCTGCTCGGAGATAGTAAACTCAGCACCCAGCGACGTGCTGCTCACTGTGCCGGCTGTGGTATTCCAGTACTTGAACGCTGACTCACCCGAGGTGAAGTCAGTATATAAGGTGGAGTTTACCAGGCCTGCATCTGCGGGACAGGTCTCTGTAGGATTCTCATTAGTACTTGCTGCAAACGTCTGCTAAGGAAAAGGGACCCGGTTAATGCCATACTTTTTAGAGGGTTGCAGCTAGAATAGGTTTGCGCAGTGCACAATTGTGCCACTAGTGCAACTGCTGTCGCAGACCACTTCAAGACCGATGGAAGAGTCATGTTACACTTTGTGCAGAGGGACGGGATTGAAAGTCACTGCGAGTGGATTGAAGATGGGATCAACTAATTCAGCTATGGGCGGTGCTAGATGACCAAGGACAAACTATATAAGAATGGGCATACGGGGAACGTTAGGCATATGGCTGGGAGATGGATAAGAATTTTGACAGATCGGAGATAAGAGTGAGACAAATCTTGGACCTTTGCAAGCGTCGTACCCATCAGTCGGAAGTGGCAACTTGACAAGACACCTGCTGTTCCTGGGTTCTTCCTAGGTCTGTTAGACTATAAACCATGGATATACAAAGCAACGACACTGGTCATTAGATGCATCGAGCCATATCATCTTGTCTCTGCTGTCCCGCTTCCAGCCACGCGATGCAAAGGACATCCTCAGCCGTCGCCATGGCATTGACACGGAAGTTTGTCGATTGGCCATGAACGGTGGGGAGAGAAAGGACAACCGCTCAAAGTATTGTTGTAGCCTATGAGGAGTGGATCCGGTTCAAAGCTTGGCTTTTGTGGTTGACAATGCAGATTGCGTGGTTGCCCGAAATGTGATATCGGAGCATACGTATGCCTCGCTTGAGTTTTCTCCCGCCCTCTGCCCTAACCAGACCACGCTGTTATACACATCAAGTCCACATCCATTGACAACAATCTTTTATTGGTGAATACTGATTTGCAAGGCTGTTTCGGAAGACCATTTGAAACATGCATTTTCTTCAAAAAAAGAAAGACAAAAAAATAATTTTCCATAGCCCGAACCTCCCGGCGTTCTCGGATCATTTACCTTGCTCCCCCACTTGGTTTACTTGTAGTATGGGAGGACTAGTATTTTTGGCAGCGCTAATGAAGCCCAGTCAGTGTGTGTCTACGCCAGCACTTTGAAGCGTCTATATTAGCGTGGTCCACTGGAAAAGGAAAATAAAAATGGTAGCTAGCAATTGGAAGAATGATCCAAAGTAAAACTTTTATTTAGAGAATACGATAGAATCAACAGATTCAAAAATAGCTGAGACTTGCCATCACATAAAGAGAAGGTATTTTAGGGCTTCGCCGTAGGGCTCATGAACCGGGAGAGCCTCACTGCAGTGCCTCCCCCTTTAACGATCCCGATTCAACCCTATACCGTACTCCGTACGCCCGAGAGCCATGACAATTAGCAGAAGTAAATATTCAGCGTCAGGGGCCCTGAATTGTTTTCCTTCAGGCGCTTCAGCTCTCTTGATTGATACATAGGCAGTAGGTCCTATAGTCTGCGCTTCTTCACGTACGTGTAATATGGTGTTTTGGCGGCGTTTTCCATTGTTTGTACTAGTAGAATCTCTTGAGGCAATTAAAGAAAAAAATAAAAATACAAAGAGGGAGAGAGCCCAAATAACGAGCACGGTTTTCATAGTGAAGAAGGAGCCCCCCAGCCATGGACTCGCTCGAGTTAATTCCCACCATACTCAAGGTCTATTGGATTTCAAGGACTGCGTGGTGTCAACAGGACGTCCCACAAATAAGACCGAACATTATCCTGAGGAGTCTACGTCAGACAATTCATAACGTGAATTGTTGCACAGTACATAAAACTGTGCCAAGAAGAACCGGTGATCCACCTTCTCGAAGGACGTATGAATGTCACTCCACTCATAGCCGCCAGCCAAATGCCGGGCAGTAGAAGAAGCCAAGGCGCTTCCACTAAAGCTTCAGATTGCTTAACTGCTGACGTAGACTACAGAAGCCCTCAAAACAGCAGAGTTATTGGTAGAAGGGGGGAACTCCACCATCTCATTTCCCTCCAGGCGACTAAATTTTCAACCTTGATGAAAAGAAGATGGTTTCCTTATACGATATTATCTCCAATCCTTGGACATTGCTTTTCAGAAAGCATTTGGCGTCGTGATTTGACACTCAAACCATAGATGATCAGCTCAGGATCCCTGCACCAAATAGTATATGGCAACGGAATTTAGACACGATGGTTCACGGAGTGAAATGGTTGAATGGAGGGGCGTTGATCTACTTGGGGATTCAGTTGCTGCGCACAGTGAAGGCTTTTTCTGTGGATGTCAGCTCTGAGCGTACGTTCATCCGCCTTTTTCTCCTATAACCATGAAGTTGTGCTCATTTGAGGCGGCTGCAATTACAGAATCCATCAAAGATGCGGCCAGCACAGCGGCATATGGAATGATGCACTACTATCACGGAAACGAGTCCGGTAATATTCCTGGAAAGCTACCCGACACCTGGTGGGAAGGCGGCGCCATGTTTATGACACTTATCGAGTACTGGCACTTCACGGGCGACACGACATACAATGACGAAGTGAGCGTGGGAATGCAATGGCAAGCAGGAGACGGAGACTATATGCCTTCGAACTGGAGTTCCTATCTCGTGAGAATAGTAGTCTGCGTTGGAGTATCTGTCTGCAAGGCCCTAATTATGAGCAGGGAAACGATGATCAAATGTTCTGGGGGCTGGCTGCGATTACGGCTGCTGAGCTGCAGTTCCCTGAAGTGAGTGATGGATACTCGTGGCTTTCTCTCGCCCAGGGAGTGTTCAACACACAGGTTAAACGGTGGGATACCTCATCATGCGGCGGAGGAATGCGTTGGCAGATTTACACTTACGAAGCCGGGTATCGTATGAAGAATTCCATCTCGAACGGTGGTCTATTTCAACTGGCTGCGCGCCTCGCTCGCTATACCAATAACCAGACGTACGCTGATTGGGCTGAAAAGATCTGGAGCTGGTCGGCCTCGACTCCTTTATTGAACACTAATACTTGGAATGTCGCCGATTCAACGGATGTAGATGATAATTGTACGTCACAAGGGAACACGCAGTGGACTTATAATTATGGCGCATTCATTGGCGGTGCCGCATACATGTATAACTATGTGAGTTCGATATCCTCCACCTTGCCTGGAAATCTTTGGGTTTAGTGTAGGCGTTTATTGACTGCGCATCATTACTTAGACGAACGGCAGCAGCACATGGCTTAATGCCGTGAATGGCCTACTCAATGCAACTATTGACGGATTCTTCCCGACCAAGTACGGCGGCAACATCATGTCCGACTACACGTGCGAAGCGACCGAGGTCTGTGACAACAACGAGATTATTTTCAAGGGGCTCCTTTCCATGTGGTTGGCCTTTACAGCTCTACTAGTACCATCGACATACAGCACCATCATTCCCAAACTTCAAGGTTCCGGTGTGGCGGCTGCGGAAACCTGCACTGGACATAACAACAACAGTTGCGGTGTCGTCTGGTATAACTCAACCTGGGACGGTTGGAATGGTCTGGAAGAGCAGATGAGCGTTACGAGTATCCTGGCAGCAAACATGGTCGGGCTGAATACATCAGGAGCGCCCGTCACATCAACAACCGGAGGAAACAGTACGAGTGATCCTACAGCTGGAGAGAGTGATGATGAAGGTAGCTCTTCTACCACAACAACAGTGACAACGGGTGATGTTGTCGGCGCGTCAATCGTT
Source organism: Aspergillus bombycis (assembly GCF_001792695.1). NCBI lineage: Eukaryota > Fungi > Ascomycota > Eurotiomycetes > Eurotiales > Aspergillaceae > Aspergillus > Aspergillus bombycis. The sequence goes on along the minus strand of NW_019170004.1, from coordinate 221,493 downwards.
ACTGTTATCCTCGTTGCCATACCTGTTGCCATGGTGGTGCTACTCATCTTTACATAGATTTCCCGGTTCAGAATATACGATAGCAGATATATACCCCATGAATCATATCATATAGCCCATCTTGTCTATTCATCGCTCTGCACTATCAGCCCACTCGGCCTCTAACCTAATGTCCAAGACCATGGCAACACACTCCTGATGCCGTGGGGTTTGCAATATAAGCTCATCATCCCACACATCAAACGAACAACTCCCATACAACCGTCGTGCAGCGTCATTATTTCGTTCCGCGATAGACACCACTAAGAGTCGGCTTGCCCCTGTCTCAGTAGCTTCCGTCCGTGCCTCACTCACAGCCCGTTCAATCAGCCGACGACCGTGCCCCTTTCGTCTTCCCGTCTCGAGGACAAACATACCACCAAGCATATACACCAAAGTCGCATTATGAGACTCCTTTTCAGACAGAACTCGCTCGTCTGGTGGAAGAAACACATCCCATGGTGCTTTTGACAGGATCTCGTTGTATTCAGGCAGCAACCTAGGTCCTACTATTGTGACCGTGCCCAACCATTCTTGACTCAAAAGAAGCGCCAAAGAATCCCCATTGTTGGCGTTTTGGCTATCATAAGCGATGAAGGAACGCGCTTGCGGGTTGGTCACTCGAGCTAGCCACTTCTCGTACGGAAACTCAACTTCGTCTTCGTACTTGGAGGAGAAGGCTTCTGGGCTCTCTTTCAGCCTTTTAAGCGGAGGGCTCGGTATCGCGCGATTATGGCTTCTAGGTCTGTCTGGTGGGCATATTCTTTGGGAATAGGTGCGACGTTGCTGTTTTGGGGTGTCGGGGACGGAGACATTATAAAGATGCCTTCTACTCGAGATAACGATGGTCTAAGTGGGCGAGAAGGTTATGAGATATGGTGTGGGAAGACCTTATCTATGTGATGTGCAATTGAGAGGATGAGTCAGTCATCTTGTCAAGGAACGGGTTACATTCAGGGTCTGACGCGGGAGGGGAAATACGAGGTTAGCTGTTCATCGTGCAATATTCGTCCAATAGATAACTAAAGGGGGTGCCCGAGTGTTGATTTAGCTATTCAGCTATTCAATAGCAGAGCAATTATAAATGATCATCCATATCTCCCGAATCTATTGATTTGACAGCGCTGAACTTAACCAGCACACGGCGTATTCTCAGGCATGACGATATGGGGTAGTGAATTTTTCTTAGCCTAACAATACGTAGTGAGTAAGTCTCTAAATAGCTGAGGGGCTTTTCGTTTACCAAGCTAGTACTAGATTCCGTTTACAAATAGCCCTAAAACGCATGACAAGCATGCGCTATTGCCATCATCTTCGACAATGAGTCACTCTATTCTAGTGCATAACTGAGGCCCGCTAATACTCTGAGTCGAAAAAGACATCCTCTTCGTAACCTCCATTACTCAGGAGTAACGTGCTAATTTCCATCTACTCACAGAACTTCGTGTCTGTCGGTATAGCATGATAAGCAAGGGGTAACGTATATAATAACAGGAGAGCTGAAAAGATCATATGATGATTCAGGCAACTATAACTGTCGAGTCGATTGCAGATACAGACTAATGCTCAACCCTTCTATAATCATAGAGGGATATACACGAGTATATGGAGTAATTTCCCAAGAACACGGGCATGGGAAGTATATACTTGTCCTAGCAGGGATGGTGGCCAGGATAGATTCACACAAGGAGGGTAATTGTACAACTGACTTGTAGCCAGTCCAAGAGCCAAGCTAACGATTTGGCTTCGTTAATTCTAAGTTCTTAGTTAAAACAATGGCTGCATGACTTGGTATTGTACATACATATTGTCTCAAGATCAGCCTCCAACCAAGCGCCCTGGCGATTAGTTGCCACCAGCTTTGTGCACGGTCATGGCCATCACGGCATAAATATTACCTAAGGGAGCTCTCAATAAATCGAGTACTATTCAGTTATCGGCAAAAATGGACTGTTATGGACTGTTATGGGGTTTATGCCAAGACGTCGAAGCCACGGAATTCGAGTCAGCAAACAAAGAAACGTCATTTAACTGCTCGAACCTTAACGACATCGCAGTCACCAATGCGATCCACAAGACAAGATTTAGAGTGTAGTTGCATATTCTTATGGAGCTAAGCCTGAAACTGTCTACCGTATATTGGAGACATAAAAGTTTTGTTTCTCCACGGGGTTCTTTTCTGCCAGGAGTTCATCATCTTGTCAACTCCAGTCGATTCTAGTATGATAAAATCATGGAAAGCTATTATAAAAACCCATATACGCCTCTCAGTGCTGAGGACGAAAATACGTCCTCCGGTGCCCTACCCGTACAGGCCCAGAGGAATCCAGTGCATACCAATAAGGGAATGCTAGCTCTTATGACATCACTATTTCTTTTATGTGCCGGCCTAGGTGCGGCATTATACTATCAAATAAATTCAGCCTGTGGGGCTAGTTATGTATCCGAATATTCGCATATCAAGGGTTAGTCACCATCTTCAACGATACTTTCAAGCTGGTATTAACATCGAGAAGTGCCTCAGCGAGCGGTGACCTTTCTTCCACACATCGAGTACACAGAACACCTTCCAGATGAGCCGGGGTCGGTATGGGATGGATTAATACCTCGTGAGTGGTAATCGCAGACAGAGCTGTTCGCCCGTCTATCATTGCTCACAGATCAGCAGCTGGGAGAGGCTTTATCACTGCAAAACGGACAAACTCGGGATCTTTAGCCTTCGAAGAGCACTCTTCCGTGTCCTCTGATGAAGATCCATCCAAAGAGTACTACTGTATCGCAGCTTTCCACCAGATGCACTGCCTTGTAAGATGTGATCCGACATACCACATATGATAGACCCTTGCACTCATATAAACTCACCAGGCCATCATTTACAATGCCGTATATTCGAAGAACCATTCTGCTCATCGTCATAGGGATGATCATAGCGATCATACCAAGCACTGCATCGATTATCTTCGACAGGTTCGATTCCCTTAAAAGCCATTCATCCACAGACCACATGCACTAATAATGGCTTCAAACAGTCCATAATGTGTGCGAGTGATGCGACGCTTGAGGGTTCAGGGGTACTAGGGGGAGACGGGAACCCCGTTAGGGCTGTCGACGGGTGGAACAGTACGCATCAGTGTCGAGACTGGGATAGCCTGTATGACTTTGCGTCACGTCATCGCATGTTGGATTCGGATGGTATTGTGTAAGTATACATCTCCGGTCAAGGAATCTCCATCGCTTGAGCGGTGCTCGGGGTGAGAGACCTCCAAATATCCTACAGTATTATAACGGGTCGACAACTTGTTTACCAATTCTTGATCTGAATCATGGTCACTAAGTGGCAGGAATGTATTGTTGGCCATCAACATCTATCTGGAGCAGGCGTAGGTCATTGCAATTACATCAATATGGATAGGGCACTGCCGGACCCTGTCGCGGAACTGCCCCCACGTGGCCCTGACAAGTTAGCCATCTCAATGCTCTCAGGCCAAAGGACATTAATAGGAAACAGCTAATACCAGAACTTGTACAGTGCGCTGTGTCAGGGGAACAGCCAACCCTGGCGACGGGCAATGACCGTGTGGCTCAACTCTAACAGTAATATGTTCCAAAAGCCCACAGGAGTCATGGCAAAAGATATTCCGTCCCATCTGAACAATAGTCGGTGGCTAATAAGGTTATGACCGTGAACAGTACTCATGATTTGTCAGAGTGTGAACTTGTGAGCGGGAAGCAAATGTTCCAGCTTCTTGTTATGGCAACCCAGTATCGAATCATGATACACCATTTGTGTGGGCATGATCTCATACGTCTTCCACATAATACAAGTCGAGATTCTAGACGCTGAGTCCCTGATTCGAAGGAGAAAATTGACTCTCGCTCGGACTTCCTTATAAATAATATGACGTTGATTTTGCCAAGTGGCTCCTCAAAAGGTCCTCTGAGGTCCTGTAGTACCCTACCCTATATCAGCGATTGATCTTCATTTTTAGTCGCGCAATCTATCTTAGCATCATTCGTTTCATCCCTTCCCTCCTTTCATTTTCATTTGCCATTACCGGTCTCTACTGAGGTGTAATGATGCTGTTTATTGTACGGAGTCATCGTTGTGTTTGATATTATAACATGAAACCCTCTACTGCTGGCGTTGTTGGCTTCAGCTTGTGGTGGCTCCTAGGTCTCACTATCATCGTGGCTGAGCGCACAAATGGGAGTTATCGACTAGAAGAACTATCCCCCTGTGCAGTATGTACCTCGCACAATATTTCCCATGCTCCTCTATAATTGACCCCACATATACAGCTGGATTGTCTGCAAGCCGCCATCCCTGCTTCCCACTGCGAACTGTCTGACATCGAATGTCAATGTGAAGATAAAGAGTTCATCAAGCACGCCTCAGCCTGTGCAGTGAAAACTTGTAAATTAGAAGACCTGATGCGTAGGTATACCAACCTATTTACAGTTGTTTGAAAGTTCCCGAACTTACCATAACTAACCTGACCGGCTTCATAGAACTGGTGCGAGGGGATGCCACGCAATGCAACCGGTCCAGTAAAAACCATCATAAACTAATCATCGCGCTAGCTATTATTACGCCGGCTATCACATTTACGGTCATAATCCTACGCATTTTGTCCAGACTGTGGACAGTCCATCAGCTGTGGTGGGACGACTGCATGCATATACTCGCAGGGGTACGTTCGATATCTGTGGCCCTTGTCCAAAGCGCCTCCAGCATTGGTATCCTCTAATAGTTCTCAAGGTCTTCGCGATCCCCCTGAGCATTTTCGGAAACTTCTGTAAGTCTGATCTCTTCCACCATGTCGTCCATCCATGTCAACCAAGCTGACAGGCTATCGTAAGGTGTCAATGAAGGATTCGGACTTCACCTCTATGATATCAAAGTCGAATCCATCACCCAGATAACCAGCCTCTTCTTCTGGTGTAAGTACCACAGCTTCCTAATAATACTACACACTAACCAAGGGGGGTCCTCAGGGTACATGTGTCAGATCTTCTGGCCCTTCACCATCTTCTTCGTCAAAATGTCCATCCTACTCCTCTACCTCCGCATCTTCCCAATCATCCTATTCAGGAGACTCGACTTCCTCTGCATCGCTTTCCTAGTCATCTCCTTCTTAGTCACCACGCCCATGGCCATCTGGCAATGCAAGCCCTTCCGAGCCGCATGGGACTACGACATCGACAACGCCCACTGTCTAAAGATAGCAGCCGTAGCCTACGCCAACGCCACCCTGAATATCATCACCGAGGTGCTAATCCTCATCCTCCCACTCCCAGTCCTGCGGACCCTCCACGTCTCCCGGAGAAAGAAGATCGCGCTTATCTCCGTCTTCAGCGTCGGTGTGATGTAAAACCCTCCCCCCTCCCTCGCACCGAATAAAACATGCACAAGATAATAACCAGAAGCAAAACCGAACAGAGTAATCGCAGTAGCATCCGCACGCATGCCCGCACTCGGCGAAATGGGAACATACTACGACCCGCCCTATTCCCAAGCCCCTGCGTTCCTGCTTAGCTGCGTCGAGGCAGCCATGGCGCATGTCTGCGCCGCTGCGCCGGTGATCTACACGGCCATTGTGCAGATAAAACGGGCGCGTGGGAAGGGCTCGCAGATGTCGCCTTCGACCTCGCGCGAGGCACAGGCGGGCTCGGATCAGGGTGGTGGGTCGGGGAACTCGAATAGGAAGTTCCGGCCAGCCATTTACTCTTCGTTGCATATGTCGGATGTGGCTCTCATGGGCCGAAGCTGGATGCAAAGTCAGCGTCGGTCTCGTGATTCTGCGCCTTCGGCTCATCATCTGGAGCGTGCTCACAGTGCTTACTACTCGGATCCTGAGTTGGCGGCTGGCCCGCGTTCGGTCCCGCGTCCTGGTTTGATACGTATGGGTACTACTCGCGGAAGTTGTGGCTCATCTGGGGGATTGACTTTGCTGCCGTCGCTTGAGATCAGTGATCGGATTGAGAGAGTATGACGGTCGGTAATAGTATACCTGTCACATATGTCGTCTGGGCGGGTGCCTGGCTTTCGTGGCATCTTTATATAAAGTTACTGCCGGTGTTCTCTCACCAACGAAGTGAATCACTAATGCTAATATATTGTTGTTATTGTTGCTTACGCTATGCTAAATAATGTATCCGCTCGAGTGGGTCCGGTCAGAATCGCAAATCATAGCTGCACGCCGATGGGTGTAGTGCATTTTTACTCTCATTTCAGCTCCTTGAGGGCAGCCTGGGCTCTCCTTTGGATTAATACGCCCAGAGGGAGGTCTTCTTCGTCATAGAATTCAATATCTTCGTCGACGCCGAAATCACGTAGCCGTTCACCTTCTGAGTTTCTCCAACCTTCTTCACCATAGTCGGACTCCTTTTCATCGGGACCATCAGATTGTTGTGATTCGTCCTCCTCTGCATCTTCCACCAGCCGTTTATGGAAGCGTTTGCGGCGCTCGATTTCGAGCCCAGCTCTTTGACGTCTAAGGTCCTCTGCCTTTCTTTGATTAAATGCCTGAATATCGAAGCCGGATGTCTCAGCGCCAGTGAAGGCAATGCTATCACTGACGTCTTTGGGTGGCAGAGGAATGCGATCTGGGTCCGGTGGCGGCCAGGAGACATGGGGATCTAACGCCTATTAGCCCTCACTTGTCGGCCAATTTGAGTCATGGGTGACCCGTCTTTCGTGTTTACTAACCTTCAAACCCATTGACCTCGTACTCTAGCCCTGTGCTACGGTCTGGTGTTCTCGCAAGTGGCCAGAACCAGCTTAAAACCTGACATCAACCAGTCAGCGACGACAGAAAGCCCAGGCCAAGGTGACTAACATTTGAACTCCCGCCCATTCCTTCTCTAATATTCGACCATATTCCAATGTCGTAAGGAAATTCTTGCCTCTTGATTCGCACACGAACACCGCCAGGGCCCTCCAAATACCCACCATAATGGCGGGCTCGTCGCAACAGCGTTTCGTGTCTCTCAATCTCCCAGGTCTCGATGGTGGTGGTATTCGCACCAAGCGACCAAAGGGTCCGCACAAGAAGTATAAACAGCATAAAAACAGTTAGGCTGTTTACGACAAAGAGAACAAACAAATGGCCTAGCTGCATTGCGCTTGGACCCAGGTACTAAGAGAGACAAATGTCAGCGCAAGGCGGATAATCTGAGTGATCCTCTTACGCTAGGAAGGTTCCGCGATGCCCACACAATCGAGACTCTTTCAAATAAGAGGGTTTCGAGATAACTCATACCCACGACTGCGTAGAATAGGAAGCGAACGAAGTGAGGGAATGTGAAATGGGAAACACAGTTTGCCGTCCACGGACAGTGGTGGTCCATTTTGGGAACACATCTATCGCACGAGATCAGTTCGCTACAGTATCCCAGAATATATTCCGAGTATCGCCCACCTCTGGCATGTCTTGCAATGATGCGCTCGTGGAGGTTTGAAGGCTTCACATCTACGGCACCATCGTTGTCGGCCATTAGCACGGTCGACCTCCAGTTGCTTGCCGTCTAGAGGCCTCCAGTGTCTAGGAGCGCGTCCTGGGTCTACAGTGCAGGATCGATAGTAGCATATCCAGATACACAGGGCGAATATGTTAATGCGCCATACTTCGTGCTCCCTGAGCGGTGCTGGCTCGAAATAGTTGAAGAAATACTGCGACGTATATGCGAGGAAGCTGATCAACACGCAGACCGTTGGAATCGCGAGTCGCGATATATGAAACGAGGAGCAAAGCATCCTGATTTCAAGTCATTATCTGGTGTGAAGCCCTGCGTATCGTTGGCGTTGCAACATGGTTGATATGTCTTCCACAATAATGTTCGGAAGGAATGGCCCAGAATTCGCTGACTAATATATGCTCACGTGGCATGTGCCGATCATGTGCGTGGAAATACTCGGTTGTTAGTACCTATCCTTCATTGGCTTCCCTTCCTTCCATGAGAATCAATTTATCCTCACCAACACGCCAATCAATTATTCCATTTATATACCATAATTCCTATCATATATCCATTTATGATTGTCTCCATCCAGATCTATAACAGCAATGGTCTCTCGTTTGCATGAATATATCTTCTAAAGATGCCGATCACGGCTCTTCCCCCAGCCACTGTCCGGGCGATTGGCTCAACATCTGTAATATCGGACCCGTGCGCTGTGGTGAAGGAGCTAGTAGACAATGCCTTGGATGCTTCTGCGACTTCTATAGGCATTGAGATATCTCCGAACACAATTGATGTGATACAAGTAAAAGATAACGGACATGGGATCCCTTCCAATGACCATGCTTTCGTTTGCAAGCGCACGTTTACTAGCAAGATCCAGACCGTTGAAGATCTTCAGACTCTTGGAGGGAAGTCTTTGGGATTTAGAGGGGAAGCTCTTGCCAGCGCTGCTGAAGTATCAGGTGGTGTGACTGTCACCACTCGGGCTGAGGCAGAGATGGTCGGCACATCCATCAAATATGGAAGAAATGGAGAGCTTATCAGGTACCTATGCTCTTCTGATAATTACTTTCTTGAGGCTAATCTCACATATATGAAGCTCTCAGCGTGCTTCGCATCCTGTGGGCACGACAGTCCGTATAACAAATCTTTTCAAGCACATACCTGTTCGAAAACAATCTATTTTGAGAAGTGCCATGAAGACATTAGCCCGAATCAAAAAGCTTATACAGATATATGCTATGGCACAACCCTCAAAGAGGCTTTCATTAAAGGTTCTAAAAGCTAAGAACGAGAACAATAATTGGATCTATGCCCCTGGGCGGGATGCAACAATTACAGACGCAGCCTTAAAAATTGCTGGCACTGATGTCACTTCCAATTGCGTCTTGAAGAAATGGCCTCCTGAAGACAATATAAACTCCGAACGACACCAAGAGGAGCATGCATCCGAGTTTGGGCTTCTAGCGTTATTGCTGAATCTGGAGACCGGTACCTTGTGTTGCCCTCCCTCTTATCTCTTGAGAGCATGGCTAACCATAGCAGATTGCACAAAATTGAGCAACGCTGGTCAATACCTAACTATCGATGGCAGGCCCATATCCAGCTCTCGAGGCATAGGGCAAGATGTATCCAAGTTATACAAGTCGTATCTTCGTTCGGCCCTTTCCCGCAGTGGGGGCAGTCTGTCCATAACTGATCCATTCCTCTGTTTGCACATCCAATGCCCTGAAGCAAGTTATGACGTCAATATAGAACCGGCAAAAGATGATGTTCTGTTCGAAGATTCCCAAAGACTACTTTCGCTTATGGAGGACCTCTTTCGGAGTATGTACGGCGAAAAGGAGCCTCGTCACAAGAAGCGACCGAACTCTGCAAAAGGGAAGTCCGCTTTGCCAGATAAAGATGCGTTTGATCTCCTTTTGGCTCGAAGAAGCCCATCCGAAGACTCACCATCTGTGGATACGAACTCGGGCTTTTGTACGGCTCGCTCTCTTGCTCAGTCAGCAGAGCCTTCGCCTTTCTTGGACGTTACGAATGGCCAGAGCTCAGCCTCTTCTCAGATAAGTAAAGTATCAGGTGCCGAGAGCCGCAGAAAGTCTACGGATCGCGAGCTCTTGAACCCTTGGTCTATAACAAGGTGCAACACTCCGTTTCGCAGATCCGGTACAAGCCAGACCCGAAATACAACAGCCCGTCGGCCGCCCATGAATGACGACATGCACACTTCTGAAGAAAAGCGCAGAGGCTTAGAGGAAACGCCGCGACGGTACTCGGCGGGGTCTCTACCCAGCCCAACTGCATCAACTCCGTCAGCGTCGAGCCATCCATCAGTTTTGCGATCCTTTAAGACGACCCAGGCGTCACCCACAAGCCGCGGTTGCGATGAGGCCACAAGGGCTTCAAGGCAACGGGCCAGGGAAATGTATGGTAACGGAGCTCTGGACACTTGGTTCGGCAAGACTACTCAAATGACACTCGCCCGGATAGTGACTGAGGAGCCGTCGGGTGACGATCAGGAAGAACCTCCGTTGGGCCAATTAGCGCATGAACGCTTTCTCTCTCAGGAGCAGTCTTCGCCCGAGTCGTGCGAAATCGCAAGCCGCACAATGCCCATTTGGAGAGGCTCCGCTAACAGTACACCCGAGAGTTCTGTTCTCTCGAGTACTCAGCCACAAAATCCTACTTCTAGAGTACCGCCACCGGGTACAGCTTCAGAAGTAAGAGAAAAGCGTCAAGAGTTTCCGGTTCTTGAGCAGTGGTCTGCCAGGCTACATAACCTTACTCAGGATAGCCCAAAATCCGATTTGGAGACCGCTCTAGATTTCGAGCATCGAAAAAAAGAAGCTATCCAAAGACGACGAGAGATTAAGAGTCGTTCACACCCACCTTCGACTAACTCGCCGCATTTGAGCAGGTACCTTGCTGCGCGTGCTGCTCTGCGTCCCGAATCCAATCAATCTGTTCATAACTTGAATTTATCAACCTCAGCAGAGGTTACGACAAACAATGTCTTAAACCCCCATGACCCAAGGTCATACCTTATACGACACCAGGACACAAGCCGACAGGACGAACTACCGAGCGATAGCAAGGTTCGGCGTACTAACACGAACAAATTACCATTCGAAAGAATACCAGAAGGCTGTGAATTGCACGATATTGGAGTTAATCTATCTGCTACTCTGCCGGCCCTTTTAACGCTATCAGGGGAACTACATAAGAGCGATTTATATACCCAATGTGGAAAGCAGTTTGAAGCATTTTCCGCTTCTGATCTGCAATCTGATCTTGATCTTGTTACGTTATGGTCGTCTAGATTATCCGCCCTGCTCAAAAGCAAGTACAAGGCAAAAGAGGGATCTGGAGATCCTACACCTCGGTTTGACTTTTCTGCCCTGGCCGAGACGAATAATAGTCAGAATTAATGCATATCATTCATTCGTTTGTTCATAGAGACAGCACAGCTTGACAACCCCCTAGCTTCTTGTCAATGCGATTCAAAGCGGGGCGACAATGCATACATATTCTGTTTCCCGTTTACCTTATCGCGAGTTCTCTGTTATTCCCAGAGAGTGGGTCACATTAGAGCAAGAACACGATCTGGTCTCAAACTCTGGACACTCAATTCAAGACCACTGCGCGGACCGGTGGGGATAGTTGCCATATTCGGCAATCCGAACGTCACTAAATAGTTACAACCCTATGACATCAACCCCTACACAGCGGCTATAAAACCAATCATGGACTCTTCCTAGGGCCCAATTGCGTCCAGGTCGCAAACATGGATACCTACGGCTCCAAGAAGCCTGTGGTCGACATCGACCGAACAATTGACCAATTAGCCGGGCAAAAGCCCAGGCTGGGCTTAACCGCCGGCGATGTCGGCATCTTCAAATCGACCATCCTCCCCTCATTCACCCTGCATACCGGACTCTCAATCGCCTCTTTTATTGCAGCAAAAGCTACCGGTAAGGGCGAGATCAAGGATTGGTGCTGGCCATCAAGTCAAGTAATCAACGCCTGGTGGAGCGCTGTTGGCCGTCAGATGTTCTACGAGAATGTTTCCTTTTCAACCGCCTGGAAATCTATCCCCTGGACCGAGAAAGTGCTACTCAGCTGTGTGACAATCTGGGGTAACCGACTATTCTATCGCATCGCGAAGAGAACCATTGCCCGTGGCAAAGACGATCCAAGATACGATGAGATGAAATTGAAGGATCCTGGGTTCTGGAAATCCGCTTTCTTCAAGCTGTTTCTTCCCGAGGCTGTCTTCTTAACTATTGTCACCCTTCCATTTACTCTACCTTTCCGGTTAACTGGGTCGTCTCTGAATTTAGACACTGACACTGCCGCAACCATTCGCGGTCTCGGCGTGGCACTCTTCAGCGCTGGTTTCGCTCTTGAAGCTATGGCCGACTGCCAGCTAGAACTGCACCGCCAGGAACGAACTGATCTGTGCCGTCACGGTGTCTGGAGTATCGTCCGTCATCCGAAGTATATCGCCTCTACAAGCTCTATTTCGTACCGTAAAGTGAGGGATGAATGCTAATGGGATAATAGCTACTTGGGTGACGCATTGGTGCACATCTCCTTCGTCGTCCTTAACGCTGCCAATACTTTCAACCCCCTTGTGCTCCTTGGCCCTGTCGCAAACTACGTCTACCTCCGCTTCGTGGGCGGTGACAAGCAAAATGAAGCTAGCCAGGAGGCCCGGTACAAGGAGCAAGACTCGCACAAATATCAGCAGCTGCAGACATGGCGGCGCGAGAAGAACAGCTTCTGGCCTGGCCTCTCTGAATCGACGAACCCGTGGGCTTGGGCTGTTGTCGGCAGTGGACTGGTTGGTGTTGTTTTAGAAGAGGCTATTCGGGGGTGGGCCTTGCAGTGATATCAGTATAAAAATATCCGCTCCTACTATTGCAAAATATATTATAATGTATACCGTTATGAACTCATTCCAAACATACAGTGTCGCATGCTTAACCTAAAGCACTCATGGCTTAAATCAGGGAACAATATCACCAAAGCCGCACCGTAGCCAACCTAGTAGCATACATGCAAAGAAGACAAGTCAATACCCCTTCCCTCTCTTATACACATTCAACAAATCCTGCCCCCTCTTTTTCCTCCCCACGTTTTCCTTCGCGATATCCAACGACCTAGGAAAGTACTCCACCCCCATAGAACTCACATGCGGGCTAATCTGCACATTAGGAACATCCCACAGCGGATGCCCCGCCGGCAGGGGCTCAGGATCCGTCACATCCAACGCAGCACCACTCAAGTCGCCCGATTTCAACGCCGCAATCAGCGCATCCTGGTCGACGACCTTCCCGCGGGAGATGTTCGTCAAATACGGCTTCGGCCCTTTGGATCTCTGACTAGCAGCCAAGAGCGCAAATTCCTCGGCGCCGAGCAGATGCGTCGTCTGCGGCGTGAGCGGAAGTGAGATAACCAGATGATCGAGGCCGAGAGCGAGGAATTCACGGATGGAAGCTTTGTCAGTTCCGTGATGCCAGGAGACAGGCACCGTGCCTTCTTTGTCGCCCGTGCCGGGGACGATGAACCCGTTGTCATGGCGCGAGGACGGCGTAGGACGCGGTGAGGCTGTGTATGCGTAAACGGTCATGCCTAGGGCTTTGGATACTCGGCCGACTGGGGGTTAATCTCTTGTCAGCTGGGTCTGTTATTTACGTTTTGGTATGTATGTATTGTTAAGGGTACGAATCTCTGCATAGAAAGAAAATAAACTGAACTTACTCTGTCGTCCAATACTCCCGTACCCCAATATCCCAACCCTTTTCCCGACTTGATCGTGCACCTTCTGGAAGTACCCGCTGTTGCTATCGCGCCATTCGTGTTTCCTCTGCCCTTCGTACATGTACGCATACTTGCGCGAGTGCACAAGCCAGTTCATGGCCGTCCATTCGGCAATCGGGGGCGCATGCACCCCAGAGCTGCTTGTCAGCGGGATGGCAGTTTCCCTGAAGATGGGGTGCTGGATGGCATGGTCCAGGCCGGCGGAGAGGAAGTGGATGAATTGAACGCTGTAGTATGTTATTATCCATTTATCACATCGTCTCCTTTAACAATCGACTGCAGTTATATACTATGCCAAGTGGATAGTTCTACTGTACGTACTTCTCGGCATCCTCGGGTTTCGGGAGATTAGTGAATGTAACAATGTAAGTAGCCTTCCTGGCCAGTTCTGCATGTCGATGTACATCCAATAATTAACCTCTGTTATATTGATATCGATATTGAGATTGAGATTGAGATTTGTCTAGGATAAAACTCACCACCGGGTATATCCTCCCCCCTCTTCAACGTCACACTCGATACCTCCAGCTCGGGGAACTTGGCTTGGATCTCCGCCAGCTGATCCGGCGCTAAGTCGCGCATGAAGGCTATCAGCAGATGTTCTTTGGGTAGTGCTGCGTCGCCCATGGTGTCCGCTGTCGGTCTATGACCTTTAAACTAACTAGTCGGCTGTATACTGTAACTCTGCGCTGCTGAGAATAATGGATAATTGTGCGAGGGATATGGAAATGTGTCGCCTATGTCGCAATTGTGAGGGAATCGCACGCGGCCCTTTGGGGAAAGTGGGGTTTAGGATTGGATAAATTGAATGGATTCCTTATCGTAACTCAGATAAACTGAGTCTGATTTCTAATCTGGGTTTATTCGACGCAACTTATCTGAACTTCCGAGGCTTTTGTTTCTGGATTGATTAGGGTTGGTTGAGGGTATTTCCTTTTTTAGTTGGTTTTGATATCCATAATAGTGCATACTGCTTGCATGATACGTACAAATATATAGTACAGCTGGACTAATTGACACATCTCCGGGATCTCAGAATACAACTATACCCCTTCCCATATATCAAGAAAGCGTTTGTAAACAGAAGAAGGAAAGAAAAAAAAAAAAAAGGCTCAAGGAACCCAAACCATCGAATCCTGTACATACCCATCCAACTCCCCCGTCGACCGAACCTCAAATCCCAACTTCTCATAAACCAATCTCCCCGCCTGTGTAGCAGATAAGTACACCTCCAGGCTTTCCTCCTTCGCTCTCTCCAACCCCCAGTTCATAAGCATCGTCGCGACACCCCTTCTCCTTGCCGCAGGATGCGTCCCTAGAATATCGACATCTATCATGGCAAGCAGATCAGCATGAATCCCAGAAAACCTCTATAGCACCTCTACAACACCCCCCGAGACACCGTCAAAGAAACAGAAGAAGAAAAAAAAAACATACAATAATACCTCTTATCCCCCATAACCGCCACCTGGCGCTCATGATTCTTACCAAAGAACCTCTCACAAAAGTCCTCGTCACAGCTCTCCGGCCAAGGCGGACTGAACCCATCCTCAAGCTCCTCTTCTATCTCCGCCCCGGTCGTGGGGTCCGCATCGGACGCCGGGGCAGGGAGCGACCACAGCGCGAATCCCACAATTGCAGGCTCGTTCTTGGCCGGGTCGGCGTCCGTGTCGACTACTTTCAAGAGCTGTTTGCGCGGGTTCCGGATGTCCTTGGCTAGGGCGCGCGTCCACCAGGCGTGCACGTCGGGTGTGCGCGGGAAGAGTTTCGTATTGAAGGCGTCGGAGAAGCTTGTGAAGAAGAGGGTTGCCAGCGTGGGTGTGTCTGGGGGGGTGGCGGGGTGTAGTTCTAGAGGCATTTTCCTTCTTTTCTTTTTTTTTTGGGGGGGGGAAGGTTTCTTTTCTCTAGTTTTGTTCTTGTTCTCGTCTGGATTTGGGGTTGTTTGTGTTGAGATGGGAAGGTGGGTTTGGCGTGGTGGTGTGATTTCTGGGAGGTGCCAAGATTGATTAATATATCTCGTGTTAAGGGATTGTGTTAAGTTATGCTGTTCCTGGTTTAGTGTGTGTCGAAAGGACTAGGGTGTTAGTGCGTTCGTATGCATGCTTCTTAGGGTGGTATTCTGTTTGCTGTGTAGATGCAAGTGTATAGGGCGTCTGTTCTAGGGCGTTTCCTCACTTCTCGAGGATGAGGATTACGCCACCCCTACTTGACGGAGTATCTGAATAGGGCTCATGACATGAATAAAGCAGTGGTTGGTAAGGTGAGGCCATTTCACATATGAAAACACATCCAAAGCAGTGCGTGCCCCAAGTGATTCACGGCAGACTGCAGTTGTTCATTAGATTGCCGATTATATGGAGACAGGCACGTAGACAGACACATAACCTCCGCTGAAGGACAAGACAGTAGTAATCAAAACAGGACATTACATCACCGCGCACACCCATTGCAGCGTGCACCATATCAAATTTTCTCATAAGACCGTTCCGGCATCGTCACAGGGCTTGGGCCCGAAGCGTCTTGACTCCGCGGTTGCGAAGGCAAGAATGATCTTCGGTTGTACTGTCCATGTTGCATCGATGCGCGACTCTCGCCGCCGCCTTTCATTGCTTCGATCTCCCTTTTCACCCCCTCGTATAGATGCTCAATGTACTGGATCTCCGCCTGGACGTCAAGCTCGCATCCATCCAGACAGAACTCACGTTCTCGCTGCTCAATGTATTCACGGATATTGCGCCATTCGTTCTGGTAGTGCTTCAACCGATCTGGTAGGCCCGATCCCTTCAGGTAGGTTAGGATGCCGGCCATGATGGTGTTGATGGCGCCGAACGCGGTCACGGCGGAATGCGGTCCAGCAGCGGCGCCGAGGGCCGTCAGCGACGCAGCTACAACAATCTGGATCGCCAGACACGTGTTGATGAGGATACTGTAGAAGCGGTATCGCTTGGCGGTGAATCGTTCGGCTTGGACCACTCGTGCGTAAATGCCGACGTTGGGAGCGGTACGGTTGTAGTGGTGGAGGGTGTGCAATGTCGGGACGCTGTCGATGCCGGTGAGGGCCCGGAAGACAAGAAGCTTGTCGCTGGGTGGGATCAGCGCGTTTGCTTCCGTTCTCGCGATTGTGAGGCGCTTTGCGCGAACTTCTGGTGGCAGTTCCATTGTGTCGCTGCGATGGTTCGTTGGGGGCACGCCATGAGCTGCAGTGGGAAGAACAGGGTCTGGATGGCCAATGAAGGCGGCCAGCAGCCGTCTTGCAAGGCCATCGCGTCGTGGGTATTGTTCGTTTGACATGGTGATGTGAGGAGATTTGTTGAGCATGAGCGCCGCCGGTAGCGAAGCTGGGGGGGGGGAGAAGACCCTATAAATGCAAGGACAGACGCTCCCACTTCCCGATAGAATCCCGGGGTATGGGTCACAATAACCATTGTTTCACTGGCTTTCCTACTTGGTCCTCCCAATCGGTGAGACTCAGCTAGCCAAGTTCTGCTTAAATGGGCCACATTTTTCTGCAAGTGGCACGGACACCGTGAGTGACAGAGAGACAGGAACCTGAGTCAAAACCAATCATTGGACCAGAGAAGCTCGAACGTGCCAAACTTTGGAGGGATACCCACACGGCTGGACCCTAATCACTGCAGATCCAGAAAGGTTTGAGCAAGCTATCCGACAGCTACGGCGAGCGAGCGGGAAATTGAGATACGTCTGACATGGTACAGCCACTCATCGACCGCGGTGGGTGGTCGAATTGGTGACAGTGCCTGTGGATCCGCCATGGGTAATGGGAAATTGGGCCGCGATGGCAGAGCTCATATGTACTTAGCTCGAGCTAATGCCGGGATGAACTGCCGCGAGTACGACCCTGTCTATCAGCAGCAACGACGTGAGACAGGTACATATCATATCACATTGGATTCATGGGGGCCAGCCAACAACTTAACCTCACGAGACACGTTGCCGGAGGAAAAGGGGATCAAAAAAAAATTAAAAATAAAAAAAATAAGAACCAAAGCATAATCACACGAGGGTCAAATTGCACTTGGAGAAGAACACGGCTGATCGGATCACAATGGGCATGGATCGGCAACACTAAGATTCTGGTTAATGCCGAAGCGAACCCATAGATCCAGCCCGTCATATCGGTTGAAGTTGCTCATTGCTCAGGTCTGCATATTGACTTTCTCTCGTGGACAAGTCGAACCCGCCTGTCAGGGTTTCGGATACTCGTCGACGAATGATATAGATCCTATCTCAGGGGTGGAGATGAGTTGCATACATAGTAATCAATTCTCCTGACCTGCACGGCCAAACTCATGCTTTTCATTCCGGGATGGGGATGGGGATTAAAGTAAGTATAAAAGTCGTCCAGACGAAAAGCCGTATCATACATCAGCGATATAATTATGACAACCCTCGGGTAGTCAATGCAAAATGGTTCACAACAAATCAACTCTACCAAAATGTCATATGCAATGAGAATACAGAAAACCAGCCTCGTAAAAATCCAAGCCATGTCGTATCGTCATGAATGTAGACCATCGTTACGATGGGACCCCCAACCTCCGCAACCGCTCTCTTAATGCATCCATCTCGCCGTCCGCTTCGTTCTCGCCCTTCTTCAGAGAAACGGACCGATATTCGGTGTCCCCTCCAGGTGCTCCGACAGTCACCCAGACAAACCTGCCGCCACTTCCGCCCGCTTGCGGCCTTTCCTGGGCACCCTCCCAGAACAACCCATCAGATACAGGTTGCTGCTCTGAGGGTCGTTCGCCGAGGCGGCCAAGCTTAATCCAACCTTTGAGGACAGTCTTCATAAATGTAATCTTCGGTAAAAACGCATTCGCTTCCAGGATGTCACGAAGCCGCTTATCCGTGGGAGTAGTGCCAGTGCCGTACGCAATACTAAGGAATGTGCCCGCCTCGTCGGATGCCATCGATCGGCTATCGAAACCAGATGGGTGCATTTTGCCCTTAGCACTCAAGTAACGAGCAGCGGACGGGGAGAGATGATAGAAGTCAATCCATGGTGACGAGCTTCTGGTGCGTCCAGGCGAAATGACGACCTTGGTATGGTCCGGGAAATTAAACTACAGGTTTGAAATGTTAGCAGGCAGGAAGGAAGTATGCAAATGATAAACTAACCTGGAAGGCACCATCACCGAACCCCCAGACGCCTACATTGCCAAACCGTTGGTAGAATTTGACAAATTGGCCGTGATGGTCCGGTGGCAGCTGATCCTCGAGATACGCTTCGTTTCTTCCCAGAGATCCGATCATGTATTCGCCAAATTGGTGTGCCAATTTCACACGTTTGATCTTTTCAGCGTCGGCCCGCGCGCATTCCACACTGGCATTCAATCGGGCTTTGTAGACAAGGCCGGACGAGGAACTGGACGAACTCTCCCGTTCAAACACGGAAGGGGAGACAAAGGCGCGGCGAATACTACCACGATACTCAGGCAACTCATTGTCACAATTCTCGTAGAATTCGACCAGCCGTCCATGGCGAGGGACAAGCTGTCCCGCTTCCGAGTAGGCGTGTGTCCCATTCTCCTTTTTCTCCTGGTGCCGGGCTTTGCGCCGAATGTGCTTCTCCCCGTCGCGCATCACGACCCCACTCGCTGGCTGACCATTACCAGATTTGAACACACACCCGACACTTCCATCGTCCAGGACATACCCAATTCCGTACCGGTTGGTATAGTCGACCCATTTAATGACATACGTATGAGGTGCACGCTTCGAGGCTGTCCGGCGCCGAGCAGATGAATAGGGAACCAAATTGGCCAGCATGTGCCGCAGGTCGGCATTGACGTCAATGACGGAGGACCGGGGCAGGAGTTCGCACGAGTCATCCTTATGGAAAAGAGGGTGCAGCCCGATCGAAGACCGTGGTTTACTTCCAGACAGTGGAGATGTCTTGCTACCGGATCGGCCAGCCTGAGCTTCAGCCGCTAAGCGACGGCTTTGAGCATCCAACTCATCCCTTGCGGTCACAGTGCCGGCCTCTTTGCGGTTCGGGGCGTCTCTGGTTCCGGTCTTGGTTAGGGCACGTAAAGAGCTCTGGCGTGAAATAGTCGCCAACTTCTCTGGAGCTGTAGGCGCAGGCCGTTCTTTGGCATTAAGCAGCCCCGCTGATTCCTGGCTCGCTGCTTCCAAGCGTCGGGACTGCGAACGTGTCTTGCCGACAGTCAAAACACCGGCTTCGTGGCCAGTGTTAGACTCTGTCGAAGCAATATTCCGCTCCGAGTCACGCATTGGCCCTGAGCCTGATGCCGACACGCCACGTCGCGCGCGGATAGGCCTCTCGGCAAGTCCTCCACTAGGCACAGGAGCGACATCCAGGGCTAGCTCTCTCACCTCGGCAAGAGCTGGTGCTGTCAAAACCGGTGGATCACAGAGAGCCGGGATCTTTCGAAGTGAGCCCCGACCAATAGATGCCTGCTGCCGAAGGGTGGCAGCATGGCTCTGCGACGCTTGGCGCCGCTGCTGGGCTGCAGCAAGTGCCGCTTGTGTCCGTGAGAGCGACACCGAACTGCTTCGCAATGACAACGTGCTTCTAGACGAGAGAAGAGTGGTGTCTTGTGAAGGGCCATCCCTACGACTTACTAGAGTCGCTTCAGGGATACTCCAGTCTCCTTCGGGAGCATGAGGATATCTGTAAACAATATCTTCGGGCAACGGAATCACTGGCTGCAGGCCTTTCTCCTCCTCCACTAGGCATTCAGCAAACGCAGATTTGGAAGAGTTTTTCCCGGCAGCCCTGCGAGCAGAGCCATCCGGCTTTCGACCCACGCCACAGAGGCTGTAGAAGGCTGCCTTGCATATGGGGTACCGCTGGTTCAGATCATCGACGTATTCTATGTAACTCGCCAGCTTCTCGTCGTAATCTAAGCTATACCCAAACATCATGCGATCTCCCCGAGGTTCGTCCGGTTTCAACCATACTGGCTTAGCAAGGCAACATGCAGGATCCAGTCTTTTGGGTATGCAACCCTCGTACATATGGAAGAATGGGTGCTCGACAATGTCATCGGGATCTGGGCGTTCATTTTCGGCAAGGTTAAGACAAGAGCTAACAAGCGACTTGGCTTCTTCTGGAATATGGTTCAAGCATTCTGAGTCCTTCGGCCAGACGTAGGTGAGACTTCTGACTTTCTTATAGATCTCTTCTTGGGTCTTTGATTGGAATGGTGGGTATCCAGTAAGCATTGCAAAGCTAGAAGAGTTGTTTAGCCCAGTTTCAGAATCTCCATGCCAGCTGTCAAAGAAAATATCCACTTACCATATCACACCCAATGACCAGATATCAACCTTCTGTGTGTGACCTCCTTTACTCTTATCAAGAACTTCGGGTGCTATATAATTTGGCGTTCCACATAACGTTTTTCTTCTCTTCTCATCCTTCTCAGATATTATCATGGCTGCGAGGCCAAAGTCTCCAACTTTAATATCCATATTCTGGTCCAGAAAAAGATTGCCCATTTTCAAGTCGCGATGCGCAACATTCCGCTTATGCAAATATTTCACCGCACCGCACAATTGTATCATGAAGCGCCGCACCTCCGGTAAACTGAGGGATCTCCTCTTCTTAACCATATCCATGACCGATCCATTGGGACACAACTCTAGGATCACATATATACATTTCTCAAAAGCAAAAGCGCGGTGGAAGGTGACGATATGAGGGTGTCGCATTTTCGAATGGATTTGAAGCTCGGTGCGAAACTATCATGGGTGCTATTAGTAACTCTCAATTTTCGGTCCGGCAGGAGTGCGCTAGGTACCTTCTCTTGCATTTTTTTCTGTGCCATCTCCGACCTGACGACCTTCATAGCAAAGACGCGGTTATTCCGTAATAAAGTGCCTTCGTAGCAGATAGCGAATCCTCCTTTACCAAGAAATGCCCCCGTCGAATATCGCTCCCCATCTTCTTCAGGTTCGGCGACCAATGGCGGCGGTGGCGGCGCATGGTTCTTTGAAGAGGCAGCTTTTTGAGCTGCAGCTGCAGCTGCAGCATTGCGGTCTAAAACTTTGCGCTCCATCGGCTTCGGCTTGATCACTTGGTTTGTTGATCGCGGTGATAGTGCCTCCATTTTTGTTCTTTGGAATCCTCTTCTTCTAGGCCTCGCTATCGGTGGGTATCAATAAAATAGTGGTCGAGACCAATTGCGCAGGGGCGGGGAGATGGGTTGAAGTCAGGCAAGGCAGTCGTAACGTTCATCAATTATAAAGAATCAAGCGCGGAGGGGGTATACTGGCGCGATAGTGCCTATTCTGCATCAGTATACCTCAAGGAAGATAAGATATGGCGAGATGGTATTGTCAGCGGTACCCATAGGGCAGTGCATTGAAAACCTATGCTTGCGTAGTTGATTCGGCGATGCCAACACCGACCCGAAACGTAAAAAGAAAGGAAGAACCCCCCGACCACATGGGAAAATACTTACCAAAAATCAAACAAAATCAAACAATGCCGCTCAAAACAGGTATATGCATCCAACGCCGCTCCAACCGGACTGAAAGCCTGCGAGGGGGGTGGGGGTGATAGGTTGAGACGAAGGGATGGCTACCTTACAACAACGAGAAGGAAATCCTACGACTGGTCTCCAAACGGTTTTCCCGAAACGGCAATCGATAAACATTGACCCGAATGCCGGAACAACGGGCGCTGCTGACATCAGCATGCACAAGTGCAGGAACATCACTACCTTATCCAGTCAGATAATTATGTGCACAGATGACGCATCTAACCTGATTAGCTCTTCAAACTGTAGAGTCATGGACTTCGTGCTCTCCGCTTATTCTCTCACTCCCTACCCTTAACCTGTAGCTCTTTGTCTCTCTCCTCTTCATTATGTCCCTCACATTAAAACTCTCCTCACTCGCGATTCGAACTTTGTCAAAACCAATCGCTGTATGCTGACACGTACTTTATGCATCATAACAGATACTGACAGCGGGTAGAATCACATCAAAGCTCAGGCCCGCGAACATGAACGCTTTCGGAAAGTCTGCGTCGCCATGGCGCAAGCGCTTCACCGGTTCGATATGCGACTCCGGCTAGGTGCTGTCCGTGATAACGCCGCCTCTCAAAAGCGAGCAGCTGCCGAAGCCGCTCTCAGGAAGCACAAGCCCACATCTCCCACGGTCAAGACGGAGGCGGAGTCGAAAGCAGAAGAAGACGCCATCGCAAAAGCCAAAGCGGCCGCCGAGGAGGCCGCGAAACCAGCCCCGAAACCCCACATCCGACCCCTCTCGGAATCTAAGGCGATCGAGTCTGGCGCGACATTCATCAGTGAGACATTCTTATTCATTGTGGCAGGTGGCTTAATTGTATTCGAATCGTGGAGGTCCCGACGGAAAGAGAACACCCGAAGAGAGGACGTCGAAAGTCGGTTGGCCGAACTCGAAAAATCCGAAACAGCCGCCCGAGAAGCTCTTCTGGCTGTGGAGAAAGAGCTTCTAGCACAAAAGGCCAAGCATGGCGAACTATCGAAATCTTCGCCTAGGATCCTGCCCCGCGAGGTCTGGGACGTCGAGAGACAGGAGGAAACAGAGCAGGTCGAAGAGCAGGGCTGGTGGGCTTGGATCTCATCCTATTTGCCAGTCGGTCAGACTCCAGAGCAGCAAGCAGAATCAGTCATCAGGGAAAGTAAGAAGACAATTTCAAAGGCGCCCATGCCTGTTAGCGAGGTAGTACCAGCACCGAATCCTGCCAGCCCTGACCATAGTTTGGAGTCGAAGAAGGCTTGAGGGATTACCCACTCATGGATAGATTCTTTGCGTTTCTTTTGTGCAGATATCATTATAGAACTTGTTGAAGGCGCGTTTTGGTGTTTTATATTTTGAATATCCGGGATGCGACATTTAGATACCCTTCTCTGTTACAAGGAAGAAGCAGATGACTTGATCTCCTCTCTTACCACTGACATGTAATACAAGTGTACATAAGTATGACTTGCTATGTGCCTAACAATACAACTTTACACAAACTATGAATACCCAAACCAGTCCTTCTATTTTCCTTATTCGCGGCCAGTTCTGCTCCACGCTTCGGCGCCGTGCCATCTGGAAGGTCATCGGCCCTGCTTTAACGGCATCCACATTGGGACTGGAAGGTGTGCTCGCTACTTGTATTCCCTTGCACAACTATATGCCTGACAAATACCCTAGAAAGTGAACTCCAAGACTGCGACCTCAACTTGCAGTTACAGTCTTACTCGTCTCTGAGAATTCTTCTCCTCAGCCCATCCTCTCTTCAAGCCTCCGACAAAGAAAACACATCCTCTCGGTTGATCAACTTCTACCATTCTCGGGATAACTCATATTGCCATAAATATGCAATTGCCTTCTTTCTTTCTGGAAACTCATTCAACAGAGCCAGTGGAAAGTGTGATCTGAACGGGCTGATGGCTCTACAAGTGTTGTACGGAGTCTACCACCACCAGAAACAGATCCTCTTCTAGTACTGACCAAGACACAACATACTCACAGAGTAGCCGAATGCCTACCAGCTCCAATCCCGATAATCCCCATACCTGACTCATCCTGTTTGTTTTCCTGCCTCGAAGAGTATACGACTGGTCTTGCTGAAATACCTTTGCAAAACCCGTCTCTTACAGATTCTATGGCTTTGCTATCTCATGTCACTTCTGCCCACCCCAGCGTGCTCTCTGATCAAGAAACGAATACTCTAAGTGATCTATTTCCATCACTGAGAAGTTTGAGTCAGGCCGTTCGTACTTTAGAAGGATGGGAAGTTTTGGTGGACCACCTCGGGGAAGTGCGAACCAGAGAAATTGCAGAATTTTGGGATCATGATAAGATATATGAATGATAATACACAGGAGTTCGTCTTAGTCTTTTATTTACTTTTTATTGCTGTTGTTATCATTATTTTCCTTGAACCTGTTTGAGTTTCTAATGAAATTGACTAAGGTTGGTCAGGTTAATACCAGGGCTTGATCAAAATATATAGCCGTAGCACTCCGTAGTGTAATCTCAGCTCCACTCAATCCAGGATTACCCCTTATTGCCTCAGATGCATTCAGTAAGACCAATCGAAATAAGTATAGAGTAAAATCGACCCGACTTCGTCTTTCTTCCAAGGGATTCCCGTCTTGGGAATTAAGGGGAGCGTTTTCTGTTGATAAATTTGCGAACTATAGGATGCAGGGATGACGTAGGGAGACCCTTTGGGACACCAATGGAAAATGACTGCCTGGGGCCAATATCTCACTCCTTTTGAAGTTCATACAAATAGACCCCAAATCAACCTTACATAAAACGAATACGGAGAACAGATAGATAAATCTTGAGGAACTCTATTAATAGTCATAATATATTGAATGTCATTTTGCAGTACAACTCTGGATCTCCAGGGACAAGGCACCAATTTTGCCGCCAGAACCCTGAAAGGAAGAGGCGAATATTGTCGAGATTATTAACCAGTACCAGACCTTGAATTTAAGGGATTGCGCGTTGTCGACCTGAAAGGAAGTCAACCCAACGGTGCCACACGTGTGTGTGTGGCGCAGACGGAGGTTCCATCGGCTGTCCCGCCGAATAACAATACTAGTTGACTTGACGGTCTTGCGTCTTGTCCTCTACAGGTACCACATCGTCATTCCTCCCTCTTTCCCCCCCCATATTATCTTGCAACACTCATTCTACGAGCGTTGTTCCGTTTTATCCTTCTTCACTTTCTTTACTCGTGTGTGTATACACTTGGAATGAGCGACCTTTCTTTTGCGCTCATTCCCCTCAGTTATTGAACACTTACTTTACAATACTCCGTTTCTAAACTTATACACCACATATCTTGACGCCTGGGCGCCCAATCCGGGGTAGTCGGTAACAACAACCATGGTGAGTCGCCTCTTCCTCTCTGTCTGGCATCTTTCTGCATGCGATATTGGCTTGGAGTTAATCCCAAGAAACAATTCCGCTAACGCACAATCGCAATTAGGGACACTCACGACGTCCTGTTGGCGGGGAGAAGAAGAGTCGAGGCTTCGGTCGCTCGAAGGTTGCTGATGTGGGCGACGGACGACAAGCAGGAAAACCTCAGGTCAAGAAGGCTGTGTTCGAGACAACAAAGAAGAAGGAGATTGGTGTTTCGGATCTTACATTGCTGAGCAAGATCTCTAATGAAGCCATCAACGACAATCTGAAACTTCGCTTCGAACATGACGAAATCTACGTAAGTTGATATCGCGGGGTATGCGCCGGATAGGGACTAAGCGGTTTCTTTCTTCTAGACGTACATCGGACATGTCTTGGTGTCTGTGAATCCGTTTCGAGACTGTAGGTAGACCCATTGAGAGGCATGATCAGGGGGTGGACATGAGCTGACCGACCCCTTTTCTAGTGGGCATCTATACCGATCGTGTCCTCGACTCCTATCGGGGGAAGAACCGACTCGAAGTCCCTCCTCACGTCTTCGCAGTCGCAGAGTCCTCGTATTATAACATGAAATCCTACAAGGATAACCAATGTGTGATCATTTCCGGAGAGTCGGGTGCGGGGAAGACAGAGGCCGCAAAGCGGATCATGCAGTACATCGCCAGTGTATCCGGCGGAAGCGATTCGTCCATCCAACAGACGAAAGACATGGTTTTGGCCACAAACCCGCTACTCGAATCATTCGGTAATGCGAAGACGCTGCGCAATAATAACTCCTCTCGGTTCGGAAAGTACCTCGAGTTAGAATTCAACGCCAATGGAGAGCCTGTCGGTGCCAACATCACCAATTACTTGCTGGAGAAATCGCGAGTCGTCGGTCAGATCGCCAACGAGCGAAACTTCCACATCTTCTACCAGTTTACAAAGGCAGCGCCGCAGAAATACCGAGGTATGATTTCTGTCCCTCTAAGAACGATAATGGTCTAATGAACGGCAGATATGTTTGGTATACAGCAGCCCCAATCCTACCTTTATACAAGCCGCTCGAAATGTTTCGACGTGCCCGGAGTCGACGACAGTGCTGAGTTCAGAGATACTCTGAATGCAATGGGGGTGATTGGGATGAGCGAAGCCGAACAGGATAACGTCTTCCGAATGCTCGCTGCCATTCTATGGATTGGAAACGTTCAGTTCACTGAGGACGATTCTGGAAACGCTGCTATCTCAGATCAGTCGGTTGTTGATTTTGTCGCTTACTTGCTGGAAGTCGACTCTGCCCAGGTGAACAAAGCGCTCACTATTCGCATCATGGAAACCGCCCGCGGAGGCCGTAGGGGATCGGTTTACGAAGTTCCTCTGAACACTGTTCAAGCCCTTGCCGTACGCGATGCGCTATCCAAGGCAATCTATTTCAATCTTTTCGATTGGATCGTGGATCGTGTCAATCAGTCCCTAACTGCCAGGGAAGCCGTAACGAACTCGATTGGAATTCTTGATATCTACGGATTCGAGATTTTTGAGAAGAACTCCTTCGAACAGCTTTGCATTAACTACGTTAATGAGAAGCTACAGCAAATTTTCATTCAGTTAACCCTGAAGGCCGAGCAAGATGAATATGCTCGTGAGCAGATCCAGTGGACGCCCATCAAATACTTTGATAACAAGGTTGTATGCTCGTTGATCGAAGACAAGCGCCCACCTGGTGTTTTCGCCGCCCTCAATGACGCTTGCGCAACAGCGCATGCCGATTCTGGCGCTGCGGACAACACCTTTGTGGGCAGACTGAACTTCCTCGGGCAGAATCCAAACTTCGAGAACCGACAGGGTCAGTTCATTGTTAAGCACTACGCCGGTGACGTCAGTTACTCGGTAGAGGGTATGACAGACAAGAACAAAGACCAGCTACTGAAGGATCTGCTGAACCTGGTCGGATCGAGCGGTAACCAGTTTGTCCACACAATCTTCCCTAACCAGGTCAATCAGGATGATAAGAGGCGTCCACCTACTGCGAGCGATAAAATCAAGGCTTCCGCTAACGACCTGGTGGCTACCTTGATGAAAGCTCAGCCATCATATATCCGTACCATCAAGCCAAACGACAACAAAGCCCCGAAGGAATACAACGTTGGAAATGTTCTGCATCAGATTAAATACCTCGGTCTTCAGGAAAACGTCCGAATTCGACGTGCTGGTTTCGCTTATCGTCAAACCTTCGATAAGTTCGTGGAGCGTTTCTATCTTCTGTCCCCGAAGACGTCCTACGCCGGCGATTACACATGGACTGGTGACGCGGAATCAGGCGCTCGGCAGATCCTCAAGGACACTAGCATTCCAGCAGAGGAGTACCAGATGGGTATCACGAAGGTGTTCGTCAAGACCCCCGAAACGCTTTTTGCCCTGGAGGCTATGCGTGACCGGTATTGGCACAATATGGCCATTCGTATCCAGCGCGCATGGCGTAACTACCTTCGCTATCGTATTGAGTGTGCCACCCGCATCCAGCGATTCTGGCGTCGTACCACCGGCGGTCTTGAACTTCTTAAGGTGCGTGATCAAGGCCATCAGGTGCTCCAAGGTCGCAAGGAACGTCGTAGAATGAGTTTGCTCGGCTCTCGACGATTCCTTGGCGACTATCTTGGAATCGGTAACAAGGGTGGACCGGGAGAGATGATCCGCAACGGTGCAGGCATTAGCGGTAAGCGTATTCTATGCTACTTTGTAGTCGACAATGCTTGCTGACTTTATTCAAGGATCAGAGGATGTTCTCTTTTCTTGCCGTGGTGAAGTCCTGATCTCCAAGTTTGGTCGGTCCAGCAAACCTTCTCCACGGATTCTCGTTTTGGTGAGTGACTTGTGATGCCGAGAACAAATCGTATCCTAACAATTACAGACGAACCGACATGTATATATCGTGGCACAAACTCTGGTCAATAATCAATTGCAAATTTCAGCTGAAAGAACGGTACCGATTGGTGCCATCAAGGCTGTTAGCACCTCAAACCTGAAAGACGACTGGTTCTCCTTGATCATCGGTGGGCAGGAACCTGATCCTTTGATCAGCTGTGTCTTCAAAACGGAATTTTTCACTCATCTTCAGACCGCTTTGCGTGGGCAATTGAATCTGAAGATTTCTGAGAAGTAAGCTGTGTCCATGCGTAGTTGCTTTCCACCGCTAATCCAATATAGCATTGAATACAACAAGAAGCCCGGCAAGTTAGCTACCGTCAAAGCTGTTAAGGATCCAGCCGCGTCTCCAAATGTTGATACCTACAAGAGCCACACTATTCACACCAGCCCTGGCGAGCCCCCGAGCTCCGTCTCCAAGCCGACGCCGCGGGCGAAGCAAGTTGCGGCACGGCCAGTCACCAAAGGAAAACTGTTGCGCCCCGGGGGTCCTGGTGGCGGACCGTCGAAACTGGCGTCCAGACCTGCATCCAGACCTACACCCAAACCCCAGCCTCTGCCTCAATCACAGCCGGCTGCGGCACAGCCAACTCCTGCCCCTCAACCAGCTGCCGTTCCCAGACCAGTTCCCCAGCCCGTTGCAGCCGCAGCCGCTTCTCATACACGGAATGCTTCATCCGGCTCCGTGAGGGCTCCACCTCCGCCACCACCACCCGCGAGTGCCCCGGCGCCGAAGAAAGCAACTGCGAAGGTCTTATACGATTTCACTAGTGCTCAATCCAACGAGCTGGACATCCGGGCGGGAGAGGTTGTGCAAATTGTATCGAAGGAAGGGAACGGTAAGTCTTTGACTTCTTCACTTCTATATTTACGAAGCTAATGTGTACTAGGTTGGTGGTTGTGCATGAACATGACAACTTCCATCCAGGGCTGGACCCCTCAGGCATATCTCGAAGAGCAAGTCGCGCCTACACCCAAGCCTGCTCCCCCGCCGCCACCACCAGCCGCTCCGAGGGCAAGCCCGGTGCCGTCCGCCAACGGAGCCGCCGCTACGGCGGCCGCAGCCAAGGCTAAACCGGCACCTCCTGCACCACCTGCGAAGCGCCCGAACATGGCTGGACGAAAAGCGGTGCCGGCACCTCCACCAGCGCCTCGGGACAGCGCCGTGAGCATGAACTCGCACGATTCGTCTGGTGGTAGTGGTCGCGGGACGCCGAACAGTACCTCGAACGCCAGCTTAGCAGGAGGCCTCGCAGAGGCATTGAGAGCACGACAACACGCGATGCAAGGCAAGCACGATGACGATGACGAGTGGTGATTGACTTGACTTGCTTCACCTTCTAACTTTATCTATTTATATCTTCCATTCTCATTCCCAATATCCGCTTTTTCCTCCCCGAGTTCTAGTTTAGAGTTTTGCTTTGGATTTGCTGGTCTACTGATACCATGGGATTCATTGTTTGGCGCTGCATGAACCCTGGCTGTTTAGATTATAAAATAGAATTGTTGTTATGAAATTCACCCGTCAAGAGACATATATTTATTCATGCGTTCTGTAGTAGCATATCATCCTGTATGTCATTCTGTCATGTCCAAGAATATAACATAAAACCATATACCATATTCACACGAAGGAAAACAAATTAAATCCTAAACCAACCTACTTGCTCAGGAACTTGCTGGCCAAGTTCATCAGCGCCGGCCCGCCGCTACCAGATGATCCACTACCCTGGCTCTTCAAATACATTTTCATAGCCATCTCAGCGGCCTTGTTAACAGCCGACTGCTTATCATCGGTCTACAGCAACCCAAATTAGCATTTACCCAAAATCAAACTTACAAACCAAAATGAAAATAGAAGGGAGGGAAAAAGTTATAACATACCACATTGCCATTCGAGTTCTTCTGATCCCAAAGCTTAGCAGCCTGGCTCATCGCCATACCAATGAAGGCATTCTTGTCTCCGCCTGAAGAGCCACCGCTCTGACCAGAGGAGAACATCTTCAGTGCCTGCATGGCAGCGCCAGCGCCCAGGGAGTTCGAATCATGGGCCCTGCTGCTATCGTTGTCATTGTAGAGCTGCTGGTGGGACTGGACCATCTGCGACTCGTCGATGTCGGGGGAGGAAGAGCGGCCTTGCTTATCCTTGATGAAGTTCAGGGCGGTGCTGAAAAGGGAGGAGTCGTTGGAAGAGGAGTCGGAGTGGTTCTGTTGGGCGTGGGCGAGGGCTGGGTTTACGTCGTCGTCAGAGAAGCCCTGGGAGGAGGGGTTGGAGTTGTGGTAGCCGCCGTGGGAGGGGGCTGGAGTATTGTATGAGGTGTCGTTGTAGCCTCCCTGGTTGCCGTGAGAAGGACGGTCATTGTAGCCTCCCTGGTTTCCGCCGTAGGAGTCTCCGCCGTAGCCTTGGGAGGGGCGGTCGTTGTAACCGCCCTGGTTTCCGCCATAAGAGGGGCGGTCGCCGTAGGAGTCACCTCCGTAGTTTTGAGAGGGACGGTCGTTGTAGCCTCCCTGGTTTCCGCCGTGGGAGGGGCGGTCGCCGTAGGAGTCTCCTCCATAGCTCTGGTGGGAACCGCCCTGGTTGTTGTTGTTGCCGCCGCCAGAGTTGTTAGTGGCGTTGCTGACGGCCTGGGAGACGGCGTCTTGAAGAAAGTCGGAGAAACCCATTTTGATGTTCTTTGATTGTGAAGTGTTAATGAAAAGTAGAAGATAATGTAGGAGAGAGGGATCAGGGGGAGGTTTCGTTGTTTGTATGGTATTTATTTCCGTGATGAGGAGGGGCTGCGGCTGTGCTGTGGTTGAGCTGAAGATCGGCGGTGGGGTTGCCCAGCCACAGCCCCGATCATTGGGTACCGATCTGATCACACCGATCTTGGCCACCACACGGGTATTACGTAGACTTTTTCATTCGATGAGAAAAAAAGGAAACAATGTGCAGGATTCAATTCAGTGGTATCTCGTAACGCTGTCAGCCGGCCTCCCAGTATGTGGTAGATACAGTAAAACATAAAAGAAGAAGAAGAAGAAGGAGAAGGAGAAGGTAAAGAAGACAGAAAAATAAAATATGCGGAGATTCCATAATAAAGCGCTTTCATAGCAAATAGTGCATCCATCTTTCCCGAGAATGCCCCTGTCGGATCCCATTCCCCATCTAAGGTTCGACAACCAATGGCGGTGGCGGCACATCGTTCTTTTGAGGATGAAGCTTTCGAAGCGGCAGCTGCAGCGGTAGTAACCCCGATTGCTGCTACACCAGTAGCAACCCCTCATGTTCTTCGTCGCTTAAATTCCACCAGAAACGCATCTGTCGCTCTCGTTCGCTTAGAACGCATCGCTCATCCTCGTCCAAGTCGGACTCTCGCACCCATTCGTTAGGCAAGTCCCGTACTCCGTATCGCTGTCCCCATTGGCGTCGCTCGTACTCCATAAATCCACCGAAATGTTCGTCGGTATTGGCAACCCAGACCGTGCTACCGTCCGGAGAGTAGTCTGCACCACCGATTTCCCCAAAGAAGTCGTGCACCTGCCGCGTTTGGTACGTTTGCGCGTTGATGATCGAGACGCGATCAGCCGGTTCGCACAGCAGTAGCGTGCGTGGGCCGCCGCCGACCGGCGAATATCGGAGAGATCGATACCCCGCGACATCCGACTCGAGCTTCTCTAGAACGCGCCAGGTCCGTGCATCCCAGATGATCACTGTCTTATCTTGGTTGCTGGTTGCGATGTGTCGCATATCAGGAGACCACGCGCACGCAAACCCAAAATCGCGATGGCCTCGGAGGGGATGGACCGGTCGTCCAGTATCTGCCTCGACGACCCAAGCGTCAGGCGAGTCACCAATGACACACCGCAAACGTCCATCTGGCGACGTGGCTGTACAATTGATGGCGCGCGACAGCTCTTGATCTGCAATGAAGGTATTGGTCTCCACGTCCAGCACGCGGAGGTGTCGGTCGTTGGAGGCAAAGATGCCCATCGGCGACCGGCTCGTGCGACTGGGGACGACATCGATATGGTTGGTGATCCCGTTGGGGTCCTTCGTCACGAAGCCTTCCACGCCACCCTCCTGCGTGCCCGCTGCCCGCACCGCGTACTCACCCGCAAACCCACCGGCGATGGCAACGTCGTGAGCCGACTTCATTGTAGAGATCTTCACCGGCGCGTGGAATCCGGATTCGGCGGATGGCTTGGACAAGTCGATCAAGCAGCTCACATCGTCATACGCGGGCACCCAGGAATACACTTTCGACTCTTGGGCAAAATGCACCGTATTGTAGGCGGCAACCGACATCAAGTTCCGAAGTTGAAAGTGCTCGATCGTAGCTTTATGCTTGGTGTACATAGCCTTTTCCCGGAAGTAGAACTCCTCCTGAGACAGTCGCAACCCGGGCCGTTGATTCGAGTACTCTAAATTATGGTATGACGTATACCAGAGGTCTCGTAGCTCCCGGGCGTCTGCTCGCTTGACTCGTAAGGTCTCCCACCATGGGATCTGTTGAATGTCATAAAAGTCTCCTGTATACCCACTCGGCCGTGCGATCTTTGCTGGAGGATTCCAGCCAAGGATGTTGGAGATGGGACTTGGCGGCATTGCCGTCGATAGAACCGGAAGACTCGGTATCGAGGCCGCCGTCGACTGGACAAGCCATTGAGAGATAAATTGGTCGATAGTAAAGTTTCTTTCATGGGCTGTCACACACAAGACAATCAGCATGGCCTCACTGTGAGCAAGTTATATGATGCAAGGATGGAAGGAAGGTGGCCCATATGAGACCATGACAATACATACTGGTTCCGTGTATGACGGAGGCAGGAAAGCGGGGATCGCCAGTCAAATCTCCACCACTCCAATCTTCACCATCGGAGGGGTAATTGTGGTCGTCATGGGCTGTGACTTCTGTTGCCTGCGAGCCCAGGTCATGATCTGAACCTCGATAGAAATCATCGTAATCAACCTCCGATAAGTCCCCAGCTTGGTAGACTTCGGACTGGTCAGTGAAGTCGTCGTCGTAGTTGCCGCCATCCTCATCCGAGTAGAACTTCTCTGCGTCGTCGAGAAGATCGTCCTGCTCCGATATTGGGGTGGACGGATTTTGATTCACGGGGGTGTCGTAGTTTGTTATCAGAGCTGCGGCATCTTCGTCTTCGTCTTCACTATCTTCCGAAATCGTAGAGACGGCGCGCCTGGCTGTTGCGTGATCGATCAAATGGTGGACCAGTGTCTCCATGCCGAGGTGCCCGTTCTCATATGGAGCGAGGGGTACCCCGCCCAGGTCGGACAATACATCGGTCATCTCTGAATCTGACATGTACAGGTCGGCGGGTGGCGATGAATGACGATGGACGGCTCCCTCATCCCCTGCCCCTGCACGGTGGAAATAGGAATCGCGGTCGATCACGGCATTTACGACCTCGGAGACAGCCAAAAAGTTGGCTTCATTAGTAGCGACGCTCGGGTATTGCGGCAGCGCCATGATGGCAGAGATACCCGGGTCCGTCGAGTCGAAAGCACTTGAGGCCGCATCAGTATCGTTCAACACCGGTTGCTGATCCCTTGTCATCGGGACGCCTTCTGGGGTGGAATAAGAAGACCGACGATGCTGCGACGCGGCCAGAGTGTCACATGATGACGAGCCGGGCCTCGTATCGCGGTCAGCTGGGCATACTGACAAGCTCGACGTCAAAGAGATATCAGATCCACTCTGATTAGGCATTGCCGTTTCATGGAGCGCCTCGTTCGGAAGCCGACAATTCGACCGCAAGAGCTTCGCGCAAGCCGCGGAAAGGCAAACAGAATGGCAAGAGACAAAACCAGGACGCAATATAACTGGAGGAAGCCTGATTGGCACCGGAAGTCACACAGAAGCAGCGAAAACCGTCCACGTTTCTCTCGATCGGGATCAGAGATCTTGGCTCTGCAACCCGTCGGTCACCCCGCAGCTCGACTCCCACCAACCCCCCCACGCGGAGAACACGGTCAGGTTGGGCGTAGAAGGGATTCCCGTAAGTGTCGCAAGCTCAACTTGCGGCTCTGTGTAAGGCGGAGTGAAGTTGTACAGGGTTGTTGGTATGACAAGTGGGAGAGAATGGATTGTTTGGAAGAGAGTGTGTCAGAGAAAGAGAGGGGCGGTGTTTCCAATAAAAACGAAAGTAAGTGAACGGAGTGAGTAAGTAACACTCCAGTGAGTTGCAGTAGTTCGATGTTCACCTCCCAAAACGGGAACCCGACCAAAAACAAGGGGGAAAAAGGAAAGGAAAAGAAAAAAGTAATATAAGAAGATGAAGAAAGGAAAAAAAAAAGGTAAGGGGATAGAATAGTCAGTAACACAAAGCACAGGGGTCTTCCGATTTGCCTATTATTTCCCTGGAGGATTTCTTTTTCTTGACGGTTATTCAACCACCTTCTAGAAAGGCTGAACCTCAAATGTCACACCTGCCGATCGGAGTTAGTTTCCAGCCTCTTTGGCAAGATGATTATTATTATTATTTTTTTTGGCTAGAATTATTATTTGGTATTTTGATGAAATTTGCAACAAAGTCAAGTCCAGGACAATGATGTCGGTAGGGATTGATCAGTCATATGAACCGGGAATAACTACGGAAGTACATGATTCAGGAATGGAAAGTATGTATGTACAAGTGGAGTGAGGGGCTCATGAGTGGAGTGCGAGCGAGAGAGAGAGAGAGAGAGAGACATACTACTACGCAGTAGCAGACATACTAGTAGTACACCATAGTACTGGTACTGTACCCAAGAGGCAGAGACCGGAAACCTTACCAAATACCGAAAAGAAAAGAACGTGCATGAGCCGTCACATGGACGGGATGATCCGCAAAAGCAAAAATAGGGAACGTGTTCTCTGAAAACCTCCAAAAAGTCATTTCGAAAATAATAATAATAATAATAATAATAAATAAAAGGGTCCGAGCATCTCCCAACAAGTGGTCCAGTGGTGGCAAAACCAAATCTCATTGTCCGTCGAAGAACCCAATAAGACGAGAAATGATCATAGGAACCACACGAGAGTTCAATCAATTCATCGGCAGCTGTGGCAAGGGTCATTCTTCGGGAATCCTGCTAAGATCACTAGCAAGCGATGTGATTGATTGCTGCTTTAGTCTCATCTTTGCTTTTTCTGTCTTGCATTTTACCTGAGTAATCTGTTTGCATTCCTTTTTATACTTCTTTGCTGTTGCCCTCGGAGGTTCATTTCGAAATTATAATGGACGAGGTCATCCTTCCCATCTCTCATCAGTCGTGTCCATTCATTATATACTCCATCGCTGGTCTCGCTTAAAAATTACATCAAAGCTCAATACTGTCACAATCCGTTCAGAATCCAACCATCCTGGCAGACGGCGTATCTCCAGGAACACCGGTGTACAGTCCGTACCCTTCACAGGCAGCTATGCAAAAAAAAAAGAAAAATGTTTCTAGACGCCTTCCAAGTGAGTAAAGGAATAGAAAGGCACAAAATATTAGAAACGGACAAGATAAAAAACGTAATACAAAAGTCAATCGACTCGTTCGTGACCAAACATTGAAAAACATATAGCACATATTCCCTATATACTAGTAATCGGAGTATTCTTCGTAACGCGCAGGATATCCTCCCATCGGAGGCTGTCCCCAGGCGGCCTGCATGCGAAGCCGGCGATCTGCCAGATATGTCAGCTACTATAGGACTCTGAAACATCCCGGAGATACACATACCTTTCTCGAAATCTCGCCAGCGCTTCATCGTGATCTTACTACTGTCGAATTCTCCTTCCCCAGCCTCGTGTCCCTTGTCCTTCTCCCCGGCGGTCTTCCGTGTGTCACCCCAGCTGAAGTCGTCAAATTTCCAGTATGAGTAGGTCGGAAGAACAAAGTTCCAGATAGGCAGAGATATGAGATAGATCAACATCCACAAGACGTAGACCAATCGGTGGGCAGTGACAACAATGAGCACACCGGGAAGGCCCAGAATGAGGGCCAACAGAACGAGCGGAATGACCTGCACCGGCTTCTTGACAATAGACGAGATGACCACGTAGAAGGTAAATGCGATAGCCGCGGGAAGGACCAGTGTTCCAATCAGTTCGATGAAGATGACGAATTGCATACTGAAGCAGAACGTTCCGCATAGGTCTCGCACCAGTACCAGCTCCATAAGGTTGTGAACCGTACTATTGATCCAGCGACGACGCTGAGAGAGGAGGACCATGAACTTGTCGGGCACTTGAGTTTTGCAAACAGCCTGGGGCACAAAGATCTGTTTCCGCTTGGGGAAAGTCCGAAGCATCAGGGTTGACAAGTACCGATCCTCTCCGAGTAGAAGCAGATTCTTTTTGTGCAGAGTGTCCACTACATTCTCTGAATAATGTTCCACCACATCGGGATTGGCAAGGATCGGTACCCAGTAGTTCTGGCCTCCTTTCGGTGCTTTGATCCGATACATGGAGAAACACCCGGGAAGACAGGTCACACCACCAAAGACAGACTCGAAAGACTTGGACTGATGATGGGAAATGAAGTACCTGATATGAGAGTCAGAAAAAGCATTAGGTACAAAAGGGAGGGAGTACATACTCGAACACTTGAATCATAGTCACCCAACTGTCCGTCTTATTAGCGATCTTAGTCTCACCACAGAGACCCATGACCTCAGGATCCTTAACCATGGCAGAGATCATGTGAGTTAAACTATCCGGGAAGACCTTCGTGTCGGCATCGACCATGAGCACGACTTCATAAAAGTCCGGGGGTATGCCGGTCACATGTAAGAGGCCGTTGAACATTTCGAATTCAAGTTCTGTCATCCGTTCATCAAACATTACTTTCTGCAAGAAGGACATCAGAATGATTTGACTGTCCCGTTTGCCGCGGTTACCCGGCTTGGATTGTTTCGCTTCGGACGGCGTTCCACATTTCACAACGATCATCATCGGAACGCGCTGCTGTTTCTCCGGTGGAATGATGGATGTCTCTCCATAGTCATAGAAGCCAGCATATACTTTTGCCATATTATGTCGCTTGGAGCCGGTTGCCACTGCTACGTAAGAGAACGGCTGGACCTCATCCATAGGAACAACCGGATCTCGCATCATACGAAGCACAATTTCGGGAGTAGAAAACTCCTCGCCCTTTCCTTTGATCATACCGTCACAAATAACAATAATGGTCTTGTGACTGTTAGGATAATCGGTCATCGCGATGGAATCAAGGGTGGTACGGATCCCGTCTTCACCTTCCGAATAGCAAGTAACCAAACAAAGCGCATGGGCTAAGGGATAGCCGTAGGGCTGCCACTCCGGCGGTGGTTGAGGAACAACAGCTTCATGGATGTACCCACCCGCTCCAAGGCCGTCGGAGTCAGCGATGGCAGTGGAATAGCGGGAGTCTTGCACTAAGCTCGTTCGGCTGGCCGTAGGATTCTGGCGGGACGCATCCGCACTCAAGGTGCCACCGCTGCTATTGTGGCTCAGCTTATACATGGAGCCACCACCGGGAACTAACCGGCTGGTGGAGTTCTGACTCGCCATGGTTACCCATTGAGGGCGCTGTTTCCCGCCGTTACTCACCGTGTAAGGGCTCGAGAACCTGGAAGTTGTTGGCAGGAAACTAGCCCTTTTACTGGGGCGATCCGTAGGATCTGTCAGTCGAGGGCCGGGTCGATAAATGTCATTCGACCAGTCTTCAATTTGCTGATTACGTTGCCTGGGATCCGAGCTCATACTCGTCTTCTGGGCGGCGAGCCTTGGGGCGAGGAACCACTGGAAGATCAAGGCAAATGCAAATTTGACGATGACAATGGATAAGATGAAGACCAGTGACACATAAAGAACCACTTTAGAGGCAATGCACCCGACTGTGTCAGTATCTATACTGCCGACCTTGATGATTTGGGAGAGGCATTTTCCCATCTTCTTCTCTTCCCCAGTCTGAAGGTAATATGTAAGGTCGACGCCGCGCACATCTGGGTTTGTGCGGAGCTGATCAAATTTGGCGGGGTATTTGACCTGATCAGTATTGAACCACCGTAGGAGATCAAGATCCAGCACGTTTCCAGAGTAGACTGCCAGGTTTCTGCTTTTGTTTTTCGTATCGTCCCATGTGTAATATACGTCCCCGGAGCTCCCTAGACCGTAAAACGATTTCCGGGCCTTTCCTGATGTGTGGCAGGCCCATCCATTGTAGTAAGGCTCCGTGTAGTTGGGCTCGGATGAGCCATCCTGGTTAAACGCGGTACATGGGAAATACCAGGCTAGGTCACCGTTTGAGTTGGTAGGCACATCAGATCCGTCCGCAAGTGTAATTAGACCCTTACAGGCTCCGTTGACTTGCTGGAAAAAGAAGCTACCATCTTGGCCACCGTACTTATCGGGCAGATCATAGAGAACGTTGGAGCTGCCTGGAATTCCAGCGGCCGCGGGGTGCTTCGATTTAGATAAGTCGTAGGCTTTTCCATGAAAGATCATATAGCCTTTGGTGACATGGTTGACCTTCAGCCGTACTGGAGGAGTTCCGCATACAGTGGCCGTAAATCCAAAAGTCAAAAAGCCGACGAACGCTCCGATGAGCAGGATAATACTGATAAGCCCGATCTTCTCGCGCCACGCACTCCGCTGCGCCTTTTGTGGCATTCCAAAGCACCGAAGAACAAAATCTGGTGCCCAGAATGTGATGATCGCGCAATACGTACTCCACAGGCTTGGGGGACGGACTTGTTCTAACGCCTTTTGTCGTCTCCTTTCCTGTGCAGATGCCTTCTTCGAGATCTTCCGAGAGTGCCTCCTTTTCTTGGTCCGACGCTGGCTCGGAGCCCGCTCCATGGGCTTGTTGATATTCCCATGCTCACCATACACGCCTTCTTTGGCCCTATCCATACTGCGGGAACTATTCGTATCAATCTCACCTTCTCCGCCCATTAATGGCTCATGTCCTGTTGCCGATGGGTATGTGGGCATGTTTTGTGACCGTTGGCGGTAGTGGTAGTTGGGATGGTCTGGATCGATACGACTGCGCTCCGGCTTGACGAAGCTCTTTTTGCGCCTAACCTCCTCGCCCGTATCTGCTCTCTCTTCGTCTACATCTTTCTTTCTCCGAGAACTGTGCGAACGATGCCGTCGGTGATGATGATGGCGATGTGACGTTGGGCTCGATAGCGTATCAGTGAGACCTCCTGTGTCACTGTCTCGTCGTCGTCTGCGCGATGATTCCCGGAAAGCTGAGTGGACTTCTTCTCGTCGCGGTGAGGCCTTTCCCGGCCGTTGCGGCAAAGACATGACGCTTCTAAGGAGCAAGAGTGTGAGTATAGCGAGATTCGGGCAATTGTAGACTTTGGAGAGGTGGTAGAATGCGCAATAGGGTACACTCACTGTTAAACTGAAGCAAGCATAGACGGCGATGGTTTGTTACCAAAGCGATGTTGGCTTGCTAGATCTTCGCATAGACAAATAGATTGATGCGACGGTGTTGTAATGCAAAGTCCAGCTTCCTAGGCTAGCCGAAAGGATCGACAAATATCTGGAATGGAGCAGCGACACGAAATGAGTGCGATAAAATTGTCTGAAAAACGATCGCGGATTCCAATGTGGTATGGTTGAGCACAAGTAGATTCGAATAGTCAGCGAACCGTGCGAATACGAGACTGCCAGTAAACAGAGCGAGTGAACAACTTCGACAAGGAGTCGGAAAATACAAATCTAGCGGCTACACCCCCGACGATCCAAATAAGCGAGAGGTGTGAATAAAGAGTGGTGATGGAAGTGGGAAGTAAAGGGAAGGGAAATGAAATCTGCGGGACAATGACCTGAGACGGTGCGGAGCAAAGGCTGATCACCTGGTGGTACAGTACATTAATGAGAAACAATACTACCTCAGGCCAGACACTGCCTAACCACAATGCTATTAGTCCTGAAGGGTACCTGTCGTACCCGGTAATTGTAGGAGGCGCTATCTGTTGTGTTATTGTTTTGGTTTTTAATTTAATTTTTATCCGTCCATAGGATAGGCATTGGCGCATACGGAGTAGGTACATACTGCTAGTTAGTAGCTACTAGAGTGCTCGGCCGAAGCCAAGAAACAGAGGCCGACCACTACAGAATTATTATTTGGTGAAGATTGACTGGTAGCCCGAGAGTGATAAAAGGGGTAATCAGACTAGATCAAACAGGGATTTGCTGAGGATAATTCGGAAGAATTATCAAAAAGACGAGTTGGACAGTGACCACGGGGAACCTTTCATTAGTGTACACAAATAACTGCCATCCATGCGCTGCAGCGTCGCTAGGGGCAATCGGTCGGGGCTAGATCCAACTTGGGTCCAATAGAACTAACTCGCAGGATCGCATGGATTATTAGAAGGGTTACCTTACCTACCACGGACTTCTATCGCCTGACCATCCCTCATTGGGTGCTGACTCCCCAGACTCCGTAACCCTAAACTAAATTCGGTTTAACCCCCGGCAACTTGGAAGACACGGCCAATGATGTTTGCTCTAGGTTTTTTTAGGATGGTTTGCCCCTCTCCTCTCAAAATCAAGGTTAAAATGGAAAAGCCCCAACGGGCCATTAAATTCTTGCGGTACTCAATAATCAGACTAGGTAGACAGCACGATGTCGGGTACTAGGTGGAAACTCTGGTATCTCACATGACCTATGTACTAGTATAGGGTGGTCAAAGAATCTGCTAGCGCTCTGTATGGAGTAAGTGGTTGACATCGGCTGGTACTACCGCTCTCCAAGAATATGTATCCAATCGAGTGAGACTCCGTGTTCTATTTTCAGGCTCAAACTTCCCACACCAATTGGGTGGCGGGACACCATTCTAATTATTTCTGATGGGGCTTGATATTGACTTGGGACCAAGGAAATAACTGCGTGGATTTGACGCGAATTGAAACAGAAACCCCAGAATCATGCACAATGACTAAATAGTGATATATCAGAATATGCAGTACACTAATACAGATCGTAGTATGTATTACGGAGTATGTGACCAAGAGCTTACCTACCATTTATTCTTTTGGATCCCAACAACCAATCCTCATCCGCACTTACACTAGTAGATGAATACGAAGAACACAATTCCCAATACGGAGCATCTTTGAAGTACCCTCAGTATTACCTATCAAGTCATAACAAAGCATCCTTTATTCGTAAAGGGACTTCGATCGATTGACTCAGTTTCGACATCAATAACCCACCTAATAACAGCTAGTTTCAACCTCAGTGTGACTAAGGGTCCTCTTACTTCTGAACCGGTGGGTAACGCAAACATATGATTGACTCGGTAAACCTAAAGTTGGCAAGCTGGCAAGCTGATCTGTAAGGCTTCCAGCGATTTACATAAACCAAAGCTTCGTGGTAGAAATAGTGTTTTACTGATAGATATTATCATACCCAGTGGGCCTATGTAGATCCAAAGCGTTCAGCTGTTTTCCCTGCCGAAGGAGTACACTCAGGCATTAACGACTCTAGAAATTATGCCGGATATACATGATCTGATGGCTGATCGTCCTCTAGTGTGCCAGTGCCGAACTTCCTGTGGAGAACTGTGCATTGAATCGTAATCAATCAGCTCATGACGCCATCATGCAGTTTGTATTTTCCTTAGACACGCATCCCAGACATGCTTAATCCCTAAGCTATAGAGCTGGGATCATTGTACCCCAAGAACCCAGATTTCCTAATTTATCACTAGTAGGTAGTCAGCCACGTTTATGCCAATGAACCGGGTAAAACTTGGGTGAACAGCGTTCGCCTAAACATACATAGCTGACCCTGGACTCTGGAGTCAAAGGTGGAGAAAGTAACCGAGTAGCTTTGACGGACTAAAATCGTTCCCAGACCAATGGGATCTATCTCGCTTCTCGATGGCCTGTGCTATCTGCTAATGCCAGTACACTATCTAAGATTGATCGATGACCCTTCTTTTTGGTATTGCAATAATCTTTGATCCTTGTTGCATGTATCTAGTGATAAGAGCATCGTAGAAATCCGGATACGGTGTCTAGAAAAGGGTACAGTGGACTTCACTGGTGACTTGTGGAAGGCTTAAGTTCATAAAGAACAAGCAAGAGGCTTAATTGGGCCCTTTGGTATGACCGAATTCAATTAAAAACGAACAATTATTATTGGAAAGCCACATTTTCAATCAGCAGAACTGTTCCGAGTAAGAGTCACCAACTACATGAGATTGGGAGGCTCAATGACGACGGCTACCGTATCTCCGCAGTCAGCAACAGCAACTGTTACATGCTGCTCATTACTATTCTTAGTGCGGGTTAATTTGATCCAAAACAATGTACAGCTCATCAGGCATTATTCCTCGTAAAATGTGAGATTGACTCTGCACCGCCCCAAGTTCTATGCATTGCTCTGCATCGGAATGAAGGGCAGCGATTGGAATGGGCGTTGCATAGCACCACATGGGCGACAAGAGGCGGCAGCTATTGGTAGGTAAGTATCAGTCCGCCTTCGGGGCTCAATATACAAAGTAGTAGCACTAGATCGATGGCCCATGCAACACTCAATCAAGTTCTGATGACACCTTGGTGCCCTTGTCATGTCAGTTATCTTCCACCAACGGTGCGATCCACCTGTGAGACATGAAGACACCATCGATGGTCTCATATGAACAATAGTTTGGCACTATCCATGTACAGTACTGTACGTATGTACAATACCCAGTGGC
The DNA here is from genome assembly GCF_001792695.1 of Aspergillus bombycis. NCBI lineage: Eukaryota > Fungi > Ascomycota > Eurotiomycetes > Eurotiales > Aspergillaceae > Aspergillus > Aspergillus bombycis. Next base: position 178,681 of record NW_019170004.1, on the reverse strand, counting down.
ACTATTATATATACATACACACATTCCATACCCACGATACCGAAAATGTATGTATTACATAGGGAAGTCAGCTCCTTTTTTGATTTCTGTTGATTCCGCCTTGTTTTTCTTAGAATGTATATATACAGTCATTCCATATCTAACCATGGTTAAGCATCACAATACAGAGCCATACCTATTAGATGCTGGGTGGTAAAGCGGAACTGGATATTATTTATTACCCCTCAACTATTTTTACCAGTATTAAAATCGGTCGGTAATTCCGCCGCAAGTCCGAGAGATCTGTTTTTCATCGGGTAACATGATTTGTCGCTACTACTTTAGTCGCTGAGACATTACAAGAACAAGTTGAAAGGTAGTACTAGTAGTAATGCAACCGATTCTGAATAGATTAAAATAGGTAACAACTCAGCATGAAATCAACAGAATACCCCACTCCATAACAGCGTAAAAGTATTTCTCAGCACTGTTGTTTTTAACAATAAAAAAAATTATGAAGAAAAACAGATAAAGATAAAAAATAAAAAAAAGAGAACAACGGCGGATATAGTGGGGGTGTTCGTAAAACCCTCTTCTTTTCTTTTCTTTTTTTTTTCTTCTCCCGCTTTGTATTTTTATTTTCTCCCTTCTCTCCCCCTCTGTCATTTTCTCTTCCGCCACCGTCTTTAGAATAGAACTATAATACGAAGCTAGTGCGGCTTAAGAAAGTACTACTACTTAAGTATCTACTCGGTACGAATACAAGAAATACTACGGAGTATTGTCCGTACCATTCAAGCTAACACATACTAAGTTTCTTTTAGGATCATCCCGAAAGGCATCTCCGCCATTGACAAAAGCAATCGAACTTTCTCTTTCCCTCTGACATCTATTCATTTTTTTTTCTTTTTACTTCAACACCTTCGCTTGGTCTGCATTATTCTTCTTCCTTCTCTCTCGTTTCAGTCTTCTTTGTTAATCCCCTGGAGTTTCTGGTGTGGGTTGTCTTTCATCAACCTTCATAGCTGCCAAAAAGTAATTTGTTTGATTTAACGTTTATCAAGTGGACCCCAACCTCCTCTACAGTCGACCCATCAGCCGTCCTCCAGTTCTCCACGGTACATATCTCTCATCCACCCTTCGGCCGGCACCCTGAATTTCTTTCGCTTCTGGGCTGGTTTTGAATTGCTTGACTGCTATAATAGCTCTTCTTCTCGATGACGGCCTTTATGCACCGTATTTAGATTTCTGCTTCCCCGGTGTCTGACGATTGGGCCGGTCACATTAGGAGTACGGGACGCCTGCATTGTATATATCTGCAAAGCTCTAGAGGGCCTAGTGAGAGTCAGTGATACAGCTGCTCATGAAAATGGCTAGTCCTGTGACAGGTGAATACCCTCAGCCGGTTTCCCCTCCTCCGGTTTACCTTCGGTCTTCTCCGCCTCCTCCCCCTCCTCATCATGAGTTTACCTCTCCAACTATCTCCAAACGGCCATTGAGCATGAGCATTTCGCGGAAACCACCCCCGGCTGCTCCTGGAAATCGGGAACCCTTCGCTCCTTCTGTGAGGGTTGACGGGGATAGAGAGCAGCAAGTGCCGAATGCCGCAGCTGAGAACGATTACGATATACCACCTATACCCACCTCTGCGTTCGCTCACATGTCAATTGAAGATAGACCGCATACGCATACAAGAAGTTCTAGTGCTCAATTCCCGCCACGACGAGATTCGTATGCTGCCACACATGTTGGTGGAGCACCCATTCGTCATACGCCTGCCAGCAGTGGCTCTTGGTCGGTCGTAGATGCCCAGATCAAAGACGAACCGACCAATGTGGCAAAGACAAGCGATTCGTCATTGGATCAAGGTGCGCCAAGTGGTAGTCGGAATGCCTCATCGCGCGGTAGTTTGGATAGTGTGGTTCATGAACCAGAGACCTATGAACCTTTACACTACCATCACCGCCCATATGCTCCCGCAGCTGCGGCAGGATCAGCGGAGAATTTCGTCAGCACAACTGGCCATCTCACTGTGGGCAAACCTCGCAGACCGCACTCCACGTACTCTTTCGGATCGGACCTCGAGGGACGGAACGGGTCTCCTCATGCGTCTCCGTATCTTCACGCGCGCTCGTCGTCCAGTGCATCACCCGATGTTCGACCACTATCCTTCGTCGATCTCCTCAATACGCCGTACCCTCAACCAGGCCCTGCGCCAGTGCAACTTGGTAACGCACACCTCCGCTTATCTGTCGGGAACAATGCATCCTTGCTCAGCCATAAGCAAACTTTTGAGATGTATCTCGCCAATGTCAAGAAGACGGATAACCCAGCGATTCAATATGAATTTGCTGTTTTTATGGTCAATGCCATGTTGGACATGCCGGATGACGCACTAGAAGCGGGTGCGGCGGCCGTCTATGGTCGAAAGGAGCCGGAAATCACTCGATCAAGTCTACTCAAAGAAGCCAAGTCAATCCTGCAACGCTTGTCCGATCGCAGCTATCCATTTGCACAATATTACTTGGCTGACGGTTATGCATCGGGGCTGTTCAGTAAAGGTAAGGAGGACTACGATCGGGCGTTTCCCCTGTTTATAGCGGCTAGCAAGCACGGTCATATTGAAGCCTGTTACCGTACGGCGCTCTGCTACGAATTTGGGTGGGGAACCAGGGTTGAAGCGGCGAAAGCCCAACAATTTTATCGTCAAGCCGCATCAAAAAACCATCCGGGTGCCATGATGCGTATGGCAAAGGCTTGCCTGGCGGGTGATATGGGCCTCGGCAAGCGGTATCGAGAAGGCATCAAGTGGATGAAACGTGCCACAGAATCTGCCGACTCACAGTACAATTCTGCCCCTTATGAACTGGGTTTGCTGCACGAAGAGGGATACGGTGACGATGTTTTCCCGGATCCTTCCTATGCAGCACAGCTCTTTACGAAGTCGGCAGATTTGGGACACGTCGAGGCAAACTATCGCCTTGGGGATGCTTATGAGCATGGCAAACTGAGTTGCCCTCGTGATCCCGCCCTGAGCATTCACTTCTATACCGGAGCTGCGCAGGCAGGTCATCCATTGGCAATGATGGCTCTCTGTGCATGGTATTTGGTTGGTGCTGAGCCTGTGCTGGAGAAAGATGAGGGTGAGGCGTACGAATGGGCAAAGCGGGCAGCAGAAACCGGTACGTGGCGTTGGACTGAAGCTCAAAGCCGTTACTAATTGCCACATGTGCCAGGGCTGGCGAAAGCACAGTATGCGGTGGGATATTTTACCGAAATGGGTATTGGCTGTCGTCGTGACATTCTGGCAGCCAACGTCTGGTACGTACAAGCGGCTGACCAGGGCGATGCTCGAGCGACGCAGCGGATTGCCGCCATCCGAGCTGCTTCAGATGGAGTGGATCCAGCACAAGCTGCTATGAACAGCCGTGGACAAAAGGGCAAAAAGGGTATGTTCCCGATTTCATCTTGACGACTTAAACCGGGGCTTGTTGCTAATTGGACGGGAAACAGAAGGCGGAAAGACAAAACGATTTGGCATTTTTTGAGACACGTTACGAAACAGCTTTACATTGAGTTCTGCATTGCATATCATTTAACTCGCCTCTTACCGCGCGACACTTACTGGAATAATACATAATGGCAGCGACACTCTTGTGACAATGTTTTATTTGATTTTCACCGAATTTTGCATATTCTCCATGAGCTTTTGGCATTGGTTTCTCTTCGTATATAGTTCCGTCCGACTGTTCTGGGAACGGCTTATGTTTTTGTACGCGATAGCGTTCCATTCTATGTTACATGTTCATCTATGAGAAGTTCGCTTCACTACATTATGAGACATCAGAACATATGGGAGTCCTGGATTTACTCTAAAGTCGTCCTGTTGCAATATTTCGTACTGCTCGATCTGCGCATCGTGTGGTTTATTTGACGGCGTATTGGATCTATTCAAAACACTAATGAATCGGTTCAGTTTCTTTCTACGGACTTACCTTACATACTTCCCTTTGAGCTCTACAGGTCGGGTTGATATGAGTGCGGTTGAAGCTTGACTGTGTCGAAAATCGGTGACGTCATCCAGCGCAGTGTTTCGGATTCGTCACGCAAAAGTCTAGCCGGCCGAAGAGCGTCAATGATTGATCAAAAGCAAACAGAAATGTTGCTAAGATTATCTTCCGACGGTCCACACTGGACTGAGACGTCACGTCACGATCCTGAAGCAGTGGATCCCTAGCAGCTCAGCAATAACCAGCAACTGAACATTTGGATGTATCAGCCAACCACATGCTAACGGTTCCTCCTAAAACCCCTGAGATAATAACGGTGGTCACGGTGTACCTGCATTGACCGCGACTTGGAACTCCTGTCCATCTTTCCCTATTTTTCGATTTTCTCATAGACGATCCCTACCCCATGGAGGCCGACTCATCCCTTACACACACCGACAGACGCAGTAACAATCAGCCGATGCCAAGAAATACCCTCGCGAACTATTAGGCCTCAGGGTGCAGATCGACTCCGCAGATAGAGATGAGCGAGCTGTCACTTGCTGAAACCAGTTGGGCCTTGCCCCACGGGCCAATGGCTTGCAGCAACCTTGGAGTGAGTTGTTGTTGTTGTTGTTGATCGCGCGTTTCACGCCCCTCGGGGCTGCAGGCTTCTAAATATATTCGGTTGGAGAGGCTGGCGGCTGTTTCCACAGCTGCGCTCCATGGAGGATTAATTTTTCTCCTTGTATAAAGAGAAGGCGGATCCTATCCGGGGTTTTTGTTTTGACTTTCCTTCCTCCCTCTCATTTGGACCTGTAGATTGAGTCAGTCTTTGCACGATTTTCCGGCCTCGTGCTCGTTTGGTATGTTTGCTTCATTCCAACCAACCTCCTCCAACCCTAATTTGACCCAAGGGATGATGACCCAACGGGTAATGATGATAATAAGCTAACCAGCTGTCGCAATTAATAGATACCAACCATCTGTCTACCGATCTATCCACTTCATCCCAATCGATTCAATATGCGTTTCCTCGCTGTTTTCGCTCTCATGGCCAGTGTCGTTGTGGCCAGACCTGCTGAAGCTAACATTCAGGCATCATGCCAGGGTGTATGTCTCCTAGTCCTATCGCCATTGAATGTATTCTTTACATTCACTGGATTTACCCAACCCCTGTCACGGCGCTTGCATGCTAATATGGTCGGAAATTGAAGGTTGGCGACTACTGCAATAACAATGGCACCGCCGGGCCCTTCTCGTGCTGCACACCTCTCAAGTGTGGAAATAACTTCGTAAGTTGCCAATGCTATCACGTCAGGAGCAAGAATGGAATGTGGAGGAGAACTAATACCTGAATTGACAGTCGTGCCAACACCCTTATTAAACATTGTGAATAACGCATACAAGGACAACCTTGCTTGCACAGATACGTCGGACCTATAGAATGGATGTGAATCGAGATGGATGGCTGAATTGAATTGAACAGGGGCCATTACCTTTGTATTTACTACTTAATACTTGTCAATATATACCTTCTTTAACCTATCAGATTTGCTGTGAATGCAGAGTGCGATAGAATTCAGGGAATATTACCTCATTCTACATGGGCCGAATGTGAATCCATATGCAGCCGTCACATATAATAACAATCCATCGCCCTGGCGATGCTGGAAATCCTTTTTCTTTGTTCAATGATCGCAGAACCTAGTCACGTCAAACTCTTCTTCAAAGAAAACTCCTTGAGACAACGAGAGCAACCGCCTTGACCCAACCTCAGGGTCATCTACATCTACTATCATCATACATATTCCTCTCTCTTTTATCTACTATCTCCTCTCTTCTTTAGTTGAACATCCACGCAGAAGCATCCCATCTGCAGAAGGAGCGTAGCACACGCACATGTGCTTGTGTATGTCATGCTCATGCAACAGAATACCGCTCCCAGGGCCAGCTCTGCCCCAGCCAAACATCATCATCATCATCCACACAGACACTCTGCATCCTCTCAACTAGAAGACCTATCGCACTTTGGCTTAGGGACCACAGGCATGACCTCACTTGATGAGAATCGACTGAAACACATGTGGCATTTAGCCTCCAGCACGGTCTCAGAGTCAACTGAGACCTGTCTCAAAGCCGCAGGTATATGCTCTATCTAGCCCCTCTAGAGTAAGAGAACGACTCTGGAACCCGATTCCAAAGCTCCAGGGTTAGCGCGACCACTAGAACCCCTCTATACTTTCCCCTTTCGAGGGGAGGGTGGGGGGGACTTTAAGCGCCCAAACATGGCAAAGTTCGAAAGGATAATTGGGGCCAGGGGCACCACCTGCGGAAAGCTACTTTTCACGATTCGATTAAAACGAGACCAAAACGTACTCATAGCTCCTATATTGGGTAGAAATATTAGCCACGTCATAAGCGACTAGAGGTGACCCCGGAAACACGATTTGTGCCGCTCTGTTATCTCCGATTTACTTATCTTTGCTGCAAGGGGGGTAGATCGGTTCAACCCCTGCCATCGACATAGTCAATATCCGTGATCCTTTCAGGCAGGCCCTATAATACCTCCTAGATATCCCTTGACGGAGTTCCTCGACTTTTTGTGTCTAGAAACAACCGGGAACGAGGCAAAAGGAAACTACCAACCGGCTACAACACTACTACTCCGTACTGATACACATTTTATATATCGCCATGACTACAGTGGGCTATATAATTTGTACATGTGTCGCACCTTGGTCTATGCGCATCTTTGGTGAAACGAATCACTATTCAGTTGTACACTGAACGATGCAAGAGATGCCACCACAATCCTTCGTGGTGGTGATAGGCACTTACTCGTGCTTCGGCTATCATACAGCCGCATACATTTAACACATCGCCTGCTACATAGGAAAACTATGTTGGGAGCCCAGGGCTTCCTATCAACCATACATACCCATCAGTAACCATGGTTCTGCGGCTAGATCCAACACTCAATGCAAGCTCTATCATTCCGGAGTTAATCAGGAGGTACTGGAGATGCTTATACAACCTTCGACAGATATTCCCTACTTAACACAAATGCAATTAGCATTAGGTGCAAGTCAAGGCGCCGCATACGATGTCGGACATCTGGAGTGCTAATCATAGTACCTGGAGCATACGCGTATAATGCATTTTGGTTCGAAAGGGAGTCAATGCGTCGTGGTCGAGAGCCTTTCTGTCCAAAGAAGAACTCCGGCTTTAACTTTGTGTTATATAGTTCGGATGTTCCATATAAGAAATGACACCCGTTAGCAGGGCCTTGGATTCTACATGCTCAGGCCCCAGATGAGGAATGGAAAGCCGACTAGAACAAACACCCGCCACTGCCGCGGTGACTATATCAACCCACGAAGTTGATTCTTTTGATCTCAAGCACACCAAGTGATCATGGCCAGTCATAGCTTATCCGGTGTTCAATCACCTACAGAAGGATCACCATAGCTGACTTAAGGCAAGTCCTCCCAAAGGATAATATTAGGAGGAACGGGAAGCGCAGGATCAGGATCAGGATTGGATCCCCCAGGAAGGTGAACTGTTTTCTGACCCACCAGCTCCAACAAAAGACCATCCTTAGCGGACCGGGGGTGGTTAGCTACAGAACTACATCGTAATCAGGGATACTACGAATTTCGCAACCACTACCGTCTATCGTTCTATGATGGGGTGACTATCGATATGGCCAATATTACAGATGCGGCCCCCGGATTAACTTCCAACCATATATGACCTGATATCTAATGTCTCCTTATCAGATATTCTCTATGGGTACGAGATGCGGCCTTAAACATGGGCCGTTCCTAAGCAGACGCGCGGGACGCTCTCCTGGTCTCATGTGTCCCTGCGCTGTTCGTTAGACGCTGGCTCTGAAGGATCGGATGGAGGCATTTTGCAAGTAGGATAGCCGTTGCCGGTATTGAAGGTACCTTTCTTGATATAGAGCTAGCTAGCTCGCTCTCTATCCGCATCTATACCGCCATGGGAAATATAGTGATGCTTAGTGATAGTTCCCTCCCGAGACTAACTATCACCTCATCAAGTGTCGACCCGTTCAATGAGTCACTTAATCAATATTCTATTAACTTGTTGGAGCCTAGCAGTATCAATCCATTGCTCTGTGCCCACTTATCTAAAATGCTTCTCTCCATGCATCGACTCTTCAATAACCAAACACTTAAGCGACCAGCGGGGGAGATTGGGAAAAATCGTCAGTGTGGCCGCGAATCACACGCTCAGTCTCAGCATATGTTATCTGAGATAGCTTAGGAATTGTTCCACTGTTCACTTCTCAATTCCACGCGGTGGGTCTTGCTAGACCTCTCGCATGACTCCGACATCGACGAGAGTGGTTGGTTCGATAGGGGAACGAACCTTTTTGACAGACGAGTCGCGGCTTGGGAATGGGGATCCCAGTAAATTGCTCCTATATGGAGCTTTATTACTGTACCCTGGTTGATAAACCTATGCTTGTGATGGGGCTGTTCCCGGTGGGAAACCCCATCAATCAACATGTGTTCGCGGGTATGGGAAATTTTTACTCGGAGTATTAACGGGAGGAGTAGTAATTGCTTCGAGATGTGTAGTTATTCTGCACCCGAACAGGACTGCTAGTTATCCACCGCCCACTTATAGTTAACTACAGCCAGGTAATACCCCAAAATCACTGCTTATACTAATCTAGTAACTTAATAAATATCACCAAAATACTAGATATGGCCTCGGTAGATGCTCTGTATATACCCCATATCAAATTTTGTCCTGGCCTAAATGTCGGGCGGTGTAATAGAAGGGTTCAAATATTTTTGTAACGTCACTGTAGGCTTATGACGGTTCGAGGCACTTTGCGACACGCTCTTACCTTCCTCTACTCACGCACCTTCCTAACGGATTCCCTTATCATGGACGCCCAGTCATTTCCTTCTGCAGTTCTTGACTCCCTTTTCCCCCCTCACGAAACCACTTCTACCACGTCCGACCAGTCCACCGAACAACATAGCATGCCTACTCCAGAACCGACTTTCGAACTCATTAAACGCCAGCTAGACGCCGATATCCAAGCTGGCCGGACGGGGTACCGGGAGTTCTGCGACATCAGTGAGGACATCTTCCATCAGATCCAGGGACAGCAATCTTCAACAACAAGACGCCTACACTGCGTTTACAACTTCGAGAAGCACTTGCTCCGTGTTCGAATGCCCAATGAGGCCCACGAAGATGTCGCCCTTCAGCTCCACAGCCTCATTGACCTCAAGCTCAATGCTGAGGGCCTGATGTACACCGCGTGCACCCCCACCCTGTCGCCCACCGTCAGACTTGGCAATATTGCTCTGCAGCCAGATGGAGCTTGGCGCCCACGGGGAAGGAAGGACTGGACAGTCTGTGTCCAGGTGGGGGATTCAGAAAGTGAACGCGAGCTTTTGCTCGACGCTCGACGCTGGGTTGAGGATGATGGCTCGCTGTTTAAGATTTGCCTCATAGCGAAGATCAAGAGACTTCCTGAAGAGATCGAAATTAGTATTATACAGTCTTCCCCTTTCCGTGCTCGAATTCTCCAGAGCAACCACACTTCTGCTATGCTTATAGCAAGTGCCAAGATTATCCGCCATCATCCTGGTCCTGTGGTCGAGTTCCAGGATCACAGAAACCCTACCAACACGCTGATGGCCCTTCGATTTCCTATCGTCGCATTCGCCGGGCCCCAACCTCCGACTGGAGTTCAAGTCAACTTAGGGGGTGATATTGTGCTTACAGGACAGGAACTAGCGGAAATTGGACGGAGACACTGGGTTCCGGAATTTAACTACTGACAGTGACAACGCACTTCTTTAGTTCTGTTCTTCCTCTCTGTTTCACTGCTCTAGCTCTATACTTTAGTTTTATTAGTAGATATACCTATAATAGCAGTGCTTATTTCTGTAGCTTCTTGCCCTTTATCAGACTTAGGAATATTTCTGTTTAGCCAGATGGACGCTAGGGCTCTCTGGAAAGTGAAGACTAGACACTGCACGTGCAGGTTAGGGACTCGGAAAGTTAAGGCTAGCTTTTACTCGACGCTCGACGCTGGATCGAGTATAGCGACTTGTATTTCAAGATATAAGTTATCGTAACAAGATCCCGCCTACCTGCAATTCTTCCTCTTCTTGTCTGACTCGAATACTCCGGACTAAATACACTTCTGCTATGCTCATGACAAGTGCAAAGATCATCCGATCCTGTTGTCCAGTTCCAAGATCACAAATTCTCCCCCCACATTTTGACAGAGATTCGACTTTATATTAGTCTCTCGATTTAGCTGGAGAAATCGCGCTGAGTGGCACACACCCGAGTTGAAGGGAGGGAGAGAAGGAGAGAAGTCGAAAAGGCGAGGTCGGGTCTTTTATATCAGGGAGAGGGTTACATGACAGTGTATTGGGGCGCTAAGCCGAGCACGGCAAAACTAACCACATCTAGTAATTCACAGGTCCCTACATTACTCGAGCAAAATCCTACAAAAGAACGACGGGCTACACAGAAGAAAATTACAGATCGTATCATAGATTAGCACATGTACAAACAAAGAAAACAGAATGCTCCAGGAGATCGACACATGAAATAGAAGGTTATATCTACTCAATTCAAGTATATGGGGAAGAAAAAAAAGTTAATAAAAGCTGTCGGTATTTCCGAGACAGGCAGAACGAAAAAAAACTCCAAGCCTTAAATATCCTTAACTATAGACATCCAGGGGATCATTTAGTTGAACTGGGTGATGCAACCCCAGTAGCGCTCGACGTCGAACTCGCCGGCATCCTTCCAGAGGTCGTTGGAGTAGGAGAAGAAAACGGACTGGGAGCCGACCTCCTCAACGAGAGCCTTGATAGCGGCGGCCTGCTGGGCGGTACCGGGGACGGCCTTGCCGTTGGCGTTACCCTGGCTGGGCCAGCCGGTCTCAAGGTTGATCACGTCCTTGTTGCAGACGGCCTCAAGGTCCTTGATCTGGGCACGGACGAAGGTACCGGCCTGTTCGGCGGTAACATCGGCGTTGAAGAAGGGGTGGAGGTTAGCACCAAGGATGTCAACGGCACCGCACAGAGCGCTGCCAGACTGCTGCCAGACGTTGATGGGCTCGGTGGTGGTGACCTGACCCGAGTAGCCAGAGGCCTGGAAGGAGGACTTGCAAGAGGAGATGAAGCCAGCGAGGCTGGAAGCATCGGTGTAACCGTTCTGGATGGCCTCGTTACCGACGACGACAAGGGTGACCAGATCCCACTGAGCCCACTTGGTGATGGCAGTGACCTGCTCCTGGGCACCGCTGATACCGGTGCTGGAGATGAAGACGCCAATGATCAACTTGAGGCCGTTCTGACGGGCAGCCTCACCGATGTACTCGAGACCGTTGCAGTCAGTGGAGTAGACACGGACGTGGGTGAAGCCCTTCTGCTTGATCACGGCAATATCCTTGATGACCTGGTCCTTGGACTGGCAGCCACCCTCGTTGGTGTAAGGAGAGTAGGTCATACCCATCTGCTGGCCGCTGACGCCGGTGGGGACAGGGGTGGCAGAGCTGCTGGCGCTAGCGCTGCTGGAAGCGACGGCGGAAGTGGTGGAGGGGGCAGCAGTGGTGGTCACAGGAACAGCCGAGGTGGGGGGAGCAACGGGGGTGGAGGTGGGCTCGGTCATTGCCAGTGAAGGGGCAGACGTAGGTGTAGTCGGTGCGGGTCACAGTCACGGTCTGCTCAGGCTGGGTGTAGGTGCCAGGGGTGATGGTGGCAGGAGTGGGGTAGACCACGACGGTGCTGGTGGGCACGTAAGTGGTGGTGGGAGCAATGGTGTAGGTACCAGCGCTGGGGCAGACATAGGTGGTGGTGTAGATCTTGCTGGTGACAGTGGAACCGCTGGGCTCAACGGTAGCAACGGGGCAGGTGACGGTGGTCGCGGTCGAGACAACAGTGGTCACACCACCGAAGGTGTGAGAACCGCTGGGCAGCTCAGTGGTAGTAGCACCGCAGACGGTGGTGGTGTCTCGCACGGTGACGGTGGTGGCGGGGATGGTGTAGATACCGGTGGAGGAGAAGCTGGTCACTCCAGGGGTGGGGAGAGGGGACTCGGAAGTCGCAGGGACGGCGGGAGTAGAAGCTTCAGGGGTTCCAGCCGGCGAGGAGGCCTCAGGGGTGCCAGGGACGCCGCCAGTGGGGGTTTCAACACCGGTGGCATCAACACCAGGAGTGGTGACCACGGTGACGGTGGCGGTGCTGGTGGAGTGGAGGGTGGTGACGGCCTCGGAGGTCACGACGCTGCTCTCGCCGCTGGGGACACTGGGGACGCTGGGAACGCTGGGGACCTCAGAGCTGCTGCTGCTGGGCTCAGGAGCCGGGGTGTTGATGGGGATCACTGCGGATGACGATTAGTCCCAATCCCACTGGATTCATACGACATCAACCTGGGTGACTTACGGGTGGGAGGGCCAGTGATGGTGATGACCTTGGTGGTGCATTCGCAGTTCTCATCGCCCTCGGCGGGAACCTCAGGCTGATAAGCGCGGTTGTGGTGGAAAGACTCATGGCCATGACGACGCATGTGGGCGACATCAGCCATCGCGGTACCGGCGACGGCAGCCGCGGCGGCCAAGAAAGCACCCCTCATGTTGGATAGAATGTAAATTCAAGGATGGAATTGGGTATAACGAATGAGTGCCCGCTGAAAGAGTGAAGCGGTGGTCAAACAAGTTGGTCCGAAAGATAAGGAGGGGAGGGGGCACACGGCCTCTTCTACTTGATATAGATGGAGAGAAATTCTTCGAACGAACCCGAACAAGAGAAGGAGAGAAAGAAGGGAAAGAACGAAAACAAAAGCGACGGGAAAGGAAGGGAAGAAAAAGGTCACTGTACCAGGGGGGGCGACACAGCACGGGCTCACCATGACTGGAGAGAACGCCACGAGTCTAGCCAACCGTAGGCAAAAGGGGCTCATCCACTTGGCACCAGAAATTTCCCAAGACGGACAGAAATCAATTCATGCTGGCGGTGTGAATTTCCACTAGTCAGGCACCAAATGTCCGCTATTGGTGGCCCGGTTCCTGATGGTCAGGGTGACCCGGTTTGTGTTGTCCAGTGGTTGTCCGCACGGCTCGGGTAGAAGTGGAGGTCATTCCCTCGGATTGGTGAGCCAGACTTAGGCTAGTACTAATTCCTGAATGAATTGTGTTTTTTTACTAGGCGTTGTTTTCTCTTTGGGAAACAGAGGACTGGTCAGGTCTGCTGCTCTTCGTGGCAGGCGGCCATTGCGTCCCTCCTGCCAACTTACTCAGCTTGGAACTGCCTTGTCTCACTCCAGCCTTTCTTTCTACGGCTCCCATCAGTCCCTGTCGACCGTTGAGACACACTACTGTTAGTCAGTATCCTTATGGGGCCAGCCCATTCAGCCAGCCGCAGCGGGATTTGGGGGTGGCTGCCCCAAGTCATCTCAGTCCTCCTTTGATACTGAGGAAAAAGTGACCCAGACAGATACTAAACATAGGAGGTGTCACGGCAATGGGAAATTAGGGAAAGACATCCATCAATGACCCGAGTTCCAGTCGAGGCTGTCACCCACCTAAAGTCAATCTACGATCCAATCGCATTTCTTCCGTAATTTGTCCAGGGAAGAATCCAATGCCAGGCAAACACACACCCCAGAATCGAATCCAGCAGAGAGACTGAATGACCGCCAACTGCAAGGAACGAATCGAACCAAACGTCCCCGCCAAGGTGGGGCCTCTCGAACTTTGGGTCCATCTGAAACAGGAAGGACTTAAGCCAATCCCTCCTTGATTCGGCCTTCTCATTGGACTGCATCATGAGCTTTAATTTCCGGGCCCCATAATGTTTAGGCATTACCCAACTGGTACGTACAGAATTACTTATTTCATGGATCAGGGGGGGTTGGCCCTCAGCCTCAGTTATTTTTATACGTGGTTCATGAATGTCCAGAATTGTTTCTCACGTTGCCGAAGTGGCAATTTGACGATGAAACCGAGGGTAAGCTGACATCATCAGGGTACAGCCATGCATAGTAAAATAGATGAAACCGAGAAGAGGAGTACACCCGTTAATCAATGCCGGGGGCCGTTGTGTGCTCACACTGGAGCGAAAAAGTAAAAATCAAAAAAAAAAAACACATCAAAAAGGCTAGACTGATCACATAAGCAGCACCAGCAGTCGATCTCAAATTCCAGATCACTTGCCAAATGGAGTCTTTTTTCTTGTTTCTGCCGATCCCTTCTTCTTTCTTTTCATCCTCTTCTTTTCAAGATAAAATCCGGAGTAACACCGGGGGGGGCAGCTGGCACCACTTCATTTCATTCTGAAGAAACCTTCCCTTTTCTCGCGTTTGATAGTGCGGTTGATCGCTACGGAAAATGCCGACAAATCCGAGACCAGACTGAGTCAAGTCTTGGTTTTATGACCAGTCAGAAGCCAGCAGAGGGACTTGGCTTATGGAGAATGTCCAGCCTAGTCTCAAGAACGGTCCTGTCATGGATCTCCTCGTGCAGTTGCCCCTGATCTGGATATCACGGCCTGTTTCTCTTTATTTTTTTCATGCGGTCGACGAAGGATAAATAAAATCGATGTTCGCCGTCCCGCGCAGGATGGACGGTCCACGTATATTCTCTCTCAACACGAAGAGAAAACGCAACTAGAAATAGAGCAATCCTTCCCTCTCCGCTCCTATGTTGATCGGATGGCAGTGCTGGCCGGTGAACACATAATCAAATCCATCCCCCTTTTCCCTCTCTCCTGGTACGGTCCAGACATACTTCAATAGCATGCATAGTTTAAATTCCTGACCCAATTATTCGCCATTGTATCCTACAATCGGGAAAGTTGCCCTATTACCTGATCAATGGCATGATATCAAGTAACCCCTGAATCTAATACTAGTAGTATTCTATTCTTCCAGTCTTGATAACATCTGACGGTTCATGAGATACAGTCAGCATCGAAATCCTACCCCGCACATGGAATGTCGTCCAGTCCATGCGGCGATGATTGGCACATGGCACATACCGCTGACGTAGTTGAGGCAGTGAGCGATGTTGATCCACGTTATCAGATCAGATCGGTCGCCAACATTCCATCCCACAGCCTTGCATAGATAGACCTTTCAAACCAGCCTTACGTGACATGGGGACATATATCCAAGCTGATTATAACAGCACGTTCATACTCTCTATATACAACTCTATTAACCCTATGATTCATACATCCATGCATCTATCCAAAACACATCTACTCACTACGATGTCCAACAACAACAACAACAACAACAACACCACCACCACCACCACCGCATCTACAAAGCTGAGAAAGGCTATTGTTTTTTTTATATAAAAAAATAGAACATGACCATCCTCCAAAACCCCCATCTCCCTCCACCTAAAGAGCTCCCCAAACTTGCCCACCGAATACATAATCCATAACCAGCAAAAGGTACCCCGAAATCCTTGAGGGATCCTCCTCCTCCTTACGTTTTTCTTCCTTTTTTCTTGATTTATCTGATTCTGTAGATGGACTAGGAGATGAAGAGC
Organism: Aspergillus bombycis; assembly: GCF_001792695.1. Classification (NCBI taxonomy): domain Eukaryota; kingdom Fungi; phylum Ascomycota; class Eurotiomycetes; order Eurotiales; family Aspergillaceae; genus Aspergillus; species Aspergillus bombycis. Next base: position 163,141 of record NW_019170004.1, on the reverse strand, counting down.
TGGAATTACAGTGCTCGATGCAGGGCTTGTGGGCTAAGGTGTGCTTTTGCAGGGTCGAGGGTAGTTTCTGTGAAGTAGGAGGACTTGACGGTGAGTCGGTTGGTGTATATTATGGGGGTCATGGATGCTGGATTTAGTGAGCAAAAGACTACTTGAGGTGGCTTCTATTGTTGTGTGCTGAGAGGGCCGGTGAGTTAATGTAGAGTATCTCTTTCCCTCTCTCGCTCGCTTGCTGAGATTAACAGCAGTATAGATAAATCTCGTAGTCATTGGCGATTAAAGTCCAAGGTTAGAGTGCATATTTGCCCCGGTTGGATTAGTAAATCACTGGATGTATCTCTGAACAAAGGCAAGACATCCTTATCGAGTACCTCTGCATAAACCAATGCGGGACAAGCACCCTTAGGACCATCTAGGTATTGAAACGACGCTGGTCTGAAGTAAACAAGACCTAAAAATTACCTCCAAAGCCATCATAGCACAAAACAATGGTTATCAAATTAATATCTCATAAATGCATCACGCTAGTCAAAAAGCAACACAACCGATGAAAGAAACCCAGCACGTCAAATCCAAGATAAAACTCCAATCCAATCTGAAAACTCCAAGTCCTCATTGATTAGGAGACCGATAGCCAAGACCGGTGATTCTAAAACAAGCCAACCATTAGCGACACAAGCCACACGAGCTGGAGAGTGGAGAGATAGAGGGTTTGGAAGATTTCAAGAGAGATGAGAGTTTCCGGCGTAGTATACTGTACCGACTACCATTCCGGAATAGGATATACTAACCTACTCCACAGAAGCCCTATAAGGCCTGGCTGTTCGTTGGCGGCTGAGCGCTTCGCCCATCCATTGTCGACGTTGTAGTGCTTGACGTCTTGGAGGCCGGCAAAGAGGCCTCGTCCGGCTGTTGCTTGCTATAGATCGAGTCAGTATTTATTAGAGGCTTCAATAAAAGCCTATAAATGAAGATAGACGGGATCAGAATAGACATACGCGAGCCTGAGCCTGGTTCTTGACCCAAAGGTCTGCACCAAAGTCGTTTTGGAGACGAGCGGCTGCTGATGCTTTAGACATGTTGTCTTGTGGATTTTGTCCGATGGATTCGGTGGATGGTAGTAGAGGATAGGGTAGGGCAAATCAAATAACCCAGGAGATTTTCCGCGTAAGGGACAAGATAGTAGTCGCTGTAAGATCTCAAGGCTCACTTTGTTATGTTGTGATGATGATGAGGAGGAATAGATACCAAGCCCATCCATGCTCCAACCCCTTATATACCCAACATACCTGTCCACCATCCATCGACCACCCAAGCCTCTCACCATTCATGATGCCACATCTCAACACCATGGACGCAACGCTGTTCCGGATCCGAATGGCATCACCTTACCAACCGCGGCTGAGAACCAAGCCCCCGGGTTCCTGGCGGTATACTTTCTATGGACACCTGAGAAGTAGATTGGGCATATGATATCGGGAGGATTCGTTATACTGGTAGGTGCGCGTCCAATAGGGCTTGTGATTATTGGTCGCGGCCGGTGGAAAAGGATTGCAGTGTGTGGTATGACATTTGGGTGGTGGTGTGGTTGGTTTCATTAGGGTGCGGCGGGTGGCATGATCCGTGGCTACTTTCGGTAGGGTTCATGTTGGATTGGGTGGTTCGAGGAATATTTATTACTATTTAACTTTTTCTGATTAGTTTATCTTCTTTTGCAGGTGTAATGATATAGTGTAAATATTTTCTAATTTATTTGGTTTGGCCTGGAATAAGTTGAGGTTGGGGAGATGTGCGTTATAGCACTACTCCCTATAAATTGGTAGGGATGTTGCTCGTATCCTTTCTATGGAAATGACATCATAGCCCTGAAAATATACAGCAGTTCGGAGATTTCCCATTGGCATAATTTGCTTTTTAGTAGAATTGAACGTTTAAACTGGTTCTTTCCATAATTAGAATATATAATGAATAATAACACTTTGTCCGTTAACCATATTCTCAATTCATGATTAAATATGCCACTAGATCATTAAACTACACTAGGTAGGACTACTATTAAAGATTAGCAAATTAAAAGCTAAGATGTTGATTCTTGTTGATAGACATCCTTCTATGCACATGTGTATCATCCGTATTCCCCAACCGCCTATATAAAAGTAGAATGAATATAAACGATATACCTCAGTATCCGTAAAACAACTAAACGAAGAAGAAAGAAAGCTAAATCACTTCAACAACCTGCCCCCATTGCTCGCAAGCAACTCCCCCGTCACAAACCGATCCTTCATAAGATAAAGGTACGCCTCAGCCACATCCTCCGGCTTCCCAATCTCTCCGGTAAGTGTCTGACTCCGGAACATCTCAACCATTTTTTCCAGATTATCCGTCTCCAGAGTCCCAAATATCTCTGTCAACACCGCCCCCGGCGCAACCGTGTTCACCCGAATAGGCGCCAGATCAACCGCCAACCCGCGCGCCATACCTTCGATAGCAGTGCCGGTAGCGGCCGCCAGCGTCCATCCTGGTGCCGGGCGAGCGGCCAGCACGCCGCTGGTGAAGGTCAACGACGAGGATGACGTCTGACGCACGTAGGTCGGGGCATGCTTGGCGAGGATGAGTGAGCCGATGAAGCGGACGGTGCCCGAAGACTCGATGAAGGGAACGTCGAAGGTTGGGTCGGTGGGTTTGCGGAGGTTTAGAGCATCACCGGCGGTCATCACCACGTGGTCAAGGAGAACTTTGCCGTCGGGGGCATCCGTGGTCTGGGTTCCTGTGCGTTCGGGAAGGTATCTGGGGCTGTGGCGAAGTTGTAGAGGTTTATGACGTTGGCTTCGAGGGTCTCGCGGTCAGCAAGGTTGCAGACGGTGCCGGCGATGCGATTTGTGTGCTCCTCGTCTGGGTAGAAGGATTTCAGACGGGTGATGGCGGAGTTGACTTTGTCAGATTTGGAGCTGGCAACGATGATGGAGGCACCGTGCTCGAGGGCAACCCGGGCCACAGCGAAACCAATACCGGATGTGCCTCCTACGATGAGAACACGGGTGTTGGCGAGTTTGTTGGTGGAGATGTGGGTGCTCATGGTGGTTTGTATAGACTTCTTGTCGGTAGAGATGGGTTTGAGGTTGCTCTTGTAGGGGGATGTGGATATTATTGGTTTGTCAGTTTAGTCGACACGGACATTTCCACCTTTATAGCCTTCTGTATTGATGCAACCATGGACATATTTGTCATTTCGGTCTCGCATGTTTGGATATTGTACATTGGTATTTCCGTGGGGAGACCTTATCTCCGTCTGCATGCAAACGGTCTCCCGCTGCTTTCTAAGCAACTCCAACCTGGCAGCTCTGTTAAAAGTTATCTCCGGCCATAAACCCTAAATCCGGGGATAGTGCGCTGGTATATGAACGAAAGATTATTAAGCTATTGCGTATCATATTCATTATAACTATACTGTGCCTAAAAACAGCGATATTGAACATACACATGAGACTCCGGACCCCATGAACCCTTCGCCAACCCAAGTATATCAAAAATAGATCTTAATACATAGTGTATCCATCTATGCTTTTATCCATCGAATGTTTTATTGTTCAAATAGAATGAGATGCAACGTGCTTAGTCCCAGCCGTTGATCTTCATGGTTCCCTTCTCAGCCAGGTTCTGGTGCATCTTGAAGGCCTGGAAGAGCAGGTGAGGCTCGTGGCCCATGCCCTTCTTCAGGCACTCGAACTCGGCCCGGTCGAGGTAGTCCGTGAGGATTGGCTTGTAGTCGGGGTGAGAGCACTTGTCGATGATGACACGAGCACGCTCGCGAGGAGACAGACCACGCACGTCGGCAAGACCCTGCGGACGTTAGCATCGCACGATATGAGGCACAATACGAATGAAGAAAGCTTACCTGTTCAGTAACGACGACGTCAAGATCGTGCTCGGTCTGGTCAATGTGTGTGCAGAAAGGCACAATACAGCTGACACCAGTGGGATCAATCTTGCTAGGGCGGGTACTAGGAGTGTGCATGATACTGTACTTCGAGCTGCGGAGGAAATCGGCGGAGCCACCAAGACCGTTCAGCATGCGGGAGCCCATGACACAGGTGCTGTTGGCGTGAGCATAAATATCCACCTCAACGGGGGTGTTCATGCCAATGCAGCCCAAGCGACGGATGATCTCGGGGGAGTTGGAGACCTGTTGAGAGCGGAGGAGGAGCTTGCCGGCATAGCGCTCCCAGTTGTCGTAGAAACGCTTGAATCCGTCGGGAGAGAAACGGATCGAAGTCGCTGTTGCGAAGTCCAGGTTGCCGCTATCGAACAAGTCCAGGAAAGAATCCTGCAGCACCTCTGTCCAGACCTTCAGGTTGGTAAAATCAGCACCGCCCTTGCTCAAGCCACCGATGACAGCGTTGGCAATGTTTCCAATGCCAGACTGGATCGGCAACAGGTTCTTGGGCAGTCGGCCATGATTGACCTCGTGCTTCAGGAATTCAATCAGGTTGGAGGCAATGGCCTGCGAACTCGCATCCTCCGGGGCGTTGGGCTGAGTCTGGTCGGGGTAATCCGACTCAACGATGGCAACAACCTTCTCGGGGTCAACAGGAATGTGAGGAGTTCCGATGCGGTCCTCAGGCTGAAGGATGAGGTAAGGCTTGCGATTCGGAGGAAGCTCAGACATGGTGATATCGTGGAGACCCTCGAATGAAGGGCTGGCGGTGTTCACCTCGATGATAACCTTATCGGCCATCTGAACCAATTCCGGGGAAGCACCGACGGAAGCACCGGGGATGATACCACCATCCTCGGTGATGGCGGATGCCTCAATGACGGCGACATCCAGCCTGTTCTTAGGCTTGTTCAATGTGTACCAGCCCTAGAACTAGTGTTAAGACGCATCATCTATAATTAAATACTTTCTAGGGCAACCTACATAAACCAGATCTGAAGGGAACATGCTCAGATGCTTATCGAAGAACTTAATCTGTCCGGAGTTGATGCCCTTGGCAATCTCCTTGCCGACCTGGTGAGGGCTCCGACGCTCGATCATATTGAGTCTAGCCCAGCGATTCTCCGTCTCTGCGCCAGATGAAGCACCGACAAACAAGGTGTACTGCAGCTTTCCTTCGAGTCCATTCTTCTCGACATGGTCGGCCAGCGCCGTTGGAACTTTCCTGGTGGTAGAAGATAGACCGTTAGCCTAATAGGTTTCACCATGGAAAAGAATGGTGACCTACTTGGGGTATCCAACACCCGTAAATCCGGACCAGCCGATGTACGAGCCATGAGGGAAAAACTCGATGAGGTCCTCTGCCTTAGCTAGCTTCCTGAGGTAGGAAGGCCGCCTGACACGGCTTCTTAGAAGGGCGGAAGCAGACATTGTGTGTGTGCTAGAGAAGAAGGTAGGAAAAGAAACAAAAGAGGAGTGGAGAGGAGAGGAAGGGAGGTAATGGAGAAAAAAGAAGAATTAAAGAAAAGGAAGCACGCGGATGGGAAGCTTCGAGGATAGAAATATGGTACAGGAACTCATCCCCCCCCCCCGCCACAAAAACCCCAAAGTGGAGAGCGATGAACCCCGGGACAAGGGATGACAGGTATTGAATTCTTCCCAAGTTAAATCCGTTAATTACTACTAGTAAAAATTACTTTACGTGGAAGGATTAGATTTGAGCCGGTACCATTGGGCATTTCTTGCGCCCTTAGTCCAGACTTAGATTTTTATTGCGAGTACCTATCATGGGTATTCGCTATCTACTCCTAGAAGAGCTGTACAGCGGCGGCACCGTCGAGACAAAAATAACCTGAGATGGTTTCAGGAAAACGTAAACCTGGAATATTCATATATGTACATGATTTGAATAGATGAAACTACACTGGTCTGACACAATTGTTTCTTTTTCATTTTTTTTCTCCTTTTCGACCACGGGGTGGAAATAGTTTCAGTGGAAGCTTCACTGTTGACGTCATCTCGGCATATTCTCGGCTCTCTTATCCTTCCATGTGTCCGACGTCATCTTGATATCAAGCACACAGAAAACCCTTCGTCGGTGCTGGTTGATCTTTGATAGAATTCCTGCAGAAGAAGTATATTTCATCGCAAAAAGTAGTCCCATTGTGCGTAAATAATGTGGTATCTGCTCTATGTTCATCCCAATGATCATACCTCTAAGCAACACCCCCGTGCTGATCCCGAGTCTCGTCCGGTCTGGCCCCATCGGCCCAGTCTCGGCCTGTATCGGTTATCAGTCTTCGGCCACACGGAGCTTTCGTCCGTAGGCATCATTGGTCACGGTCAGCCGATGCCGAGACAATATCCATCAAAACTCCTACTTATAGACTACTAATGGTAACCAAGATCCGAAGAAGGCGAACCAATAGTTGGTCCGTAAACCCGTAGTGCTTTGTTGCTCCGGGTACCTGAAACGCGAGATTGACTTCCACGCTGAAGGGGCAAGGCGAGCATGGTGTACTCCGTAAGAGGATTTCAATAAGACATAATCATTGATCAACCAGATCTCCCTAAGTAAAGTACAGAGAAAGTACAAAGTGAATAGCAACCCATATGTGATCCATCCCTAATCCCTTACACCAATCCAGAAGAGATCTCGTCCGTGGGTCTATGAAAGCCGGGGAACCGTCGCAACGAACCGGTGCCCTGTCTGCCCCAGACTGCGTTTCCCCGGCAAGCGAAGGACCACTCTAGCCGAGATCCCAGAAGCGACAAACCCATTCGTGTAAGCCATTGAACATATTCGCTGGTCATGCAGGTATCAGATCCACTACCCTCGAACAAATAAAAAAGTATAGAAAACGGAATTGATAAAACACGGCTCGTGGAAGAAAACGTGAGAACGGGAAAGAGAAATCCTGTCCATGACTCTTCCCATACCGATGCGAGGGATATCTGGATATGGTTTCATGTGCAAAGATTCATTCATGTCAGGAGATACTCCATCCTACATAGGTCATCTGTCTTTATTTCGAACGTCCCTCTCCAACCAGGAGGACGCACGGGGTTCTCCATTACTCCTCCTTGTTAGAATCAGAAGCATTCTGTTCAGCGTCAGCCATCTCCGTATCTTCTTTGTCGTCCTTCTTATCCGAGCTGGGCGCCTCCGGAGCAGGGGCGCTATTCTCGGGATCGGTGCCCTTGACCCAAGAACGGAAACGCTGATTCATCTCGTCCACCTGATCCTTGCTAAGACCGTGCGCCCACATGGGGTTATTGACGAATCGCTCAGTGAACCTATCGCGACGCCTTTCCTTAATCGCCGCCGCTTCCTTGGCAATTTCCTCAGCCGACTCATCCGGGGAAGCGGCCGGACGCCACCACCAATCGTAGCTACCGGGCTCATACAAAATATGGTAACTGTTGGCGCAGATTCGGATGATGAGGCCATCCTGGTGCACAAGGGGGCGGTAATAGCGATTGTACTCTTCTTCCTGCTCGAGCTTAGGAGGTAGGTTCCGCTTGAGGAATGGCATGCGCAACTGAGAGAAAGGCACGCCTTCTGTTGGGTCACGCATGGTGTAAGCAGAGACGTAGTATGACCACCGCGCTTCCTGACTCAATTCCTCATTTTCCAAGGTAGCGTCCTCGGGGGTTAACAGTTGCACGGTAGTCTTCTTGGTATTCGGTTGCTATAAAGGGCAATCTGTTAGAGACAGCTTCGATAGATGACTCGAACTAGTCAGCGAACTTACGTAACTAATGCGGTAGATGTCGCCGTCCTTAACCAGCCTTTCAACTTGCTTGCGATATTGAATCTCCTGGTTGTGAGTGGTTTCCTCCCTGTCCCGCTCCTTGAAGAAAACGTTGATGATATCGGAGCTGCGGTCTTTCGAGTCGCCGTTGAAGATGGCACCAGCAAACTTTGAGATACCAGCGAACATCTTCTCCAGGTTATACAACTGATAGCCACTTCGTAGGTAATAGCGGCGGAGAGTCTCCTCCAAGTTGGAGGACTCCATGTCTCCTTTGATGACTTCTTCGCACATGCGGACAATCTGATTGTACAAGTTCGCTTTCGGATCGCAGTCATAGAAGAAATCAGTAGGAACCTTGTCGATAAGACCAAGTTCCTGAGCAGGTTTGGCCATAAGGGCGCGGCGCACATCCTCATGAGCATCCTTTTCGTGTAATTTGATACGAAGCAGGCGCGTATAGAGAATCTCAAACGTGCGGAAGAAGCAATAGATATTCAAATTGGCGTACAAGTGATGTTGTTTCTTCTCATATGACTCGTTGAGGGTGTATTCCCGTGCCAGATTGAAATTTCCCTGGCCGGGGTGCTCCATCCACTTCAGCTCGGCCACGTCGAAAGTCTCGGTAGGGTCGGGAACAGGTGTCGATGGGACTAGAACTGCATCTGGAGTGCCATCACGGCTGGCAGGGTTGCTTCTACTTCCTTCTTTCTCTGTCCGATTAGCCTTCTCGCTGCGACGCTCCAGAACGTCGCGCAAAAGGTCCATCTTCTTTCCATTAAGGCCCTTGCGACTACGAGGAGTCGAAGACTCTTCCGCAACCAGACTCTCATCATCAGCCTCATCAGTAGGAGAGGTTCCCGTGGACAGCCCGTTCATGTACACATGGAAGGTATCACGGTCCATGCCAAAGAATACCGGGATAAAGTCCTTGATGAATGTCATAACCTTCTGGGGGTCGGCACCAAACCCAGCAGAGTTGCGGTCGATGAAAGTCAGAAGCAAGTGAGTGGCATCAATTAAGACTGCCGGATCATCAAAGGTGAGCTCAAACTGGTGTCTGGGGACCTGGAACCCGCTCTTGCGCAGATTTCTGCTCTCCTCAAACTTGTTTTGGATTTCATTCTGGATGTGTTTCGCCACAAACAGTTTCTTGTCCGTTCCTTTGCTAGCAATAGCTTGATGGTCAAGGCTCCGCCAATAGGCCTTCTGCATCTGCTCGCGCCAAATCTTGTCCCATTCACGCTGGCTAGCTTTCCACTCCTCGCATTTTTGCTTCAGACGAAACAACACGATGGGTAGGACATGACAAGGTCTCTCAAACATCTCGCGGATAATCTTGTCACCAAGCTGTCTGTCGTATATTTTCTTGATGACGCGTTGGTAGATCGCCTCACTCTGGCCACCGAGGCCAGGAGGAAGCTTGAAGGCGGCCCTCTCCGCTTCGGACATAACGAGGAACTGCTGGACAATGGGTTCAATCAGCTGGATAGTGCGAGTGCAAGCCTCAATGTGATGGTCATAGTCATGTCTGTCTTCTTCGATACGGTGTAGTGCATCTTCGTACTGATTCTTCCGGTGAGCCACGAAACCAGAATCTTCAGATGCCCAAGTGGGATGTGAAGCCCATTCGTCGTTCAAAACACTATAGCACAACTGATCACGGCCGCTGCAGGGCTTCTGACGCTCCCGCTTCGGAAGAAGGCGATAGCTAGGTCCCAAAGAGCGGCAATGAGAAAGGTTGACAAGTCCAGGCTCTTGCTTTGGCTTGGACTCGATAATCTTGTCTTCAGGCTCCTCAACGTGCATAAACCGTTTGAACCACGCCATGAGTTCGGGGTTAGAGCCAATGTACCCGGCAGCCCGTTTTACAAGCACATGCCGGTCAATGAGATCAGTCGAGTAGAGATTGCAAAGTTTGAGGAACTCGCTGAATGTCTGCTTGTTCCCAATGTATTTCTTAACACGATCGAAGAATGCGAATTCCTCTTGAGTTGGTGTAAGCGAGAACGTCGGTTGAATTGGCTCGGGCAGTGCAGGAACAAGAGTTGGCGAAACTGCCAGAGCTTCTGTCTGGTTCGGCTTTGTATGGTGAACCTTGGCTCTCTTATTGGCATTGCCAGGCTGGAGCGTTGGTGGTCGACCCCCCTGAACATCACCCATTCGTGCTGCATCAGCTCCTGCAGAAGGCCCCGAGAGTGATGGTCCCAGCGTTGATGGAGCTCCAGGCCCTGGTCGGCGCTTCTTCCCTTCTTTACCAGAGTCCTTAACATTGAACTGGCCGAGAGGTGGCATTTTAACATCACGGTTGGGAGTTTGAGATGGAAGAGCGTTAGCGCTGGGATAACCGGGCTCTCCACGCACATTGCTCATGGGAGCCGCCTCCTCTGCCTGACGCGCAGCGGCCTGTTGCTTCGCATGAGCAGCGGATTCAGGCAGAAATTGCTTAAAGTCTTCCAATAAATCCGGCGCGGTATTGAACAACTGAGTCACTTGAGCGTAGACGTCCTGGATAGGTTTTGACTCGCGCTGGTATGTCTGTAAGATCTCAAGGAATTGCTTGTATATTTCAGGGGCACTCGCGAAGCGGTTCTATTTGAAGGGTAAATAACGACAGCAAAGCGAAGGGTAAGTGGGATGAGTAGGAACCATAAGACTAACCTTGATCTTGTTAACATAGCTGATTGCATGGTTGAACTCCACAGGTCCACGCTTCAGATCCGCCTGCGACGAGCCCTGAAGCATATTTGATCCGACACCAGCCAGACTGCTCATAGGCTGCGTTAAGCTAGGGCCTTGTCCTGAAGCGGGAGACATCTGCATAAGAGAAGGGCGGCCTAAACCCGCGGAGGCAGCAGAAGCTGCACCCTGAAGCTGCGACACACCCCGCTGGTCCTGTCCATGAGCCATGGCTGCTGCACCCGCCGCTGCTTGCTGTTCCTGTTGTGTGGGGTAGTCAAAGTGATGGTCTTGAGGCTGACCCTGTCCACCTTGCTGCCCGAATATACCTGGGCCCATCATGCGAGATCCGGGAGAGTAGGAGCCAGGAAGGTTGCTTTGTTGCTGCTGGGGTTGATGTTGCTGCCAGCCAGATCGAGATTGGTCAAAGAACTCAGGTCGATTATGAGGAGCCATCCCACCAGAGGGACCCAAGTCACCAGATGAATCCATCGAGTGGCGTGGGCGCGGGGGCATACTGATAGTGTTCGTGCCAGAGGGGGTGGTCACTCTAATGACGTCTGGGTTGTCATCTGTCCCACATTCGATTCTATAACCAGGTGGTAGGAAGGTATTAAAACCCTGGATGAGAGCAGGGTGACCGTTAAAGAGAGTAGAGACGCGTTGAATGACTCCAGGTGTATCGATGCTATTTCAGTCACCGTTAGTGAGACACATTCAGTGAATACGCCTGGATGACTAATACTCACGCTTGACTTTTGAAATCTTTCATTATGTCAAGGAAACGGTTGTATACATCTGGTTGGTCGACGAATCGTACCTTAACCTGATCCAAGTAGCTGAGTGCATCCTGAAAATTAAGTCAGTTGGTCTGTCCGTTTAGGAATGACAAAGCTGAATATCGATAGAAGCAAAGGAGACTGACGTTTAAGATTGGCTGTTGACCCTGGGCAAGCGCAGCAACATTCCCTGGGATCTGAGGCCCAGATCCGTTGAATCCCATCATGGGCTGTCCTGGGGGCCCAGTAGGGTGCTGCATATATGACCTGGGAGTTCCCTCTCCATGTTGAATTTGCGGACCATACATGCCACCGGGAGCGCCAGACGACTGCATAGACCCTTGGGGACCATTGGGTGGATTCGACCCCAGGTTGGACAAAAGACCATTGGGGCCATGTATGGAGTTCGGTACCTTCGACGCTACAGGCTGATGCAAAGGAATCGACCCCGTATGACTTTGAACCGGGTGGTGCTGCTGTTCCCGCTGTCGCTCCAGCTGTTGTCGCTCAAGTTGTTCACGCTCACGCTGTTCACGCTCTCTGTGGGCCATCTCTTCCTGACGCTGTCTTTCGATCAATTCGCGCTCTCTCGAGTCTAGCTCACGCTCTCTGTTAATGGACTGAGGAGAAGGATGTTGCATCGCTTGGCCGATGCCTGGTAGCGAATGTCCCGCGCTATGGGAGGGAGCAGAAGGGTGCTGTCCATAGGCAGGAGGTTGATGTGGGCCGGCATGGCCCTGGCTCAACTCTGCCAGGCCGGGAAGTGAGTGCCCTGCCGGTTGGCTCGCCGGATGATAGGGGCCTAGCGCAGCAGACAAAGTAAGTCAATAAACCAATACACACTGCTAGCATTATGGGAATGCGGCATGGAAGGGGGATCCTAACCAGCTGGTGGAAGAACGGGTCCGGTAGGCTGCGACGATGGGCCTTGTTGAGGCGGTGGGTTTTGACTATATAGGGACACAACCGAATCAGTACGTTCCATCTCCGGAGTATAAACCTCAAGATCGCTTCTGGAATCTGCCTGAGACCACTCACCTGAAAGAGCCTAGAGGGCGAGGTTGTTGGCTCATTTGATCCATCCCCGGGTGCGATGGCAGGCCGCCGGGGTGCCAGTTATCATTCCCAGAGGAGTTCATGATCTGTGCATGAATAGATTGCTAGAAACAGTCTCTGACTTTTATATCTAATCAACAATAAAGTATAAGTCTGAAGGTGAGTTGTGGGGCCGCTGATAACTTCAGCCTAAGCTCTTAATCTGTTATTTCTTTTCGCACGGTTGAGTACTCTTTCTCCAAGTCATTTCACAGCGACATCACTGTGTTGGAGACTGTGTCAACCACACAAGCACAACACAGATAAAGTGATAACAAGTACAAGATCCAAAGGATCTATACCAGGAGGCAAACAGAGCGAATAAGGAGGTAAAAGAGACTGTTCAAGCCAGCAAACGGCACACTTGATTGGAAATGATGGTTTGCGCGCGACCGATCACGGCTCCTGCCAGAGAGAAGGCGGAGAGGGACTTTGACTACGCTAACCCCTTTTAATCTATAGCGCCTCTCTTCCGCACCATCCTTTTTCCGTAGTTTATATTCACAGCGTGACAGACTGTTGATTGGCTCACGCAAAGGCGGGATCAGCAGTGCCAGGGACTGTCTTTTCAAGCCTTAGAGCCTTAAACCTCCGACGTCATTGACTGATAAATCCGGCGACATGTCGAGTCTGGATCCAGCAAGCTTGGCCGTGACAGACGTCTACTGCTAAATCAAATGAGCGTCACTAACTGCCTACTACAAATCTCAAGGCATTGTTCCTGCTGTAAGGCCTTTTGAACTGTTTTAGACATTCCATTTTCTGTTACTTATCAATCGGTGCGCGCACGACCTAGCATCGCGGGTGGATCTTCAAAGCAGTCACAACTTTCGTCTTAAGGAGGTCAATCAGATCCACAAGTCGACTCAACGGACAGCATAGTTCAAAACCCATAGATTCATTATCTACTCGGTAGCCCTAGGTATCTAGATACCGAACCCAATTCAAGCCAGACCATCAAATTGTCCTGCTCTAGCAGTAGCCAATGCCCGAATTAGCCGGGTCGGCAATATGGTTAGGGCGAGGGTCCCTTGCTCCTCGTCACCGGATGGAGTATGTTGCACCCATGACTATTCAATAGGTATACAGAACCGGGCAAGAAACGGAAAGGATGCCCGTTGGGGGCTCCACGTCTTTCTCTATGACATCCATTATAACGCCCCCAAATGAATCATGAAGAAATCACCAAGTCCCACTGCGAAGTAAAAGAACGAAACGGACACATCGTCAGAGCGTTAAAGTGGTGGAGAGTTAGAGAATAGGTTGGGTTGGCTCACGGCGGCAAATGCACGGCCAAATTTCAACAAAGGGGTGGTGGATAAGGGTAGAAGGAAAATCTGAACCTGAACTGGCAACTTAAATTTTGGTACTGCGGATGCTGCTGCTAGTATCCTCTTTTCTGCTTTATACTTTGTTTCATGCATGTTTTGCCCGAAATTGACATCCTGTCCACTTATGAATATGAACCATCCTGTAGCGTACTTACAATGCGGAGAAAACGAAAAGCTTTTAGGTTCAACAACGTCAGCATATAGGCAGCGATGGGACAGGAAGACGGTACAGAAGCCACTTACGTTGTTAGTAGCAGCAATAGCAATACTATCCTCATAAGGATGCCAGCTCATGTGTAAGATCTTCTTGTTAAAGTCGATCTGATCTGCATCAGTCTCCTTCTTCATCCGGCTGCCAGGACCACCAGGGCTTCCAGCTCGGCTATTTCCCTTCTTGCCATTGGCACCCTTGTTCATCGGCGTTGGCACTCCAACCTTCTTTGCTTTAAACGCCGATTTATCCGCCTGCAGCACAATCTCGGTCTCCTTGGCAGGATCGGTGGGGTAGATCATAAAGTTGTTGTTGTAACTTCCAGTCATGACATTCTCCGCGTCTCCCGAGAAGACCACTTCGAACTTATCGAAGATACTGTCATTCTCATAAGTGTCACACAGGCGTGGCCGCAAATGTTCGTGGATGGGAATCGTCTTCACTGGTTGGCGCTCCATGTTAACATCCCAGATCTTAACAGTGAGGTAGTCCCTCGACACAATATAGCGACCATCATGCGAAAACCGTACGTCGGAAATCGAAGAGATAATCTCGGAGAAGAATGAGCGGGAGGAGGCATCCTCCTCTTGTTCGAATACTGCACAGTAAAAATACAGTCAGTCAGGTGCGGGCTTCAAGCAAAAATATTATCAGACACCTACGTTTATGGTGTTCATCACACAGGGCCCGCTGTCGCATGTCGGCAAGCTTGATTGTGCCTTTCGAGCTGGCGTACATAAACCAATTGCAGCTGGTCGGGTGGAATTCCGCAGCCGTAATCACTTCCGTCAACTCCTCCATGTTTGCGGGTTTAATGTCGACAATGTTGAAACTCTGGTCTTGAATATTAAGGTTCCACAAATTAATTCGGAGGTCATCACTACTAATAAAGGTTTCCCCGTCGCTGTTGACGGAGATGCTGTTTATGTGGTATGCGTGTGCGTTTGCATACGTCCTTCGAGGCACGGCTGCCACAACTGTATCATGGTGTGTCATCCTGGGAAGCTTCAACATAGATGGATCCTTGAAAGACAAACGAGGGGCGCGAGGCGCCCCTCCACCCCCACGCCTGCGGGCGTAAGCTCAGTCGAGAGGTTATTTTCCGCAACGACCTTCAACGACTTGTCGAACACCTTCCAGAGCTTTATCGTTTTGTCATTTGTCGAGAGAAGAAAATGAGACGAGTTTGATCGTCTGCACCACTTAATCTTGTTGATCTTCTCCTCGATCTCTAGTGATTTGAGATAGTCGAATTCTGGCTCGTGGGACTGGAACTCGGTGTGAAATTTATACTCGCATGTTTTTTTCTAAGCCATCGGTTAGGACCTTCTACCTGTGGAGAGTAATATTGCAGGAAAGTTTGTACCGTCTCATTCCGCTCAAACAATACTACTCTCCCACCCTTATCTCCTGTAGCAAGATAGTTTCCGGTATGATCGAACTCGACAGTAGAAATGATATCCGCTAGAGTGTTAAGCCGTGTTAGCAACTATAAACTAGGACCCGCTATCGTGAAGGCGATATTTTGGTACATCCAACTCTATGCGTTGAAGGTGTTATACATACCTTCTGTGATATCTTCCACGTCGCCCTTGTCACCAAAGCATCTATTAAAGCCAATTAGCACCTCCCTACTACCTTGGGTAGGCTGACCACTGCGACTGGAAAGGCCTTCCGAACCCTCGTGGCAGAGAGACCAGCGGGAAGGATGGTTACATCATCGGCGGGACAGCCTCCCAACAACCGCAGCAGGGGAGTGGGAGGGCCTAAACTCACTGTGTGAACTTCCAGGTAGGTGTACCTGGATCCCTGTCTACCATTTTCTTTCAATAAACCACCCTTGTCTGGGGCAGCTGGCCAACAGACAATACTCGTGGAGCAGTGGGTGGACCGGGATCAAAGAGCGGGGCCACCAGAAACTGGCGTCGTTACAGTAGGATAAGGAACAAGTCTTTTCCGCAGTCGTCGTTTATGTAACTTTCCGCGACCAAGAGGATCGAAGGTGAGTGCGATGATAAAGTGACCTCCAGTTCCGATGTAGGAGTGGAGATAAGAGAGGATGGGGTGGTGTAAGATAGGGCCGCAACGTCAGACAAGGCCGGAGCTGAGGCAGAGATCGATTTTTGTGAATTGCAGGCTGAAGAAGACAAAGGATTGACAGCCTGTGCTGACGAAACCAGAAGGGCGGGGAACGATGGGAAGGATTTTCCAGTCCTTTTCTTCTCTGCAACGTCTCTAATTGATTTTCGTGGTTGATCTTCTCTGCAAAAAGCGAAGAAAGGGCACTGATAAAGCAACCACCACAGCCACAACCACAAACTAACCACCTTTGTCAGAAGAGGAGGGTGGTTGAGAAAGAAAGTGTGGGGGGAGTTGTTGCAAAGACGGGATGGATGATGGGAGGAGGTAAGGTGTTTGGATTGAGGTGAGGGCGGTATTGGAAAGTACCGTCTGGTGGTGGTGGTTTGTGGTGGGGAGAAGATTGAGTGAGGGAGTGGCTGCCCGTGAACCCACGCAGCAACGCAACGACCCAACGCAACCCACCCGCACCACCAACTGGGCGCTGACATCAACACACTACACTTCCGATGTACTCCTGCTTCTTTCTACCAGTGGAAATTCTACGGCGCGAGGCCTCTTAGTGCCTGTTCATACTCGGGTTCTCCAATTATCTGTGAGAACTATACATCATGAGAAGTTTAAGTCATTTGTCTCTGCTTAAAGAGCTGAGTACAGATTCTTCACCCTTGCGTCACCTTTTGGTCGAAACGTGGATTCGCATTCTTTGATATTTATTGACCATACTTCCGATGCTGGTTTCGGAGTGAATCACCTTTTCTATCACGTGACACTTGTAGAAGAATTTCATCTGCTACTGACCTCATCAACGAAGGAGTCTTTACTTCAACCTTACAAGGATTCATGTTTCTGTATTTAAAACTCACTATTTCTATGCCAGAAATAGGAGTATAGCTCCGTCATAATAGCAACATGCGCATAGCTACAGCTTTTATGTCTAAGATGCCTATAATACATACATCCAGTATATGGACTGAAATATGGAAGCAATTGCGTCAACTACTGCAGCGCCAATTCATTATTAAATCACTAACACGAGCAAGCGAACAGAATAGCATCTTTGTTCAAACAAAAACGACATGACCGGCTGCTATCTAGTGGATTAGTTACAAGACTGTTCAGAACAGCCATACTAACTTTTTATCTATACATCCGTGAAATCTGAGAGAACCCCAGACTGCAACAATTTTACAGAAAAGATGCAACGAGCAACGAACAACTCGGAATATAAGACTGCGATTCTCTTGAAAGAAATAAGTTCCAGTTTCTGCCAAGCCACTCAAGACCAAGCATCAAATTCCATACGCCGTGCCAACCCCATGCTAATGTTGGAGTTCGTCCCGCAAGTGTGTGGTCCACGGAATTTGCCGCTATTTTAGAATGTAAGGAACGGGCTACTAGTACTTCATCTAGAGGCCTACCGAATGACTTTTCTTTTTGTTTTTGCCATAGAAATATACTTGATATAGGTATGTCCCAAGCCCCCAAATTGCCAGAATAGATAACTATACTGCTTGCAGCTGAATCTCTGCTTATCAGAATCACTGTATCTACAAAAGCCATATCAAGTTGTTCTACGAAGGCGTGCAACAAAAGACCTGGTAGAACGCTAGCAATCGAGGGGTGTAAATAGTAAGATCCGAAATATTCCCAACAATCTGCGGCCAGATTTGGCGTAAATAAAGTTATTTATCACTTTTAGAACTCATCCAACAGCTGTCAGTGTGGCAGAGTGGTTTAGGATTGACTGTATGCATCTCTGCTTCTCTATTAATATATCTCATCGCTGACAATCCTTCCAGAGAACCTGGAATTTGTTAACAAATCTGTTCGCGGGCGCAGGTAAATCCTGCCACTGACGACTTTTTGCTCCTGGCTGAAACGCCTAGGGCAAGACAAACGTGCCTCATCTATTAGCCGGTAAATGCCCTTCGCAGTAGCCTAAGTTTACCCTATACTCTGGATTTAAATAAAGTAATGGCATTGCTCTAATACTCCGTACAAAATCGGCCCGTCAACCGCACGACCGATCAATCCTATTCCTGATCCGGGAGGCCTACCGCAGTGAGAAGAGCAGAACAGTTAGTATAGATCGTAATTAAGAAACCCGGCTATATCTAAACAGTAAACTAGACAAAATTTCTAGAAGAGAGGGACTATATCAAGAATAGTTCATCATTTATCAAGAAAGCTGCTGTAGGGTATTACTAGCTTAGATCATCTATAGCTCTCCATTTGTATCTGCCGGCAATGATCTTCTACTCAAAAGCACCTAGGTTCTTAAAGTAATCGAGGTTACAGAATTGAAAGCAAAGAGATTGGGCGCTAAGCTAAACGGCGAATTGATATAATAATCATTATAACTACGGATACATATTGCAAAACCCCGCGACTCAATATATATACTGCGGCGGCTAATTTGATTTCCCATACCCCCGTACAAATTCTCCAACAGGGTACTAAAAGGTTTAATCCGACATCATCTGTCATGTGATTTCCTTAGATTAGTGGTCTACTGCTCAGTGTTACCTTGAGAATATCATGCTCCTTTTCATACCATTATGTATCTATTTAGACCAAGACACGTGACTAATAGAGATACACTGGGCAGATTACCTTTCCTAAAACAGTAATCCCTATCCACTACTAGCCGAAGACGGTGAAAGTCAGTCAATCAGAAGAGGACGTGACAAACCTCAAGAGTTGACCTCCGCCTGCGCTGCTCTCGTCCCAACTACTAGTATACAGCACAGAGTAGTTAACTAACCATTGCCGGGCAGCCAAAAAAAAGGAGCTGGTGGAGAAAGAGGGCCTGATTCATCTGGATCAGAATTGTCACCTTCTTGGGTATACCGTATCCCATCACCCTAGAATCACTTTGAAGTTCTTGTTCTTTTTCACAAGCGATGAATCATGACGCTAAGCAAGAAAGGGGACATGGTTTATATTCCAGTGGGATATTCTTTTCCACAAGCAAGAGATAGAGCGCGAACTCCAGCCTATTGGAATAAATAAAATTTTATAACTTGTTGGATCACCACAACAGCAAGCGTGGTAACGTTGACTTTTAAACCATCGCTTCCTATAGGATCATTTATGACAGCACTACGCCTCTACTAGTATCACACAGAACATAATGTCGAGAAGAAAAGACAGAACTTAAACCTCATTACACTAGAGAATTCACAGGTTCTTGTTATACAGATAAAATTTTGCATCTGTAAGAATTCCCTATGCGGCCCCCTGTTCCGGAATGCCTAGGGAAGTATTAAGACCATCGATACTCCGTACACCGGATTTAAATGCTATGCATTACACCTCGTATCTATAGACGTAGGTAGGGGGTTCTCTCACCTGTAAGGTGGCCCTGAAGGCCCTCCAGGCTAGTTCCTTACACTGCCTAAAACAATGGAATTGAGAACAAGTGAATCAAGGATAAAAGATATTGAGCACAAAGAGATTCGTCACATGCTATTTCTGTCCAACCGACAAAAACTCCATTAAGCCGAACGGACGAGCTTAACCTCTTCCAGACCATATACTTTTATCTACAAACTATACACAATCGCCCATCTCTTCTACCGAACAGTCCTCCCTCCCTTGATCCCCCGAAGAATTCTAACTCTGATAAATAAACACCCAGTAACACCCGTCTCACAGTCCTTCCCGTCCTTCTCCAAATTACGACCCCACACTAAACCCGAATCATGACGGAAGACAAGAAGCGGGGCACCACCAACAACAACCATAGCAATGACGACCCCTCCGACAAGCCCGTCAAACCCGCCAAACCAGCCGACAAGAACGACACAAACACCCCATCCCTAGCAAGTCGCATCCAAAGCTCAGCCTCAGGATTAGCCCGGCAAGCCTTCTCCGCCCCCGGTTCATCAGGCGATGCAGCACAGTTCCTCACCACCGGTAATAAAACCGGCACATCGTCATCCTCATCCTCCGCCCTAGCAGCCGCAGAACAATACAGTCAAGTTTCCGGACCCTCCGCCTCATCATCAGCGGGGCCTCCATTGCGCGATAGCAATGCGGGGACATTCCGCTCAACAACTACACCCCAGCAGGGTGGGTTTGAGATCCCTCATCTGACAGAGGAGGAGTTCGCGCAAACTGGGAACGATTTCCTGGAGCCATCTACATCCACCTCTACGAGAGACAAGGGCAAGGGAAAAGCGAAGGAACAATTCTCTTCGATCTCACACCACCATGCCCCAGAACCGACCGACGGCTCAGCAGTCATCTCCCTCCTCTCAGATAGAACCTTCGATCCCACATTCCCGCACGAACCCGCCGAAATAATCGAAACAGAACCACTGCCCCCTCAGCAACTCACACCAGCGGAGATCCAAATGCTCGAGTCCTTCCGTCGCCATATTACCCCCCAACCGGACACTTCCTCTACCCACCGTCTTACGTCTGCCAGTCTTGTCCCGGAAATTGATACAATCCTAGATAGTGCTCCTGCGCAAACGGGTGCGGACGCTGCTGCCTTAAGGGATACTGTTTTGGCTAGTTTGCCGGGGTCGGAGGATTGGGTTGCTGTGGAGGAACGGTATCATGATGAGGTGTGGGGGTGGTTGAAACCTACTTTGGAGGCTGCTGCTACAGAGCTGGACGAGAAGAAGGAGGACCAAAGGGGAGAAGATGGGCCTGCCGTGCAGCGATTGAAGATGGTTTTGACGCATATGCGGGCAAAGCTCTAGAAGTCTTGTTGGGGAGGGAAACGTAATGGCGGTCATGTACTGTATACCCATACATTTGCCTTTTGTACATTATGTATTTGGTACCGAGGTAGTATATAGAACATTTTATGTCTACACAATTCTATTATGATATGAGAACTACTTAAGATGAGAAATGATACGTGGTAATAAGGTAGTTTGAAATATTCAATTGTACTATCGTACAGACTAAACAGGAAAAGACGGGGTGCTTACCCCGTATATCATCACAAACGATCATGGTAGTAATAAATGACAAACGCGGAGAAAAGGGTATGTATCAAGAACTAGCTGCGTCAAATAATTTTCTCTGTCCAAAATGTATCGTTCACATTCTATTGCACAATCTAAAGCTCGAGGCTGGGGGTCTGGCCCTTGACGCGGCCGATGACAATCTGGGCGGCATACTTGGGGATGACTTCGTCATCGTGAAGCATGGCGAACTCTTCAGTGGCATCACGGCCCATGAAGTTGAAGAGAGCGTTAGCGCCACCAGGGTGCTCATCCAGCCAGTTAGTCACATCCAGGACGACACCCTTCACGACGATCCACAGGTCGTCCTTCTTGTTGTGCTTGGCAATTTCTTCCATGGAGTATTCGGTCTCGGGGATCTCGAACTTCTTGGGTTCATTAGCCTTAGAGGTGGAAGAGGCACCGGCCGGGGTAGCGCTAGCCTTAGCAGGCTCAGTAGTAGCAGCAGGAGTTCCAGCACCTGCGGGAATCTGAGCGCCACTGCCAGCAGCACCGCTCCACTCAACGGAGATCTTTCCTGGAGTAGACGGATCGATGTGCAGAGAGATCTGGCCCAAACGCTGAGCAGCGCTGGAAGCACCGCCAGAGACCAGCTTCTGGAAGAGGTGCTGGCTGGCGCTGTCACCAGCAACGCGACCGTAGACAACACATCCCAGGAGAGAAGAACCACCCAGACGGTTAGCGCCGTGAACACCACCAGCAAGCTCACCACAAGCATAGAGACCCTCGAAAGGCTGCTGCTCCGAGTTCAGAACCTCGGCGTGCTCATTGATCTCGATACCACCCATGGTGAAGTGCAGGACAGGCTCCATCAGAGCCACGTGGAAGGTGTCGTTGATGTCGAAGGGCAGGTTGTGGAAGAAACGCTTGCCCCATGGATCCTTCTGCTTGCCCTCAGCAATTGCATTGTATTCCTTGAAGGTCTTCTGAAGAGCAGCCTCGCCGCAGCCGATCTCCTTAGCCAACTCCTTGCCGGAAATCTTCTTCATGAGACCACGGCCGGAGTAGTGGCGGGTGTGGAAGTCCAAAACGTTGGATGCCTTGCTGTTCAGGACGAGGCGAATGGGCCACTTGCCCTTCTCCTTCTCCTTCCACATTTGACCCGAGACGTAGTCACGGTGACCGAGCTCATCCGAGAATCTCTGGCCATCGGAGTTGAGGAGGAGACCACCTTCACCACGGAGAGCCTCAGCAGCAAGGAACTTGAACTTGGCGGTCGGGTCCTTGGGGTCGACAAGACCCGTAGGGTGGACCTGGACCTTGTCCATGTCGATACCGTTGGCACCAATCTCCATCAACATCTTCTGACCATCACCAGTGGCGTGAGTGCCGTTCGTGCTGGACAGACCGAAGGTGTCGGGGCGGTGCTGCTTCAGGAGCGAGCCGTCGCCGAAGTCTGCGGCATAGCCACCAGTGGCCAAGATGACAATACCGTCGGCGGTGTGTGTCTCGCCATCATACTCATAGGTAACACCAGTCACGGTGTTGCCAGTCTTGTTGACAGAGGTAACGCGGGCCTTCTTGACAATCTGTACACGCTCGGGCTCCTTTTCGGTAAGCTCTTCTAACCGTTGCATGAGGGCGTAGGTGATGGCCATGCCGGGGAATTTGGCATCATGACCACGGTGTGTGCGAGGCTGGGAGTGACCACTGCGACACTGTTAGAAAATCGACTTTGTCATATTTGTTGTATTGTATCACGTACCCAAGACGAGAAACAAGGGTGAGGTCGAGGTTGAAAACATCCATCAGCCATTCCACAGCGGCTGCGGACTTGTATGTGAGAACCTTAATGAGCTCTGGGCGAGCTTTGTCTCTGGCGGATTTCAGGGTGTCATCGTAGAATGTCTTGACGCTGTCCTGGATGCCCAGGTCGACCTGGGTGCGAGTAAGGGCACCATTGATACCCGAAGTAGCCTTGGTGGAGTTGCCACCGAAGAAAGCTATGGGAAGTCAGTCGCGATCGCTTTTTCGACGCCGATTTGCGATAATATTGATCGCAGTGCCATAAGCACGAGCAGCACATACCTTGTTTATCTAAAACGAGGACATTTCCACCGTTAAGGTAGACGGTGTGAGCGGCGGAGAGACCGGACACTGAGAGACGAGGTAATGGTCAGCAAATTGCGGGGAAAGCTTGGTTAGTAGATCACTCACATCCACCGCCGACAACAATTACTCTGGGGGCGGGAGCCATTGTGAAAGAAATGAAATGTAGGGAGAATAAGTGTAAAGAAAGTACAAGGAGGAATAAGGTCTGAGGAGAAGAAAAGGATCGGGGAAAAAGGACGAGACAGGGAGATCTTAAAGCAGTTCTCAAGGGACCACAGGATCCGGGGGGAGGAGTTGGATTGGGAACGGTTCAGAAGCCGACAATGCTTTTCGGCCGAGGCTCATCGCTCGAGAGAATGTCCCTGTACCGTACTGGTACCGTTTCGCTATCCATGGACCGCTTTCTTCCCAGGCAGGAACCGCGTTTCCTCGGTGGTAATTACTATACACCCATACCGAGCTGAATGAAAAGACGGGGAAAGTGGTCCCTCCTTAGTAAAGGGTTATTACAACGATTCTGGTTTGTCCATGGAACTGGAGATCTGTTGACCCATTTTTGGCGGACCTTGATGTCTATTGTGGGTAAATGCTTAATGTTCAAGAGTCAACGAGTACAAGTGTCAAAAATATACACAGTACATGGATATTCTTCACTTTTAACCCAGTAGCAGGGATGCGAAACCTTCACATGCTTCAGATCGATACTGTATATGTATGTATGCATGTATCTATTTAGTAGTACTAGTCATCAGTCGTCCAGGCCCTACGAATAGGCCATCCGGCATGGTTTCCTCTTTCACACTGTCTCCCCCATGACACCACCCTGTTTTCACATGTCCGAAGTCCCCAGCAAATGAGAGGGCAAGCTTAAGTCAGCGGAACGTCATGTTTCACCTGATGATCATAATTCTTCGCATCTTATTGATCGGAGCTTAGAGATCTGCTCAGTAGTAGTAGTATTAGATTTCTCCGGGGGTGCCAGTTGTCCCCTTTTGCCAGGCACTCTGTATGCCATGTTCCGTGTGACCAGTTTCGATCAAGAGCATACCATATAAATAGTATATCCACTACCTTTAAAAAAGTCCACTATCAAAACTACTACAACAAAAAAAAATCCCCATCCCCAAGTTGTCATATTGACTAGTTCCCCCAGGGAATGGGCCATCCCCAGACCCGTAGACGGGAGGATCAGTGGCGGATTACCCCATACCCAAACATTTCCCTTGCCTATTGTAGAAGTACCTCGGACCGAGAGATCTTAAGGTTGTCCGCCAATATCCATCCAACTTGTGCACTAAAGATATGAATGGGTCCAAGTAGCATCAGACCATATTCATAATAAACACCCCTTTTCTCTACCTACTCTCTTAACCCCCTTCCTTTTTTTTTGTCTTCCTCCAACTTGACCTCTTGTTCCTGACAGCTGTAGCTTGGGCCACCGCTGCTGTCGGCTATTGATCACGTGTATATCACGGCTATTGATACACTGGTTGCTCTGCCAATAGGAGCGGGGTTCTCAATTGCCGCGCAGTGGAATGACACAACAAGGTACCGCGGGCCCCGGTCCGTTAACTGGAATTGCTGATTTGGGCCGGTGAATAGCCGATGGACAGTAACTGTACCTGCTCCATCTAGGAACTGGTTCAATCCTATATACTTGCTTCTTCATGTTGTCAAATTAAGCTACTGTCTAGTTGTATCCTGTATTACTATGTATTACTGTTGTACGCTGTAGCTGGAGGTAAGTATAGCTCGGTGGTATATATCCCGAAACGCAGCAATGCTGGTCGGCAATCTCGGGGAATATGCCGAGTCGCAGAACCCAAGTCGAGGCGGCACGGAGAGAATTGCGTCAACATTTCGGGGGTTGTTCACGCGATTTTACTCTTCACTATACCGAGAAAACTCTAGAAAGTTCACGGAAACCATATTTACTCAATTATCATTATTTGGCGATAACTGTCGTGACGAGCTGAACTGTTATATACAATGACTACTAGTTATGAGACCCAGCGTACATATATGTCGTGATTCATTAATCCATCCAGGTTACACTCTTGGTTACCAGGAATTCTTCCAGCCCTTGAGCAGTATTGAACCGGCCCCATCCGCTGTTCTTGACACCGCCGTGTGGCAAGGCGGGTTCGTCGTGAATGGTCATACTGTTGATGTGGACAGCACTATATACGATCAGTATAAATTTCAACGAAACCGGCGGAAGGTTGAAGATTTGAATAAGCTTACCCAGATTGAATCCGCTTGGCCATAGCCAGTCCTTTTCGTAAGTCCTCGGTGAACACGGAAGCCGACAGGCCATATCCACTGCTATTGGCGATTCGAATGGCCTCTTCATCGCTGTCGACTACCATGCACGCCGCCAATGAGGCAAATGCTTCCTCCTGCCAAACCTTCATATCTTCCCTAACGCCACCAAGGAGAACAGGGGCCATGCGAACACCAGCTTCTGGTTGAGCCTCGGACGTCTGGTTCGCAGATCCGTGGATCAAATGGGCACCACTCGATAAGGCATCTGAGATCAGACGCTCGACTCGCGCTTTAGATGCTACATTGACCAAAGTTGGAGGCGGAGAGGATGGGTCGAGGTTCAAATTCAAGGCGTTCTTGAGAGCTTCCATGAAGGTCGGCGCAATGGAGGAGTGGACGAGGATACGATCTGTGGCCATGCAGATTTGACCAGACTGTGGAGTGTTAGAAAGAAAGAAAAAGGAGCGTCTACAGAAAGCACCAGAAATCATCATACGTTCAGATAGGCTCCCGCCAATACACCCTTCACGGCAGTTTCGATGTTCGCATCTGCGCAAACAATAGAGCTGTTCTTTCCTCCGAGTTCCATCAGGCATGGTTTGAGATTCTGGCCGCAGGACCGGGCAATCTGCCTTCCGACGGCTGTACTTCCGGTGAAGTTGATCTTACGCACAGCTGGGTGTTCAATCATAGTGTTGACTACCTGGGGAGCATCTTGGGGCCGACACGATATGAGGTTCAGACAGCCGGCAGGTAAGCCGGCATCTTCAAAAGCACGAGCAAGTGCCCAGTATGAGCAGGGCGAGAGTTCGGAGGATTTCAGGATGGTTGTGTTGCCGGCAGCCAGCGCGCAGGCGGCGGAGCGGACACCAAAAACGTATGGAGCATTCCTAGAGAGTCATTGATCAGCCGTGGAAATTCTCACATGAAGAGCACTTCATCCAGCAAAAACATACCAAGGCACGATGCCCAAGATCACGCCCATAGGCTCCTTGTAAACAATGGCACTCTGACCCTCTTCCTCCACGACGGGCACACTTCCGCAGATGGAGGTAATACGCCCAGCAATGTCCCTCAACATGCGAATACCAAGCGGCACGATAAAGTACTGCGACGCTCCTACATCCGCACCCATCTCTGTCCGCATATACTCCGCATTTTGAACAAGGCGACTTTCCAGGATATCGGCTGCCTTGAGTAAAATATCTCGTCGGACGGTGGGCTTAGTCTGTGACCAGGCTGGGAAGGCTGCTTCGGCGGCTTCAACGGCGCGGGTAGCATCCTGAGGGGAGGCCGAAGCTGTAGCCCAGCAGCGCTGGTTGGTATATGGACTGATGACGTCGAATGTAGACCCAGGCACTTCCTCCTTGCCATTGATAATCAAGGGGATTACCGAGGGAGCAGAGGAACTAGCTTCAGCGGTCATTGTAGTATGGATCGGGGCTTGGTTGCAGAACAGGAGATTAGAAATCAAATTGACAGATACCGTAAGACAAAAAAAGTCAAGATTCTATATATCTAGAACCAGCAATTCTACGAGGTGGAGGGGCATTAAATTTAATAGTATGAGGGGAATCTAGGCACTACATACTACTGTTATACGAAGGACTAAGCCACAATGGCTTTAGCAGTACGGAGTCGTTGGATCCACCCAACAGTCTCGGGCAGCCCGTCTTATTCTTAAGTTGTCATACTCCCACGTAGTCCCTTTAACTATCTGCAACACCCTTTCCTGTGTACTAGAAGATGGATAACTAGATTATCTTCCAAGATCAGTCATAGGAGATTGTGCAAGAAATTATAACCTGATTTTTGACCGTAACGATGGGGTAAGGGTTAACATGGAACACCTCAATGGCATGCAGACCACTACCCCACTGTGTCGAGGGGAGCGCAGGTACTGTGGATAGAAGAGTCCCGAGGGAATGGAATTGCCAATGTCAGAGGGGGAACCGAAAGTCGGTAACTTGCGGGAATTTTTTGTCACCTGAAGAAAACCTAGCGTAGCTAACTCTTAACCTTCCGGGTAAGTCTGGATGACGATCAGACACATCCTCCCACGGCTCAAAACTTTTGAAATAACCAGGTACCACCCACAGAAAGATTTTTGTTCGTGGATCGGTTCAGAGACGATGGAGTAGGGCTGCCACAAGATCCGAATGCGACGTTTCGCTAGCCAGGAGCTTACTCAGACATGGTCCACTTATGGTGGATCTTCTATAGACGGTCAGGACCTCCCACCATTAAGGAGGCGTTAAGGTCAATAAAAGACCCGATTCAGACACTGATCAGTTACTGAAGTGCCGAATGTGTGAAATGATCTGCGCCACGCTAACAATTAGGGTATCCACACCACAAGTGACCAAACCAAGGCAATTGTATAGGACTATTGAATAGTCCCTATCTGCAGATCACCAAAAGCAGAACATTTCTAGAAGTATTACTTTGGTAAGTACTCCGTAGTAGCGTTTGTGTTCGTGATTATAATAACTAGCATTAATAGTGGGGTGTTCATCAGTTTTATATGGGCTTATTGCACGGCATAACGGAGAAAATGAGGTAATCAACAAGCCTCAAACAGAGTTTTTCTATGGAAGAGAGGTTTTAGGACCCAATACTACAGGTACTTGAGGTACTGCCCCTATAAACCTCCTCAAGGACCCTGGTCGGAATTTCTATGACTACCCGTTGGCTGCTGGAATCACGAGAACAAAGGCCCGGCGAAGAAGGAAAAGAAATGCAGATGCCTTAACAGAACACTGCGTACGAGGTCTACCAAGGCTCTTTTCGATAATCACCAAGCGCAAGAGAACGTGCTCAAGTAATGCCCTTACTGGGCCTGAGTTCCATTCTCCAGCCGGTGATTAAGCTAACTAGTCAGACATGGCAGGGTACCTTTCTTACCCACGTGCGTTCTGTGTTTTGTCGGCAAACTTTGGCGTTTACTATCATTGTACAGCCTAGCTTCGTGAACTTTACTACCCAGCATTGAGGCAACAACAGGAAGATTAGTAGCCCAGCCTCTGCGTCCTGCAACTTCTAACGCATATGCTCCTCCTGCCGAACATGTCTTCCTTGCCAAATAGACTAAAGAAGGCCTTACCTAGTTCAGATCAATATGATTCAAGGATCTCCAGTCTCAACACACAGTAGTTTTAGCTGTCAAGATTGGTTGACCAGGAGGCTAGGCTATGTTTCCCCTTTTTATGTAATAGAAATGCAGGCCACTTCCCTAGAGGGGAACATATCCAAGGCATATTGTAGTAGAGCCAAGCTGCCGTAGCCGGGGGTTGTACTCTAAAAGATGACCCGATAATCCGAGATCGACATGCGCTCAGCGCGCAACAATCTTCCGAATCTAAGAGCACATAATGCCCTACCTTCGTTTCCTTGACCACATTAGGAACTGTGGCCGAACTATGGATTCACTACATGCCGGCTGAGCCCTGGAGATTCTTCTCACAGTGCTTATATCAGAACAGAACCATCCATTTCGATTCATCAGAATAGCGCCAATGGACCGAGGAGAAAGTTGAAAGCGATCTTAGAGTAGGGTCGTGTCAAACACATGGTTTGGGTCGCTGAGGGTACTCAAAAAGTAGATGTGCGGATGGAGATGTGGGGGTACTGGTATCAAACGACGGATCGCCCGGAGCCCTGAGGAAATGGAATAGGAGACAAGGTTTGAATCAGAAGAGATTTCTGCCCTCTACTTCGGTTCTCCTTCTCCCCAGTTCGCTTGTATTGCGGGAGTTGATCGGATAGCTCGCCTATTCTTCTCGAGACTGTTTTCCTCTCTCTCATTCAGCCGTTGACCGTCAAAGGTTACATCGGCATGTTTATCAAACTCTATACATACTTCAAAGTTCAAAGTCTAGCTAGTCTATCGTTGTCTGAGATAATATTAGTCTTGAATTGACAGGCACTAGCCTACTATTTAGCTGCATTCCATAGAACTCGCCACGACTAAAACCAAATAGTGTATCGTTAGGGTTCAACACCAGAATGATCGTCGCTGGAGCCGGTGGGGACAAAATTGTTGCCACGAGGCCGCGGTTTCTTCAAAGGCCGCGTTGCCATCCCAAATCAGATTGTATACTTCGGTATTCTTATGTCATCCCTGCGGGTCTTCAGGTCCCACTGTCTCGCAGGGGCTCCATGGGGCCTGTATCACTTCCAATGATATCCCGGTGTTGCCCTAACTCACCAGCTCGTCTACCTACGAACTGTGCATCTTCAATCCTGGATTTAGGGACAGACCCATAGTATTATTCCCACCTTTCCGGATTTTCCTGTGCCTAGAGTGCTTGGATGATGGGCGTAAAATGTAGTATATCTGCCGTGGGCCCCATACCCGCCTGCTGGCCTTGGTTCTTCAGGATCCTGTGTCTTCCTCCGACTAGTCTCGCACAGCAGCAGTTTATTCTGCTCTTCTGAGACTGGGGATATTCTTTATAACTATCTACTAGTAGAAGAGGGGCATTGCCGTTATCACCCCTCTCTACGCATGTCATTCCTTTGAATATAGTCACCCCAATTTCTCTCAACCAGTAACCTACGCGCTCTACAGTCTTCTCTTTCCCCGCTTTATAGCCAGTCATTCCTTTCACACTTTCACCATGGCAGTTACCTCAAGGGGAGCTGAGATGATATGCATTGTCTCGGTGTTGGTTGGTCTATCCCTAATATCAGTTATCATGCGAGTCTTCGCCCGAATGAAACGAAGCATTGGGTTGGGCATGGATGACTACCTCTGCTTTCTATCAATGGCTCTTTTAATTGCTATGCTCATTGAATTAGTGCTATGTAAGCATTGTGAAACCCACTGTCCTGGATTAGTTGCTGACTGTCATGCAAAGGGGTCACTATCGGAGGCAATGGAGCCCACATGGCAGACCTAGATACGACAACATTGATGAACTTCTCAAAGGTATGAACAGTTACCACCTGGTCCTGACCAATGTCTCTCGGGCAATACTTACCAAACCATAGATATTCCTCGCAAACCAGTTCACATACTTCGTACTCTGCCCCGCCATCAAAATCTCCATCATATGTTTCTACCGTCGAATTTTCACCATGAAGCCCTTCCAATGGGTAACATTCGCACTCAACACCCTAATCGCCGCCTGGGGAGCCGGTATCTTCCTAGCCTGCGCCCTCCAATGTCGCCCGTTGAAGGGCTACTGGGATAAGAGCATCGACGGCCACTGCTTCGACGGGAACAAATTCTTCATCGTCAACCAAGGCTTTAACGTCCTTATGGACTTCGTAATCCTCTTCCTGCCAATCCCCATGATCTGGGGCCTGCAGCGCGCATGGCAGGACAAACTCGCCCTGAACGGTGTCTTCGCCATCGGTGGCTTCGTCTGCTTTGCCAGTATCTACCGCATTGTCGTCCTCTTCTGGATCAAACCAGATGATACCACCTACACCGTCTACCAGGCGGCTCTCTGGACCCATATCGAGCCCTCGGTCGGTCTGATCTGCTCCTGTCTCCCCATCATCCGCGGCCTGTTCCCGAGATTCAAGATCCCCGGCACTCGTCGCTATGCTACCGCGCCGTACTATATCAATACCGATATCAGCACCTCCAATTTTGCCATGTCTAGCCCTAAGTCGCCTGCCTCGGCGTACTTTAAGATGATGGAGGAGGGTACAGTATCCCGTGCTACGAGTGATTCTAATGTCCCCATTGATAAGAATTATCTGGGTCCTATGGGGATTGCGGTTCGTACAGATTTCACCGTTAGCAAGGACTCGGCTTCTGTGAAGTCTCATTCTTGATCCTGTGGGTTATTTTGTGATGACTGGTGCCTTGTGTCAGCCCGTGTCCCGTGATTCTATGGACATTTCGTTCTTTATTGCCTCATTTTTACGACCTTATCTTTACGACCTATCATGTCTTACTGTCTTTCGCTATGGCTCAGTGCCCCGACTTTTTCTTTGCATGTTTTTTTTTCTAGCGTACCTATCGTGTCTAGACTACTTTGTGTGGAGTTCTGTATACTCTGATATCGATGTAATATACCCTGAGAAGTACCTTAATGTTCGAGTTTATTTTCTAGGATCGACATGTCAGAATCGTATTGTGTTGCTATAACTGGTGGTATCCATCGTTCATTCTTCGTAAATCCTCCGCTCTCAGTGTACGGTCTGTCCAACTGCAAAGCCCTGAAATTACAAACCAAGGTCAGATGTCCTGCACTGTTTGTAGTAGAAGCGATGATGTGTGTACATACCGGGAATGCGTCCGTGATACTGGTCGCTACTCTTTCCACATCTTCCGCGAGTCCTTGCACCCCGGCATCCCATTGCCTAATATGCCTCCCTGTACCGGCTGTGCTCGATTCAAAGTAGATGATCCCATCGATCTGATCAATGCTGCCGCTCAACCGGCCTTGTTCAACCATCCGCGCCGCATAGGCCTCAGCCTTCTCACCTGCCGTTAGATCCCCACTTGCCTGGAGTCCCAGGATAGCGCCCAGCGCGTCCGTAGTAATATTCTCATACAACTTACTCGCCGCGACGAGGTTATGTTCAACCACCGCCTTATCGAGAACAGTAGTACCGTCCGCTGTCTGCGCAAGTTGGTGAGGGGCCAACCTCTGCGAAAAAGCTGCGACTTCAGCCGGAGTCAATAGTCGGTCCAAGAACATCTTCTCCAAAATACCAAATTCCTCCACAGACGTCGCCCGGTCATCCTTGTACAACGTCGCCAGAATCCGGGAGCGCTGCGGACCAGCCGGGCCCAGGACCGCACAGCGGATGGCGGCCGCCAAAGCCTGCAGACGATCGCTCTCATCGACGCCGGCCGCTAGACTCACACTGAAGTATTCTTGGCTGGCATCGAGGAACTTCCTCCGAGCGTCTAAAATGCGGGCCTGGGAAAGTTTGAAATGTAGCTTCAACTCTTGATCTTCGATCTTGCTGGGTAGGTTCTTGATTCGGTTGAGAACTGCCTCCGCACTGGTTGTATCGTCTTCCTCTAGGTATAGCCGCACGATTCGGATCCATAGTCGCACTTTTGCTGCGTCGGATACCAGGCGTTGTGAGCTATCGATGTGAATCCCTTGTAGTGTCCGCGCGGCTGCGACGTATTCTTCTTCGACCTCGTATGCGTCTGCGAGGAGTTCGCGAATCTGGGCATCTTGTTCTTCGACGGATGTGGAGCGAGATTGGAGGAGTGTGATGGCGTGTTGGCCTACTTTGATCTGGGTCTCGGGGTTCAGTTTCCGGAGAATGTCAATGAACGCGTCAAGGAGTGGGCGGGCGGCCACGATGCTGATGTCTTCGCTGAGGATGGAGTCGAGATAGAAAGTTAGATCTTGAGACAGCTGGTCTCCAGATGATGTTGAGGCAACGTCGGACAGAAGGTCGTTGTAAAGCTGTAGCTTGTTTTGGGGATTAGCGGACGATTCAATCTCCGCGAGAGCGGAGGTGATCTTCTGAGAAGCCATAGGAGAGGTTCTCGGGCAAGATGGCGAATTCTTTGAGATGAAATAGGAGGTATTATATGTTTCACGCTTTGCTTAAGAGGTTGACTATTATTTGTCTTGTGGGATTGGTGTGACGGAGAAGATGTACATTAAACTCACTGCGGGCACAAACGATGTCAAGCTTACAGAGTAGCTTATCGATAAGAGGGGCTGAAGGGTGCAACAATAGCATCACCACCATGCGGGTGGTTTCTACCTTGAGAATTCCTTTGGCGAGCTTCAAGTCTATGTTGCCTTGCAGCCTTGTTTAATTGACTATTTTATTGTCCTACCGTAGTACAATGCTCCATACACACTTTTGCTTAGAGGATACTCAGCGCAGAACTCATTGATGGTTTTCACCTTCGTGAAAAAAAGTATATGTTGGGTATATTCTCTATATTATATTTGAACATAGGCTAGAGCGGATGGCTTATAGATCCATTTAACTCGGGTCTCGCATATTGGGGCTTCATGTCGAGTAACGGTGTGATTATTGTTTATATTGAAGACTATTTAAATGAACTGAAAGGCGGTTAAAGATGCCGCCACCGCCTTTGGCCGACCCGCCGCTCGGCAGCTCCCTCTGCAGTTAGAGCAGACGCATGGCAAGTGTTTCAACATCACGTCACACCACCGACTACATACCGTCTAGAACATCGGTTGTCGCCCAGATTGTTCTAATACGCGGTCGCATTGACCGATACCACCAGTTGGTGAAATCTCACATTCTTATTTGTTTGTGTCGGCGGTTAGCGCCATGGTTCCCCAAATCAAACAGGACCCCGACGCGGCATCACCATATATCAAACCCGACCCGGACAGCAAAGATGCTATTCTCGACGACATTGACGATGAAGATCTGTATGAAGATGCCGGCGATTTAGACTTTACAAACGCTGCACAGAGCGTATGGCTCTCCCGCATTCCTCGAACGCTCTGGGAGCATTGGTCCAACCTCGACGACGATGAAGAAATTCAGGTCGGGACAGTTCGGATTGAGGGCCCGCTAAACGATATCAAAAGGGTATGTAATGTTTATAGATGGGCAGTGCTTGCGTCGCGGTCATTACTTGTGTGGTGTTATTTCTTAAGGACGTTGCCTGACAGGCGAATCTTTCTAGGTCAGTTTGCGTATCAATGAACGAGAGGATAACCACGACATCCCCAAAGATTACCTACTGCAACGGCAAACAATAAACACAGAACAAGTATCCACTCATTCTACGCAAAATACGTATTTATTCACAGAAAAGGACATTCCCGGCCATGAGAATCGGATGATCACTTTTGGCGAGGCGCGGTCAGCCCTGTACGAGTCGATGAAGCGAGAAGCCAAGAAGAAGGAGCGAAAGAAGAAGTGGGAGCCTTATGTCCGGAAGACGGTACCTAGTATGTTCTCTTTAGCTGGTCTAGAACGGATGAAGAGATAATGCTTACACTGTGACAGAACAAACTGCCCTTGTAGGCAGTGTTTCCGAGGAGTTCAACTGCCTTCCTGTGGAAAATGAAGAATTCCGGCTACTCTCAGAACAGAAGGTCTTGCAATCTCTCAAACCGAAACGCGAAACCGTCTTCATCGACAAGGTACCTGGAAAGCTCCTTCAGGCCAGAAATGTTTTACCGGGAGAAAAGGGCGCCTTCGTGGTAAGTAGCCTGCAGCCTTCGTATACGCCTTTTCTTTATGTTGATCTAATGTCGATACAGCAAGCAACAAAGGGGGCAAAGCTCAAACCTCAAGAAAACAAGACAACGCGTATGCCACAAAACGAGCTTCTGGATCTCATTTATCAGTGTTTCCGAGAGTACAGGTACTGGCCATTTAAGGCGCTCAAAGCGAGACTCCGACAGCCCGAGGCGTATCTTAAGCAAACATTGGAGATGATTGGTCACCTGGTCAAATCCGGCGATTTTGCTATGACTTGGGAGCTGAAACCAGAAGCGAAAGAGAGCAGCTATGCGAATGCGTTGTCATATGGCGATGCAAAGGAAGAGATGGCACCTGGTGCTGACTACAACTTCGACGACGCCTCCGAGGAGGAAGCGACACCTGGGATGTTTACAGATAACGACGATATGCAATTTGAGAACGTTCCCTAGAGACTATTGGATCGATGTAGCATAAGCAAGGCCATGGCGTTTGTCTTGGGTTCTATTTTGGGTTGATTTCATAAAGGCCATTCTGGTATTATTAATTGTGGGCTTAGATGCCAACCCATAGTATAAAAACAAATGCATCAATTCACAAACAATGAGTGAAGCTAGTTTAAGATTTGAGTGAGTAGTTAAGTTGGTTAATGTACGAGTTCTTTGTAAGAGTGACCTAATTGAAGCTTACCTGGGCCCCACGTGACCGCACCCGCCACAGGTCAATCATCTTTCCACTTGCATCAACATTAACAGTCGCTATTCTTTTGTCATCACATTCCTAACCACTCTGTAAAGGACAGAACAAATTTAGTGCATGTGGCCTACTAACTGTGAATGTTAGCCATACCTCTTTAGTGACCATGACAGAAGATCAGGACCTGATGGCCAAGATCAGCCAGCTTGCTGGTAAGCATACATGACGCGCACTTAATAATAATAATTCCGCCCACTCATATCAGATAGGCCAGATCAATAGACACAAGACCCAGAACCCCCAGACATCAACGCCTTACGGTAGTGATTACCAATCAGGTCATTATGTAGCACGCCATGTACCTTCTCGAGGGCGTCCCGGTTGGGCGCCATATCGCGGACGACCATATGGACGAGGCCGTGGCGCTGCTCCTCACCGACACCGTACACTCGTTCTCAACAATACAGCAACATCAGGGACACCAGGTGGTGCGACACCCTCTACTAACTCTGGGATGGATGTTGATAGTGAGAGTCGATCGACAACGCCAAATGGATGGGTTGCCAAGCGCGACCGACACATGCAGTTGATCAACTCTGCTATATACGACCAAGAAGCGCAGGCGAGAGCGAAGGCTATGGAGGAGAGTCGCAAGGCTAAGGAGCAGAAAAAATCAGAGATCGAGCGGGCCAAAGTACTCAGATACGCGCAGGGTGTCGGTAGGCAGTATCCCGGCCCCGCCACTCCCCAGGTTGCTCCAGGGCCGTCGGCGGAGTATCAGGTCTACCTCAACGACATACCTTTCCGTGTCTCACGAGGCGGTAGTAAATTGATTAGGGTGTCTGGTGCGGCTTTCTCTGCTGCCACACTGACCAAGCGGGCTGGCTTACTGTTAATAGATGATCCGAATACTGTCAACAATACACCAAAGAGGGTAACCATTGCTGGTGTTACATTTGTTCGGAGCAAAAATGGGAATCTCCATCGTCTTGGCGCGGTTACTTCGAAAAGGTGATTGTGCTGCTCCGCATACTAAGATTGGACACTCACAGCAAGTACAGAAAGCCCAATGCGACTAAGAAGAACGAGCTTTGCCGAAGATTCACTACGACCGGTAACGATGATTTCCCTTCGACAAACCTGAAATTTATTTCTCAATGTCGTTTATGTCTACAAAGCCCGTGCTAATTGGAACGTGATCTCCTAGGTACCTGCTACAAAGGACCATCCTGTCTCTACGTTCATGACCCAGATAAGGTTGCGCTGTGCAAAGACTTCCTCCAAACTGGTGATTGCACTGCAGGTATAAGTTGCGATCTTTCCCATGAGCCTTCGCCCCACAGATCCCCTACTTGTATGCATTTCCTCCGAGGTCGCTGCTCCAACCCGGAGTGCCGATATGCCCATATCCGGTTGACTCCTGGCGCACCAGTTTGCAGAGATTTTGCAAATCTGGGTTACTGCGAGAAGGGCGCTAATTGCGACCAACGACATGTACATGAGTGTCCTGATTATGCCAACACGGGTGTATGCAACAAGAAACGTTGTCGCCTGCCCCATGTTGATCGTGCAGGACAGATTCGGAAAAATACTGGTGCTAACAAGGTCGATGCCACGAATGACGACGACTCTGACGCCTCTAGTGAGGATGAAGAGTACGATGAAATCGATTCTGATGATGTTGACTCAGACGATCTTGACGAGGATGAGCCGGAACTCATCATAAAAACAGACGGCAGTAACGATCTTTCGCAGCAGCAGGATTTCATCCGCTTCTAATTGTACATGCTCACTAACTGCACATAGCTGCAAGAATAGTGTAATTGAGGATTTGGTTGGCCTTATCAGGGAAGATGATAAAAAAACAAGAGAGAGCGAAACAGGAAAGAAGAAGAAAAAAAAGAAAATAAAAGGGGAAGAAGATGGACGAATCAAAATCCAGTAATTGGGAGGTTATCTTCTTTGGATTTTGTTGCTTTATGCCTTACGAAGTGAAGTTTTCTGCTCGCAAAAGAAGTTACCGATACCCATACAGCATGTTTCACGACTTGTCTATTTGTCTGGTGGGCGGAGAAGGCTTGACGATGGTTTGAATTGTTTCATGGGCGGCAATCTACAAGCTGATAAGGAGGCGCTGTAGTATTACTCGGTGCTCTTGACTAGAGATCAGGAATAGATACTAGGATGGTAATGGCACTTCCTTAATTTCAATGCAATTTTTATTAATATGGTTTCCTGCCTTGCACCTGTGGACAAACCTGTGACCATGAACGTGACAGAAATGCAACCGTCTCCTATCACGCAAGCACTAAAGAAATCCCCCGTGACCATGCCGCAAGGTTCTCAATTGCATGGAGCTTAAGTTGCATCTTATCCCCCATCCTGAGATAAGACTGGCTCTATAAATATCGCCTCCTCCCCACCTCAACTTGACTTGTTCCGTAAGGCCTTAATTGCTTCTCCCAGCGTACAAGGATATCCCAAATATACCCCATAGCTCTCCTAGCCACAAGTATACCCGATCTGCACCCAAGATGGGCTCCAACAATTCGAAATTGGCCCCTACCAATAAGAAAATAAACGAAAAGCCCGCTTGTGCAACCACGGCGACTATGAAATTAAAGCAGATAGCATCGGGAAGCGGCAGCTTGGACACCCATCATGAACATGAGGCCCGTACATGACCCTGCCCCTTGTCTATCCATGCCCAAGCAGTTACAAAAATAGTTTACAATGGGCGCTGATCAAACTAGCACCTCCGTACAATGCGGACGACGACCGGGCGAGAAGTCTCGCGATCCCGCAGCTGAAAGATTGGGAAGAGCTTCTCCTCAGTTCCGACAAGGTAGTAAAACCTATATCTTGCACATCAGATTAGGGAATACTACATTGATTGCTAGATATCTAATCCGGTTGCTTACCCAGAACCGTCTGGCCATTCTTAGTTTCGCCACCAATCCCTATTCGCAGATTCTTACCAATCAGTCTGCTATGCAGGCTGTAGATAGGCCGGTTTTCAATGTCAAGATCCCGTTGGAAGGCGCCCCGATCACGAATCAGCGCTCGTCAGGCCGCTGCTGGCTGTTTGCAGCGACGAATGTCTTCCGGGTGCCACTCATGAAGAAGTATAACCTGAAGGAGTTTGAGCTCAGTCAGGCATACCTCTTCTACTGGGATAAGATCGAGAAGGCCAATTGGTTCATGGAGAAAATCATAGAGACGGCGGATGAGGACCTGTCCAGTCGGTTGGTGCAGAAGTTGCTGGAGGACCCCGTCACGGACGGGGGCCAATGGGATATGGTGGCGAACCTGGTGGGCAAGTATGGCTTGGTGCCTCACGACATCTACCCGGATAACTTTAGTGCCCAGAACAGTGCGAAGATGAACTGGCTCGTGACGGTGAAGCTACGAGAGCATGCGTTGACACTGCGGCGGTTGGCGCAAAGTCAGCCCGAGAGGCTGGCGAGACAGAAGGATGAGTTTCTGAAAGAGATCCACTCCCTGGTGACTATCATGTTGGGCCCGCCACCGAGTCCAAGTGAGGCCTTCCACTGGGAGTACTATGATGCCGATGGCAAATTTCAGGAAGTATACGATAGCCCGCAGGGATTTGCGAGACAGGCCTCTACGCAACTGGCCCGAGGAGATGTTGATCCCCGGAGGATGTTGAGCTTGGTCAATGACCCACGGAATGAGTACGGCCGATTGTTGACAGTCGATAAACTGGGTAATGTAGTGGGAGGACGTCCGATCACGTACGTCAATGTGGACATGAAGGTGAGTTCCTACGGAAAACCTTGTGTTTCAACGGTGACCAACGCATCCCTAGACGATCAAAGCCGCTGCAATTGCAATGCTTCGTGCAGGGCACCCTGTTTTCTTTGGTTGCGATGTTGGAAAGTTCTACGACGCCAAGCTTGGGGTGATGGATCAGTGGCTGCTAGACCTCAGATTGGGATTCAATACCACGCTGCGCATGGATAAGGCACAAAGACTGAATACCGGCGAGTCATCCATGACCCATGCGATGGTGCTGACAGGCGTTCATGTCGAGAAGGGCCAGCCGGTGCGATGGCGGGTGCAGAACTCCTGGGGTGAAGCCGTGGGAGACAAGGGTTGGTTTGTCATGGCAGATGAGTGGATGGACGAGTTTACGTATCAGGTAGTGGTTGACTCTCGGTTTGTTTCCAAAGAGGTGCGAGATATTCTAAATCAGGAACCAGAGGTCTTGCCACGATGGGACCCGATGGGAGTTCTTGCGTGACGAGTGACCAATCGTAGAAATATACGATAGTTGGCAGATCTACAATATTCTCCGTCATAGAGCGTATGTGAAGGACAAAGGAGGTCGAGGAGACTTTACCGCATGCTCACCCGTCCTCTGCCTCGCAGTAGAGAAGCCACATAATGCGACAACCTGAAACTCAACAAGCCCATCAGTAATGCTCCGAGAAAACATGAAACAGAGTGTAATCCTGAATTTGCGCGTTCTGGGGCATCACCAGTGGTGCCACAAGTTGTCAAACTTGTCAAACCATGTGACTCACACCCTCATTCAGATTCTGCTGCACCCCATAGGCAAGGTACACACTCGCCCAAGGAAACGTCTGAGTGTCAGTCTACCCGTACGTCCCTATGCAAGTCTAAGGTAGGTAGGATCCCATGGTGATCTGATCACCATCTGTGCCTGATGACCCCCTGTACGATTATTGGTCCAATCAGAGCATGGAGGATCAGGAAACACCAACCGGCCAATAGCAACAATTCCTTCAACACCGATATTTCGTCGAACCGATGAGATATTCGTGGTTAGCTTCTGGGGAAGATGGAGCTTGGATCCGATAGGGAGACATTCGAGAATATTGCTAGGATCCACACGGCTAATTTCGCTTGGGTTAATAATTGACTTGATGATATCAGCTTCAGAGAGAGACATGTTCTGGTGGTCGACGTTGACCGCCGTCTATACCGATGTACTCCGTAGATCAGAACGTTTTTTTTTTAGGGTTTCCTGCCCGTTTAGGCCTCTCTTATTCAAGAGGTTACTAAAGTAAGATACATGTGACAGGTAATATCAAGCCCTCTTCACTCTCGTACATACTAAAATCTGAATAATGTATCTTATCTCCACGGTTCCATACTCCTGGTCTCGGTGGCTTGCTGTCGAACAGCATAGTAATTCTGTAGATCAAGCATGGTATGCAGATTCCCATGTTGGGCAACAAACTGCACCCTGCACACGAGTCCGAGCATAAAAAGAGTCAAAAGCACTCTGGACCCACTGCACCGGTGTCCTTTGACTGGACCTGTCCGTAAGCTCCCCGAAAATGGTAGAGAAACCGCGAGGTGTGGACAATGTCGGTATCAGCGGTATAGTTGACTCTCGAGTCTCGGCACAGTCTCCGTTTGATTCGGCCTCGTCGCAATGAGGCGAAAAAAAAGGGGGGGATCCGAAACCTTCTCCCAGAATGATGAATTCTTGCATGTAGTAAATTGCGACTACCTACTATTATGGAGCAAGTCACGGGAAGAGTATAGCAGAGGGACTGGGGGCAACTCCACCAACGCTGCATCGAGCCCTACAATTGGGTCAACCACTCTTGTTCACCGCCATGATGGCCATTTCCGCATCGCCATCCTAATGGAACATACCACACCTAACATGGAAGGCTAAGACAAGTTATTTCCTTTTTTTTTTTTTTCTTTTCTTCCGGCACAAGGTAACAGTTACGGAGATTAAGCGATGGCAAATAATGGAGAGAGAGAGAAGAAAAAATAGCATCGCACTCAAGTCACATGTAACTCTGCAGTGTTCCTGAATGGCACGAAGAAGTGGTACAGTATACTAACAGAACGGCCGAACGACCGAACGAGTTGGTACAATAGTAAATTATGATTTGCCTCAGGATATGTCGAGTCCTGCTATGTTTCAAAGAGCAGGGCTTGGGATCCGATTGGGTTCGTTCCGTTTGTACATCCCTACCTGGCCTTTGTTGTCGGTTCCTGATTTGCATTTGGATATCAATCCTCATGATGGGCTCCGGCAGTTTGGCACGAAGGATTCGAACAACATGGCCGGCTGCATGCAACGGCCGTAGGGATGGGCTCGACGCTTCAATTGCTTCCTCTCACCTAATTTGTTTTTGATTTCTTCTTTGAACACCCCGATACGCATTTCACGCGATTATCGCGAGTAACCCTACACCCTCAGCAATCTCACCCCAACCGTGCGAGGCCAAAAAGCTCGGACAATTGTTCTCAAAGAAACGTGGCAGCAGCGTGCTACTTCCTCACCATCTTGCCTCATTACCTACATCTAGACTAGTAGTCCCCATTCTCCATACCCATGCACGCACGTACACATACTACCCCATCGAGTCTAGAGGACCGTCAAACCTGAAACACCCATGATGTAGTGCACTACCGGAAGGGGAAATCGTCCAGAGAAGCAGACGGTGCTTCGAGAAGACCACAAGGGGAATCTGGAGTGAGTCATACCTACTGCGTTGGGGGATGTGGGTCAGCTCGTCCTCTTTGTTTCGTCTCATTGAAGGGAGCCTTCTGTATTCTCTGTGGATCGCACTTCCTTAGTCGGCCTTAGCTAGTAACTTAGGTCACTCATGCTATAGGTAGCGTTGACTTTCCTGTTAGGTCGTGTGCTAGTCCAGAGGAAACAAAAAAGAAAGTGGGTAGGGAGGATCTATGGATCGCCGCCCTGCTTACTATTTTCTACCTGATAGACGGATTTAGGGAACACGTTTTCCCTTTAGGGTGGTCGGAAGTTGCTATTCGGTTGGGGACGATTCTCTTCTACAATTGTTTTTTGCGATTTCGGCCGAAAAGTGGTATTTTCACTATGAGTCATATGCGATTGCAATAACGGATGTAATTGATGCCGATGGGGGAATTTGTGTTTTAATGCAAGAAGGTGTATGATGTCAATTGACTTTTGTACTTCAGCAGTAGTTTGCTTGAGTTTAGATAGATTGTTTAATTCAAGTTAACTACTAGTGTAGTAGAGGGATTAGGTAACGGACGCAAGGGATAGCAACGCCAAAGCGCCATAGGAGAACGTGACTCTGTAACCCCTCCAACCCTAATCCAAGGTCTGTGTGTCTATCATGAAGTACTACAAGGATTTGTCTCAAACTGCATGAGGGCCGCTCCGTTGCTTCAAACTAGGGTCACAGCTCTAAGCTAGTCATTGACCAAGGAGAGGAGAGAGTGAGCTTCAACCCAAGCTCGCCTTGTTTCTCTGCATGAGAACCATATCGCGCGAGTTTGGCCGTTATTTTACTATAGGTACTTCGGTTGGAGGGCTGGTTCCCCGCAGAATCGCAAAGCAGTGATGCCTTACCTGATTTAGAGCTGCTGACTTAGCATCGAGGGCGAGTCGATGACGAGTTGGTTGTTAGCCCCATTTTTCGAATCAAGAGTCGGTTCTGCTGATGCTGTTCCGTGATGCGATCGCGATGCCCCCCGGTTCGTTTGAATCATTGAGAGAGGAGGGGGGGGGGGGAGAGGGGGTCACCTATAGTGTCAA
The DNA here is from genome assembly GCF_001792695.1 of Aspergillus bombycis. Classification (NCBI taxonomy): domain Eukaryota; kingdom Fungi; phylum Ascomycota; class Eurotiomycetes; order Eurotiales; family Aspergillaceae; genus Aspergillus; species Aspergillus bombycis. The sequence goes on along the minus strand of NW_019170004.1, from coordinate 120,608 downwards.
GAACTATCGCTATTACTCCCTTCTGCCGTGGCTGATTCTATTCCCATGATTGTTGCTTCTTGTTCCTTGTTTCATGTATATTTTCTTATTATCATTATTGTGTATTTTTACATAATTCTGGCCGGGTGTTGGCTATCTTCGGTGTCGTTCCAATCTGATCTGTCTGTGCTTTTTTGCATGCCTCTGCTTCTGCGGTACATACGGAGTACTGTCATCGTTCAAATCGTGCGGGAAGCACGGGTGTTTTGACGGAACGGGCGTCAGTGACCTGCGGACTAACCGGAAAAGCCAAAGGGCCCTTGCCCTCATCGGGTGGATCACTGGATCTTCCCCCCGGCCCGGCCCTACTGTACCACAGATGAAGGCAGCAGGGAGGCAAGGGTATGTCTAGTAAAGCAGTCATATAGGGGAAGTTGATCTATCTGAGGAGTCTACTACTTTCAAGGTGTAACTCGTTAAAGCGGCCCGACTTGAGTATCACCGGCCTGTGGCTAATGAAGCTGGAAATGATTTCCTCCAGCTCCTCACAATGGTCACACTTTGTATGGGAATGATTGGCCGTGATCGACCGAATGATGGGACTCTTGATACAGTATTGTATGACATTCTTTGTCCATCTGATCATGGCCAAAGCCCCTCCCTCCCAGGGTTCTTACCCTCGGACGGGTAGACGTATGTATCATGGTACTGTCATGTAACCCGCAAGCCAATCCTGTTCTAAAAGTCGATCATGGGATGATGGAACGGTGGTGATGCGCACAGACAGACCTCTTTTGGGCATCACCAGGGCCAAGAAACCCAAGATGCGTAGGCAAACGGGCTCAGGTACCTATAGTACTTCATTGCTTCATGGAGGGAGGGAGGTTTCGGATGGTTTGGAGACTCGTTCCATACCTTACCAATCAAACTGTTCTGTTTGTGCTGAGGAACTTGCGGTGCCTGAGTCAGGCTGGTACGACCGCATCCAGTACCTACAGATTGAAGGAAGTGAAACTTGGACGGAAGGCCCCCATTCCGTCAACTGGATTGGGGGGAAGGGGGAATGGGGGGGGTGAAGAGAAGCCCATCTGGATGACTGTTGAGGGGACTGAGAGTGAAGAAGATTCGATAGGCTATCGATAAACGATGGTTCTCGGCCCCACCGGCGGTCATTCCATGGTTCGGATACCGACTACTTTGGAGGTACCAGTACCAAGACTACATCCTACTCCGTAGTTAGCATGTTTTGAGAACTACCTGTATCAGGATATCGGCTATTCCGGCTAGAAGTTGCGTCCAGAGACAGGAACGAGGGGGCTCAGTGGGAAAGTAACTGAGGATATACATCTCCATACTATCATGCACAGAGTACACACATACATATGATATCAGATTGAGTTCTGTATAGGTATCTGTACATACAATGTACATACTCTGTACTCGGTATAAAGAGCAATGTAGGAGTGGTGTATTGCTTGCATGGAGGGGTATTGCTTACACATGAGGTTACTGGTAGTAGGCACTGAGTATTACTGCTATACCCTCTCGGTACTAGTTTGTTAGGCTGCTAGTCTGTGAGAATCCGAATTCCCGCGCGCTCTCTCCTCGTTACCCGCCAGGTCCTGACCGAGCACTCAGTCGGTACATCTAGGAAGGGAGTGACTTCCACGGGCACAGTAATCCGCGGGAGACGCAAGTATCAATCAGTCAGAGTCATTATTCATCCAGGACAAAAGGACTGATGAGTAACGCGTGCTTATTCATCCAGGCTCTCGGTGCCAAAGGAAAAAAGTTCCCCTGCCCGCTGCACGTCTGCCCAACGAAGCATCCAATGACCGGTGCTCGTTAATCTCGGGAACAGCCAGAAATCGTCGCCTCGCCTTTTTAGCTTTTCCGCTGACCGCTGGAAGGTACTCATGTCTTTGGTAGCAGCGTTTAGTGACTTTCTGTGGGCGTATGGGCCCTTTGTGTTTAGGAGCCGATGGAGAATTCCCTTTGGGAGAGATTCCTATGGAGCAATCGAGCAAGATGAATTAGGATTGAGATTTATGGTTAATATTATTTACTAGTTTTATTTATTTATTTTATTTTCTTCTATTTTATTTCCTTTTTTTTATTTTTCCGTCTTGTTTTCGATTTTCTTATTTCGATTTTATTTTTATTTTTTTATTGTTTCTATCAGATCATACACTGGTACCTGAGGCACTCTCACGATTTCCCTGAACCATCCCGAAAGGAAAAGATATATGGACTTCCCCCTCCCTCTTCATCTGGTCCTTCCCTCCTCCAGAATCCAACGGATCTAAGCTTCAAACTCCTTTTAGCAAAGAGGCTTCTCCTGATCACAAGAGACCTCTTCTTTCCCCTTTACAAGAATCCATCTTCTTCTTTCCTCCCCTCGAACTTTGACTACCACCTTACTTCCTCTTCTACATACTCTTCTCCCTCCACTACCGACCTTACTTTCTACTCTTATTCTTTTTTTATAAACTCCTTCTTTCTCTATACCGTTCCATCCAATCATCCTGTCTCTCTCCCTCTTCTCTACTTGTCCTCATTGCATCCATCCAACCACCCAAATAAAAAAACCCCGCACGTTTTTTCCGTACAATCAGATTACACACCGCCTCTTGACTACTATCACGGCGCTTGTCTCCAAACAACCTTTTTCATTCTTCATTTTTTATCATATACACACAGATTCACAGTCATGGCAAGGTATTCTCAACCGTCATTTGATTTTTACCAACAATCTCCCTCAAATTTGGATGCAAAGCCTTCATTTCCCGAGGAAGACGAGATGAGTGTATTGGATGATAAGATTCTCGACTCGACGTCGCCTGAACTTCCATCTTCCATCGCCGACCACCGGCGCTCTTCATATGATCATGCCCCGGATGCTTTCTCACATCGTGATTCAGTCTGGTCCGACTTCTCCCAGTCCGTTCACAGCAACCAATCCCGGCATAACTCCCATGTCAGTCATCATCTTTTCGAGTCCGCTCCGAATCCTTTCATGAGACTGGACGGTGCTCACCACCCAGCCACCGCGTACGGCCAACAGGCATCTTGGGCGCTTTCCAAGGAGACTGGCTCATGTACACCCGCCGCCATGTACGACCATCATTTCCCATCGGACCTCGACAATGGCTCGTCGGCGCCGTTCTCGGGGGGTGCTGTTGGTCCGGTGAGCACCATCAACATCCCGTCCATGTCCTACCGTCCCGGAATGGCCTTTGCGCATCCCAGTGCTGTGGCCATGTCCCCGCAGTCCAGCCAAGGATGGATGCCTGCGTCCACCGACATGCCGGATGCTGTTGCTCGCACCACCAAGAGCCCTACTTATCGGAATAGCTCTCCATTGAGCATCCGACGGGATGGAATTCGAAAAAAGAATGCTCGTTTTGAGATCCCAGCAGAACGGACGTTAAGCAACATCGACCAGCTAATCGCCCAGTCAACCAACGAGGAGGAGATTAAGGAACTGAAGCAACAGAAGCGGTTACTGAGGAACCGTCAAGCTGCGTAAGTAGAACCCTCACTTGCTGTTCGGCTTCACGGTTCACTAACAATTACATTTAGTTTGGATTCGCGCCAACGGAAGAAGCTGCATACTGAGAAGCTGGAGGAAGAGAAGAAGCAATTCACCCAGATCATCAGCGATCTTGAGGAGGACTTGCAAAACATGAGGCTACGGGAGGCAGAACTTATGCGCGAGAAGAACGAATTGTTCGGTGCGCAGCAGGAGCTCTACCACCATCTCAACAATATGGCCATGGAAAAGGAGGAACTGATCCGGGTGCATACCTTGGAGACCGCCGAGCTTCGCAAGAAGAACAACATCCTCAAGGAAACCGTGGAAAAGCTTGAGAGACATGCCAGACCCTCCGCCTCCAATATGGCAACTGACTTCTCTGACTTCGAGAACCTCACCATGGACAGCACTCCCTGGGAGGAACTTACCATGGTCAACAGCCTCTCCCTGGAGACCGATCCAGTTACTAGCGCTCCTGCCGAGAGGAGCACAGAGAAATCTGCGAACAGCGACTACCCCTTCAGCTGGAACGCTTTCTATATGTGTCTCCTTTTTGGTGCCTTCATCGCCTCCAACGGTACTTCTCTTTCTGCTCGCGCTATTCCGCAGCTGTCGGAGGAATACCGCGCGGAGTCTGCCAACGTCCTCAAGGCCGTCTTGTCTTCTTCCCCACCAGAACTTGCACAGCCTTCGAACCAGGCCGCCGTCTCTGCGTCGGCTGGCCCGCTCCCGACAACTATTAGTGGGGCGGAGATGGCTCAGATGACTGCAGGCACTGCCCCTCCGTCCAACCTAGATGAGCTCCACAACTCGCTGGCGATGCCTACTAAGGCGCAGGAACAGGAACAGGTCTTCTCGCTCAATGCTGATCAGTACAACTCCTTAACCACTTATGATGACAACGGTGCTGAATACAAGCCGCAACAGGCTTCCCACCTCCAACAAGCGTTGGCTGCGATGCGGGGCAATGTTGCTCAGAAGATGCCGAGCAAAGCCACCTCTGATGTCTACTCGAGATCGCTCATGTGGGATCGGGTTCCTGAAAAGGTAATCCAGGACTTCCGACGGATGGTCCAGGAATACGGTGTTTCGCCCGTCAAGGAAGAGCATGCCGGCTTCAGTCAGGCCTAAGTAGCATAGCCGACAGGACTAGAGTCGCCATACACCATCCATCTCAACTCTCCTCACCATGTCCAGAGAAAGCCACCTTGCCTAGCCTTCCTTCAAAGCAAAACGTCCTCATCCGTTCCTCTGCTTTTTTCGCCTCTCTCGTCTTCTTTCGTTTGCAAACCAGTTTACTCTAGCGCTTTTTTATTTTTACGGATATACGACGATTAAACCAGACATTAGCCATATGCATGCATAGACAGCTTACCATTTACTTCGACTGGATATATTTAACCGACTAGCTCTTCATTGACCTCGTCTCACAATTTAGCGATGTGTTTATATTTTTCGCGCTCCTTCGGAATTTTCGGCGTATATATGATTTACCGTTTTCTTGGGTTGGGTTTGGGAATGAATCTCACGGAAAGTCAGAAACATATTGCATCTATGTATACTCAAACTTCTTACGTGTTCTTCTTTCATGATTTTGTTTACGAGTTTCCGGGGAGGCATGATCTTATTTAACGCTGGACGCTGTTTCCAGTCTGAAAACAGCAAAACGGTCCCACAGAACGACCTTTTTGATGAGCATTGCATTGATTATGGTTCAGGAATTATTGTTTTACTCTTGTTATTCTTGCGTTTGGTTGCATTGCGAGTGAGCTGAACTGGGCTACGGGTGGTTATCTTGTTACGATTATTCTTATGATATGACTGATATGTTCTATGATGAAAAATGCCTGTTAATGTTTTATGTTGATGATGCTTTCTGGACAGTTGGGCCACGACAAAGGGTGGCCCTTTTTGCATGCCTTGGTTCTGTCTTTTCATTTCTTTTGTCAAATACTTCTATACGGGTCTCCTCTCAGCGGGGCTTTGCTTTTGCACATGGCTTTACTGTTGGGCATTGCCCATGCCATTCCTTTGAATTACATTTCTTTTGTCAATCAAATCTATGTAATATGAAATCATGATTTGCATTGCATATATCTCTAATCCCTTGGATCAATTGATGATGATATGAATTTCACATCCTCCTAGGTTCCCAGATCTTGCATCTTTAGATATCAGTACACCGCAAAGATACTTACTCTTCCTTGCCGTCTGCAGAAGGTGTAAAAGCACTGCACAATGACATCTTTACATGCAGCCATACATGAACCCCACTTACCTTTAATCTGATCACGATGAGTCATTCCGAATCTCAGCCTCTACGTCCTACCTTCTTGTCACCAGGAATTATGTACAGCACGAATGTAATATAAATCGACTGTTTCAGTGTCCAAATTTCTGGAATCTATTCATGATCCCGGATAGAATGGCGGGTAGTACTAATCCATCAGACCAAGAACTCAAGTGCGTACTCAAAATGTCATTGAGTCATAAGCCCACCACCAACAGGTCAGCGACGAGGGTACAAAGTATGTAAATGCAAGGATGAAATCAACATTAAATTGACAAATAAAACAAATTCCCGCAGCCAATATTACATCAATTGATTAGAACAGGGAATCAGGAATGACAAACCAAATAAAGTCAAATACAAATAATAAAATAGACACTAAGCAAAAATACCGATGACATAGATTGGGTTGTCATCAAAATGAGGCTGGCATTGGGTCATCAACATCGTTGCAAGTCACTTGGCTAAAGTTCAGATCATACTGGCACGTTCCGCTTGTGGCACCCAGTATGGATCGTAGATAGTAATGAAGTGAAAGGTAGGTGTGTAGTGTGCCTCCCTTACGGGCTACCTCCATCACTAGGGCGATGATATTTCCTCCTCATCCTATGAGCGAAGACGTTTGGCTGGTTGATCTCAGTAGCTGAGCAATAACTCTATCTCCAATGATGTAGTCGAGAGTCATCTGATGAACAAAGAGGCGGGCCCATAAATGGGGCTTCTCGGTGGAACGAGGCTGTAAGGTACCGGAGCATTTGGTTCACTTTGGGTCGTATTTCTCCTTCCATATCCTGTAATTCGAGTAACGAGCATGTCAGCCTAAAATTCGAACAATTCAAAGGTCGGTATAGGTGAGCGTTATGGTTGGTTGCAGGCGTGAGAGCGGTTTGCATGGCGCAGTTGTAAAGATGCGACGAGAGCCTATCGATTGAACCACTGCCGCTGATCCCTGGCATGATAGCTGCAGGTGATAGCGAAGCGCGAATCCATACAGGCGGCAATTCACCACAATCTTGGCGAGGTTTGCAGGGGAAACGCCCAAGATCCAAAAATAAAAAATAAAAAAATTCTAAGGGTTGGCCTAACGTACCAAGAATTTCCAACTAATTTGCTTCCTTTCTGTTCGGCCAATCGGTAATATTTAGCAGCCGTGAACTAAACATTGACACAACTGGGTTAGTCAACTGGACAAACAAGAGCTCCTAAGAGGGCCAAGCGCAAAAGTGATGCGAATCGCAAAGTATTGATGCCCGAGAAACGAGACCATGATAGCCAGGGGAGATAAAGCAAAAGTTCTGAGCTTGTACCATCGCTAGAAGGATGCGCACGACGCAATCAAACGTACCTTATCTTTTTTCCCACCAAAGCCCTCTAGGTAGCACCACGCGACCTCGTTCATAGCGTCAGTGTCACCTAGATTTGCAGCCGTTTCGAAGTACTGGCGCGCTGCCGCAGGGTCTTTCTTGACTCCCCAGCCGTTGCGGAAGCAGTTACCCAACTCGAAGATAGCAAGGACCAATTCCCCTTTGGCTGCACCACCCTTTTTCATGCCTGCTTGGAGAGCCTGGGATTCAATCAATGCCGAGTTTGATGCTGCAGCTGAGAGATAGGTCACTGCCTGTTCTTCCGATTTGGGACACCCCCAACCATGCCTGGAGACGAACCCTGTTAGAACGTTTCCGGCCATAAGTAGAGCAAAAGGCAACACTAGAAGGTAGGATGTTGACGGGAGGGGTTCAAAAGAACCTAAAGTGCAGTGTAGCAGTTCCTACCTTAGTGCGAGGCCGTAAAGTACTTGGCTCAGTGCGTTATTTGCACCATTGGGATCTGCCAACCGGCGAAACATTTCAGTGGACTTCTCCAGTTCTGCAAGGATAACCGGTGTTAGTACATGTCTACAAGTACCTATTTATGGCTTGCTCCTTACCTCCCGCTTCATGGAGCCGAATCGCTTCTTGGATGTTAACCTATGGATGGTGTTAGTCTTCGAATATAGCAACCAACACAACCGTAACTGCCGTGTATCTCTTACATCTCCTTGAGGATCACTGAGACCACTTCGACTAGAGCTCCTTGACCGCGATTCTATACTATGTCTTCCCAAGCCCTGCGAAGTAGGTGATAACGGCGATCCAAGATTCGGACTCCGCTGCACTAAGACCGTTGCTCTTTTCTCCCACTGAGCCTCTCTCTCCTGCTCATCACCTTTCTCATTGTTTATCTGTGGAAGGTCTGACGGGATATTGGTCGAGGTGGCGGTGGAATTCCGCGAGCTGCCCCGATCACGATGGAGCAATTGCGACAGCCTTCTTTCTCGCGGTTGAGACGACGGAGATCCTAGGGATTCAGATGGCGCTCTCGAGCGGCTAAATGGATTCAGTGACCGACGGCGCGAGGAAGAGCTAGGTGGCGACACTTCGAGATGTGTGTTCTGATGGTGATAGACATCATCGCCGTCGCAGATGGGTGGGGTGACGACTTCTTGGGAGGTGGTATCGGATCGAATGATTTGAGGAACCGGGCTCAGTAACGCGGAAGGGACACCCGCCGCATATTGGCCACTGGTATCGTTGATTCTGTCCTTCTTATGAAGTATCTCTCGCAAAGGCATCGTTGTAGCGCGTGCTGATCGCTCGGAGAACTGCGGAGCGGACCTCGGGAACACTACCCGAATTGTTTGCAGCGTTTAATTTGACGAATTGGTATGTGTGGAGAGAAGATGGCGGCCAGAAGGGAAACCGGGGAACCGTTGACGTTGAAATATCTTGCAAACACGGGCAAAAAAAGCCTCAGCCTTATGGTCGAATGGCAGGCAGGCAGAAGCGCTGGGGTTGGGGGCAGTGTCGGAGGTGAGCCTCGTACAAGGACAATTGATGGTGGTTTAAGTTAGTGCCTGTCATGCTTTTCTTTCATCTCTGTTTTGGCCGTCTTGGCCCCCAGTTGCCGGAATACAAGGCGTCTGATCATTCCTTTCGCATCCATTGCCCTGGACCATACAGTTGAAGCGTTTACCCCGCGGATTACTCATGTAGATCTCCCTTGATTGTATGGATTTGTGTACCCTCAATGAAGTGTACCGCAATCTTCTTTATCGCAGACGATTCGATCCAAAAGTCAAGTATAAAAGCGGACCAGGTTCAATGAGGAGTATTCAACAGAAGAGGTCTATCGTCTGCGATAGTTGAATTCGATGACGTCTCAATGTCTCAAAAGAATGCATGCATTATTGAGTGGGTTTGTCAGCAGGCATGCAACAAGTGCTGTTTATGCAGGCTTATGGTCCACACCTTCCCAGGCCATCCACAAACAATCAGGTATTCGTGCACTCACTAAATATAGGGTTAGTTTGTCAGTCCTCAAAAAACTTGCATTTTTATTTATTTTATGTTTTCTTTTTTCTAGTCTCTGCTACACTTTCGGACGGTCCCTTTTACTTCCATCTTACATTTGAATTGTGATAGACGCACAATGAAAACGGAAGAGACGGAAATCAGATTGCAACAAAATGAGAAAAATGAAAAAAAAGTAAGACTAACAGTAGACATGGAAGACATTCAGCGTTTGGCTTGAATAAGGACATCCTGCGCATAGCCAATAATGAGCATTTGAACATTCAAACGACAGGGGCGCCTTGATCCCCCATCCCTTGGTAGATCAGCATTCGCAAGTTTCTCCAGAGATATCGAAAAAGATCCGATTTACATTAGGTCGTTAGCTATTTTGCTTAGGAACTCGTATTGGTATGTCTAATGTAGCACAGGAAACAGATCTTTAATTTATACATATTGCTAATAGCGAGGCTATTCATGCAACGTCCATTTACTGGGCCTTGGAGGAGGACATGATGCCTATGGATCCAAATTAGCATTGAAAGAGACAAGCAACGACTGCTTATGTTTGGGACTTACGCTCAACATCGGCAACGCTCTGCTGGAGGATCTGCTGGAGGACCTTGGGGTTCTCAAGCTCCTTCTGGATCTTGCCGATGACAGATTCGGCAAGCTCACGCTGCTGGCGCTGCTTAACCTGACCTTCGTAGCGAACCCACGAGTCGAGAGCCTGCTTGGCCTCGTGGGCAAGAGCAGTGCGCTGCTCGAGCTCATAGGCCTGAGCCTCAAGCTGGGCGGTTTCCTTTACTCGATCGTCAGCAATCCCTTGTTTCATAAATTCCTAATAGATTGCAAAATAACGCAAGGCTAGTTTACCTTGGAAACAGCGAAGAGCTGCTTGGTGACATCAACAACACCAGCAAGCTCCTGGACGTTGTCCATACGCTGCTTGACAGCGTTGGTGTGGTCGGCACGGGCAGCGTTCAAGATATCCTTGTGCTTCTGGACCTGGCCCTCAGCCCACTCACGGTACATGGGACCACCGTACTTAGCAGCGGCGGTGAAAACGCTGAGAAGACAGAAAGCAGCAACGGTTTCCTCGTTCATGACATAGAGCTCATTGCTGATAGCGGCAATGGAGAGACCGGCAGCGGCGGAGAGAGTGGCGGTCTTGGAGACCAGGGAGTTGCCGGGAAGGGCGTCGAGAATCGACTGGGCCTTCTTCTTGGGGTCCTCGGTAGGGACGCTGGAGGCCGAACGAGACACGGTCAGGTTGGCGATAGGAGCGACGTTGCGCGTGACGGTCGGCCGGAGCCGGGCAGCACCTAACTGGGGTTAGCGACAAAAATCGAGTGTTCGACGGGGCCGTATAGAGTTGCGTGAGGCATACCAATGGCGCTCTTAGCAAGACGCGAAGCCATTGTAACGATGGGAAGACCTTGACAAGATGTGATGGATGAACGGAACTGAGGAGACTTGAAGTCGGGATGGTTTGGGCGGTGCGGGAAGACACTAGCCTACTTCAGTATAGCGCGGCTAATCGGAAAAACCGTTAACCGAGGAATTTCCAAAAATTCATGGTTTGAAGAAGAGTAGATGCACCAAAAGGCGTACGATTTCCATTTGGACTACGTTCTAAAAATTTTCGGACGCAATGCCTGCCCCTACGGTCGGAGCTACAAGCTCCAAAAAAAGAAAGAGCCTCAAAGAGAGCGGTGTCCCGTCGTCGAAACGTCGTGCAGTGGCAGAGAACGATAGCGCAGATGTGATGGTCGAAATCTCTCAATTGGAAGAACAGATTTCCGAATCGCGAAAATACTACAACAACATCGCCAAGTTGATTTCGATGCTCGATGTGGACGACAATGCTGCCAATCCAAATTTGGCCGCCGCAGTATCCCTCTGTCGAGTGTTCAGCAGATTGATTGCCGGAGGAGATATGGCGGAGACAAACAGGGCCGCAGAGAATGAGAAGATTATTGCAGCATGGCTGAAGGAACGCTGTCGCGAATACCAGAAGGCGCTTTCTGCCATACTGCGTGAGGGCGATGCATCTGCTAAGGTCCGTCGCTCCCAGATGGCTCCCGAGTCCAACTCATGCTAACCCCAAGCAGCTCACAGCCCTCACACTCTGCATGCGCATGATCAGCGAACGTGCTACCCATATCCCTGGCGAAGATACTCAGGCCTGGTTATCTGGTCTGTTCAAGAATGTTACTGAGGCCATTGTCGAAACCGGTGACAATGAGGCACTGCGGTCCGAGTTCCTTGAGAAGTTCGCAAAGGAATACGAAGACGTGCGGTTCTATACATTCGTGCAGATTGCGTATGCCACACCATCACATCCCCTTTAAAAGTCACAGACAAGTGCTAACAAGCCCTGAAGCGATATCGCAGATACGGAACAAAGTACAGAAACCCTCGACATCCTCATTTCCATACTATCAGCCTGCGACACAGTCCCGAGCCCCGAGCACGAATTCAAGAACTTCTACGTCAAATCCAGCAAAAAGAACAAGAAGCTCGTCTCCATCAATTCCCACAAGAAGCGCGCCCAAGACGCCTGGCTTGCCGTCCTCCGAAACAACATCTCTGAATCCCAGCGGAAGACCCTCCTCCGCATCATGGTCCACAACATCGAGCCCTGGTTCAGCCGTCCTGAACTGCTCATGGACTTCCTCACAGACTCCTACAACGTCGGCGGCGCAACCTCCCTGCTCGCCCTCTCCGGTCTCTTCTACCTCATCCAGGAGAAAAACCTGGATTACCCACAGTTCTATCAAAAGCTCTACTCGCTCCTCGATGCCGACCTGCTCCACTCCAAACACCGCTCCCGCTTCTTCCGCTTGATGAACACTTTCCTCGCCTCCACCCATTTGCCGGCTACTCTTATCGCCAGCTTCATGAAGCGTCTCTCTCGTCTTGCGCTTAACGCTCCTCCAACCGCCATCGTTGTGATCGTCCCCTTCATCTACAATCTCCTTAAATCCCACCCCACCTGCACATTCATGCTCCACCGCGTTATCAAGGACGAAGTCAAACCCGAATTGGAAGCTGAGGGCATGGACGACCCGTTCGATCCAGAGGAGACCGATCCGGTTCGCACAAACGCCCTAGAGAGCAGTCTATGGGAAATCCACTCCCTCCAACAACACTATCATCCCAACGTTGCAGCGATTGCACGCATTTTATCTGAGCAATTCACGAAACAGTTCTATAACCTTGAAGATTTCCTGGACTATACCTACCAGGGCATGGTGCAAGCGGAACTGGGAACAGAGGAGAAACCCATGAAGCGGATCCCTGTTATTGAGTATCACATCCCCAAGCGGATATTTACCGATCGAATGTTGGAAGAGGACGGCGGCGTAGATACCGCACCGGGGAGCATTGTCAGAGGGCTATGGGATTTTGCGTAAGGGTTACGCGCGATGCACAGGTAGACTTTCATTTTCTTCTTTAGCGTATATAATTGGATTGGTTTGATTAACATACCGAATATAAACTTACACATTAGAACCGTGAACAAAAGTATCAAGTCTTATTTTATCTTTAAGTCTATTTAATAGACCACCTTGCCCTAAAAGCAGGAGCTAACTGGAATAATGGATCTATCTAAACAAAACATCTCGAAGAAGTCCCAGCATTCAAACGTCATAACCACAACTCCAGAACAACAGCAATAAAGCCACCCAAAAATCAGATCTTACCAACGCCTCGTCGACCGACTATCATCAGGCCTCCAATTGTCAGTCCCATGATACTCTTCCTCTAGATACTCAACTTCAGCATTATTCCCTGTATAACTCGCCAAAGGCATATAGGACCCCGACGCTGCCGATGCCGCCCCTTGCTGCCACTGGCGATAAAGATAAGGCGAGACAGCAACCATGCCCACGCCCGACTGCTGAACAAAATACTCAGGCCACATGGTCTCGTGCTCCTCCGCCACCGGATCTCCAGGATGATAATCGCAGAAGACGTCTAAAGCAAACACCCCCCGCTTCATGTCATCGAAGAGCTCATCGCTCACCTTGACAGGGATGCCCTCGATATGCACGCGCATTTTGTTCAAGATGGCTTGCGCCTTCTTGCGTCGCCGTCTGCGTCGCACGCCGACTTCATCTTCCATTTGTTCCAGTATAAGCAGAATGTCTTTCTCGGTTGGGGCGTGCGCGATGGCGTATTCCATTCGCAGGGTGAGCTGGTGGAGTTCATTTGCGACGGTGCGGAATAGGATGTCGACTTTGGTAAGGGCAGCAGTGACTCGTGAACCAAGGGAGCGTGCAAAGGCACGTGGATAGAGTCGCTCCCAAAAGGCGAGCCAGTAGAAGACACCTGTTCGGGACTTGCGGAGACGGGTGATTTCAAGTGTTGTGATGACACTTTGACAGAGTGCGAGGGTGTGTAGGGCTCCTCTTCTGGTGTCTTCGATGGAGGCTTGGGATTCGTCTTCGTTTGTCAATACTGGTTCTGCGGGACTTGGTGAGTCGGCTCGGCTAACACTGTCTATCGATCTATAAAATCGATGTGATGGACCCGGTGCTGTTGGTCTGGCTGGAGGCAGATCTGTTTCGACAGTCTGCGATGGAGGTCCAGCGCGTGCCGGCGCCGCTGGTAGTTGTGTTTGCAGCATCCTCGTAGCAGCTGACTGGACAACCGTAATAAGATTACAAGATAGATTGAAGTCTCATGTAAAGCGGAATCAAGTGGTTTGCGATGTCGGCTGAGGAGAACAAAAACGAAGGACAAGATGACAATCAAACGAGTGTAGGATTAAAGAGCGACTTGGCGAACTATGTCATGAGTGGAGATAAAGACATTATTATTATTATTCAGTGAATGGTGACTGAGTTGGGCAATGTAGATACAGCTGGTATTTGAAGGTTCACAGGTTTTGTTCGAATCCATAACCTCTGTGGACATCCTGAGTATGGACCACCAAGGAAGGAACGCTGGAGTGATTGGGTCGATCGCGAGATAAAAGTAAGTGTAACTCCATTCAGGGCCAGATGCAACCGAATGATTCCGGACTGGAATTTTGCAGAGGAATTTAGTTTATCTAAGCGGGTCGGCGAGGGTGATGGCTTTCCACAGTCGGTATGGTTGATGTTGGCTGCATTTCCGTTTTCGGTATGCAACGGTCAGCCCTGGAGATAAGGCTGAGATAGACTGTCACCGTTACCATCCCATCGATTAGCTGGATGTATTTTTGGAAAAAGAAGAAGAATCTGATCTTCCATGATTCTTCCTATTTGAAATTTCGTGCAGTCCTTTGCTAGCGGCCAATCAACTGAAGAGTAACTACTCTGGATCTCAACTTCATTTGTCCTCTGATAGGCCTGCCCAAATAAAACCAAGAAAAGGATAAAAGACAGAGGGAATGAAATTTCTGATTGTCCATTCCTTTTTCTGGATCCTTCTTTCGTTCCTCCACTTACCATGTCATTATATGTATGTATGCTTTGAAGCAACAGCGACTCCTTTGTCTCGAAAGCAAACATGTACCGGTACAACTTAGGATAACTACGCAAATTTAATGCCCGTAAACTAAGCTTCAGTTCTGATCACGCTGCTGGCCGGCGAACAGTCAGCTCTTTAAGCATCAGACCTCAGGAAGTCTATAAAGCTCTTAGTGTTTAAAGAAAAATAAACACAAAATCCACTTCTCAGACTCCCGCTTCTTCTCTCATCTTGTCGCTATTGATGAGTCGGCACCGATCGAACAGCTTCTCCCAGTGCACCGCGTCCTCAGCAGCAGTTTTAGCATCATGCTGAGGACCTTCAGCAATAGTCACAGGCATGGTCCCATAGGGGCCACCAAAGATCTGCAAGGAAAGCTTTCCCGGAGAATCATTTTGCAAGTCCTCCTTTGCAACATCAACGAAGGCAGCAGGCCATGTCTCAACGCCACTAATATGACCTTGAGGATTGCCGCTATTTACAAACTTTGTGATGGACGTACTCATGGTCCTGGCCAGCGCGAGCTCGGCAGCTGAGTTGTCTACACCCCCATCCAGATGCTGAACGTTCAACACATAGGGAATATCACTAAGGTGCGCAACACGCCACATTGGGACGCCCATCATCTCGAACGCAGGTGTGAATCTTGTGGAGTTATGTTCGTATAACCGAACCTGCGATGGTTCCACGCCCCCATTTTTGAAGTATTGCCATGCAAAGTCAAGCACCGGGCAGGTGAACCAAATGTCTTTGTTCATCTGTGCTGCGCGGTAGTACTGTGCAGAGATAGGGCCGTCATATTCTTTCCGGACAAGATATTTGAAGTCTTCGAGTGGGTATATTTGCAGAAGCTTCTCCTTTGTAGAATTGGAAAGGCTAAACAGCCACAAGCCAAAGCTGTCCAATACTTCGTGATCTGTGGAAGTCGACGGCGGTGCATACCAGGCGCCATCATTTGTCACCCAGGATGCGATCACCGGAATCCCTTTCACGAATTTACCAGCACGCATGAGCTGAGAAGGCCGGTCACGGATGAAGTCACTATCAACTGTCGGGAAGAAAAAGCCCTCACCAAACGGTGGGCGGGCTTCTCGAGATGCCGTTACAGAGAGGTTCGTCAAAACATCGAAGGGCACATCTCGTAAGCATTCCAGGGTCTCTAGAGATTGATCCTCGCCCTCTTTCGCACACCCAACTCTTTTCGCGATGGCTGCAGTGTTATTTGCGACCAAGTCTGACTTGCTGTTAAAGTTCAAGCCTGGCCCACCCGACATCATACTACAACTCCAAGTTAGTGCAAAACTTTTTTTCCCTCACGGGTGTATTACATCGCTTGTTGAAACGGAACTCCTTTTGTTCCTTCGAACGATGTCAAATGTAGGCCAATATCGCTGGCGCCCACGCTTTGTCCCACGACAGTCACTTGTAGAGCGTAAAGTTAGCTACAACTGGTAAACAGTCACTTGATAGATCATATCACCTCTTTGTGGATCTCCACCAAAAACTTCAATATTATCACGGACCCCTATAATTACGGTGTGAGATGTCTTATACTTAAGAGGCGAGAACTTTTAGATAGTCACATACACTCCAAAGCTGCCCGTTGGTCACGAAGACCAGCATTTGTCTGCTTATGTTCAGCCATTGTCTTGCTGGTTGCAAAGCCAAAAACTAGATATACAATTAGATATGTCTTCATTCAAAGGGTAGAATGCATTACAGCCAAGACGATAATTGATGGCGACGTAAATCAATGGCTGGCCGTCCGCAACAGATTGCCTTATCAATCCGTCTGGATTGTATAAGACCTCAGAGGCCGAACCTAGAGCATGGCCGCCTAAAACGCATTAATATGCATCAGGAACTCAATGCATCCCCAGGAGTGCTTATTTGCAATGGTGAACATCACTGTACCTCCATGTATCCACACCATTACTGGTAACCTCACATCACTTCTGGTAGCCGTCGGTCGAGCAACCCTCAAGCTCAAGCAATTTTCACTAATGTTTACAACCCGGCTTGTAAAAGGAAGTACATCTCCCATCCCTTGCGGGCACCAGGCTCCAGGGCGAGTGGCATCAACGACCGATCCCCTTGCATACTGGAACGGAATGGGCGGTGCGAAGCGGTGTTTGCCCCATGGTGCCTCTGCATAAAAGATGTTTTGATAATGCTCAACTCCCAGAGAATAGCTGCCCAGATACTTTATATCTCGGGCAGGGTCGGTCACGGTCGGTGGGGAGATCAATCGTCTTCCACCCACAGTAAATTCGAAGCCTTCATTGTTTGGAGCTAGCAAACTGTCAAACCAGTTGCGGTAGAAAGCAAACAAGCCAGCAAATAAAGCAACCAGTGCGACTAGAATAGAGTTCCAAGTTTGAGTCATGGTCGGCGTTATTGTGTTCTTCAGTATTCGGGCATTTACACCGGATTTGCGGTGTCGTTGTGTAGGGGCGTTCGATTGATAGAGGCAACCGCAACGAGATAATCTAGGCTGGGGTCAATTGTATACCACGTTGACTTCTCTCAGCATGACAAAAGGCAACAGGAGAAAGAAAAGTGGCGACTACGTGTCATGGGGTACAATTAGCAATCGCTGTCCGATTTGGGGGCTGCAGGAATTTAGGCCCCCTAGGTACTGCAAGCATTTGTGCTGCTTGGAGCAACTCCAAACACCCCCGCCACTTCCGCCGGGTCGACCACGAATATGACATACGCTTGCATCCTCCTGACCTCTCTGTGGCCACATTACAACCAGCCACCTTTATCCAGGAGACCAATCTTGGCTACTTGTTAGATCAAGCCTCTCTCCATCATGGATATGCCAGCAATCTGGAGGAACAATGAATTGAACCCCTAACGCTAAAATAATTTGGAGATTGCAAAATCTCTCCAGCCTGGACAAGGTACTTCTACTATTGTCCGCTGAGTTTAGGTGTATATTTACAGCATTAAGTTTACTAGGTCTGGGATATGGAATACTTGGATCGGAATTGACCTAACAGAAGTCGAATAGTCACCAGGACTACGAGATTAAAAGAACACAACGTGGGAATACACTGCAGGCTGGCATGCCTCCAACGTACGTGTATCAAGATCCCCATCGGTTATTGAAGGGATGCGGGCTGCGTGGTGTCGGCCCATATGCTCCATGAGAAAACACCCCATAGAATTAACTCAAAGAATGACCAGGGCATATGTGAAACGACTAAGGGGTTAAATATGGCCCCATCACCAGTAATCAATCTCAATCTGTTCCTTCTTCTGGTCAGAGGAGGCAGCATTCGGTTTATTAGCCGCCGGGGCGCCCCCAATGCTACTTTCCACTTCCTTGATGCTCTCCAATTCGTCAAAGTTCAAGCCCTTCCTTTCTGTCTTTGCTATCACATCCATGGACGATGTGATAGGTCTGTTGGGGATACTTAGGGTGTTCAGAGAGCCGGTCACTGGCATCCGGGCAACATCACCACAAGGTCCACCGTTCCAAAATCCAACGCCATCCATGTTCTGAACTACCGCTTTCGTTAGGCGGAGGAGATCACCAATACCTGCGGCCCCCACAGCAGTAGCGACCGGCCTAGATGGCAATTCTGGACCTGGACAGCCCGGTATGCTGTTTTGCAGTAAAATAACGTCGTCTCCAAGTAGGTCAGGGCTACGCCAATCGTGCGTGCGCTCTCCAATTTCGATATTCGCATTAGTCTTCAATATAGCATCAATGGCAGAGCTAACAAGCGAAACTTCATACCATTGCCTCCCCCTGCGTATCATCTCCGCCAGTGGCATGCAACGTGCTCTTATTGCTTGAGTGTTCGAGGAACTGGACCCTATTAATAGATCCTGTACTTCCGTGACTTGCAGTTGAAGCTCTTGTGCTTCGGGAGTTCCACCGTTGCCGACACTGTTCATGTCCTTTGCGGCACTCTTGGATCCCACAGAACCAGTAGCGGAATCTGCTTTTCCTCCTGTCGATGACGAAGTGTCGGGGGTGTTGGTGCCTTTAGAGGAAAAATCGTTCGAACGAATATACCGATAGCGGGTCCAGCGCTTCATAAGGACTTTATCCACAGTCAGATGTTTGTCTTTGGAGAGTTTAGTGAAAAGATGGACGAGGTGTTTGTCGGGCTGGACCCAGAGATGATCCACCATATATCGGGCGGCGTCTTCAAATTCCTGGTATCCATAGATAGGATATGCAATATTACCACGGACAATCATACAAGCATCCCAGATACTACCAGGAAAGTGAATATTGACTGTACCTAGTGCTTCGGTTGGCTTCTTGATGGAGTATTTTCCGCGTTCATCAACTTCGACAATGATAGATTGATGTGTTTTAGAGCGACAATGGAACTCATAGAAAACACTATACTCGTTGTCTTCGTGTTCAAAGAAACGACGATTCCCATCTTTTGATGTTTTTAGGTCCACAATATGATCAACGTCAAGTCCAGATGTTGTGAGCCTATCGATGAACTTGGTAGTTGGTGCAGATACGCCAGTCTGTGGTTGCATTATCTCTGTCCACTCTCTCAAGGAAATCAGACCCTCCTTGTAGGTCTTCGGCAGAACTGGAATCAATGCGAGACCAATCTGAACCTCCAAAGTCAAAGAACCAGGAAAATATTCGGCGGCTTTCAATGTTGGTTTTAGGATCTCAAAAAGCTGTTTAATACTCTCATTCATACTCGGCTCCTTTTGCACCTTTCGGGCATGTTGCACATTTTCTTGCGCCATGTATCGGGAAGACGTATTCTTGGGCCTCATATTTTCATATGGAGTTGGGTTGTCTGAGAGCTGGTTCTTTGTCGGCTTTTTTTGTATTCCCCAGACATCCTCCAAAGTGGCTTGCCTCTTCGCTATTCTCAGAGACTTACTTGAAACATTGTGACTTGGCTTAGACGCTTTGTGATTCATTGTATGATGAAATTCCCTGGTAGTCACTTCATCGCTTGGTTGTTTTCCTTCCGCTTTGTGTCGTCTCTCGAGCTCTTCAAGTCGCCTTCTTGCCAGGACCGAATTTATTTGATTTCGAGGGCTGGGAGGGTTGGCAGCGCGTGAGGGGGCTTCACTAATTGTGGTTGGCTCTCTCGTCTGCTCGAGGAAAGCCTCTTCCAATATGACGAGCCTTTTTACCTGCTCTGAAATATTGTCATTTTTGCCTGGTTTTGCACCCTCATGTAGTACAGGGCAACCAGAGTCATCTTGAGATCCACAATCCGCTTCCATCACTAAGCCACTCAAGTCGTCGGCGATGTTATTTATTCGTGAGGGCGCATTTCTTTGTAAAGCAGTATGCTTGGGGTCTAATTTTGCATTCAGTGGTATCAAAGCTGGCTGATCTGCACGCATCATCGGAAGAGAATTCGTACTTATGGCTGCTGGTGCGGTCACATCAACAAGCAAATTGTTCGTGTCGAGCTTTTTACTCGTCCGAGAGGGTACATAATCATTTTTTCTTTGAGTATTGAGATTTCGACCACTACTTTTGCTGTCTGGAAGATGTGGATGCTTATTGAGCCCATGCTTCGTTTCGTCGAAGATTAGGGGGAGGCCTGGTTTCGGTGCAGCAGGTGTCGAAGCATTAAGAAAGGAATCAGCGGCATCTCTCAGCTCACAAGGGCTGGTGGATCTAGGGCAGCTGACACGCATATCTGTATTCCCCGATTCAATGTTATATGTCATTTTGAATTTTCTGCGAGGTGCGGAGGCATCTTCTTTCTTGGGTGCAAGATCAGGGCCCTTGACTCGTTCAGATTTCGTCACTGGTACCACCAACGGAACCGATTGGTCTGATTGTATAGCTGATGGAATAGGCCGTCGTGTTTTAATAGCTGGACATCTCTTAGCACCTAGGACCACTGTCGTATTGCTTGAAAACTCGGGTGGTGGTGTAGGTGGGTGCTCAGGCTGTTCGCTGGTAACTTCCATTTCCTTACCCTCAGCGACCCATTCATTGACTTGTTTAGCCTTTTCGGCAGTCAGAAAAGGATGGGTGGGTGAGGTCTCTGACGTTGCAGCCGGGATATTTGTATCTTCAACAGCCTCCAATAGAACAAACTCATCCCCTTTGCCAACCTCAGGGAAAGTATAATTTTGCCATATCATGGACTTCCCCGGTCTGTCGCTAATTGACCGTGGATACACTATGTTCTTAGGCAGCATATAACTCTGAGACTCCTCATCGAATGAAAGAGAGGTAGTGACAAACATCTGGCTGATACCGAGATTCGAGCTCGTTGCGGGGTCAGCTAGAACACGGCGAAGAGCCACTTGGTTCAGGCTGCTATAATTCTGAATGGTGTATTGGGTCGCCTTGCCTTCTGTGGCTATACTCATATTGCCCACCTTGTGGTTAGCAAGGCAAGACTGAGAAACATATATAGTTAGTGGCTAGATATACTTGAAGAGGCGTGTCACGTACCAAGGGTTTCTCAATCCGAGTGAGCTTCGCTACAGCGTCGTCGACATCTCCAGCACTACTTCCAGATATTTGGATGCCTTTAACCTCATCGATGATTGTAATATTCGTCCCCGTCGCGGCTGCAATCTCAGTGAGGACTTCATTAAAACCAGTCGCAAAGCACCCAACGCCTCCATGCGACGATAACCAGAATTTTGTGACGTGTGTCATAAGATGAGATTGATGTATCAGCTCCACGTCTGAATCAATGTCAAGGGCCAAGAGGCCCCCTAGGCTATCTTCGGTAGTAGCGACTGGGACGGAAGCTCCGTCGTCTTGAAGCATGATAGGAATATTCAGTTGACGAGTACGTGGCATCTTAGATTTGTTATGGCATATTAACAACTGGCCATCTCTAAACAAGGAAAGGCGAGAGACATACATCAAGAAAATCCTTATTCTTCTGGTCTTCAATAAAGGTTGAAACAAGACCCGCAATCTTCTTTGCAGAGCCGTTCATACGTCCTTTGACCACAAGGAGCTAGCATAAGTGAATTAGCATTGCAATGAAAGGGGTTGTTTCTCGAAGGAGGACTTACATCGTCATGCCTCAGGTATTCGCAGTGGTAATCCAGGCGAGGTAGTGCTTTCCTATAGCGCACATCAGTATTGGCGGAGTTGTCATTGGGGACGTAAGGAACGAACTTCATTTCAATGCCAATATCTTGCACCTGTCGCCATTCTGGTTAGCAAATAACCTGTATTTAAAGACTATGGAGAGTGTCTTTACCCCAATGTCCTCGAATGCCCAGATGGACGCGAAAGTTATGCGCTGTTCATTCGCCATCCTTGTACCATTCTAGAAGCCACTCCCGCACATCAAATGAGGCAGTTGAGATTACAAAGAGAGATGTAGTTTGAAAGAATATGTGAGAAGTACTATAGAATGGAATGAAGTAAATTAGAAGAGAATATTATGAAAACTAGAAGGAAAAGAAAGCTGTTGCGGTAGCAAGTAAGGGAAGAGTGTGAAAGAAAGTAAAGTGAGCTGGGAAGACAGATATAAATATCGCCACATCACCAAGACAACAGCGGAAGGAGGCCTTGAAACTTAGGTGAGATTAATCTTGACAGTATGTCCGGTGGCCTGGCATTTAAGACCCTATTCCCAGGAGCAAGACAAACACTGCACAGGTAGATGCAACCAATGGTGAAGTATTCTCTGGTAATGCACAAACGCAAATTGAATATTGTTGTGGGGCATAGGCAGTTGATAAATATTCACGGTTGAGGAGAAAGAAATAGAAGAATACTAGTAGTGAGACACAGCGCAACCTAAGGAAGGGGCAGGTCATGAACCTTGACCAAAGACAGCTGAATACAAAGAAAGACATCACGTGTCTGTCCAATACGTGAAGTCACGGTTTCAAGACCTTGATTGGTTTCCTGTATGTGCATATTGAAAATATATCTATCAGTCTAGTCATTGTGGCCATCACTGTATTGTAAATGCGATCTAACAAGCAGGTGATATGGCAGTGGATTTCCCCCAGGGTATCAAACAATCCCAAACTCCAGAGAACCGCGATTGAGCCCGGACAGATTCGCCGGGAAGTGGAATGAAATACTTTCAGATTATGAAAGGCGAGATATAAACAGGTCAAAGAGAAGAGCAACCTGGGGCATACACCCATAGTTCGAGACCGCCCGGTCAATTAGGGGGGTAGACAGGTTGCAATAGGTGTGTTCTCAGCATATAGAAACTGTTCAGTGTTAGACAAGCAGGAAACAGTGTTACCGAAGTAGTTTGTTAACAAACCTGCCAATCCACGTAGGCTTTCACGACCAGCGCTAGCTGCCTGTTGAAGAAAAGGCCACTGTGGACGCGCCACGAGCTTTATAGGTCAGGTTTAATTGGCACCTTTGACCTCGTTCTTGACCTGGATTGCCCATTTCATCCGATCTTCAGTTTCCTTCAATGAAGCCAAAGCTGCGCTCAAGTTGGCATCACCCTGGCGACCCCTCTCAACGAGTGTGTGGACTTCTTCATCATGGGCTTTTTTATAGGACTCATACACCTCAAAGAGCTTGTCAAAATTTTCTCGGCCAATCTCAATCTCACGATTTTTCTGGGCCATCACAGTATCCAAGCGCTCAAGGTGCAGACTCTTTTCTTCTTGTCGTGTTTTTAGAGCATCGATCTCATCGCGAATCGCCTTCACCCTCCTTTGTTGATCTGCCCGCTCACGTTGTCCAGCTTTAGCAAGCACGTCATACTGGGTCCGAGCATGGTTGGCGATCTCCTGCAACTCCGCGCATTTCCGATTGAAATCATCACGGCTTTCATCCATCAATTGATGGAACTTTTTCGTCTCCGTCTCTGCTCGCAGTCGTCTATCCTTTTCGCTCTGCACCTCTGCGCGTAACTCCTCGATTTTCTTATCTTTGCGCGAGATCGAATGTAGGTTCGTCTCGTGTGCCTGCTCCAGGTTCCGGAGACGTTCCGTCATGTTTTGTACCTGAGTCTTGAAAGCATCGTTCATGCGCTGTGTTTCTTCTGCCCGGGAACGATAAACACTGCACTCTCGCGTCAAGCGGGCAATATCCTCCTGTAGATTATGTATGACACGACCGGACTTGCCCGTGGCTGCGTGACCGACTGCCGAAGACCATTCCGTTGTCATTGAGTCACTGTTCGTAAGTGTTGAGCCATTTGTTCGGGTGTTCGAGGAATGCGAGTTAATCGACTCTGTAGGAATGTGCCAATAATCTCACAATAAGCAACTGGTGACTCGCCTGATTGGAATGACGGCTAATCGGAGCCCGATAAGGGGAGAAAAAAACCACCCACCTGCAGAGGACTCCACGGCCTTCAGACGTTCCGGGGAGTCGAGATCGAAAAGACCACTGTATTGATGCATATTCAGTTGCGTTTCCACATGTGGTAGACTAACACGAGGGGACCGTCGCGGAGGATCTGACGTAGACGATACAAGCATGTCCGAGTTAGCATTGTTGGCTACTGCTTTTGGCGTTTTCTTGGCCCGACCGAATCGGGCCATGCTCGGCATTGTGGGTATTTGTTGGAATGTTGGGAGCTACGGGAATGGCCGTAAAAGGGGACCCATGAAAAAGATGAATGAAGTAGAAAGAGTGATCACACAAGAAGAGTAGAAATACCAGAAGTGGAAACGCAGGTATAGTCAGAGCTGTAAGCAAGGAGCAAATCTCACTTCTCAGGCACAACAAACCAGCCTTCTGCACCTCACGGCTCAGCCAACGAGTTTCTGAACGTCGGGTTCATGAAACTTCAGTTGTGCAGAAGGGTCCCAGGACTTGGATATTTGGCATGCATAAATTGATGCACAACAGACTCCGGAAGGGTAGGGGAAAAAACGTACATACCAAGGAGTGGATCGAGACCTTTGATTGCAGGAGATCTGCAGCAGAGCTATTACGAAAATTATTGTTGGTGCTTATTCATCGCTGAGACATCAGGATAGGATGCCGTGAAAAAAAGGCAGTAATAGATATAAGGGAAGACACGAGTCGAAGAAAAGCACTGGGAACTGGTAGCGAGCTGTGGATGATAAACTTACAGCCACTGCCCAACAACTAACTGTCCACTGACGGAGGGGAGTGAAGGATACTTGGTGGGAGAAACCGCGAACAAAATGTAAGGGATAAGCACAAGGGAAAAACAATAATAATATACAAGAAACTCGACAGGTATAAGCAGAAAAAATGAACAGCGCTGAGGAGAGGAAAGAGTGAGAGATAATAAATGACAATAGTGGTGGATATGACGGAGAAGATTAGCCGCCGCGGATGGGTAGATCAATCATATATACCCAACGAACACTACCTATCGCAACATAGAACATGCATATGTATCATGTACCTCAGATTTATGTGACGTGTATGGAGATGCAAGACAACCCACGGTGAGATTTTTCTCACCTGACAATTTTGTTGACCCCTGAAAAACAACAACTACTACACCCTCAATCTTGCAAGTCCACTGATTAGGGTTTGTTATATATATCAGCCACCAGAACTCAATCTATGCAGATTATCCACCCGAATAACGGTTTTTAATGTCATACTTCATTGCCATACCATTAAAGAGGAAGACCAATTTGCACAACCACTGTTTAGCCCCTCTTGTTGCACTGCCTATTCCCTAGCAGGGATTTCCTTCCCACCGTCATGTAGACAAGGCGGCTACATTTGTCCAAGGAAGGCTACGTACTCTGCTAATAAAATCTGACCAATGTACCATGTTGCTCAGATGGCTTGGAGACTTATCAGCTAAAAGATTCTGAGCTCTAAATACACTACTCCGTATTTCTGCTGAAAGATGCGCCATCTTTAGTTATGGATATTGCATCCAACGCTACTACGAAGTGCAACCCCTATAAACTGACCACTTCATGCATGTCCGGCACCATACTGTTGTGAGCTTCAGGAGGTTTAATTCCATAACCCATAAATGTTAACAGCGGATTAAGGGAGAACTAGTAGAAATTTCGACCGAACGCTGGTATGCTAAAAGTAACATAATAATCTTCACTCAGTATATGATACTACCTCAGCCATAGTTGAGTGAGAATCCCCGAAGCTAAAGCTGGAATGTAAGAACAAGAAAGACACAACATTCCCTGGGCTCTCCCCATCAGCTATTAACCAACCCATCCCACCATCTTGGTGGTCAAGAATGTGACTAGGAGACTATCCCCCCATTCTAGGATTGGGTAAAGTATAATAAACAAGCCAAAAAATGGGGATCTTCGAGCAAAAGCCACCGCTTATAAACATGCCCGGGGCGCCCTGTCCTTGCACTCTGGGACATAATCCACTTTCTATTCCATTCATCACTAAGGAGGCATCCTTGGGCCACATTCAACGTCGAGCATTATTAAAAGTATTAGTTGTTTGCTGAAGAGTCAACCTTGTTGATCGTACTTGCCTAAACGTAAGTCAGGGTTAAGGAAGGCCTGTATGAGATTGCCTGGGTGTGGACGTCGCACTTGAATGAAGTTCCTCTTGTATCCCCTTTCTTGCACTGTCATCAACTCTTATTACATTGTGTCGCTGCCTTCTCTTTATTGCTTACATACTTCAAGTTCTTATATCACACACGTTGCCTAACATTCAACAAGGTATAAACTATCCACCATGCGCGCATTCGAGTCTATCTTCACAACTGTTGCTTGCTTGGCCCATGTTGGTATAATAGATGCATTGTCATTCACTCAGTGGCCAGGTGTCATCCATGCTGGTGAAGACAATACCGTAAAGTGGATCGGTGACCCTGATCTTGTATGTTGTGCCTAGGCTTTGACCATTCCCTACCGTTGACCTTACTCTGACATTGCTATCTTGCAGCCCACAACTATTACCCTTCGTAGGGGTGCGGCCAACAACCTTAGCGACGTGGATGTCCTTACGCGTGATGCTCGTGGAAATGAATACACCTGGAAGGCCAGCGAGGATCTGCAGGATGGGTCAGATTACGCTCTGAAAATCCAACAAAACGAAGAAATCAACTATACGGGGCATATAACTGTTGAGCATCCCAACGGCCAAGCACCATCTTCAAAAGGGCCTCGTCCCGATGATGACCCCGACTCCCCAGATTTCAATACAGCTCCGCATAACTCGACAACCGGTGTCGCAAAGGGCAACAACGCGACCTCCACGGTTCCACACGTTAGGCATGATGATAAACCAAATACCGGTAATAACCACACTTCCAATAAGGGTGCCGTGTCTGCTAAGACGCAGTCAGACGATGCGTCTCTTCGCAACTGGTCGCCTAACTTGATCCTGGCCGTCGTCGCTGTCTTGTACCTCAACTATTAAACAAAACCGGTTCGCGTAAACCAGCCCTATGGACTCATGTTCACATTCGTCAGTTTGTTCATTTCTCTCCGCCCTTATAGGTTGGAAGCAGTTATAATGGTATACACTGTTATTATACGTTTATCATGTATATATTAATACCCATTCGCTCGTTCGTACCCTCGGAGAGATTGTTGCGGGCACAACAGAGTAGCCTCTTCACGATTTCGCTGGAGCTCGAGTCTTAGATCCCTGTGGATCAGCTAATTCTTTTCCCTTTCTTGGCTTTAGAGCCTCTTGTTGGAATATTACGTTTCGTAATTCCCCAAACCAAAACTTGGCTGGCCTTAATCCTTGCAAAGAGTTCTAAACGTGTCATGAACGTCAAATGGCATTTTTGTCAGGGAATCACAGTAATTATATCCTTTCGCCGAACTATACCGCACTTTAAAACTCTTGGAGAATGTAGCTCACGCTTCAAAATGTATTTTCTACGTTTGCCCTTTTGTGCCATGCCGCATATATATGCATCATATCATGTATGCGTGCCCCTTGCCAAATGTTGACAAGTGAACCCCAAAAATTTCTATTTATCAGATGCATTTTCCTCACCATTCTAGCCTGAATCAGTTAGAGAAAGGCCCTTCAGGTTATATATAAATAGAAACACCAATATATAATCACACAAAGGTAAAAATCATTTACTCATCGTCATCAGGAGCATCATCCACACCCCTGAGCCAGGCACCTCGAGCATCAACAGCAGCTTTACGCACATCACGTTTCGGGTCATCCAGAACGAAGCCCAAAGAACGAACGACCTGAGCTTTTACCGGTAGAAGTGGGGACAGTTTCCCTGCTTTCACAACGGCGGGGGCATCAGAGGCTGGTGTCTGCGCGAGCAAGAAAAGACACCTTAGGGCATCGACACGCAGTCGGGGACTGTTCACTGCGGCTTCCTTATCGCTCGCGGATTTATGTTCTGCTGTATTGAGGAGGCGGGTTACCAGGCTTTGGATGTGACCGCATTCTTCAATGACTCCGACACCACTATCGCGAATGATGACGGCAAGGGTCTCGAGGGTTGCGGTTCGGACGGATTGGCAGTCCGATGTTTGAAGGTCCAAACTTTGGAGGAGAAGAGGAAGGAGGGTAGGGAGTTCGGGCATTACCAGAGATGGGGGGATGGTGGATAGAATTCCAGACAAAGCCGTTAAGTGTGCCGGCTTGATATGCTCGGCGGTTGGGGAGTCACTGCCTGCAATATTGACTTCACGGATTTTGCTTGAGATGAGAGGCACCAAAGTCGTGAAAACACGCTGTTTCGATAATAGGCGGATGTTGGCGCCGTTTGTGGCGGAGAGCACGTCATCATCTCTAAGGAGAATTGCGAAGCTGCGAGCAGCTGTGGTGCTGGTTACTTCGTCTTGGGATGAGAGAAGCGACAGCAAGGAGGTTAGAAGATCTGTTATCTTTGGAGCAAGACGCAAAACCAGGGCCTTTGAAAGCCAGAAAAGTGTTTTGATAGACTCAGGGCTAAGCTTCTTCCCCTCAACATTAGCAGGGAGAATAGTGTCGAACAATTCTGTAGCAAGGCTCAATTCGGACTTGGGTAAGAACTTGTTCACTAAAAGAGCAAGATGACGCAAGAGCGCAAGATGAGTTGCAGGTGCACATTCGGTGGTAGACCGCTTTACCACATCAAAGAGCAAAGCAGACATGTTGGGGCTGGTATAAGGGAGACTAGCGCAATCCGTCGGGAGCCCTGCAAGGAGATACGTTGAAATAATCATCGTGCGCTGCTGATCATCACTGGCTGATTGCGAAAATGGAACCGGTAAAAAGTCGTCAGCGGAAGAGTACAGGGTATAGACACTCTCTGCAACTTCATCCTGCTTATTTCTCGGAAGCGCCCGGACAATGAGGTTACAGAGTCTTCCAAGCGTATCCAAGACCGTAGCATCGTTCAAGACATTATTGTTAGCCTTTCCTGAAGCTGAAACCGCAGCATGGCGGCACAAGCTAACAACTATCTTGTCGTAGTACAGGTCCAGATTTGGGTCTTGGTCCATACTTCTTTGGCTCATAACATAAAGAATCGTTACAAGGATCGCTCTGGGGTAGGCTACAGAGCCTGGTTGTTCTTTCTGCAGCAAGATATTCAACTTGCTAAGTAAGCGACGAACTAATGTCTCAAAAATATCCTTCTCGACACTTATTTGTGCGAGGCTTTCAAGCGTTGGTAGGTAATTGGAGTTTGTCCCATCATCAAAGTCAGGAAGCGTGGCCACAAAGGCAGGGAAAGTGATATCCATGATCAGCCTCGGTTTGTGTTTCGAGATTTCAGTCAAAGCTGCGATTGCCTCCTTCTTTAGGTCATCTCGGTCTATGGATTCCTCCTTTAGAAGGATCTCGTCAAGGTACTGCACAAACAGCCCCACTTCATTATCTTGGAAAAAATTGCGCAGGGTGGAAAGACGTAAGAAGCCCTTCAGAGCAGAGACACGGAAAGACACCTCTTCCTTAACCACGCCCATTAAAGCCTGGCCAAAGATGTCCGAAAACTGATCTTTAAACTCAAGTAGAGGGTTTTCTACATTCGTCTCAGGGGTACGGGTCGTCCATTCACCGAAAATCTTGATTGCGGAGTCAAAAAGAACCACCAACGTATCCAGGAGAGCCCTTTGCTTGGCGATGCCATCTGCTTCTTGATAGACCGTCAGAAGTGGCGCAACAACTGCTTGTACAGCCAACATAAACGATGCAAAGGAAGCCGCCGATATGAAGCCTAGAATCTGCTGTGCAGGCTTAGCTTGTTTCTGCTGTGGCTCTCGTAATTGGTCGTTGCATTCCCTAGTGATTGGCCGCATGTATTGTGCAAGAGGCAACTGATCAGAGACCTGCGTGACACCTTCGGATAATCGCTTGGCAATGTCTTGCAGAGCCTGCAAAGACAACTCAGATAGAAGCTCCTCCTGTGCATTGAGCACTTCGAACTTCAAAGCATCCCATATCGTAATAGAATATCTGGATACAGTATCCGGGTCGTAAGAGTTGATACAGGCAATCAATGCATTAAGTGCATCTTTCTGTGGGCTTGTCAGCAATGCTTTGAGAAGTCGATGATCATCGTACCTTAACATTCGGTGACGTCGAGTCAAGTTTGTCTAACAAAGATGGAATAGAATGTGGAGCAAATAGACTCGTCGATGAGATACACTCTTGTAGACGATTTTTCAGATCCTGGGCTGTAATGCCGTATGGGTCATTCGGCGGTGGTCTGAATGTGATCGGAAAGTAATTATACACTGAGTCAAAAAGTAACTTCAACCGTTAGCTATTTGCATCAACCTAGCGGAGTTACAGCGCATACCTCGGCGTGGTTGGAGATATCCCACTCCACCATCACGACCTTCAGGATGGAAAACACAAGCATGAGGTTCCTTGGGTCTTTTTCGCCTGTCATAAGGTCCACTATTCCAACCAGCGAGTGGTCTCCCATGTCGTGGAGAGCTAGTCTCTGTTAGCGCTTGAAAGATAGAGCAGGATCACAATGCTTTAACACGCACCTGAACGATGCTTTACCATTAATTCATTCAGTAACTGGTAGACCTGAAACCTCTGGGATTGTGATCGAGACTGAAGGTCTTGAAAACGTTCAAAAATGCTAGGCAATGTTAGCCTACTTCTTTACTAATTTAGTCACCATCTTCGACGGTTCGATGTTGTCCGCCACCCGCTCACGAAACTATCCCCAACCAGATCAGATATATAGCATGACTCACGCTTGTGCTGCCTCCTCTGCCAATGCTTTGTTAAAGCGATCCAACTTCTGAAGTGTATCCAGCCCGGCGACAGCTCCTCCATCTTCGATACGGTCGCAGAAGAAGGTAGTTAGGACTTGAATTTGTTGTCTCGAAAGGAACTTGGGTGGGAGTGATTTAATCACAGCAGTAAGATAGGAAACTGCTTTGCCTCGCAAGATCGGATCCTCATCGTTGATGTACTCCCCCAAAGACTGAACAACTTCGATAAGGGTCGTTCTCTTGGTCTCCACATCTTCCAGCAATAGTTAGAACCCATCCATCTTGACAACGATCCATCGAGTGGCGTTACCTTGAGCAATTCGTTCAGCAATCTGCTTAGCCTCCTCCTTGTCATGGTCCACGACCAGCAGGAATGTCTGCAACGCCGACATCTTCGTGAGCGTCTCAAATGAGGGGTAAATGGCTCGATCCCCTCCTCCGCGACCGGAACATGACGCTTTTTGTGGCTGTCGATTGCCCTTATCGATAAATGTCACGTGTATTGAACTTCCTCCGCAATATCACGTGTGGGTCAGTGACAGAATAGGAAGGGACTTACAGTTGCGTCATGCGTCACTGGCTAGTTGGTCGGCATGAACGATTCGAATGAAAATATCATTGCTGGTCAAAATGCGACATCAAGCCTTTGCACCAATCTTTTTAATCTTTCTGATCGTTTGCACAATATCCATAGCTTCAAGTTTTCCTCTTCGCAAGCGACTTCCGCGTCCGTTTGTCGATCTACCTCACTTACGGCACGAGCAGCGCCTCCAAGAGAACGGCGAACTGAAGCAGTGGCTTCAGAATCAACAACCCATCATGACCCCTAATATCGCTATTCCACCTGAAACAGACGCTAATGGGGGAAGCAGGCAACCTCAGGATTCCGGCAGTGGTGGCCTTGTGATATCCGATGTTCTTCCTAAAAACCGTGGCATCAATATCTTTGCTTCTCTCACAAGGGATTTTGAGCCTATTGATTCTCGCTTCAACGACGCAACAAAGAATGTAACCGTCCTTGCCCCTCGCAACAGTGCAATCCAAGGACTTCCGCGTAAGCCTTGGGAGAATCCGGATGACTATGCACAGTTTGGAGAGGCGAAGGCCTATGAGGGGCAGGAAGGGCAGGACAGAGCGAAAAGCAACCTGAAGCGCTTTGTAGAGGCCCACATAGTACCCAGAAGTCCCTGGAATGAAGGGGATGAAGTAAAGACTCTCGGGGGAGGCAGGTTGAGCTGGACAAGAGATGGAGATAAGATCTTTGTACGACCACCGCCTCGTGACAATTTGGCTTTAAGGGCTAACGTATTTTAGATCCAACCGGGAAATGTTGAGGTTGACAGTATTGCAGAACAAGTTTCCAATGGTGAAGTATGGATCTTGAACGGCGTGATCAACTACCATTGAAACCAGTTTTACAACTCGTACGTGATGATGTGACGAATAGACATACGGAAATGCTCTAACCACCTCTTGTAATTTGAGTCAAGAAACGGCGTACACCTGTCTTTATAATAACATATATATCATCGTAATTGTTACCTGAAGAATCATTTCATAACTACTCACATTATGCAGTAGAGTGTTCAGCGAATATTCGGTCAGGCCCCTAAGATACGTCAAAGTTACCTCGTTTCATCAATTCTGTATCACTGTTCTCTGAATACACCCGTAGTTTATAGAAAATAAGACACGAGGGCCAGTACGATTATGGAAAATCAAATGAGGCCCTCCTTTGAAGCAATGTTGTGCAGTATTCTGTCCTCAATGCCATCTAGGATGCAAAAATGCTCCATGACTTCCAAGTTCTCTGCTTCACTTCGATACAATTTATCGGGATCTTGACCAGGCTGGAATGGATTGGCCCCCATCGCAGGGTTCATAGTAGCCATTTGTTGTGACATGTGGTTCGCAGCTACATAAATGTTAGCATGTATACCGTGTACCCCGGGAAACAAAAATACAATGACTAACCATTGTCGCTACCCAGAATGAATCCAAATACAGACTGAAGCCCAAACAAGTTCAGGAAGTACCATGACAGACTGGATACCCACCTAACGTCCAAGTCCCGAGTCATAACACCAGACTGAAGCATAGACTTGAACCGGATGGTGAGGGGGAACGGCAGTTTGACTTTACACTTCGTCAGTACGAAACGTAGATTGCGGGACAGTCAGAAAACATACGGATAACGAAGCCAGAAAAGAAGGCATTAATCCAGCTCATAATAAGAGTCTGCGGGATCATCATCATCATGTTTCCCTTCATCATACCCATCATAGCTTCCATGCCCGCAGTCCGTCATCGGATTTGCTGGGGGCTGACCGCGGCTGGCCGGGTCCTTTAGGAACTCGCCACTTTGGTACGCAGAGACCAGATAGTTCTTGCGCATTTCAAATGCATCTTTCGAGAGAACTGCTGGGGCATTGTTGCGGAGATTGACACCGCGCAGGAGTGAGAGACGCTCGCGGGATTCGGCCAGAGTGGACGCGGGCTTAGGGGGAGTGTTCATCAAAACGGTAGCATAGTGACGAAGGATACCTGTGAGTATCTGTATGCAAGAGTTAGTATCGCATGTAACGCTGCACTGATTCACTAGATCAAACTTACCATAACAATGGTAATCGGGAACAGGATCCAATAACTGCGAATCGCCTCCGAGTCAGTTTCTTTCTCATTCGATTGAAATCGCAGAAACTCACAATAAAGCTGGATCCCGAAGAATCGTCTGCTCGACCCCTTGTAAGGCCATGATGAGCAATACTGAGAGCAATGGAATGGGTAGATTTTAGCTATGCTTAAGATAAAAAGAGAGCTCCCGGCTTGCGGTCCCCACGAGATTGGACTGGGGGCGGGTGTTCACTAGCGCCGAATCGCATTAAGTCAGCTCTCCCCGAAAGGGCCAGCTCGCCGCAACTTCTCGTTGGCATCTATGCAAACCGAGCATCCTCAATCTTTTCCACCAAACCTCTAAATTACCCTATGATTCCTTGAGAAAATCTGATATTACAATTCTTTACTTGAAAACTCATAATAAAAATGGCGTCAACAGAGGTACACAAAGTGCCCGTTTACTCTGTCAATGGTTAGTAGTAGATGCACAAAAGAAATACACCAACTTACGCCTACCTACAACTTATGCGTTTTCTACTGTAACTTGGGATTTTAACGGTTACTAATGGCCACAGATCTCAAATCAACAACAGACGATGCTCTTGCACCGCATTTAACTACCCTACCCCAGCCCTACGCCTTTACTCAAGACCACACGAAGACCAACGTCCGCTTCCTACTAGGCTATTCTGCCGTTGCCATTGCAGCATTCACATTCTATGCCGATCGCAAGCTAGGATGGGAGGCAACGCAGTCAACATGGGTCATAGCGGCCGTGGTTTCGTACTTTATCCTGAATACTTTGCTCACATACTGGATCTGGGCCGTGGAGGCTGGTGAGGTATTTCGTGGAAAGCGCAAGTCCGGTGAAACGGTAGGCTATCGCAAGGGATGCACTAATCAAATGTGCTAAGCTAATTCTGATTTGGCTAGATTACCATTCGCTCCTCCGCAAAGAAACACTCTCCATTGTATAAACTCCGTGTGCAGTATACATCATCTGCGAATAAGGTCCTCGAGGAAAAGGAAATCGAGACATCTTTCACAACATGGTTTTCTGCAGATGGGACTTTTCATCCTGAGCCTCTTAAGAAGTGGCTAGCAAGCGAGATCCAGGTGCTGCGGCTTGCGGCAAAGGAGAAATAAGATCAGTAAGAGCAGTTAGAGAATGTGATAAGCGCTCCAGGTCCTATATTCTGAAATAAGGCAATTGGACGTACTATATGGGAGTATTCCAGCATTTTCTATTTCTGCAGAAGTCACTTGATTGCTCTTTACTGCTTTTGTAGCGTCTAAAAAGGACATTATGCGTGATGTATTCAGCGAACGACCAGCATTCATCATTCTCATCTCTGTGGTTGTTTAAATCTACCCGAGACTATCCCAAGAGTCCAAACAAGCAGACAAACAGAGGATACTGGTTGAAACTCTGGCCAGAGTCCATTTTGTTGGCTTGAAGGCCGTGCAAAACCAAATTTCTAAAAAAAAAGATATATATAGTAATTCGTCTAGAGAAAGGATGATAGGAACGATAATAAGCAGAGAAGCTTTATAACCCGAACGGATGCTGAGTGACATCATCTCCCGTCCCAATTTATTGAGCAAGCATCTTTGATTATTAGGTGGCAGCTTCCAGAGTGCCGGGGCGCTCGGTGGCTTCAGCAGGCTTCACGTCATCCAATCTCCGGTTCTGGATGAGTCTCTGTGGGAAATGGTCAGCTCGATGATGCTTCGAAGGAGTTCATAAAGCACGTCACTCACTAGTAGGTTTCTGAGCAGAACGGCGATTGTCACCTTTCCAGTGGAAGGCATAAAGATAGAGGCCTTTTCCTTGACTTCAGGCCCGAAGTTCTAAGGGAGTGGTATCAGTCACTGCAACGTAGGCAAATAAATATGTCTGGGACAACTACTTACCTTCTCACTCGAGAAATTGAGACACACAGCACCCTCTCTGAGGAGGCTAGTATCGAACTTGTATTTGTCCCCGGGGACGCCAGAAATGACGACGTCACACAGAGGTACCACATCGTTCAGTGTCTTGCCTTCCAAGTCGTGGACCTCGTGTCTGCGCTTTTTGATACCTTCACCTCTAGTGAACTTTTGGATACCGGTCACATCCACGCTGTAGACGCAGGCTCCGTCGTTTGCCAGCAAAGCCGCCAGCGGCCGACCGACAACCTCCGACCGGTTCACTACACAGATAGTGTGTCCAAAAAGACGGTTGCCATAGGGTAAAATCGTATTGTAGACTTTGAGATACTCGAGGATCTTGATAATGGCGAGGGGTGTACAAGGGAGAATACATTTCTGTCGCTTGGTCTCTGGATCGAGGTATCGGATATTCTGGTACATATTGAAGATGTAACGATGGCTTAGACCCTCTACATCCTTGGATACATCGACAAGCTGCTGCAAGTACTGGTCTTGCCGGTTGTTGAAAATGGGGTAATATACAATGATGCCGTCAACGTCCGAGTCGACATTGGCAGCTAGGATAGCCTCCTCGAGATCTTCGCGCTCGACTTGACGGAGAGAATAGCGGAAGCCACTGTATAGTGCAGAAAAAGAGACTACGTTAGCTACGAAGCGTGACTCCAACATGTTGCCTCCAGGGGCTCCGAGATCGCAGGTTGCT
Source organism: Aspergillus bombycis (assembly GCF_001792695.1). Taxonomy (NCBI): domain Eukaryota; kingdom Fungi; phylum Ascomycota; class Eurotiomycetes; order Eurotiales; family Aspergillaceae; genus Aspergillus; species Aspergillus bombycis. The sequence goes on along the minus strand of NW_019170004.1, from coordinate 84,708 downwards.
TGGAAAGAACAACCCCAAAAAGGAGTAAGTACGAAAGAATGCTCACTTTTCTTCGCAAGTCTTTTCAGTCCACTGGGCATACATGAGTGCCGCAGGGTCATTGTTGGCCAAGAATCCCACCAGATGAGGGGGCTTCTCCAACGTGTTCACCCCTTCCTGAACCTCAGCAAGGAGGCTGGCAACGACATTCTTAGAGAGCACAACCTTACAGGTGGCCGGCGCGGCGTCGGAAGAAGTGGCCATTTGCGCAACAATGGAATTGGCTATTGAACAGATCGAGAATGTTGTCAATACTTTGCGTCAAGTGGACTTTTGCGGAGGGGCATGGAGAAATTTTTGGGACGGAAAAGACTGCTCGCTTATCGATAAAGACGGCCGCTTTCGGCCCACTGAGTCACCATGGAGAGAGAGGTAGACGTAACTTAGACAGCCCCTCCTGGTCATGTATGAGCCTAAATCTATTCGGCATCGAGTAGCTGTGGATCAGCAGAAATTCTAAGTAGGGCAGCATGCACGTTTCCCAAATAATCCCCACCGTGCGCACATGGGTCCACGGTACTCGCTCCTATACGTAGTATATCCCAGTACAGGTTAGCAAGGCAAGATCTAAGTAGGGAGAAAACATTAGGCAGCATTACCTATAGAAGAGGTACCTAGGCTAGACTGAGAGGAAGAGACCATACTAAGGTGCCACTTCAGTATACGTCTAGGCTTGAACCATTTCCTGATCTCTCACGCAGAGAACTCTACATGCTAACAATTTCACCAGACAGTGGACAAACAAAGGAAATCATATTCAGGCTGCATACATGGAGGATGGGGACATGGATTGAAAGAGAATAAGGATGATGCGCCAACGGGTATGAGACGCATACAATCGATCTTTCGTATCTCATTCCCCGAGTGCGCGAAAGGATCTAAACGTACAGGATATTAATTCGTAGCTTTGAGTTTTTTACCCCCACAACTATTCTGTCCCCCCTCGTAGCTAGTTATAGGTCAGGCTGTTACACATGAAGGACTCCCATAATACACCCTCATTGTTTCTCAACCAATCCGAGGCTTCGGTGGAAAGAAAAGAAAATTGTGGTCTCAAATTGTACAAGCTAATCTTGTCTATACACATAGAGTCAGGAAAAAAACAATACACGGTTGGCTAATCACCCAGTTGCCTTTTGCTCACCTATGCGTTGAAAGACTTGTTGAAGCTCTGGATGATCTCCTTGAGGGAGGCCTCGGTCTCCTTGCTGACCTGGCCCTCCTTCTCGATGGCCTCCTGGACCTCAGGGTTGTTGCTCTTGAGGTGAGCAAGGAAGTCAGACTCCCACTGCAGGATCTTGGCGACGGGGATGTTGTCGAGGTGACCGTTGACACCAGCGAAGATCAAAGGAACCATGTCGGAGACGGACATAGGGGAGTACTGCTTCTGCTTGAGAAGCTCAGTGAGACGCTCACCACGGCTGAGGGTCTGCTTGGTAGCGGCATCAAGATCGGAACCGAACTGAGCGAAGGCAGCAACCTCACGGTACTGAGCCAAGAACAGCTTCAGGGAACCGGCAACCTGCTTCATGGCCTTGACCTGGGCAGCAGAGCCGACACGAGAGACGGAAAGACCGACGTTAATGGCGGGACGGATACCCTTGTAGAAAAGTTCGGACTCCAGGAAGATCTGGCCATCGGTAATGGAAATGACATTGGTAGGGATATAGGCAGACACATCACCACCCTGGGTCTCAATGACGGGCAAAGCGGTAAGGGAACCGTTACCGTGCTTCTCGTTCATCTTGGCGGCACGCTCAAGGAGACGGGAGTGCAGGTAGAAAACGTCACCGGGGTAGGCCTCACGACCGGGGGGACGACGGAGGAGCAGGGACATCTGACGGTAGGCGACAGCCTGCTTGGAAAGGTCATCGTAGATGATGACGGCGTGGCGGCCGTTGTCACGGAACCACTCACCCATGGCACAGCCAGTGAAGGGAGCAAGGTACTGCAGAGGAGCAGCCTCGGACGCAGTAGCAGCAACAACAATGGAGTACTTCATGGCGTCGTTCTCCTCAAGGGTCTTGACGAGCTGAGCAACGGTGGAACGCTTCTGACCGACAGCAACGTAGATACAGTAGAGCTTCTTGCTCTCGTCGGAAGAGCTGTTCCAACGCTTCTGGTTCAGCATGGTATCAAGGGCGACAGCGGTCTTACCGGTCTGACGGTCACCAATGATCAACTCACGCTGACCACGGCCGATAGGAACCATGGAGTCGACACACTTCATACCAGTCTGGACGGGCTCGTTGACGGAACGACGGGGCAGAATACCAGGGGCCTTGAGCTGAGCACGGCTCTTGGCCTTGGTGTTAAGGGGGCCCTTGCCGTCAATGGGGTTACCCAGAGCGTCGACGACACGGCCGAGAAGCTCAGGGCCGACGGGGACATCAACCTGGTGAGTACTATGAGTATTTTTTCCACTTCTCACCGTTTGGTATCAAAAGACTACTACTCACAATCTCTCCAGTACGCTTGACAGTCTCACCCTCCTTGACGAGACGGTCAGAACCGAAAAGCACAACACCGACCTGGCCGGCTTCCAGGTTCATGCACATGCCCTTAACGCCAGAGGCGAACCTGATCATCATTAGTCAATTTCAAGTACAAACCTAGATATCAAAAGCTACTTACTCGACCAGCTCCTCAGCCTGGACATTGGTCATGCCGTGGACACGAGCGATACCGTCACTGTTGGGTACATCGAATCAGTCAAGGATATTCTAGATATTCGTGCTGTTGATTATATTGAGGTTTTTGATGACTTTCGATGGTGTTGTTGCTGAATCCAGAATTTTCAATTGAGACGAATTGATCACATACCCGACGGAAAGGACACGTCCAGTCTCGGCAAGACCAGCCTCCTCCTGAACACCGCGGATTCTCTGCTCAAGGATGGAAGAGACCTCGGTGGGAGAAGCCTTGGCCTCAGCGGCGTAGGAACGGACCTGCTTAGCAGCACCAGAGATGGGGCCGGGAGCAGCCGCGCGGACCTAAAGGGAGAAGCAAAATTTGTTAACGTCGAAACACGTCGACCACAACGCGTTAAAACTGAATAAAATATAGTGCGATCCAAAGCCATGTGCTTGACAGCCACTTTGAGATGACTTTCGAGATGGCATAGGCGAAATTGAAGCGATGTCGTCGATGCAGGTAGGGATAGGACTCACCGAAGCGATCCTGCCAGTAGCAGTGGCAGCCGCAACGGTGCGGCTGGACTGCCGCAAAGCGTTTCTGAACATTGTGACTGGGGTTCAGAGGAGTGGGAGAGTGGTTTCTCTGAAAGAGAGATGTAATTGGGGGGAGGTGGAAGAGGAGAGAGGATTGTGGATGGATGGAAGGAGAGCTTTGTCGTCGGGGTTGGGAGGATTCTCAGGACTGCCACTAAACCCAGTTTGCCGAGCCTCAGCAACCTCCGAAGCCGCCCTAGTGCGTTCACGGGACACCCACCCGCCCCAAGAAAACATCGCTACTTTGACGTATCGATCTTACGCCCGTAGACTCGAAACGATTCGATATAAAATTATTGTTTTGGCTTTTATGTAACTCTGAGGATCTAAATATTTAGGTCTCCCATTCTCATATCTTTCCCCCCATGTTGTTGGCGTTGGTAAATGATTTTGGGTTTTCCGGGTACCCGATGGTTTCCCTGCGGGCCACCTGGCCATCTCAATTTTCGCTGGTATTTTTCTCGGATCTGCGGATAACTGAGTCCAGCTTACTCATTCCCGCTCATTTTCGTCACAGCAACCGTCTGCACAACGACCCTGCCAACAAACATATGGATCCGCCATTAACTACTATTCTAGGAAATTGTTGGATCTCTCTGATATCTGGAGGATCCAATTTTCGCGGGCCTTTCAGGTCCTTGTTTAAACCAGTAATTTTCCTTTCCTCTCCATTTCCCAAACAATCTGTTACACCGCTTCAAAACATTCACCGGCTCGGAGCTGCTCGTACAAACGTCTGCACCTGTAACCCGAACCAACGTAACCGCTACATTTGGCAGACGTTTCGCTGCGTTTTATCCCAAAGTAACAATATTAGACAGTCTGCCCTATAAGGCAATCAATCTCTAGTCATCTGCAATAATTCCAGGTATCCCACCGCAGCGACCAGCTGCAATCAGTTTCAGTTAATATCGATGCCATCTCGAAGACAGCTATTATTACCCAACTACTTATTAGAGTAAGCCCTGTAGTTCTCTCGGCATAGAGCGTGGCTAGTTTATTTTGCCGCCCTTGTTCTTCTTCTCCTTGAAGGCAGCAATCTCCTTCTGAACACTCTGGTCGTATCTCGCTTTCAGTTCTGGGCGGTAGCCGAAGAAAAAGAGGATTTCTATCCAAACGAAAAGCGGAGCAAGAAGGAGAGCCTGGATCAAGTTGTCCAGCAAAGCCGGTGCCCTACGTTCGAATGCACCGTGGCCGACAAACTGGAGCAACCAGGACGCAACATGAATTCCACCAAACCAGTAGTTCATATCCGTGCCATAGGTGGTCAGGAGATGGTTTGCGAACGCCGCGCCACCAATGATAATCGGTGCGATCAGGGCCCCAGCAACCGGCTCCAGTAGAATATAGAATGTTGAATAGATTAACGCTCCAATAGTACCGAGGTTGAGGGGCAGGTGCTCGAAACGAAGGACATCAGGAAGGTTGAAGAGGGCCGGGGAATTCGATGCCTGGATCCATCACGTATGGTAAGCACCAGGTTTTGCCGGAAGTAAGGGGAAGGAAGCATACCAGGGCAATTCCGGTAAACAGAAGTATCGGCACACATGTAACATGAATTGCGACGTTTACCTGGAAAACGATGAGCGATCAGAGTCGCATATGAGGTAGAAACAGAGGGCAAAGTACTGGGTTGTTATGGTAGGCACCATACTAAAAACATAAGCTGTGGTCCAATCATCAAGTATATAATAATGCATCATGTGCAGATAAGAGCACTCACGAAAAGGAGCTGCTTTTCCAGGTTCAGAGCCATATTGGTAATCAGACCCGATGGTGTGTCGTCTCCACGAAGGGAAATTGTCGATGCTTGAAGGTAACCATATAGGAGACCCTTTTTCTGCCAGTTAGACTGGATAAGGATTATGCCTGATCAGGCCAGCCAAGAGGTGGAGAATCAGACATTTTCCAATGCGCTACTCCGTTAGTACTCGTAGTAAGTCTCCTAAAGTAATCCTAGACAGACGTCATGTGCTGGCAAGTCGAATGCCGAGGATACGGGGACCGTTACAATGTATTGTCATGCCATTGTCGCTTTATGCAGCAGGGTCTGTGGCAGTTATGCCCCGGTGTATGGTATTGATGTATTTTTGATGTTATGAGGACCTGCCGGATCAGGTGACTGCACGCAGCTGCTGCTCGAGTCGCCCACGGGCTCAATGTCATGATTGCTTGACTGGAGATTCTTCACAATCAGCGCTCACGCCCGCCTTCCTCTGAAGGTAGATTTTGTTGTCTTTATTCTTTCAGCCTTTTCTACACGTTAGGCTCGCACTCTTTCGTCGACTATCTCGGTCGGGGGCAAGGTTTCCATTGCTATTGTTGTCATGAGCTGCTGATATTCTGTCATTGACCTTCGATCGCAAGCTTTGCCAGCGTCATAACTGAATTGCTGTCGCGCTCGCTACGGTTTTTCCTTCGTCTTCCTACTTCAGATTCTTCTAGCGATTTCTTACCAACACCCGCCAAATATCGGAGTCGAACACATTGGGACAAACTTGTTGACTTGATACTTGATTTGATTGCTAGTTCTTTCTTTTCTTCGCTTCTCACGTTGGTTCGGATTCTGCGACATGTTTTTCCTCAAGGAAGAGACCAAGGTCATCACGTTGCACCCGTCCTATTTTGGGCCTAATGTGCGAGAGTACCTGATAAACCGGCTGAATGAGGAGGAAGAAGGACGTTGTACGGGAGATCACTTCGTGATTTGTGTGATGGACATGGTAGATATTGGGGAAGGTCGGGTTCTACCTAGCAGTGGGCAAGCCGAGTACACAATTAAATACCGAGCTATTATCTGGAAGCCGTTCCGTGGAGAGACCGTATGTCATGAAGAGCGCAAGCATCCAATTCTTGCTCCCAATTCTAACAGTGCGCTCGTAGGTCGATGCCATCGTTACGTCTGTTAAGCCCACCGGAATCTTCACATTAGCGGGTCCGTTGTCAGTCTTCATTGCGCGCAAAGTGAGTTTGTCAGATAGGGTCTGGAAACCTTATATACTGAGACTAACCGTTTGGCAAGAACATTCCTTCCGACATCAAGTGGGAACCAAACACAGTGCCTCCTCAATACACAGATCACGCGGACCAGGTCATTGAGAAAGGGACAAGTCTACGGCTCAAGATCCTTGGTGTCAAGCCAGATGTCGCCGCAATCAATGCTATTGGAACCATTAAAGAAGACTACTTAGGGTATGTGGCTTTTAACCCTCAATTTTTTTTATTTATTTTTTTTCGTCCAATTTCATTTTCAGAGGATATCACTGATGCGCATTTGCCTATTGTAGCCCACTGTAAAGAATTTCGACGAGAAGATACCTTTATCGCATCTAATGATTATACCAATACTACCGCCAGCAAGCGCTTGAGAAGATTCTGTTGCTTTTTATACCATCATACAGGGGGATTGTGGGAAAGGAGCAAGTGTCCCGAGGGGGTACAATCATTGCTTGATCAAAAGACACCCAGCCAGTGCCTCCAGCTTGTTATATGTTCGTTCTCAGATGAGAAGACATTCTCACGTCCCTCGACGATGAAGAGCGCTGCTGGTCAGCAGACACAAAAAGCAGGCGGTGCAGCCTGTCTGGTGAGCTGAAATAGAGTACGAGGACATCACGGACCTCCGTAGATATGCTGTCATGGGAGGTGGATGCCAGTCTCGGACAAAGCATGCGAGGCGTCAGTAACATGTAAGTATATGGAAAAGCAAGAAGACAGATTTATGTGAAGTGTACTTTACTGCCCCCAAGGCATCTCCTATCAACAAGTAACCATCACTCCATACGAGGCTCGAAAAGGTTCGGCCAAGTGTTTTATATTGGCTATGGTGAGGAGAGTTAGCACGGCATCTGTTCGTCCGACGTCGACATGTATGCATTCGTGGACTCTCGCTTTAGTTGACTAGATTTGTTACGTCTGGATCAATAGTACATGAGCAATATCAACAGTTGAATATTCAGATGGCGTTTGGTAGTAGAGGCAACCATAACATGGGTTTGTTACTTGATGGAGTCTATGTGCCATGGATTCTTTCAGACCTGAGGAAGAATATATATGTACCCAAGTCGTTTGAGCGACGGAGTACCTACAAATGGTCATGAACCAAGTTTCAGCTACTAGAGATGTCTTGGATGTAAGCTATATAATATGGTCTTTTCTGGCATCTACAGTCCGAGGTAAATTACTAGTACATCTGTGTTTCACCATGTATATACTCTTAATGCTGAGGTTTACGTTTCCGTATGGATGTACTACTACTCGTAGTATCATTGAGTTGCCAGAGAGACACCGCCGAGGGTTTCCACTAAACCCGATTGGAGGATGGTGAAACACTGGTGCGTCTTCCGTGCGTTGAAATCCCCCGAGCTTGTTTATTATGATAGTCCTGTCTAAACTGGACTTCGAGGATGGGCCACATCCTCCACTCGCAGGAAGAGTAAATACCATTGGGGAAGCGGAGAAGTGGTCATGTAAATCCAAAGCCTCGACTGTATTGAGTGGTTGCATTACGAAGGGAAAAGAACCCGTGAATGATAAGGAATACGTACATACATCGAAGATCTAATAATAACTAACCACTTGGTAAATAATGGAAAAAGCCACCACAGGCCTCCTGAAATAAAATCCACTTATTTCCACCACTCCAACTTACACTCCGAAATTAATCAAAGTCCCCGGTCATTCCAGTAATTCTTTGTTTCCATTCCTCGGAGCAGCTAAACTCGTCGTTGTTGTGAGCCACAGGCAGCAAGTGTGGTTCGCGATCCCCTTCCTTTGCGACAGACCGACCCCCCAGGAACCACCATTCTTTCTCCAATTGGATCCTTCCCCCGATTCTCCTCATTTTTGCTGGTTACCTTATCATTGACGCTCGTTTGGCCTTCTCAATTCAAATAATATCAACCATGTCTCTCCAAGACGTGTACCAGAAATTCCTTTCTGACCCCAGGTCTGCTTCCCTGGCTTCCGATGTTGCGCTGATCTATATCACCACAACCACCAGGGTTGATGGCGCCGAGGCCGTGGTCAAGCATCTCGCCAGACAGGATCATATCCTCAAAAGAAAGTCCCAGCAGGTGATTGATACGGTCGAAGGCTTGAACTCTCTGTCTCTGGATGTAGACACCACTGTGGAATTTGTCTCTGGCGGCGGACCGTATCTCCCCGCGCTGGACGATAACTTCCTGTCCGATCGCATTGCGACTTTCCCCACGGTGTGCCTCCCATTGTTACTCTGTCGCAATTTGATAATCTGAAGATTTGTCATCTAATTGGTTGATTGTGTTACTGCCAGGTTCATATCGTTCGTTTCAACTCCCAGAACCAAATCCAGCAGGTCAAGGTCTACTGGGATCAAGCGTCGCTTTTGAAACAGGTCGAAGTGATCGGCTCCCGCAGTCGCGGTTGGCCCATTCGCGATGCAAAAGATCAGGTTAGATTGATCAAGACCGCCGCTTCCTCCGCTCCGGTGGATGATGTCCCAGCGCCCGTGCCCGCGAACAAGCCCGAAGATAATGGCGGCGTATATGACAAAGTTGTCTCTCCTAAGAGACGCATTAAGGACCCTTACGCGGCAGAGTCTCTGGAGGAACTTCTCTCCCCCGGCAAAGACCGAGCGGAACCAGTGCGCGCCCCCCGTGCTCCGGCATCTGCTAAGCCCCCGCAGCGCGATCTGGGTGAGCTCTTTGGAAATCACGATGATATCGAAATTCCTGAACCATCCTCCGCCAGGGCCACGCCGGTCGCTCCTAAGGTCGGTGCAGGTAAGAACTACCGGGCTTCGCGCATCTTTGATGATGATGAGACCGTCGCTGCCCAAGACAAGCCCCAGCAGATCGCTTACAGGGCTCACCCCAAGCGCTTCGATCATTTTGAGCTGGGCGCGGACAATAGTAACCGTGAGATTAAACCGAAGGTCTCACGTCCAGTGTCGAGCCAGGGCAAGGGACCTCAGTGGAAATTTGAAGACTTTGTGACTCCCGAGAAGCCTAAACGCCAGCTCCGGGGCCAAGAGCTTCGTAGTTTCGGTATCAGCGACGAGGAGCCAGAGACACCCCCAGCCAAGCCTCGTGTCCAACACCGCCGCGATGCGGAAACCCACTTCCAGTTGACAGATGACATCGACGATGAGAGTTCAGGCCGGATTATCAGTTCGTTCCAGAACAAGGGCCTCAGCCTTTACAAGAACCATCTATTCGCCGATGAAGACGAGCCCGCCGAGAGCAAGCCGTCATCCAAGGATAAGCTGCCCCTGTCCGTAGCCCAGAAAGGCCCATCCCGCAATAAGGACCTCGAGACTCACTGGACCATCACAGATGAATCGCCAGCGAAAAGCAAGGCCGACGAGAACAAGAAGCCCATCGCGGCGGACCGACAGCGGGCCGTCAAAATGTTGGAGCCGTCATGGGAATCCTATGATCAATCTCCTCAGCCGAGCAAGACCGTCCGTCCTCCTCCACAGCGCCGCCAATTGCGAAGTGTCAACGAGAGAAGCTGGAGCCTTGGTGATGATGAGTGAAGCGATTGATAAGAAAAACTGGTCCTCAGTACCGTGCACCCCGAACCCCGAACCCTTTGACGACAGTACCGAATAATCCCACCGAGCAGCACTTCGAGCCGTCATCATGGTGATAACCTTGCCCAATGCGACTTGGACCCATGGAAGACTTTTTTACTTCTAAATTGTCTATTTTGTTTGAACAATACTTGTATTCATTTCTTGTATCTTTCTTACCTACTTTCTTACCACCTTGTCTGTTGTGTTCCATTTAGCTTGCTTGATATGTTACCCAGTATGGCCATCTGGATTGTGTACGATTCATAAAGAATAGATTCGATAATGAGATGTTAACGCTATCAATCTGATTACATGCTCATATGTTCAACGAAAGAATAACATGTCATATGGATGTAAGTCGGAAACCAAGATATCCTGGTCAAGTGGCTCTAACATCGCTTCCAATGCGATCTCATCATTCCAACCTCTCACGATAGTAGATGGTCATTATTTTGCAATTTATGTACCCAATCACACCGGACTATATGTAGAACATGGTGTCCTGGACATTAGGATGGATTCGCACATCCGCGTTTCCAACTTTATGGCCCGGCCCACTACCCGTAGCCACGCTTCCAGCCGGAGAAGGGTCAAAGGTACTACTGAGGTAGCAACGCGCCCGAGTACAGACCAGATCCGCATAGTACGCCGGTGGACAGATGCTGACAGCCTTGGTAGCTCTACCGAAGAGATAGCACATATGATGCGTTAGAGCCTCTAGGATATCCGCGGAGTTCTGATACGGGGGACTAGGTCGCTGTCGACAGAAGATTTCATCCCAGACCGTGAAGTAGTGGGCGGGACGAGCGGTGCCCTTCAGCGCCGTGTGAGCCTGGAGATAGAAGTCCCAGTTGCGGGCCTCGGTGACGCCGCGGTCGACGACGGTGCCGTTGCTTGGGTTGCCCGAGCGGTCTGCGTCTCCTTCCTGGGTTGGGTAGAAGCGAGTGTTGTGGCGTTTGCCGACGATGGAAATGGAGATGTGCGGGAGGCCTTGTTTTGTTGCGCTGGCTGGGTAAGTCTCTTTGCAGGCGCTCTTGAGGAGCGGGAGCTCCTTTTGGACGACTAGTTCGTACTGCCCTTCTGATACGCCGTCTCTGTACACGATGATGTTCTCTGGGTAGGCGTTCTTGTATGAGCGGGCCCAGCGCCTGAGGTGGGCTTTCAGCATGTCGCCTAGGTCTTGGATCATTTCCTCGCGCGACCTCTGTACTCTGATTTCTGCAGGCCATTGGCTTAGTGTTGCGTCGACGGAGGCGACCATGCCTGCGACGCTGGGGGCGTCCGCGGATGATCCGGGGGATGGGTGGGTGACGTCCATGCCGACAAGCATTGTTTTGCCTTGTCCGATGAGGCCTAGTTCTTTTGAATCCAGGACTTGGTTGGCACCGCCTAGTTTCAGGTTGACCTTTAGTCCGACGTTCGCGAAGTATTGGGGGTTTTCCTCTCGGAATTTTTCAGCCAGGACGTTGATGTTCCGCACGCCGTGTGTCAAGTCGCATGCCCTTTTGATGCAGTTGTAATAATCCGCATCGCTGAACGGCAGGACCGAGAGGATCAAGGAGGGTTTCTTTTTTACGAGTCGCTCAACTGCTGCCGTGATTTCGGCCTCACAATTGGCTTTGTTAACAGTTATGGTCTCACCTTCGAAGGCTCGCTGTGCTGCAACGCCCATCTCGTTCAGCTTGTCTGTGAATCCTCTCAGGACATTGGTGAAGTCTTCCGGGCGAGCGAAGGGTGGCTTGGGCCCCTCGGCGTTTATCACGAGCCAAGTCCAGACTGGGAGGTTGGTCGACGTCGAAAACCTGATCGATCTCATGTTCCAGCTGCCAAACTGCGGCTTCACTGTCACTGATTTTTGCGACTGCCTTGACCCATCCTTGTAGTAGACATTCGGCACTGGTAGCACCCGACCTGGGACAGTAATGAGGTTACAGTTTGGCTGTATGCCAAAGTTCTCCTATTCAGATCAATTAGTGGCCGTACAGGCGGTAGGCTAAGTATCACTCGAAGCACTTACAAGAGTAGGACTCTGTGGAGAGAGCCCAAGCAGTCGAGTACCTGTCGTGACGATAGATGTAGCGTTATGCGGGGGAGCGCGGACGGCAAAGTTCAGCATATTTCTAGTCTGGTTTGGGGAGAGCTTTGCTTTTGCAGGCTGACCCGGCTCAACCTCACAGACTTCGACGGGCAAGTAGCTTGGATTCTCCGTTGTTCCGACATTTACGACAGGCATGTTAGGATCTGTATTCGTACCGTAATCTGTAGTCTGTTAATCCCATACTCTTGGTATATCAACAAGGAGCAACCTACTCTGACGAAAGAAATCGGCCACGCTGATGTACCCGCCGGCCTGTGCAGGGCCTGCCTTCGCTGGTTTCTTGCCCTTCTTGCCTTTGGCACCGCCAGCTGCGCTCTGGGATGGCTGCTGGCCATGAGCTTCTACGTAGAACTCTACTTCCTGGGGTCCCGCACCGTGTCTGGGTACTTTTGGGGGGTTTGCCTGCGACGCACCATCCTTGGTAGTCGCCAGACCAGCGATCGTTTTCATTCTTGGAACGATCTCCCCCCGTTTATTCTTCCTTTGAATATGTGTCACTCTGACTCTCAGCTTCACCAAAAATCGCCTGAGGTTGTTGACATCACGGTATCCACGTTGGTACTCTTTTATCACATAGCCCAGTGGTCCTCCCTGGTAACAGGCGATGTACTTGACTTGGACGTTAAGTAAGAGGCGAGCAGTAGCTGCACGAACACTGATGAAAAATCCCCGAAGGGCTTCAAGCCCAGCACCGAGGTCCCATTTCTCGCATAAGTCTCCACGAATGGCATAGTGCTTGTTCGCGCCAACGGAAGCAATCCAATCCTGTATTTTCGGGTGGTTTCCAAGGATGATGTTCATCGCTTGAAGCACTTCCGCCTTAGAGCCAAACTGGTCATCGGGATTCGTCGATGTTAAGTAAGCTAGAAGTTCAGCAGGGCTGAGTCTTCCTGTGAACTGGCACGTAGCTCGGTAGACTTTTGCATTCTCGGGATCCTCGTCATCGTACTCGCCGCGATAACGAACATCGTACTGATGTATCTCCTCATCATCGAGTATCTTGAGGTTGGTGATCAAAGTAGACTTGTAATCTGTAACAATATTCTTACCCGACTTGGAGAAATTTTGTTCTATCAGGAGTTTAATGATCTGCCGGGCTTTCTTGCCCGTTGGAGCCTTCTTGGTCGCTGAATCAGGTGAGATCTCAATATGGTAACGGAATAGTTGCGCGCCAGCCGACTTTAAGTCAAGATAATTGGCATACAGCGTTACTGGCTGACCTCGAGTACCATAACCGGGTCTCTGGGGGTACTCAGTTGGCTTGGTTTGCTTCGCTGCTAGTGCTGCGGCCAAGGCATCCTCAGTCTTCAGAACCAGGGGACTTGGGGGAGGAACCTGCCCTCCTGGACTTCTAAAAAGAAGATCCACCGTTAGTATGCTTATTCTAAAGTGACGAGGGTGAATTCTTGGGCAGGTACTAACGTATATATTCTGGGGCCTTGGTCACGACTCCCTCTAAACGAACCTCGTCCTCTATCCCCTCTCCCGCGTCCTCGATCTGCACGTCCTCGATCACCACCATGTCCTCGGTCTCCTCCACGACCACGACCTCTAAAATCTCCCCCAGGCGGACCCTGACGGATGGGCAGCTCCGTGGTGGATCCACGACCACCTCCGCGACCGCCACGGCCGGCACCTCTGTCGCCTTGTCCTCTATTACGGTTGCCGCCTCTGCCGCGGCCCCGTTGGGTATCACCTCTTTGGGAGGACATCATCACTTGACGTCGACAAGGGGAGGTGCTCAGAAACGGACGGGAGTCATCCAAGTAAAAAAGGAAATAAGGTAGCTGCTAGCGGTTGGAGCAAGTAAAATTAGGGAGTAAAGTTGATGGATGAGCGCTCTTGAGGGAGGGGGGGGGGTTTAGTCCGTCTTATGCCCCACCATCGAAGCGCCTTGTCCATAATGTGACAACAGGTTGTCCATTCACTACGAAGGCTGTTACCACTTTGCAAGGATGGTACTACTAGGTAGTATTATGGCCGCCCATTCGTGGATGCAGGTGGCGTTCCAATGAGAATGAAGTAACCTCTAGGGAGGAGGGGACAGTACTAGTAAGGTATCCTTGTAGAGGAGTACTTGGGAATGATTATTGGGTGGTCATTTTGGAATGGAACAAACGGCTACCTACTGTTCTTGATCCATTCAGAAGCGCCAAAGGGAGCTGTACATCGCCAGTAAGGGTTGGGTATTTGCCAGCAGTACCTCTCTGGGCAAATGACGCTTTGTCTTCCCCTATAAAGGGCGTTTGTGTCTTGCTATATTTAAGTTTCACTGTAGTTAAGTGGGAGTTACCGCAGCTGTTCAATATTATAGAAGAAAGGTAATTTTGAACTATAATGGTTGCTTGCCGCCTCCCTGGGTTATTAGATTATTTTATATAGGGCTTGGAAGCTAGCTGTATTTATATCGGTATGAAGCTGTACTATGGATATAGATACATACGGACATACATACGGTTCCCCGTTGAACCAGTGGCTCCACTTGACAGCTGTACCCAACTGAGCAAGCCTTCCATGGAAAAGCACTCTGTAGTGAATTTCTGAAGGAACTAGGCTTAAACTAACGTCCACGATGACTCAAAGCTCATCCGTCTCAGCCACATTCAAACATTCACCGGCAAATAAGATCGTTCATTGCCTGCCGCAGATCAGCCAACTTCGAAAGTCTAGATTCTGGCGAACATGGTATACGATTTGACTTCGTACCAGACAGATGCAGTACAATGTCCTACACAGTTTTCAAGAACTTTTCTTGCGGGGGCAGAATACTAGTATACAATATACAATAAGCAAAGGTAAATAACAGCAGAAAATGATAGACATGGAGGAGCTGCCAATGTTCCCTGGAGGCGGACGGCCTGTCTTTGTTTTCCCTTTTCGGCCAGTATCCGCCCCACCGGTATTACATAAAGATATCGTCCAATCACCGCCCGCCGTTCCAGAAGAGTGAACAGACCCAACGCGTGACAGGGTGATAACGGAGATAACTCTGGCCTACCATCCATATAGTTAACTAGTTTCATATGATTCTCACTAAGCAAAAGCTTGAGGTATCGACGGGAAGGGAGTTCTTGTGTTAGTATATCTTCCGCTTTTTTCTCTTGAAAATTTCGAAGGCCTTCGCCAGGCACCCAGGGTATCTTGTGCAGACTCCCTCTTGCGACTATTCCACTGACTCCGAAGGATCCTGATAAGTATCGCCTGCCCGCCCGACGTCTTTGGTCCAACAAGCTTCGCGGCCAGGTTGACTAGTCGCCTATAAATTGGCCCCTCTTCTCGACCGTTCTCACCCATTCCTTCTCTGGTTGTGCTCGCGATTTGTGCGAATCTCAAATTGGAGCACAGAAACCCCCATCTGTACCAATATTTAAAGATCGAAAAATCTTGCGCAATTTACGTCTGTGGGCTCTCTTTGCTGGGTGAAACCGCGACGAGTTCCATCCAGAATCGCCTCCCGGTTGAATCGCTTTTCGATCTGGGTTGCTAAAGACTCGACCACTGAAACGTGGCCGAAGGCATCGGCAAAGCGTCGTGCACCTCGGATCCCTCCCACAACCGTTTGATTCAATTGCGCTGGAATCCTAGCGATACCTAATCGATCGTTGGATATCCGCCCCTCTTCTCTGGAGCTACATCATTCTTAGAAGAAGAGATATTGGGGTGAGCTCTCAACTGGAGGATTATACTGGTGCGATTGTCATTGGGTGGTTCGGTGACACTCTGCGCTGGGGGGACTCCTGAGCAATAGGGACTCCAAGTGTTGTTCACAGCTCGCTCTATCACATTGTGGTCTTGCGCAAGCCTGCTTAGGGAGGGTGCGTATTCGAAACAATCAATTTCGACCTAAGTTTATCGTCGCGTTTATTTTATTGAGAAAACGCTCACCAATATGTCTCCAACCCCGCCATCCACGACCTCGTCAAACGCTAGCGCATTTTCGCCTGAAGGACAGTACAGGGTAATCCGAAAGAGAAACAGGGTGCCACTTTCCTGTGGCCCCTGCCGGCATAGGAAGTAAGATTTGTACCCGCTCTCTGATGCCTTTTTGAGTATCTTCTGACAGTCCGACCAAGGCTCAAATGTAACCGTGCACACCCATGTGAGAACTGCGTGAAACGAGGAGATGCTTCCTCATGTACCTACGCCCAAGCAAGCGCGCGTAAGAAGAACACCCCGCAGCGAGTCTCACCTAGCTCCCCGGACGATATGCAGAATAGGATAGACCGGCTGGAAAGCTTGGTTTTGTCGTTGATGACCAATGGTTCACAGGCCGCGGGCCCGGCTGCGGCTATGGCAGCACTCTCTGGCAACAGCAGCAGTATTAGTTCTGCCCAACATACAATTGATTTGGATCTGGATGAAGACGCCTCGGGTGGCCCCGAGGAGAGCGATACAGAACAAGTAACAAAATCTTTTGGGATAATGAAGGTCGACAATAATAAATCATATTATTTTAGTGAAGCGCATTGGGCGTCTGTCCTCAACGATGTAAGTTACTCTCACCCGGCTCAACTTGGGTTCTCCGTATTAACATTGACTGTAGATTGCCGAAGTGCGTAATTACTTTACTACGCACAAGAAACAGTATGAGGAGCACGCGGAGAAGCTGAAGGCAACGAAGCTTCCGACTGACGTGCCAGGGTCTACATTGCTCTTCGGTGCTATGAAAACAACTAGTCGTGCGGAGATTATGTCTTCGCTTCCCTCCAAATATACAACAGATATCTTAGTCGCCCGGTATTTTAACAGCTATGACCCCTCAACCAGTAAGTTCGCTACCTATTTGCTCTCCATCTCCATGGGATGATTCTCACGTAGATCTCTAGATATCCTACATGGACCTACATTTCAGACCCAAGTAAGCAACGCTTCTATTTATAATATGTGTCCATGTTTGGTGCTAACTGCTCATTAGTATAACAAACACTGGGAAGACCCGTCACAGACCTGTGTAGTCTGGATTGGTATGCTGTGTGCGATTATGCGACTTGCCATGCTATCGTATCATCGAGAGGGAGATGAACCACCGGAGTTTCGAGGGAAGACTCTAGACATGGCAGGCACCTTCCGGAATTTGATGGCGCAGTGTTTAACGCTGGCTGATTATACCAAGCCTTACCCGTGCTTGATTGAGTCCTTGATATTCCATCTGCATGGAGATTGGATTCAAACAAAAGATGCAGATGTGTCCGTTTGGGTGCTTGTGGGCGTGATTGCTAGGTTGGCTATGAGGATGGGTTACCATCGTGACTCAAAGATGTTTCCCAATATCACACCTTTCCAAGGTGAAATGCGCCGGCGAGTATGGACAATCGTGCGGCAGTACGATCTTATGTTCTCATTCCAAGTGGGCCTACCCAGCATGATTCGCTCCGCCGATAGTGATACAGAATTTCCACGGAATTTGTACGACGATGACTTTGATGAGAACTGCAAAGAGCTTCCTCCTTCACGGCCACCAAACGAACCTACACCAGTCGCATGCTTAATAGCCAAAGGTCGCTTAACCTATGCCTTTGGTCGTGTTATTGAACATACCTCTTCCATACAAAGTCCTTCTTACGACCAAGTTATGGAGATTGACGCCGAACTTCGCCGAGCGAGGGACTTGGTCCCTGAACATCTTATCGTTCGCCCTGTAGAAGAGTCCCAATTGGAGCCCCCGAAAATAGTTATGGCACGATGTGCTGTAGGTTGGCCTCAGACAAATAGATGCAGTTTGGGTTACTGACCGTTTCTAGATAATGAGTGTGTATCACAAAGCTCAGTGTGTTCTCCATCGACGATACCTCATTCGAGCGCGTGAAAATCCTCGATTTACATACTCGCGGAGAACGTGTATTGATTCTGCCATGGAATTGCTTCGATTCCAATCAATGCTGCACGCTGAAACCGTGACGCGCATCTTGAACAAACATGACAGGCTTACCGCACTCGTCTCTACAGATTTTCTACTTGCTGCGACCATTGTGTCTCTCGACCTCTACCACGGACACCAGTTCCAATCAGGGGGCCGCGCGTCCGGCGATACCTACGCCTGGGGAAGGGAGCGGCGCGAGGAAATGATAGCGGCAATACAGCGCTCTAAAGAGATCTGGGACGAACTTCGTGACGATGCCCTGGAGGCGTGGAAAGCGTCGGGGGCTATCGGGGTGATGCTTGCCAGACTGAACCTGGGCTACTCTGACAGCAATACCGCCGCGTCTACCTTCGAGCCTCAGGATGAGAAGCAAAGTGCTGCCATGACATTGGGTCTTCTCAGTAGTGGAATGAGTCCCATGAACCCAGCTCCTCCCGCCTTCGGCGATGGCGCCATAAAAATGGGCGAGACACCACTCCCATCGCAGGGAGGATTTGGAGCGACAGCAGATATACCAGGAGCTCCTTCGCCTTTAGGTGCTATGTTTGGGCAGATGCCAGATATGCAGCTCCCTCTGGATTGGGTATGAATGCCCTATTCAATGCAAGACTTCGAAGCCCCACTGACCAATTTCTAGGACACCTGGGATAACTATATTCAGAATGCAGCGCTTGACGCCTCGAACCAGTGGTGGCCAACAATGGATTCACAGCAACAGCAACAGCAGCAACCGCAACCGCCACCCCAAAATGCGTTAGGCTCAGCTGGTTTAGCATCGGTGCAGGGCAGTGCTGCAGACAAAATGCGCTCGTTACCTTCTTTTTCCAACGTCTTTTACCCTGATGCCAATGTTTACGATAACAATAATTCACCGACGAACAATGCGGGCACACGTTAAGCCAGCCTGTGAAATACTATCTCAGAGTTCACCTTTCTTCTTTTTGAGGCTAGGGAAATTACGTTAATGTGGTCATGAAGACTTGGTCAGTCCTGGAGTGTAAAATATAACGCTGGTGGTTCTATCAGTTGCCATTTCTATTCGCGATGTTCCATATCTCTATGTCAATGTTTCTGGTGTAGATTATGAGGGGCACCGGCGCCAGTGTATATATTCGTTATGGATTATGTAGCTTCTTTTACGCTCTTCTACGCTCCAAATACAAGGATCTAGAGCCTCACGAAATGTAAGACCTATACGAGAGGACATACTCCCCATGCCACAACTGCAAATGATCTTCCAGTAGTTGCTAGAGACTTTTCTGAGTATGTTTCTAAAACCCGGCAATCGATAGCGCAAATCACGTGATATTATCGGTCTCGATAAGCCGGAGGTTTTTGCGCGGAAAACCTTCGAATGGGCATATGTGCAATTCCTATCTCAGATTTGTTTTTGTAGCTTACTGGTTATCTGTCCTCCAAAGATGTGAGTTACAAAAGAGTAAGGCAAAATAAGTGTCGCTAACCTATACTTGTCTTTAGGCATTGCTTCCGGCGCGCTGCTTCTCGGCTCCTCTTTTCGACACCACGGTCCACATGGGCTACTTCATCTAGCCCGTCTCGAATTACTATCCCTCGCCAGACATCACAATTTCTGCTGCAGAGCAGATGGAACAGCCAACATGTACCAAGTCAACCCAATCTTACGAGCAAGGATGCAACAACCACAAACGATAACGAGGAACAATTAATACAAGCCGCTGTCGGGTACATGGAAGGTACCTCTACTCCTGCGAACGAGACTGCAGACCATATTTCAAAAGAGAGTGAAGCACAACCGCAATCTACCGAAGAAGAATCTAAACGCGCGAAACGCCTCCGGCTTTTGAACAAGGAAGCCGATCCCAAGGAGACAATCTTTGTCGGTAACCTTTTCTACGATGTGACGGCGGATGATTTGCGGAAGCAGATGGAGAAGTACGGAATCGTGGAGAGTGTGTATATCACTTTTGATAATAGGGGAATTAGTAAAGGGTGAGTGCGGGTTTCCGTCGGCGCACGTGAAAAAATAGTTACGGCTTTTCCTAACTTTGGGGATTAGATTCGGTTATGTGCAGTTCGACTCCATAGATTCGGCGAGACGTGCAATTGATGCGATGCACATGCGGGTATACGAGGGTCGCCGAGTCGTTGTGGCATTTGCGCAAAACAATATCGACCAGCACCGGAACCTGAGACCTATCTCTAGAACGATATATCTCGGTAACTTGCCATTCGAGATGACTGACCGGGATATCAATGAACTCTTCAGGGATATTGTCAATGTGATTGACGTTCGGGTATCTGTGGACCGTCAAACCGGCATGTTCAGAGGCTTTGCTCACGCTGAGTTCATCAACGTCGAGAGTGCACGGGCGGCATTCGAGATTCTCAGCAGGAAGGCACCATATGGCAGGAAATTACGACTTGACTACAGTCAATCAAATAGAAGAGCGGATCGTCTGGAAACCAACGCCGAGTGATTTAACAAGATCTGGTGTTTCTATTTTCGACGTTTTGTCGCGGGGAGGGATTTCACAGATAGTGACGGACTGTGGTTGATTTATGTATCATATACACAGCGGAGACTCTGGGCTGTACTTTGTACAATATTTACATAGACTTATACCAAATCTTTTGCATTTCAGCGTGAGATACATACCATTCAGTAGTAAGGAGCGGTCAAGGTCCAGAATTGACAAATATTATTAATCTCCATGAACCTCCGCGGCCACACGTGACTCCCGGGGTGCCTCGGCATTCGCCAATCTTTCCGATCGGTTTTAGGACGGCTCCGAAACCCCACGCTTGGGACTATCAGAGACGGATTGAATCGTGGAGATAACACCTCCTCATTTCCCGTTTAACTTCCCCGGACATTATTCAATGTTAGACGATCTATCTGACAACTAGCTACTATTTATGTCATATTGAAATACGGTTACAATAGAATACTTTGAAGATGTCATTCCTCGGTGGCGCTGAGTGTTCTACGGCGGGAAACCCGTTGACACAGTTTACAAAGCACGTACAAGATGACAAGTCCCTCCAGCGGGATCGGCTCGTTGGGAGGGGCCCAGGGGGCATGCAAGAGGGAATGCGATCGAGGGGAATGATGGGTGGACAAGATCAGGTATGAACGAGTTGCCCGCTACACCGTCTCATTAACTCTCCGCCCATTCTAACGGTAGCCCGACAATGCACGCAGATGATGGACGAGTTTGCTCAACAACCTGGGCAAATCCCCGGGGCCGCGCCACAGCCTTTTGCGATGGAACACTTGAGACGCGAGTTAGACCAATTCCAGACCACGCCACCTCGGACTGGTTCTCCGGGCTGGGCGGCCGAGTTTGACCCTGGTGAGCAGGCTCGCATGGAGGCTGCCTTTGCCGGCCCTCAAGGACCCATGTTGAATAATGGATCGGGATTTTCACCGGCGGACTTTGCCCGGTTCCAACAACAGAGTAGAACTGGCGTGCCTCAGACTGCCAACCCGGTTACTTCGGGTCCGTCGCCGATGATGTCGGGTTTCCAGCGTCCTATGGGCATGGGCTATATGGGCATGGGTGGCATGGGTATGATGCATTCTGCTTATAACCCTATGGCGATGCAGCAGCAACCGATGGAGGCCACCACACAAGATAAGGGCAAGGGACGAATGGTCGAATTGGATGACGAGAACTGGGAGGCACAGTTTGCCGAGATGGAGACCGCAGATACTCAGAAGCTGGATGATGAGGCTAATGATGCTATTGAGGCGGAACTGAACGATCTTGACAGGTCAGTCTTCACCTCCAGCACTAGTAAAGAAGCAGACTACGATGCTTTTGAAAACGTATGGCAAAAAGTTCAAGCTGAGACGGCAGCAAGCAGGAAACTGGCAGAAGAAGATACCGAATTCAATGTTACTGACAACTTACACATGGGAGATATGGGAGAGTGGGATAACTTCGACTCTCTCAACACTCGCTTCCGAGACCCCCAGCTGGGTGATTACATGTTTGAAGAAGAAAACATGTTCAAGAATGTCAACAATCCATTTGAAGAAGGTGTGAAGATTATGCGCGAGGGTGGTAACCTCTCTTTGGCTGCATTGGCTTTCGAAGCTGCGGTACAGAAGGATCCTCAACATGTGCAAGCCTGGACCATGCTGGGATCTGCTCAAGCTCAAAACGAAAAGGAATTACCTGCCATCCGTGCTCTGGAACAGGCTCTGAAGGTGGACCCGAACAACCTGGATGCGCTTATGGGGCTCGCCGTTTCTTACACAAATGAAGGCTATGACTCCACGGCCTACCGCACACTGGAACGTTGGCTTTCTGTCAAGTATCCGCAGATCATTAACCCCAAGGATCTTTCATCAGATGCAGACCTAGGATTTACAGATCGCCAGATCCTTCACGACCGAGTCACCGAGTTCTTTATCCAAGCAGCTCAGTTGTCGCCTTCGGGTGAACAAATGGACCCAGACGTGCAGGTCGGCTTAGGTGTTCTTTTCTACTGTGCGGAGGAGTACGACAAGGCCGTGGATTGTTTCTCTGCCGCCCTGGCCTCCACCGAGTCGGGAACTGTAAACCAGCGGGAACAGCTTCATCTGCTGTGGAACCGTCTCGGAGCCACTCTTGCCAACTCGGGTCGTTCCGAGGAGGCCATCGAAGCTTACGAGCAAGCCCTGAACATCAATGCCAACTTTGTCCGCGCGAGATATAATCTGGGCGTGTCATGCATCAACATCGGTTGTTACCCAGAAGCTGCTCAGCATCTGTTGGGTGCGCTGTCCATGCACCGTGTTGTTGAGCAGGAAGGCCGTGAACGCGCCCGTGAGATTATCGGCGGAGATGGTGGTGTCGACGATGAACAGCTTGAACGGATGATTCATATCAGCCAGAACCAGAGCACTAACTTGTATGACACCCTGCGGCGTGTGTTCAGCCAAATGGGACGTCGGGATTTGGCCGACATGGTCGTGGCTGGTATGGATGTGAATGTCTTCCGAAAGGAATTTGAATTTTAAATGATGCCATGTCGTTTTCTTTGAGTTGCGTGTTCCTTTCTTTCTAGGCTGAACCTAGAATGCGGTGTCTATACGGTTTATGTCACTGTTGATATGTTGGATACCATGGTTCTCCATATATGGGTCAAAATGCAGCGCTTTCGGGTTTTAGATCTTGTAAAACAATGGGAAAGACCTTATGAAAGGTTCTGAGATAGATGACTCTATGTACCTTAGGATAGATATGAAATATTCAAGATGTACCGAAGGGTGAAGTTCAACACAACTTCTCAAGTAGGTTAGTAGGGCTGATGATATTTGCCGAGAAGCCAGGCAGCCATTAAATGTGCCTCGGAAGCTTGTCTTTGGAGCTCCTCCGCATTCTCGCCGCTCTCCGCTTCCCGCCAGTCGGTGACTGTGGAGCAGCTAACTTTCATCCATGTCGACGGATTTCATTCTATGATATCTTTTCAAACTTAATCGAATCGAAGAAATAGCGACTATGGCCGTGGCAACAGGCGCTCAACTGATCGCTCGGACGCTGCGCGATGTGGGCGTTGATGTTATCTTCGGCATTGTAGGGATCCCGGTGGTGGAGATCGCCGAGGAAGCTATCAACCTGGGCATTCGCTTTGTAGCGTTCCGCAACGAGCAGGCATGCAGCTATGCAGCCAGCGTCTATGGGTATATGACGGGGCGACCAGGTGTCTGTCTCGTCGTAGGAGGGCCGGGTGTTCTCCATACATTGGCCGGGGTAAGTTCATCTCCGCATATGAAGCATTGTCCGGCTCGTACTGACCGTCGATACTTGAATAGATTGGCAATGCCTCCGCGAATAACTTCCCACTTCTTGTTCTCGCCGGGTCGGCCGAAACGACCGCTGTCACTAAGGGAGCCTTCCAAGAGATGGATGCCATTTCCTTCCTGACACCTCATACTAAGTTCGCGGTGCGAACGTCGTCGATTGATATCATCCCAGGTGCTGTGAAGAACGCTTATAGGACTTGCTGGTATGGTCGCCCCGGACCGACCTTTGTCGACTTACCTGCCGATATCATCCAAGGCAAGTCAGCTCCAGGATTTCGTCTGCCAGAGCCAGAACGCTTGCTAGTACCGTCTCCGCCGAAGGCGAGCGGCGACCCAGCATTGATCCTCAAGGCCACCCAGTTGCTAAAGAGGGCACGCTCGCCGCTCTTAATCATCGGCAAAGGTGCCGCATATGCGAGAGCAGAGTCCGGAATCGGCCGCTTAGTTGAGCAAACGCAGATCCCCTTCTTACCCACGCCAATGGGCAAGGGTGTCGTGCCGGACTCCCACCCACTAAATGCGTCTAGTGCACGCAGCACTGCCTTGAAACAGGCAGACGTAGTCCTGGTCCTCGGCGCACGATTAAACTGGATCCTGCACTTCGGTGAAGCACCCAAATGGTCCCCCAAAGCAAAGATCATCCAAGTGGACATCTGTGCGGAAGAGATCGGGCGCAATGCCGGTACAGCGGAGCTAGGTATCGTTGGAGACATCGAACTAGTTGTGGACCAGTTGGTATCCTCACTGTCAAGTTGGCGGTACGCTCCTTCTCCCGCCGAAGGCCAGTTCCCATCGCTCCTGGCCGAGGCAGCAAAGAAGAACGAAGCAAAAGCCCAGAAAGCGGCGCTTCAACCTACGCCCCAGAGCACCCCCCTGACGTATCAACGCGCCTATCATATTATCAAGTCTACGCTGAACTCGTTGACCCCCTTCGAAGAAGGGAACGTCGTATACGTCTCAGAAGGTGCCAACACTATGGACATATCTCGTTCGATGTTCCCTCTCAGCCATCCCCGTCAACGTCTTGATGCCGGTACATATGCCACCATGGGCGTTGGCATGGGATACATAGTTGCAGCCCACGAAGCATACAACGCGCCCTCCGGCAGCACCAGGCCCAAGAAGATCGTAGCTCTGGAAGGCGACAGTGCATTCGGCTTCAGCGCCATGGAAATCGAGACCTTGGCACGTTACAGAATTCCCGCGTTGATATACGTAGTCAACAACTCTGGAATCTACCACGGAGACACCACGACAGAGGATGCCTGGAGGACCCTGCAGGATCAGACCGCAGCCAATGACACAAAATCAGACGACGGAAAGAAGGGACTACGCTCTACCAGTCTGTTGTACGAAACGCGGTACGAAATGCTGGCCACCATGTGCGGTGGAAAGGGGTACTTCGTTCGTACCGAGGAAGAACTTGAAGCTGCTACGCGGGAAGGATTCTCAAATGATACGGTCACGGTGGTGAACCTTATCGTTGAGCCTGGTATCGGGAAGAAGATTGGATTCGCATGGCAGGGAAATAGTGCCCAAGATAGCCAAGCTAAACTGTGATTTGGGGGAATTTGGTTGAGAATATGGCACTTTATCGATTAATGGAGTTCTGGCTGATTGGGCCGTGTGTACTGTATATATGATCAAGGATACAATGGCAATATATGAGGCCGGGGAATGCTTCTCTTTGCTTTCTACTTATATGCTTCCATTCATTCCGAACACATATACAGTGTTAATACATTATACCGTCATCAACATGCTGGCGTTTTTGTACCAGGTCAACAGCGGGTTCTCACCGCTTCTCGTCTCAGTGTCTTCGATATATGCCCAGCGGCGTACAAAATCTTCATGGCTCATGACCTGGGTTAACTTCCCGGTAGTGGCCCGGTAAAGGTCCTCGACGACATTGAAGTCCGTAGGGAAGAAGATATCAAAGTATCCCTGGTGTACCTGTTGCGCGAAGTTTCATTAGTAATTAATTCTTCGCAATATACTTATACAATCTAGGGATAAGAAAGACGTACAAATGGAGTAGACACCGGCACAGTCCGGCGCTTGTACCGGGTCTGTACGACGGGCGCATTTATACCCGGAACGGCATCCGGCAGACTACTGAAATCACTGGCGACGAGCCGGTGTCCCGGGAAATAAGTGTCCAGGATGTCGAAGAATTGCATGAGTCGGGTGGGAATATATTCAGGGAGAGTGAAAGAACGCTGGAAGGGCACGGACTTGCGCAGACCGCGAGTGAGCCTGGGGCCCAACGGACTAGGGAATTCGCGGCGTGCAGCGGCTTGTCTCACCCGGAGAAACCGCGAGGCTACGGGGTCCAACTGTGCATTGTAGTATTCATGAAATTCGCCATCCGCATCGATGAGCACTCCACCCTGCTGGGGGAGTTCCGTCGCGGTGTCGTAGCGGATCGCATCGTGGGAGAAGTTGTCGATGACCTCGAGGGCAAGGAAGAAGCATGGGGAGTGCACGTATGTATCCCAGTCGAAGATGGACTTGTTGATGATCTCGACGTGATCCAGATGGCCTGCGGCGTTGATCGAATCCATCAGGTTCTTCATTTGGAGTCCCGCAAGGTTGGACGAGATCTCGATGATCTTGAACTTGGTGCGCTGGTAGACTTCGTAATCTGTGTCGCGGATGAAATCCAGTATGTTGATCATCATGGTTCCGTTTCCGGCGCCCATCTCATATATTATCAGATCGTGGTAGGGGTACAGTGTCAGTTTGTAGTTCGATACCAGGTACCGGGCGACCGTCTCTCCGTAGTAGGGCCGGAAAAGTTCCGTGGGTGTGTGCCACAGCTGACGAGCTATATCCGGTTGTGTCTCATCTAAGCGGTCCTCAAATTCTGTATACCGGTCCCCTAACATCCGATGGAACGCTGGCCCGTCCTCGATACTATTGAAATCGAATGGTTCACCGGGACTGAAAATAGTCGCATGCTTTGAGAAGTAACCATAGTGGGGATTATATAGACTGTCTAGAGTGATTTTTAGAAAGATCATGAGTAACAGTACCCAGCATTTGCGGTGTATTGGTGAGAACATACCGTCAATGAATTCTCTAGTCAACATCTTCACCTGTCGCGGCCGCTCCCGCCGATGACGCAGGTCTTTGGCTGTAACAAGCGGGAATTCCTTCAACTCCTCTTCAATATCTTTCGGGTAGTCGCCCCGTTTATTCCAATTCATGCCATCGTCGACATTCTTCCGCCTGGCTGCCGAACGTCGCGTGAGAAAGGGACGGCATTGTTGACGTGGTGTGGATAATCGAATGCACTGCGGCCTGCGGCCTGCGAGGGCAGATGAGGACCGAAGTGACTGACAGGCAGGATGCCGGAACAGTTGCCGGAACAGCTGACTGAGGACTGGGGAGTCCATGGGCAGATGAATTGACAGCAGTGGAAGGGAACTAACCAGAGTCGCAAGTTGCGTTGTGAGAGCAAGACGGAGAGAAACGACCTGCAACTGCTTAACGTCGGGTGTGGCCCGAGCGTTTTCTCCGGCGTTCCTCCCGCGCGACCTTCAATTGCGTAACTTTCTTCCTCGCGGTCATTGAAGAAAGGAATACTCTTACTTCTGGGTTGTCCAATTCCAAATATGAATGACCGTTCGCGTGTATACATAGGCACGGCCTTCATAGCTGGGGCCCTCTTGACGCTAGGATTCAAGGATCTTCTCTATCCGGAGCTAGAACAACGCCTCCGAGAATATCGAGCTCGACGTCATGATCAGTTCGGAAGTGACCTACAGGATCTTCCTGCAGATGTTCTAGCAGCTAGGCCCGGGCCTCCGGTGATTGTAGAGGGGATTGAGGGTTGTATAGGAAATACTCCCTTGTTCCGAATCAAATCCTTGTCCGAAGCTACGGGATGTGAGATACTGGGAAAGGCAGAAGTATGTTTTCCTTACCTCTACTTTTCCAAACATACAACGCTTGCTAACTTAGTGCTAGTTTTTGAACGGAGCTGGCCAAAGCTCCAAAGACCGTGTCGCACTGAGCATGATCGAACTTGTATGTCCTGTTATTCGGTTCTTTGTACATTGCCCTAATGTTTGTCCAGGCTGAGGAGCGAGATATCTTGACACCCCATTCTGGAGATACAATTTACGAGGGCACTTCTGGTTCAACTGGTATATCGTTGGCCACGCTGGCCCGTGCAAAGGGCTATCTGGCTCATATGTGAGTAAACTGTCTATATAATTCTCACCTCTAACCCGCAGTATCTTGAACTAATTATGACATAGCTGTATGCCATCTGATCAAGCCATTGAGAAATCAAACCTGCTTCTCAAACTCGGTGCAATTGTGGATCGTGTTCCGCCTGCACCAATCGTGGAAAAGGAAAACTTTGTTAATCGAGCACGAGCCCTGGCGAATGTCCATACAGCCACTTCTACTACAAAGTCAAATTTAGAACCTTTGATGCCCGATCCTCCAGAGTTTTCGGGGCCTAAACCGGGGAGAGGCTTCTTTGCAGATCAATTTGAGAACGAAGCTAACTGGAGGGCTCATTTCAATGGCACGGGCCCCGAGATCTACGCTCAGTGCAACGGCAGACTTGATGCATTTGTTGCAGGAGCTGGAACCGGAGGCACAATCTCTGGTGTAGCGCGCTTCTTGAAGCCGCGAATTCCTCATTTAAGTGTTGTGCTTGCAGATCCACAGGGCAGTGGACTTTACAACAGAGTCCACTATGGCGTGATGTTCGATTTAAAAGAGAAAGAAGGTACTAGAAGACGGCGGCAAGTTGACACTATTGTCGAGGGTATTGGAATCAACCGTGTGACGGCCAATTTTGAAGCAGGAAAGGAGCTGGTTGATGATGCTGTTAGAGTGACAGATGCTCAGGCCTTAGCAATGGCCCGGTGGCTGGTAGAAAAGGATGGCATCTTCATTGGTAGCAGTAGTGCTGTTAATTGTAGGTGTTTCTTTTGTCTCCTTTCCCTACGCTTCGGTATACTGATTTCTGCTCTAGGCTTTGCAGCGGTCAAGACGGCCATGAAACTTGGTCCGGGCCACAGAATCGTCACAGTCCTATCTGATTCTGGCTCTAGACATCTTTCAAGATTCTGGCTAGGGCCGGGGATGTCGGCGGGGCGGTAGACACAAAACTGGAGGACGTTTTGAACGCAAAGGATGACCAATAAAGATTCGTCTATTGTACACTATATTATGTGTGATATAGGACTTATCGCCGAGCGGCTGTGGGGCCTGAAGCACGCTTAGCACAGTCTCTTTGAAGGCGCTACTCGGGGGTTTTCTGACCTCCAGTGGCCGGTAATACCCGGTCTTATGCAGGGCAGTCACTAGCATGCTTCACCTGTTGGGTTTCAGCTGCAGGCTGGATTGCCCCACGACGTTCGAGACCTCAGGAAATGAGAGTCAACTGATTCGTCTTTATACTAGATTATGAGTGACTCCATAAGTAGGATGCCGTGGGGCAGCCTGACGGATCTTGTGGCCTGGATCCTCGCCGCTCCTGTTGAGAGACTGTGATGTGGCTCAGAAACAGAGGCCCTCAGATCCATCTAATCACTATTCCATGCTGAAAGATGGTGCAATCCCATCCTGTTGTTCGGTGTTCCAAACATCATCACCAACCCAGAGTATCAGAAGCTCAAATTCTATCTCCGCGAGAGATCGACCAGGCAACCTTGTACGGATTGCATGCCATGTAAGGCCGCGTTGGTCCTTGAGGTCATGGAGAGTCTCTCGCTCCGTACTCGACCAAGGCTTGGACAGTGGAGGTGGGTTCGCCCGGCGCTCATTCCAGTGTAAGTGATTCCATTGGACAAGTTGCGCCAGTTTTTTCCACGGTAAACGATCTAAAATCTCCTTCCATTTTTTCCCCTGAACTTGTTTCAAAACCACAATCAGTCTCGCTTCATCTGGTGTAATAGTCGTTCTGGTACGCTTGCTGGGGCTAGTGGAATCCTGCGGTTTGGGCTGATACCCAATCGGTGTGATTTTTGGGTCCTGTGTAACTTCCATCGAGATATCATGAATTTTAGTATCGCTCTTGGTTACAAGCTGCGTATCCAAAGCCACGTTGTTAGCGGTGGTCTCTGGTTGATTTGCTGCTTCCGTAGTGTCGCGCTGATCTTCCGCGGAGTTGAGTGAAGTTTGGTGGAGCCGAGAGGCAGGATCATCTCGCAGAGGAGATACCTTGCAATCATCAACTAGATCCTTCCTACGACTGGGAGTATCCGGTCCGAGTCGTTTCCCTCTAATTTTTAGCCCCCCTTTCGGCGTAGGCGATGGCTGATAGTTTTCCTGTAAGGGGTCGTCAGATTCGTTTCCATCCGGTGTCTCTGCGAAAGACCAGTCGCACATAATCGGACTAGATTGGGGCTTCCACTTGTGCTGGCTGCTTTCGTGTTTCCTTGCGGATCTCCTTTTCGTAATGTCGGTAGTACGCCTGGACTTCCCGGGCAGTGCCCAGATAGAGCCTGCTCCGGGTGGAGATGCGGACCGTACGGCATTGAAAGAAACTGGTGGTCGTGATCTGCTCAATGGAGGCGTAGAGAATTTGCCACTAATTCTAGGGACGCGCCACACTGAATCCACCGCTTCTATAGAGCTGTGTTTCTGCAGGATTTGAGATTGGGTGGATGTCTCAGCCGTAGGTTTTGCTTTTTTTGTAACGACCTCGTCCGTATCCATCAGGTTTTTTCGCCGAACGGGATCGTCCGGGCCATTCTGGACACTTAGTGCTGTATCCAACAGAGAATCCACACTAGACCTATCTTCGTCGACATCTGACTCGGCGCTCAACGCCTCACTCTCTCTGCTCTCCCAAGGTCCACTGAGGTTTGGCCCCGCTTGAAGCTGTGTTGCTGCTTGTGGGTGTTGAAGATATGTGTTATCCTCTTCCAGAAGGTCACCACCAGCCTCTGTTTCCGAGTATTGAGAGATATTGTGCGCCGTAGCTGCATCATCTAGTGCGGAATTTTCCGTGTCAAACAGCCAAGGGGCTTCTTCACCAGTATCGTCCTCATCTTCCATTCCCTGAATATGTCCATTATCCACCACTATTTTTCCGGTTTGTAAATCAATCTCATCTCCCACATCCGTAAAGTCTTTGCCGTATTTTTCGAAAATACCCTCGAAGATCGATTTGAGACGTTGATCGTTTTGCGCGCGGGCTTCTTGTAGGTCTATATCACCTGGCTCGTCATCTGTGCCGGTAGCAAAGGACAATCGAGGTCTCTTGAGTGGTCTCTCCGTCATCATACTGTTCCTATAGAAACACGTTTTGAGCGTGAAACACGATAGAATAATAGAGGCTTAGCTGTGGCCTGTATGGCTATAGAGGGAAGGATAGGAAAGACAATTGACACGTTACTCTACTGCAAAGGAAGAAATTAGTAATTTGGAAAGATACACATTGTAATGCGGACGGACAACGTCATAGTGTTACCTACCGACTCATGGAGCTGGAGGGGAAGATGTGGCAAGAATTAATTGTCTTAGGCATAAACAGCGTAACTGGAGAACAATTTGGTGTTAGGAAGTAGCTACCTAGATTCAAAGCTTGCGACAATGCTACTGCTAGTAAATGTGATTGTTAATTGTATGATAGCCCATCCTACAGAATTAAGCTGACCAAAGGTCGAGGCTTCAGCTTTTTTTGCAGGCGGACACCAAAACACGCGCCGTTGGCACGGGATCGCCGCATGACGTCTCTCCGCGAACGGGTTCCCGTGCCGCACATCATTCCTAATTCTATCAAGCAAACAATCAAACGTCGCATGCCTTGATGGTATTTCATGTCCCCATAATGAATGGAAGGGCATCTTCAAACAACTACCAACATGTACTGCCAAAAATGTCGAACTCAGTTGAAGCTGGATGGCTCTCTGGAGTCGCTCAATCCAGCTGCCTTCGATCTGCTTACCAGTATAGTCACATTTGATTTGCATAGCTTGGATTCCTTATACAGCGTAACTAATCTATTAAGGCTCGACAGGTAAAACCCTACCGGAGCAGGGGACCGCCTCTTCCTCCAGAAATTCGTTTCCTCAAGAACGGCGAGACCTGTACGACCGTGTGTCCAAGAAAGTTACATCTCCAGTTTATCGAAGATCCATTCCTGCACCGCGCCAAGCCGGCAGTAACCAGAACAATCCACCTAGACTGGGACGAGGGGACAGTGGGAACATGTCCTTCGTTATGCTTACGGAGTCTCAAGTCGGGCCACCGCATGCGACAATTGGTGTTAATGGCGACAGCACCCCGAAAGGCAAACGACCCCTCGGCACTCAAAATGCTGATCGTGAAATAGACGACGGATCATTTGCGGACCAAGTTGAACGAACGAGCCGCCTCTTTGAAATCATTTCCTCTCGCTCTGACATTGACCATCCGATCTGCACTGAATGCACGGAAATGCTTGTGAACGGGCTCCAGAAACGGCTGGTAGATGCTACGAAGGAGCGAGATGCTTATATTTCGTTCTTACGGAATCTCAATTCATCTGTACCAACGGCCGAGGAACTTGAAGCGGCTGAAAAGTCCCTGAAGGAAATGTTAGAGGCGGAGGAGGCTGCGTTCGCAGAGCTTGTAGCACTGGAAGAGGAGAAAGCAGCCTTGGATGAAGAGATAGCTGGCCTTGAAGAGGAGGCTCGTCAATTAGACCTCGAAGAGGAAGGGTTTTGGCGCGACCGCAACACCTTTTCTCTAACATTGGCCGATTTCCAAAATGAGCGGGATGCTCTTAATATGAGATACGACCATGACTCGCGGCAGCTTGAAAGACTGCAACGGACTAATGTTTATAATGATGCTTTCTGCATTGGCCATGACGGGTACTTTGGAACTATAAACGGCTTGCGACTTGGACGCCTCACAAACCCATCCGTAGACTGGCCGGAGATTAACGCAGCTTGGGGCCAGACAGCCTTATTGCTGGCCACCATCGCGGATAAATTGGGCTTTGAATTTCAAGGGTACCAACTCAAGCCAATGGGGTCGATGTCCAAAATTGAGAAAATAGAATATCCACGGGGATCACCAGCACAGTCCACCATCGGTGGGGGTAGCGCGACTCCGTCAGCGCCGCCCAAGATTACCACCTTGGACTTGTTCTCCTCTGGCGACCTGCCACTCAACCTTCCTTGGCTTCACCGCCGGTTCGATGCAGGAATGGTGGCCTTTCTGGAGTGCCTACGTCAGCTTGGGGAATTTGTGGAGAACACGCCAGCTCCGATGCCATCGAATCGACGAGGCCATACCGGAATGACCACTCCGGGCTTGAAGCTTCCATATGCTATCAAACGAGATAAAATCGGAGATGCGAGTATCAAACTGGGCTTTCACAATAATGACGAGACTTGGACTCGTGCTTGCAAATACACACTGACCTGTTGCAAGTTCTTGCTAGCCCATGCAAGCAATGTTGCTAGCGCTGGCTCCAATAATTCTGCTAACATTGCAGCCGCAGTTGGTTCTGCAGACAAATAAGACTGTAATATAGATGAAGATACAAAGGCGCTTAGCCATAGCAAACACGCGACTAACTTATCCCTTTCAACGAGCACTAGTGTCAGGCTATCGCCGCGGGCAGACAAGGGCCCTTATTCCGGTAACCTATACAGTGGACAGATTTGGATAATGCGGCCCTCTGCCAGTGTTCATTTCCGAAAGAAGCTCAGTGAATACTAAGACAAGGTTACTACAGCGTTCGGCCTTAATGGTGGGCTAACTGTATATTTGTCTCTCGAGACCATACAGAATGCTCGACATTTCATCGCCCTTGCATCGGACTCATGCCGCTCTTAAGCCGGCGGATCATTGGCGGTATCGTGAAGTACCTTTGCCATTATGCCCATCTATCTCGTTGGATCTGAAATATGGTCGGGCTATGACATCACTATTACTATGGTAAAAATGCCAGGAAGGGGGAGAAAAAGAAAGGTATAAGGCCTCAAACTAGAGAAGGAAGAGTGGAGGAGGCATGAAACCACAGCCATCTGACGGAGTATGTCTTGTGACAACAACGGGGCTCACCCTGACGCCACTAGACAGAGTAAAGGTGGCGGGAGATCATCACTTAGCTGCTCCTCCAAGAGCGACGACGTGACCGCTCGCTATTCCCCATGACAAACAACACGGGCTGAGGTTATCCACATTCGTCTCTGCGCATACCGATTCTTGGTCTCTTTCGCGCTATTTAGCTCAGAACCCCTCGACTTAGTTATGTCAACGCACTTGGGGCAACAAGGCACATGGAGGAGAACATATACGGAACAGGGATGCTCATGTAATGACAACAAAGAACACTAAGGAATCAGCCAACTTGAGACGGACTCGGTAGATCCATGGCGCTGGGACTGTCGATGTATACAGACGGTTGCGTAGATCCTACACGTCGACCAGGCATGTTTCGGCCCGCTCCCGGGCACACGGCGCACGAGGAAGAATCCTGTTACCTTGGCCTCTTTGTTCTTTATTCTCTCTGATTTTTCCCTTTTTATTTAATTTATTTATTTGTTATAGAGAACCCCCCAAACAAGTGTGTGCGCAATGAAAATGCTGACAATCGAATCCCCCCTCTAACGCTATTGGTGTCTCTAAAGAAAATAGCAATATGACGGTCTCTCCAGGCCTGTGATCCACACTTACAGGGAACCTGGACTCGGCGTGACAGGAAGGAGGTCACAGAATCAATGTAACTGTCAGGCTGCCTTGCCATTTTTGTTGTTTCTTGGCCCTTACGTCTTCATCGGGCTATACTTAGGGCATATTTTAGCATCCTTTGGTTGGTTCCTTTAGAGGGAGAAAAGAAAAAAGAAAAAAGAAAAGCATAAGAAAGACAGAGAAAACGCCAGCGTTTTGTATGGTTTTGTACGGTATTGGATACAACTTGGTCGAGTCAGGTTAGTACTCTCGCCCGATCCTTAATCCACTGCTCTATAGTTGCGTCGCGGGAGGATTCCGTTCACTAAACATAATCTATGTTCTCTACCTCTGGCAACGATAGTTGAATCACATATGCATTAGGATTGCAGTACACAAGTACTATTACATATCCTCTGGGTAGACCTTGTACCCCGGTCATGATTGTCTGACCTCAACACTATGACAGATTAATTAGCACCGGCGCTTGACAAAAACCTATACATATCCATCTGATATAGGGAGATCATGCCTCCTTTCCCCTTCCATATGTAGCATGCTACACAGCAGGACAATAGTTCTCGGTCTGAAATGAAAGGAATCGGTGCCGTCTCTCTTTAGAGAGGCTCATAGTGAGGCACAGTGAGGCGCAAAGGAAACAACGTATCATATGTAGTGTTCGCGTGGATTTTTCTTCCACTCTGAAGTCTTGAGTAATCAACCATGACTCGAGAACCTGGAGGACGGAGCAAACCTGGACCTCCAAACCAGACTAAGCCACACCTCGTGAATCCCCTCCACTTCTTACCGTTAAGATCCACATGTCTGTACTAAAGCAGGCGGAGGGAGGACTACCCTAGACCTGATGTGAACTAACGTTTTATGGGAATTATCCTACGTTGGCCGAAGTTTTTTTCTTTTTTTTATCTTTCATTTTCCTCTTCCTTCTTCCTTTTCTTTTTCTTTTTCTTTTTCTTCACTCCTTCCTTTCTTTGCCCTATCAGCCTTACTTTGGTGCTTCCATACATGGAAACAATTCACAGCAAGATCAGCGGAATCTTAAAGTATTTGAAACCATGTACCCTAGACACCAACAATACTGTGTAGTGGCCTAGGAGGTATGTCCATTTAGATGTGGATAAAGTAGATGCTGGTCACTGTGCATTAGATCATGGACTATTACTTACAAAGGTCTTGGGCAGGTTGGCCATTGGACAGTATGGATGGCTGGTTATACATACCATGTCTGGATGTGTAATGGAATAGTACAATAGTCACTCTGATAAAAACTGATTAAACTAAAATATCATGCTATGTTATGTTTCCTGCCCTCTAGAACTCGTAGAATCCAGTTTCTTAATGGTCGAGACTACCTCGATCTTCTAGTGAAGACTAAACTCCGAGAGTGTAAAACAGCCTAATGTGTGGTAAAAAAAGGACTATTTCTAGTATGATCCTTAGGATCATGTGCATGCCTACGTCCTCTAGTCCATTTCAAGATTCTTTAGCATACCTAAGCAATGGAAATGCCGCACTGCTCAAGGCAACTGCTGAGGAACTAACCTGTGAGAATGCTGATTCACGTGGTCTCCATCCGTCGACAGTGGGATCGACCATCCCTCGCTGGATGCTGATGCTATTTACTGTCAGGTGAGTGACGGTCTCAGTACCTAGATCAGACGAGACCCAAACGCACACAGATAGTCTTCCTCTTCCTCTCGTTCTCTCCCTTCCTCGGGTACGCGTTTTCTTCCCCATGTGATCTGTCAGACAAGATTGACAACCAATTGGCGGAGGATTACGAAGGTCATAAACTTTTGAAAATCTTGAGCCCCAACGGGCGCCACATCATATCGCACTGTGATTATTGCACATGGTGGCATAATTCGCGAATATATCCAGAAGATTCGACACGCTTGTTCACTGCGTTTCATGCTGGAGGGATTATGGGTGGCAAAAGTACCAAAGGTACAGTACTAAATGTTCAAAGCGCTGTTTCACTGCGCAGAGTCCCTTCTGGTAGAGACAATGCGTTTGATATGAGGTATACTACCCACATTTACCATGTTTCATGCCGCACCCACAGGAAATCGTACCTAGTATCAGCTGCTCATTGGCTTGTTGGCACGTCCTGTTGTCGATACCGAGTACGGCCCGCAGGATCTACTTGGGGACAGTGTGGTCAACCGTTTTGCCGTGACCTTAAAACAGGAGAAGCGAAATATGCAGCTAGACATCAGAGGGGAAATTGACCGAAGAGTCGAAGCAAAGTTCTGAATGGCATTCTTTCCCGCCCAAAAAAGAACAACTAAAAAGGGTTTCACCATCTGCAGAAAATGCACAGGATTCGACAAGAATTTCTAGCGAAACTTTAGCAAACGGATTGTCCATGCGTCGGTAATGTCGGTTATTGATTACTATATTGCAAAATTGTTTCTTCGTTTGTCGCCCTCTTTGATTACTTTCTGTTGAACTAATTCGAATCATCGTCTGCCGAATATGCTATTCCGGGCCGACGTTCCTTGTACTTGACAGTTCAACTATCTCTAGCGCATCTGTCAGTAAAAACCAAACTCGCGACTACTCCTAATTCGAACAATTTAATATACCAGAATAATGGGGCCGTTATACTCTAACTTAATAGGGACATTTACGACTCCATCGCGAGGAGACTTTTGGGGACGTTTGGAGCTCAGGCCTCAGCCTATGACCCGAACTTTGCCACACCGTCTCGAGCGTTTTTCTCAGTTAGGGCTCGAGTAGATTAAATGTGTTTTCTTGAAGGTGGAAAAGCCAAGTAAGGGGAAAAGAAGGATAGTGATAAAAAATGGAAAAAGGTACCAGCGACATTTAAATCGTCACAGAGCATCTGATAGTAGATTTTAACTTGACTTTTCCATGTTTGTTTTTTTCCCCATCTTTTTTCATTTTCATTTGTTGTTCTTACTTCCATATTGACGACGTTAGAATGTCCTATACTACTAGTAATAGTAGAATAAAACCCCGTTCCACGAACAATACCTGAAAGCCTCGGAGACAAAAGGAAAAGAATACTAAAGCCGATCCCTGTTCACCTCGCGCCATCTCGGACAATGTCAAGGCCCAAGAAGGGTCTAACCTTGGTGATCTGACAACCGACAATGATGATCCTCGAATGTTGCACCTGCAGAAAATGGCGTATGCAGACTAAGTGATCACTTTTACAGTGTAATTGTTTTTACATGTAGTATTTCACTGCGGTAATTCCTCCTCATAATATATATATATATACATATATATTTTTTTTCCTTATTTTCTTTTCTGTTGCCCTGCAAAGGGGTTGTGTAAGAATACTTTTTCATCAAGCCTGGAGAGTTCTTCTCTTCTCTTTGTCCTGAAATTCAGCGTGAGTGGGTAGATATTGTTGGTTATTATTAGTATTTTTTTCTTACCTTCTATTTCTCAGAACGTTGCTATAATAGGCAAGTTGATGTCAATCATGCCTCCTTGTAGATTAAAAATACTCCTTCCACAACCTACATACATGTATGTATGTTTCGTCGACAACTGAACTGTAATTAGCAGGCTGATGGTATTACCGTTTACATTACCCACATAAGGCATTGTTGATTCTAGGTTTATTCCAAATTCTCTGCCATTTGTTTCTTTCTTTTAATTATTCTTCTATTCTTTCATGCCGCCACCCCCCCTTATTTTTTTTTCTTTGCTGTCTTTGTCTTAAACCCGTTGTATTCAAAAGTGGTAAACTTAGGAGACCTCCCAGGATGGTGCTTAGCTCCTTAGACTTTGGTACTATGGGCATCGTTGGCGGAAGCACAGACAGAGGTGGGCAGTACTTACATGTACATGCAGTGGTCAGAACGTGACAAAAGTACACGGACCCAAGCAGCTATTCCTCAATTGGCTCGGGGAAGCAGGGATCGAGCCTCCCGCCAGTCAGTCCCAGCAGCAAGTCGCCGCAAAGGGCAGGCGGCCCTGCCAGTCAGCAGCAGTACTTTTAATTAGTTGGAAGCGCTAGCCCTTAGGGAGGTTTAGCTGCTCCGTATCCGAGCGGGCGAACCACTTCGGTTGCCCCGTTGGACCGGAAGTCCTACCGTACTATGTAAGAGTATCTCTTTGTATGTATGGGGGGGCGAAGAGAGCTTCGGTATGGCCATTGTTCTCTAGGTTTCGCTTGGATGTTTTATTTATTTATACTCCCGTGATGTCTGGATAACTGCTGACTTGATTTCCACTTTTTATGATTTGTTGGCAGGATATGGTTGGAAACTTAAGAGAAAAAATCAGGAGAGAGTGTATAGTAGTATGGGAGAGGAGAAAAATTGCAAAACGACCAAAGGAGTGAGAGAAATCGAAAGCCAAGTCCTTGGAACCAATTGTTACGGCGTATAACATACTTAGACACATGCATACTCGATTATTATGATCCTGATTTCCTTGACATCGTTGTCCTGTCCTGACACTCGATATTGTTTTTATTATTTTCTTTTGCAATTTTTATGAATTTCTCTCTCTCTCTCTTAATCACGACCAACTTTAGTTAACTATGTATGTATGTACGTACGGTCACTGACCGAACTACGACTTACTACTAACATACAATACATCATCGTCCCCCATTATCACTTATCGCTATAATTATTACCAATTCCCACTTCCCCAAGCCTTGACTCCGTTGGACCATCTTTTTCGATCTTGTTATTGCGGCTGCTTTGACCACCCGTCAACTAATTACGACTTTCAAGTTTCTACTACTTTCCCACTTACGCCTCTCCTGTCTGCCTTTCTTTTCTTTTTTGCTCTCTCTTTTCTTTTCGTTTCGTTAATTTTATTTCTGTAACTACATAAGACTTCTTTATTTCTTTTACCTCCAATACCTTCTCCAGTCATTATCTGGTGTCTTTTCTCCACACTTTCATCGTTTCAGCTCGCCTTCGTCTTCCTGGCACCTGCTGAGATAGTTAATTCTCACCTCGAAACGGCGCAAGAGTATGAGTGACAGTGTTTTCTAGAGATCTGCTCACGATGGATGGCTCCATCCCTCCGTCGTCCGCTATTTCTCCCATTTCTCCCTCGCCATCCACTTCCTCATCCATCTTTCGCCCCCGCAGATCCGAGGACTGGCACGAGTACCGTCCGATCATCGAGCAACTCTATCGTGACAATCAATTAAAGCTCAGAGATGTCAAGAGAATCATGGAGCGTGATTATAAGTTTCATGCATCGTACTGACCTCCCATTTCCTTTTCTCTCTTACCCTGTTCCCCCTAGTCCCGTTCCATTAGTACTAATCCCTCCTACGATCCTACCTCTATTGTCGTTTATGAACCCTGGATTTACTCCATGTATATCTCGAAGGGCTTTGGGACCCTTTTGATGTATTTGAAATTTGATACACAGTGTTACTGTTTGCCATTGTTGCTCCCATCTATTTGTTTTATTTTCTTTTTCTTCAAAAAGTCGAATCGGATCAATTTAAAAAAACACTCCTAACGCATAAGCTTCGCAGAGAGAAACAATACAAAGACCGGCTGGCAGCCTGGCATGTTCGGAAGAATATAAAAGCCAAAGAAGTTCATGTGATGATTCGAAAACAACAAAAACGAGCTGCCCGGGGAAAACAGACTGGCTTTCGTGTCGCCGGTCAAGAAGTGGATTCGAAACGTATCGCTCGTTTCGTCCGTAGATACGGTACTCACTGGGATAACAAAGGTCGCGCCGAGTCTCAGTCCCAATCTCCCCCTCAACTTCAACCTCAGTCTCAACCTGAAACCCAACCGCTGAACCATCGGTCAAGCCCAGAGCCTGGTAGGTTGCTTCCATGTGATCACGTATCTGTTGCATCAGCTGTTCATACAGAGCTAGATACTCCGTCCGATATGAGTTGCTATACGCCCGAGCCCGATGCTAGAGATAGAAGCTCGACTTTGTCTCCTCGACCAGAGACGATGTCACCTCGCAGTGAGATGACCCCATCCTTTCCACTAGCCTGTACAACTCATGGAAGCTTTGTCAAGCACTATGAGTCTTGGCTGGAAAAAGAAACTTTGGTTAATCAGAGCGCAGGTCACGATAAGCTTAAGATAGAACAAACTCCTGCTTCAGAGGTTGATGATAGCCAGTCTTTGCCGACAACAACTTATAGCCCCAGCTTACCAAACGACACACCTAAAACCACGAATGATGTATCATGGAAGGATCTTGATTCCTTTCAGAATCGTCTTCTCGCTCTCCACGACACTCTTGAGGCCTCGATGGCCGGATTTATATACCCTAATGAAGAAGAAAACCGCACCCCCCTTTTATGAGCGGCACGGATTATCTAGAGACGAAGAGTGAGGATTTGCCGAGCCTCTGGGTTCATTCTTAGATGTTGTCAACTCAACTTCCCTGATCCCCCCCCTTTATTATCCCCCGCAGCCACTTCGTCAATAAGCACTCAACGATCCTGACCCTGTAACACCTCCTCCATCCATCTGTTCTAAGCGTCTGAGCCGTTTTTTCTCAATGTTTTTTTTTTCTTTTCCATTTTACTTTCCTTTGCTGTTCAGGACTTTAACTATATAGAGCATCTATGGCTTGATTTAACCGGGAAACGTCTGATGTAGGTTATGGTATCCCCATGAATGAAAAAAGAAAGAAAGAAAGAAAACAAGGTGTACAGGACTCTGTGACAACAAGGATTGCGGTGCTGTGGTGATGTACCTGCCATGTCTGTTCAAGTGTTCTGTTTTACTACCGCCCCTACGCAGTATCGTTAAGTACCTTTCACAGCATATCTTTAAGGATCATTAAGTTACTGCAGCTAACCCACCACGGTCTCGGAAGGACGTCAAACTAGCCTGCAACATAAGTGGAATTCTGCTGTGTCGAACCTCCATTACCAGTGCGATGCCAGTTTACAACGGAGTCATCGAACTAGTATCTCTCACCGTGACCCACCCGTGCTGTACATCGCAGCAGATACATACCATGACACATTCTGTTATTCTCCACAACCCCTGCCACTGTTGGATTTACTCCGTACAATAGCGGCCCGGACCGTGCCGCCCTTAGCAGCTCCACGATATCGCACCCTTCCGACATGCAAATGCGAACCCACACACGAAACCAAGTCGCTAACTTCGAAGAGACACTAACTAATTGGCATCACGGTGTACAAAAGGCTTATTAGAGGCTTTCCGAAAGCAGGCCCCCGCAGTGTCACCCTATCGCGCAGCTCCCATACGTGAGATCCAAGTTCAAGTCTATCATGTATACTCCAAGATAACGACAGACAGCACATGAGACGCACAGTCTATGCTGGATGAAACACAAGAGCAAGCGACGCTTCCTACCCTGTCAGGTACGAGGGGCGGCCTGTGGAGCTGGCTGTGAGCGGACTCCTAATCCAGAAATTGTCAACTAGACCAAACGAAGTGGAAGGAATTAAACGAAAAACATCAGCGGATACCACGACAGGGTCAACCCCAGTGGAGAAGAGCCACGTCGGACAGAGGGCCAGGCAAGAACCTCCCTGGTCTGCTCGAGCCCCTCAACACAGGCAGGAGATTGAATTGAGAATTTGTTGGACCCTAAGAATACTTGAATTTTGTCGTCAACCATGACTATAATACTACTACGTAACAAGGCCACACCCACGACTTAATTGCCAGTCAACACAAACATCTTGCCACTCGACCAGACAAAATGACAAATGCTAAGAGGAACTGACTAATAGCACCAGCCAGCAGACCAGGCCGGAAATATTATCCGCACCTGAATCAAATAAACAGCCACCCAGTTACACTGAGACAACTAGAAATGGGGCCGGATCCCACTTCCTTCCCCGATTGGGCCACTGGCACTCAGCTTCCTTGTCTCGAGGATAGCCCGCCACGGTTCGTTCAGCTGCAGATCAAAGCGCCAAAGCCGGTGGTTTCAGGTCCCAGCATCACTTCTGACTGGATTGTCGATCTCTATATAAATTAACCCTCCCCCGGAATCCCTCGTACTTTCTCACTAGTACCTTTGCCCAAGAGAAATAATAGCATACATACCTAATATCAGAAGAGAATCCTTACAGCCGAACGCGCAGCGAACCCCCCTCCAATTTCCCATGCTTTCGAGATCCCAGGCCATGAAAATAACTAAAATAAACTACGCAACAAAGCAGTAAAAGAATAAGGAGAGAGGGGGAAAAAAAAAAAAGAAAAGAAACCCATCCAGACCCTAATATCGGGCATCAAAACCCACTGCAGACTAGCATGATGTAATCCAATCACCACAACTCCGTATCCGGAGTGATCGTCCGGAAAGAGCGATCCTAAGGTCACAAGGGTGAATGAATACCAGATTCCTAGTGGTTTCCATGCATATCATGCAATACTATCGTATCGGTACTTTTGCCCGCGTTGCTAAAAGGGGACCCATGAAGAGCTTCCGCGTACTAGTAAGCTTCACTGCCACCATCTTCATCTTTTTTACCAGACAACATGCATAATCTTGATCATCTGTTATTCGCCACAGTTTCGCCACCGAGTGCTTATCAATTGCATCGGTGGCATTTCTATCCGGAGGGGTTATGTGTGAGGCCCTTCGTAGGCGTTGACGTAGGTGCTAGACACAATACTCTATCTATATATTATGTATGCGCTACTGTATTTTCTCTCTATGGTACTGTGTATGTACGGAGCACTGTACTGTACAATTTATAAAAATAGAGGGTAATGATAACTATTAGATACCCCGGAACCTTTGTATACTAGTAGTAATCTACCGTACCCGGGTCTACGCCCGTCCTACGAAGTAGTATGGTATGTACTATATACATACATACCTCATTTCATCCCACCCAGCGATCAACATGGACTCATTGAAGAACATCTTAATAATCGACATATATATGTATAACTATAACTATAGCACTGTCACCAACTAAGCCAAGTAGCCCAGATTATAGGAGGAAAAATTACATACAGACATACATGCGTAAATTGTGTACATAAACCCTCCCCCACAGCCCCAAATACCAATCGGCAAGCTAATAAATATCCTTTTTCCGCCACTACTCTTTTATCGACTAAGGCAAATGGACTGGGGACGTTGATGTTGCTCGGGTAAATGGTGGAGCCGCACGGCCGGGCAGTGGCCGGGTCGTTTTGCCGGATGGAGAATAGAGTTGGGTGATGAACGGTGGTTCTTTTTACGCTTGGGTCGTTAGTTTTACTATACTATTTGAGCAAATTGATCAGGAATATGAGTCGTGGAGATTGCC
Source organism: Aspergillus bombycis (assembly GCF_001792695.1). NCBI lineage: Eukaryota > Fungi > Ascomycota > Eurotiomycetes > Eurotiales > Aspergillaceae > Aspergillus > Aspergillus bombycis. The sequence continues at coordinate 41,255 of NW_019170004.1, read as the reverse complement.
GGTATTGGTTAGTTTGAGGGCCATCATGACTCGGTTTACGTGTGGTTCTTTTCTGTTTTGTTGGTTACTTGTTGGTTTACATCGGCATTGTTCTTACTTTATGAAGATGGGTGGCGCTCTGACCAACCGTCAATTTTTGTTCCTGACAACAAAAGGAAAACAATGGTAATCTGTACACGGTATGAAGTGTAAAATAATATAAATAGTCATCTGGTCGCTGAAAACGTGGAACATGAGAAAGAAGCGAGAAAAGAGAAACATAAAAAGAACCCGTATACCTCTAAGCACCCAAAACGCTTGAATATCCAGTAGTGAAGTAGTCATGAGGTCCCGCCCATTAGTAGTAAGATCCATGCTGCAAGGGAGTCAACCCGACATGACCTCCTGCTCGTGGACTAATGATAGAAGTAAGAAAGAAAGACATGGCATAGCAAATCCGCTCAGGCATTACGAGTAGAAAGCACTTTTCTGGAAGCTTTCTGGAGAGATGTCGCCCATCTTCCCTTTAAGTTCAGGCTTCTTTTCGCTTGCCGGAATTTCCTCCGAGACGTGAGCTTGCATGCTGTTGGTACGGCTGCTTGCTTCGCCGCCCGATGTGATCGCCTGCTGTTGTGGCTTCCGCTGGATAGTCTCTAGATATGGCCCGGGGAGATACCCGACACGGCCGTCCCGAGCACGGCATCGCCACCACTCCGATGCGTTGCCCGTGGGATCTGACTTGCTAAGAACAGCGACGATATCGCCCTTCTTCACGGCCAAGTCAATGCCGTTGGTCTCCTGGGTCTCAGGAGTGTAGTCGTACAGGACCCGACAGAAGTCGAGCTTCGAAGGATCCAATGGTGCCTGTTGTACGGGTTCGCCGTTTGGCCCAAGCATGAGCTTTTGGCGCTCTTCTTGGGAGCGGGCAAGTGACTTGATGAGTTTACTCATCAAGTAAGGAAGTCCGACTACAGCAAGGAGGAACATAATGAATGGCTTCTTCGATGGCCTAGGGGGTGCGGGAGAGCCGTCCGGAAGGGTGGCCGGCGAACTCCGACCGTGCATAAATGCCGCAAAGGCAGCGGGAGTCAGAGAAGTGGCATCTGCCGGGGGAGGGCGGCCGGTAATCTTAGCAAGCAACGTCTTGAACCACCGAATCATAGTGTAGATTCCGAGGGCCGAGCCCAAGGCAGTACGCAGGTTTCCGAGCTGCTCTGCGACAGACACCATTGCTAAAAAAGAGGCATTAGTAAATCGCAGGCTTCACCACCGAATAGACCAGACGATTATAACATACCAAAGAATGAGCTATGAGTTGCCATATAGGTGCTCTCAAGCATCTGAGCGAATCCACCGAATGCGCCCACAATGCTTTCAATCATCTGAAACGTGGCTTGTGTGCTTTGACTGAAAGAATTGGTCAAGCTGTTGGGATCGTTGGGATCACCAGGCATGCCGCCGTACATCCCGCCCATTCCACCCATTCCACCCATCCCACCGTACATGCCGCCATAACCTCCATACCCTCCTCCGTACATTGACCCCATGGTGCCAAAGCGGGAATATGGCGAGGAGTATGAGCCATAGCCACCGTACCCTCCATATGGGCTAGATCCAAGCCGGGAGGCACCATACGGTGAATAGTTTGATGCGGTGCGATTTACGACGGCATTTAGCGAATTAGGACGAGAGGGAAGGTCGGGGACGGCAGATGTTGTTGAGGCGGTTGTAGGTGTGGTCGCGGCTGGCGCCGCGGCTGTGGCAGTCATCGCAGAAGAGGCGACTGGGCCGCCAGTAGGTGGTGCTGACAATGCGTTTCCTAGTGAAATATCGTGTGAGTAAAGGTCAAGGAGAGGATGATAGATCGGCAAGTGGACAATGACTAACCGCTCGCTGCGGCACCTGCTCTCTCCCAAGGCTTGGGTGGCGAAACCGATGCCATATGTTGTATTAGAGGTAATCAATCAGTAGCCTGGCATCGAGGTCGACCCAAGCGGAGACAGTAAGCTGGGCTCCCCGTGCTACTGGTGAGGTAGATAGTGGAAGCTTAGAGATGGGGAAGGAGAAGAGTACTGTGTAGAGGAAAGTGAATGGTGGAGATGGGGATGGGGTCTGAGAGCGGTGGAGGCGCAAAGGAGGAGAAATCGAAAAGTCCGGTGGTGCATGTGCCCGGAAATACCGAGGCTCTAACGGAAGGCTTGCCGACGGAGAACTCCGAGCGAATTCCGAACTTTGGTGATTCATATGATTACGTTGATACGAAGTTCTAGAAAACCGGTAGGAACATTAAAATTCAAAAGACATGCATTCACCCAAGCCTGGACTCTCGGTGAATAAGACTTAAACAACCAAAGCTGTTCACACCCACATAATATACACCCTGAACTCCGAAGATGTGCATCCGCTGGTTGTAGGTAACAACGCCTAAGAAACGCCAATGAAGAGATCCTCTGCTATTGTACAGTCAAATAATCCACAAACGACCTGATCACCTAATGTATACGCGGTAAAAAATACCCCAGATCATAGCTCATCGCGGCTCTGCATCCCCGGCTCCGTGGGCCGTTTAATTTTCCAGGACCGTGGCGGCACGGGAAGTCCCAGCCAATAATTCCAGAGTCGGTTGAACTCTAGAGTAGAAATTTCAAATCTGTGTCAAATGGCCATTAGTACCCAGGTGTTATTACTCGCATCAAGAATACTCACAGGGTTTGGGGAATATTGGCCCAGCTCCTCAAGACGTAGACGAATGTATTCCAAAAAACCTCAAACTCGGAACGGAGGTCGTCTAGGAAGCCGTCATCCTCGCCTCGTGGCGCTCGCTCCCATGGTAGCTTTTCGGTAAGATACTGGAAATCGTCTTCATCATCTTCATAGTAGAACGTCGTACCACCGTCCTTGATGAGACGTTTTGTTGTCTTGCCCTCGGGGTTCTTTACTGACGACACGTCAGCGGGAATTGTGAGAGTCTCTCCATCTTGCACATCCATAGCACGATGGAAGCTCCTAATAGCCGCCACACTGTGAGAGATGCGACCAAGAGTGTTGATCAAAGCCACAAGTTCTGTCCTGCGCAAAGGAGGGTTTTCTCCATTCTTGGTCTCGTCGTACTCGAACAGGACCTTCAAGGCCGTGCCGTATCCATTAACCTGCAGCTTCCCCCATAGTCGGCACTTATCGCATCCAACACAATCCATCAAGCGGCTCACATTTCTGAACCGGTTGCGGAAGTCTTCCTTCAAGCCGATGGCACTTGGATCCTGGAACATCAGGTTCTCATCGAAAATCTGGGGCCGATTTGCGAGAGCCGAAGTCAAGAGGGACACCTTCTCCTTAGTGTCTGCGTCCTGAACGGGATCGCTGGTGCAGTATGTATAATTCTCGAGGTGCTTCCGTAATTTCGCGACGGCGCGGGACACCAAGGCGTAGTTGAAGTACAAATTCGAAATTCGCTCCGGGTGATCATGCAATCTTTCCTGGAAGCATTGCAAATTCGGGTTCCATTGGCCGGTAGACTGGTTGAAATAGTCCCAGCAAAGATGGGTCGAAATGGATGCATGCATACCGCTGATAACCCGGTGGAAGACCCGCTTCTCGAGGCACTCATTGTCCAGCGGCAATCCCTCTGTGCGCTTCAGCTCCTTCTGGAGAACATTGCGCAAGTCATTGACAGCCTGAAGCTCCCCAAACTGAGGATTCGGAGACAGCTCGAATTGTTCCGGTATCGACTTCAAGAAGCAGTTCTCACGGTAAATTGCATTCCACACCTGGTGGGCTCCCATTCCTGCATATCCCGTAAATCGCTCCGGATTATCGAGCAAACTGACATAGTCGCCTTTAGCGCTTGCCCCTTCGTCCTCCGGAACACAATAGTCTCGCTGATCGCACTCATCATCGTACTCAACCACGCAACTTTCTCCGACACCTTCTCCCAACATACCCTGGAGTGGTCGGTCGCCAGGTCTTTCCTTCCGAACCCCGGGCCCAGGATGACCGGCCTTCGGGCCCTCGAGCTTACTTAGCTCCTCTGCGCGCCATGGTAGCGGGATATCCTCTTCCGACTCGATGGTAGTAACGGAGCATGCGATGTTCCCACACATGCTATTCTCGTCTGACCAAAAGGGGCAGACTTTGTTGAAGAGATTAAGCCGATAATACGAGAAGAAGTCGGTATCTTGAGTTATAGATTGGAGAAGAGGGTAGACTTTGTCGTTCAACGAATCAATGCTGCTGTAGGAGACGCAGGCGTCGGAAACCGTGGCTTTAGGGTCGATCTAGACAGAGCATAGATTAGCAAATGGGTCTCAATAAGGGAAGAATAAACCTGATTTCTATATATATGGGGTGTAACTCACGGCGCATGTATTCTGGTCATGATGTTGAGACTCGGCATTAGCGAGCCTCAAGAAGGCAAACACAGCCAAATAAAATACTTTGGCTGCAGAAGACATTTTTTTTTTATCCAGAGAACAATGTGCAAGAAAACAATTGTAATAGATATGTGGGTGTATAGAAACTTATGTGTCTATCGGTTGTGTAAATCCGTTAGCCCTTCACATGAGAAACACAAACAGTGGGCCTAGAAATTGTCAATCAGATCAAGGGTTTAAGCTCATGATCTTCTGTCAACAATGATCCACTGCTATGTATATCTATCGGGATTTAAATGAACGAGAAAAAAAGAAAAAAAAAAAAAAAAAGGTAAAAAGATGCGACAGAATTCAACGCGACCGAGAAAATCTAAAAAAGAGAATGAGCGGATTGGGCGAGTTATGAAGGAGTAGAGCGAGAGAAGTTGACAAGCTGTCCTTGGTGGCGGAGTTGCATGACAGTCATCGGATGATTATCAATAGTGTCCTCCTTCAATAATCTCTGCCAAGCCTTTTTCGAAGCAGTTCCATTCGCTAGCGCCCCAACTATGTTTCTACAGTCCTCAACTTTCAATTGAAACAAAGAAGGTCCTCCCTTTGTTGTTTCAGGTTATATGAAATGAAAATTAATAAGGATGATCTTGTTATAAATGGGACAAAAACAAGAGAGACAAATGAAGGATGCAAGTCATGACATCCTCGAGAACATATATAACGAGGTAAATTCGCTAATAAAAGACTTGTACTGTAAACACCGCGGTAAGAATAGAGTTATTTTAATGCAGTGGTAGGTATACAGGGGATCCCAGTGCTGAACAAGATGGTTTAGCAATATGGGCAGTAACAAACTAACATAAACAGTATTTAGACTACTCGCTATGCGTAGGTACTCTGCAAGATACATCTCACTAGAATCATGTTGTATGAGACCAAACCGAATAACCGTGCCCTTAAATCCTTTGGAAGCATCCTTTGGTAGTCATAAAATCCTACCTCAGCTAAATGGCCTGACACTTTCCCCCCGGCTATAAATGGAACCCTGATCCTAATAGCATTACTAGTGCCATTTTAAGGACCCTGGTTGCGCCAAGCATGCGCGTGTCCGTACAGGTCTCCCCAGATCTAACAATCTTGGCATCTCGTGGAGAATATCCAGCCCTAAGAGCTCGAGCCCAATCCCTCTTACAGTGAAGTGAGGGCATACACATGGCATATATCTATGTATTATTTACGCGATCTTGCTGGTAGAAACTGGAGGTTAGGGCGGGACCAAATTATCACTTCATTCATAATACTCAAGGTGATTGAATTCAGTACAAGTTTCTCTCCCTTGGCTTGGGGCGTTTCGTTTTTCTTTTCTTTTCTTTTCTTTTTTGACAAACTCCAAAGAAGACCGAATGCTACTCTCCACTGAAAAAAGTAAATAGAATTGGATTAAGGCTATCCGTTTTGGAGAGCAATAATTAAAACTGGCCATGTCCATCAGCTGCCCAAGCCACTAATACATTGGGGTATATGCAAGGGCGAGCTGGAGCATGGAGACCCCTCGCAGTAACACTGCTGCTCTCCACACTTACACGCTAATGCCGCATTCTCGCACTGCTCGCTTAACCCTTTCCCCCTCCTCATTACGTATCGTATATTTTGGTTGCCTTGAGCGAACAGCTACTAGTAGAGATCGTCCATACTTATACTTTGTGATTGGTATTGACACAAGCGATTTCATAATTAGGATATGCTGGGCGTACCACCAGTCAACACTTTTACTGCCTGAGAGTACTTTGAAAGGTTATGCGTGGCTAGTCTTTTCCGTTCGATAAATAGATTACGCCAACTCGCCTGATGTATGGATCTCATTGATATAATGCAAATTACTCATTGCGGTGGTGTACGCCAAGGAACATATGCATAGTGAGATTCTTACGCTACTACAGAGTGGAGGTTACCACTGGCAATGTAATTTTTGCAAAGTGACCCTCGATCGGATTCATCAGTCATATCCAAGAGGTAGAAGCAAGTAGATTCAATTGCACTCCATCGGACTTGTGACGTTGCACCCGAGGGGCAGAAGCAAGTCCAGTTGGTCCTCTGATGGGTAGCGAGTGCAGGAGTAGATTCGAACAACATTAAACATTCCCAATCATGATCATGATCACGCTCAACGGGGATAGGAGGAAGCATGTTGAAATCTTGACGGACATTTATAATTACAGAAAGCCGAACAACACGAAAGATAATCAATCCATAACTCCATGCCCAAACTCCGTTCAAATCCATATATCAGCCCATTCCGTGGTCAGCATGATGCTGAAGTATATGAGAACAATACAAAACATGAGGTATCACATTGTGTTGTCAAATCCCTGACATCCTACCCTTTTTTATCAATCTCAACCTTTTATATGTCCCTTAAATAACATTCGGAGATGGAGAAGCCAGATTCGAGTTCACTGGGTACTCCTGCGGTTTCGGCGACGCAGGCTCAGTACCCTTCTGAGGGAGGCGAATGGCTTTGGATGTGGCGTGTTGTAGAAAGGATCATTCTTGAAGTCCTCTTCGGTGAATTTCTGTCAAAAGACGTTAATACTTTGTCGTAACAAAGAAAGACATATGAGTGAGTACTTACCAAGCCGGGGCAGCGCATAAAGTTACCATAGTCGTTCATCATATTGGTACCCTCCTCGTAGTCGTAAGTTTGTCCTTCCCTATCCGTAGTACCAGGTGGATAGAAAGCTACCCCATCAAGAGGACGATGACTGTTAATGCTGTCTTTAATCTTATTCTCTGGGGTGGCCTTCAAAGCTTCCTGATTCGTTCGTTTGACGGCTTCGATGGGGCTCAGCTTGCTGTCGAAATTCCTCTCCGGGTATACTGCATCGTATGGTCCTTCATGATGATACTGATAAAAGCCAGCACTGTCCAAGCGGTCGATGACGTCAGGATTAACGAGTTGACTGTCTCGAGAGTACCTCATTGTGCGTCGTGGGCCGCGAGAATGGCGACGGGGGTGATTGTTGTAGTAATTGGAGCACTCGCGTTTCTTCTTTGGCTCGACGGGGAGGTGCTCGAGATATCCGTCAAAGCAAATAGAAGGGATAGACGAGGATCGCTGGCGTCGAAGTGACTGGTGACTTGGGGAAGCTGAGAGGAAACGGCAGCAGGAGCTGTTCATGTTCAGATCCGAATCCTGCTGGTGGTGAGAAGGGTAGGGCGAGTAGGGTGTCATATAGATGGCTTCTCCGGCGGAGGCCATCCTGTTGAATAGACGGTGAAGGCGTCGTAGAATAAATTTGAGACCTGTCTTCTGACAGCTCAGATGGCTGAATATAGTTGAATAGATGTATGCAGGTAGGCGATAGCACACGGACGCTATTGTGATAGTGCGTTTAATGTCACGATCTGATGTGGGGCTTGTATTGAAAGTGGAAAATCGTAGTTCACAGGCGCCCAAACCGTTGATATTGTGGTAGTCTGGTGTGAAATCTTTGCGAAGATAAATGAAGAGGTAGATATGAAGAGGATGAGGAAGAATACTCTTGACAGACGGTAATACTATATAAGGAAGAGTCATCGGTGGCCGAGAGTGACGTGACGACTTGCGTATGATGATCCCGCAGGGGTCCGGGGAGGCTTATCGATAACAGTGGCACGTCAGCCTTGTATAGGCTTAGCGGTTTCGCCACATCGAGTCTAGCGTAAGGATCTGTCCGGAGGACTAGGCCCTTTTGGTTACATTTCACTGGTACTCGATGATGAAAGGATGAGAGTCTAGATGGTTGACCTCAGAGATTTCGCAGAATTTTAATTGCCCAAAGGTGTCTTCCACGGATTCATGAAAATTTCCTAGGCACTTGTGAAAAGGCACTGAACCTTACGAGCAGGCAGCACCAACCAACGGTTCCCTCGAGCATCTGACTGGGCTGCATGACTGAAGTGGACCGCATATCACTGCTGACCAATATTTATCGTAACGTCATAACTGATCTCACAGTTTCCACCTGATGAGGCATATATTTCCTCTTCTCCGACCATTGCCCGAAGCATTTATTCCAGAGAATATCTCATAGGAAAAATCAAGTTGAATTTTAAGCTCATCACTAGTACGATCATAGCGTCCGTGCTCCTCGCATTAAAAGGACTAATATAGTGTAGTAGGTTGGCTAGTACAGGTACTACTCTGTGATGTCGTACTAGCGAGAGGTCTAGAAGAACCGTGGAATTTGCTTCCATGACGTTTACTGAGTTAATCGCCTCGCACGAGCCACTGGTTCCTGATAAAATTCAAGGAACCAATTTTACGTTCAGGGCCATTCACTTCAGTTCCATTCTAACCAGTATGCGCGAAGTTCCAGAACGTATGTATATAACTTTCGAAGAATTTCAGTGAACCGCTGCTAGAAACCTAGGGCATCTTTTAGATTCCTGCTTAGTACTCTGTAGATTAAATTGAGATCCTGTAAAATAGAGGAACTAAATATAGTCATCAATTCTGAGTCACGAGATCACACGAGACCAGTTTTAACTTTTCCTTTCGCTCCACGGTCATCATCACGAGTATTTAACTTTTCTGACATACGATATATAATAAACTGGCCTGTAATGCGAGTACACGAGGATGGAGACCAGAGAGGGCTTAGAAAGCCTCGGGGTCCGAATGGCATGGGAGTCCTGGCTCATATTTTCGCTCAGTTCTCCAGTCAAGTAACTCGATCAGTCAGGTTGGTATATGACCAGCAGCCCGAGATGCAAGGCGCTGCACATGTAATAGCAGGCTAGTTCGAATTCTGATATCAATAAGCTGAACGGAGCGACCATCAGCCATTACTGGTGCATTGTTAAGATGCATATACGAAATTATCTCTTGTCAATGTCTCATTGGGGTACAGAAAGCCGCAGGCTTGGCGCACCAAAATACCGAAAGTTACCCACACTTTCTTGGGCTTGTGTGTTGAACAACAAAACATTTTTTCCCAACGAGACACCCACCACCTGATGGCGTTGGTGCAATATTCGGATTCAGAGTCTGAGGAAGATACTTCACATAGTGAGATTTCTCCAAGACCAGCCAAGAGACTGCGGCAGGAAAACACTGCCACGCCGGTCTCATCCCTCCCTCCACTACCGAAAGCCTTCCATGATCTATATGCATCGAGCACTCGTATTAGTGTAAAAGATGATCCAAGCCTCCATGGGGGCCGTAAAAGGGCCATTCCACACGTTGAAGGAAACTGGCCGACTCATATCTATTTAGAGTGTATGGTTACAATCTCCGCTACTCTTCCTGATTAGTGAGCTAACATGAACAGGGTATCCGTCAAGAGGAGAGCTGTCCGTATTGAGCAATGTTATTGCGCAGATAGAGGGAAAGCTTAGAAAAAGTAAAGTGGAGCTCAATAGCTTACTGCGAAGTGACCTTGGCGCACAACTCCCACTGCATATCAGCCTCTCAAGGCCGGTAGTTCTTCGGACTGAGCAGAGGCAGTCGTTTTTGGAAACCTTTCAATCCGTCATTCAAGATTCAAACATACGAGCGTAAGTTGCCTTTGCCCCCTTACAGGGCTCTAAAGATTTAACATAGCACAAGGTTCAATGCTACAACGGAAGGCTTGCACTGTGTGTCCAATTATGAAAAGACACGGTGGTTCTATGTTCTGCGAGTTAAAAAGCCAGAAAATGACGCCCTCAACCGCCTTTTGAAACTCTCAAATCAATCGCTAGCTTTATTTAGCCAGCCACCGCTCTATGAGGCTTCACCGCATATCTTGAACGCAGATGCAAGCTCTAGCACCCTTACACAACGGCGACAAGGTGGTTCTACAGACTACTCCCACTACTTTCACATCTCTTTGGCTTGGAGCTTGACAGAACCCTCTCCCGATGAAAGGGATCAGATCGCGAATATAGAACTTCGAGGACTAAGTGAGTTGAGCGTCTACTTTGACTGCGTGAAGGTGAAAATCGGTAACAATATAACGAGTATACCGCTTGCTAGTCTACTGGGGTAATTAGTTAGAAAGGAGCGGAGAATTTTATTTCTCCCGTGACATAGTAATGGTTCGATGCCTTGCATTAACACTAACTGCGCAGCTTGTGGATGACCAGCTGCAGGATCAGCTGACTACTAGTAGTCACTAGTCACTGTATTCAAATTTGTCCCAGCGATCCAAGCGCGCATAATATTAATAAGAAAATGGAATAGCAGGAGAAAAAGGTTGCTTAATTAAGTTCAGAAATTCATAATCGGTTGCCGAGAAAAGTTCTAAGGCATGATATATTCATGGTGGTGACACTACTGGTAATATCATTCATGATACCTACGTTGCAGTCAAGGCATTAAAAAAAAACCCCTAGCTATTCGTACATAAGTCACATACGAAGTGCAGTGCCTCCAAAATAGACTAGGTTCTTGAACCATAGCATCACCCAATGACTAAGATCCCAGATTGATGCATACAATGCGCAGCCCGTGAAGGCTCCGACCACTGTGATTCGTGTTTATCTGGTGAAGTCGGGCTTCTATAATATCAACATTTGTTTCATTATGAGCCACGTACCAGAAGCAAGAGCTCACAATTATCATTGACTCTTAGGGTAGGATTCGGAGATGCTCTCCTAGGATCCAAGTTCATGCGATAGTATATAGTAGGTAGGTCTTGGAAATGCGTTATTCTGTCTATCGCACCTTCAAGGATCTAGTTGTGAAGGTAATATCATAAAGTCATAATAGTATCAATCTCTGATGGTCTTGATTCGCTTTTCTTGGGACTTTTTATTGTTAGATTACAATTCAATAGAATCCCAGCAGAAGGAAAATGTATAAAATACGGTTGCCTCAGGATACTTAAATTACGGCGCAGTTGTAAGATTACAGACTGAATTGTCGCGCCAAGAGACGCGTCCTTTCGACTTCTTCCCGTCGTCAAAAGCTGTTGAAGTAGACAACCTGCTGCCACGTCGATCAGTTACACTGCATCCACGTATGACTTGAATCGTGTGAGTAGGTTTGCATTGCAGATAACAACCAAAATGTCTATATTGCACATCCCACCTGTAACGATAGTGAGTTTTGTCCTATCATGTCCTCACATCATCTCACTGACCCCCGTCGCCATAGGAAGACCTACAAGCATTTCAAACTAAACACTTTCCCGGAAGTGCCCAGTCTCTTGTATCTGAGTATGCATGCAATGAAAATGTAGCGGACGAGCTCGCAGACGATGATGACGGCCTCGGATACTACCCTGATGGTGTGAAGCGCACCCTGACGGACGAGCAGATCAAAATATTCAGACATAGTGAGATACACTCACTTATACGCGAAAGACAACTTAGGGAAGAGGAGGAGGAGGAGGAAAATAAGAAAGTTTCTGAATCCAATGAATCTAAGGACGATCAAGCAGATGAGAATGACACTGTTGCGAAGCGATCCAATGTCGTTGTCGGACAAACTGATCAATCGACAGGCGAGGATCAACAAGCGAAGGCACCACAGTCTAATACCAGGCAGTCCACGGCCAGAAACCAGACCGTAGATAACAGCTCGAACCCTACGCTGGATTATGATGAAGACGCTTCTGGGGGTACTCACAAGCCTGCTCCATCAGGTTATTATTCTCATTTGGCTGGTCGCAGAATCGTTTCGTATGAAGACTAGCTGCCGGAGCCGGATTCTTCGACGAAAATACAGAATAGAGAATTAGTGTCCATAAGGAACTTTCGGCATTATCTGAACCCGCCATTGCTCGACTACGGTCGGGAGTTCTGAAACCGTATCTAATGTTCCGTGAGTCTCCTCCCCTTGACCCTGCTTTTTGCGACTATGATGAAACTTTTCGTATCAGTCATCCTTAGTCGGATCGCCATACCATCTGAGGATGTGTAAGGCTATGACGACTTAATCTTCTCTCTGAGCTATTTCCCACTAAATTATGAATGCTTTCAATGTGGAGACCGTAATGCTAATTGTTCATGTGAGGCAGGACGCTCTTTCGTACGGTTCGAGACATCGCACGGCCAGGGTACTGGTTTATATGTAACTCCAAGTTTGTATCGGTACCCAAGCGACGTGGGACCATCACCTAGATATCAATCGCGTGTCTTAACACAATTAGCCATTGAGGTTGAGTATATCTGGTCGCGACACTCAAATAATCCAAAAGCTTAGCAACGCAGGCTATTGACATAGGATATCAACCTCACTGCGAATCGCTCAGTGGTCTGAGGTAAATCCACTCTTCAGGAATTAACTACCACTGCTATGACGGAAACATGTCCTGTTACTTCAGTAGCCTTGGTATTTCTTCATGGATTTCCATTTCGTGCGAGGCATAAGAGTACTTCTGAACAATCTAGTCATAACAAAACATTTTATCAATGCAGCAATTTTTAAAAGGGCAACATCCATATCCGAATTTGTATCAACCATCTCAATGAGAAGGCCGCCTGCTTATCCTAGTTGTTTGCAAGTCGACTGTTCTCGTCGTCCTCGAGCCGTATTTTGCCTTGTTTGGGAATAAAGGCCCAAAATATGCCGATACCGATAAGCAAGCCGACCATGATCGGTTGCAAGACTTGAACACCCGCTTTCGAGGCAATTGCGCCTGTCATGAAGGGGAAAGCGGCCGAGCCAGCTTGTCCTAGACTCGCAGTGAAGCCTGTTCCAGAGGGTTAGCAAAGCAGTACTGAGCTTGGAGAATGTGCAAAAGAAAGACGATTCTCGGCCAACATACCTATTGCCCCGACATGAAGCTCCGGAGGCACGATTTCAGTAAGAACATACAGTCCAACAGGGTAAAATGGTCCGATGAAGAAGCCTGTTTGGATTGTCAGCGTTTCAACGGTTTCTGCTGCGAGTGTCCAAAGTGAATTACCCAAGAGGAAAACTGCGACAGCATTGACGGGGATACTCGGAACGATCCAGAACATGAGCTGCATCGCCAGCGCCAGCACGACATAAATAAACACCATTCGACGTTCACCAAACTTGTGTGTGATATCCGCGAGAAGGACCCGGCCCACGGTAAAGCCGGTCCAAAAACCGGAGGCGATATATCCTACTTTCTTCGGGTCACCATGTCTTACTGAGACGATGAACTGGACAATCCATCCTGTTCAGGTTAGCTGAAACTGAAAGACATATATACTTGGTTTATGTTCTGAGATCCTACCTCCAGAAGCCACCTCCGCACCAGCATAGAGGAAAAAGAATCCATTCAGGATCCACACCGACCGATTAGCTAGCGTAGCCTTCAATTCACTGCTAGCGGTATCCTTGGCATTTTGCACATTAGGTCGGAAAAGACCTCGCCTGAACGTCCATGCAAGAAGCAAGATATTTACAACGCCCACACAAAACACGATCAAGTAGTAATGATGCCATTCTGGCGTCCGCGAGGCGATTGTGTTAGCGATTAGTGGAGCAATGATAGTTCCCAATCCATATACAGCATGAAGTATACCCAGCCATCTATGAGCGTTTTTCACAGTGATCGTGAAGGCATTTGCCTGCGCATCCTGGAAAGCGACACCCATGCCTGTGAAAAAGAAGGCGGCCATGAAAAGAGGATAGGGCGGATGCCAGAACATGAGTGCATACCCGAAGCATTGAACCGTTGCGCCCAGGAGTAGCGTGCCCCCCGTTCCTAGCCGGGAGCAGACATGGATATTGGCAAAGCAGGCACAGAGCCAGCCGGTAAAATTGACGAGATAAATGAATGAGACTTGCAGCAAACCTATGTCGTAGGTTGGCTGGATGTAGGGTATCAGGACACCAGTGGCAGCGTCTACACACTGTCAGTTCGGAGTTTTTAGTTTGTCCGGATGATCAGAAATACAGACCATTCAGTCCAGCTACCATGACCGCAAAGTTTGAACTGATTATTTTGCCCATAACCTGGCGAGCGTCCCTCTGATGATAGAAGGATGGCTCGGGAGTTGAGTCAGCGTCATCCTGCGCGATACGGCCATTTTCCGTCTCGGTAGCCATGGCTGTAAATCCTCACTACTGAGGTCGCAGAAGGAGGAGAGGCAAGAAGCAGATGATGCTTCGATATCTTTTAGTGTCAGGCTCCCGAGCCACAATGAGTCTACGCCAGGCTACGGCGACACGAGTGACATGGTGGAGGGGTAAATTAACTACGAAGGTCCAAGCGAGCTTACTCAAGCCTTGGCGATGCGAGGGGCGACCTTGGTTCAGAAGGCATAAACCTGCTTCAAATATACTCCGAGGCAAAGTCTCATCCAGTTTGACTCAAGGTATTGGCATCTGAGCCAAAAACAATCCCCTTTTTAGTGATTGAAATGCTGGACGGGGCTGCCCAATCGTGGCGTTGTTTGGGACTTTGCTGATCTAGGGCTAGCCAATCGGTGCCCTGTATGTACTCGGCCAAGTATGTACCTAAGTAGTAGGTACCGAGCCACCTCTGTCCCTTTGCTTTGCTTGCTCCTCCCGTTCATTTTAAAGGAGATCCCGTATATCTGGCAGGGGTTTTGATCTCACCTGAGGCGGAAATGCCAGATCTGAGGTCTAGAGGCTGAGCCTCTGAGGCACTTCAACTCAAAACGTTGAATACCAGCTTTGTCAAGCTTATGGGACAATGCCTTAGATAAGCTTCTTTACCCGCCACAGACAATAAAGACTCGATTAAACCCATATCAGTTCGCTCAAACCCCATAGACATTGACACATGGAAATCAGCACCGAGAATAGGATGAATCTCTAGATGAGACCTTGAAACGTGTCGAGGATTGTGTCTGCGACAACACGGCAAAGTGTCACTGTAAGGCACAAATTTTCAATCTACAGTTTCACTCTCATTGTCTCTCAGAGGGCGTACCCTCTGCATTTATGGCAATGCGAGATACGATCTCGATTTATCATTTAATCCACAGAATGAGGGCGGAGCCGCTGTGGACCGAAACCAGAACACAATAAATAACTAACTAACCGAAACCATGACTAACAGAAACTTCCCCAGAAAAATATGATCCCCCTACTAGTACTCCATACATTGAGATAGGAATCACGACACGCCCATTTGTCCGGGGTTGTGATAAATCGCGCATTCATCACTGGGCGGCTACCCCGGACCCCAGAAAGGCAAACAAGGAACCGGATGTTTTCCTGGTGGAAATACCCGCAAGTTGAAAGCCGTGTCGGTCGAGGCGGTACACACCGCAACCGATCCACAATCGGGCACCGCGGGAGAGCTTGTTCGAGATACCTCGGGATAATTATTTGGTAATGATTACTGCTTCGTCCATTCACAGGGATTCTGTAGGTTAATTACCGGTGGAAAAGCCCCATTGAGTCGTATCCGGGGCAATTTAGGCTGTCCTGGAGATGGAGCGGGGGTTGGTATCTGGGGTTGAGCCGATCTGGGGTACGTATTCCATGGGGAGATCGAGCACATTTGGAATAACTATCAAGTCAACGATTATGATGAAGCTCAATTCCGCTGACCAGGGTACTGTGCAGACGCTCAGGAACTTTCTTTCGGAATCGGGATCATGTTTTCGTGTTCCTGTGGAATGGCTCCGAGGCCGAGGGTAGCCGAGTAGTATATACGAGTGCGTACTTCACTTGGCTTAAACCTTGAACATCATTGCAAGAAACATCCGCTGGCTTGAAGAGTTTTTTTTTTCTTTTTTTCTTTTTTTTTTTTTGGAATTCTCCTTCCAGAAGAAGGTTGAACAATCGAACTCAAAAACGAACCTATAGGCAATGAAGGCTGTACACTCAGTGGGCACCAAGGTGTATTCTATCTGGAGCAGCACAGGTGATTATTTGCGTTTCTGTAGATTAGCATATCGCATGGCAAGCTGATAATGCTTGCTTAGTTTACATTTTCATTTATACAAGAGCATGGATCAGTTACATAACTACATCCTTATCAACGAGTCTATCTGTTTCTGAACGATTAGGTTCGCACACGTTTGCACAGCGGAGCGATTGTGTCACAGTGCTCATGCAGTGACGGCAGATCTGCATATGTCCTGGTTGAGTAGGATTGATTGGATACAATGCGGACATGAAGGGACTGTCCGCATTCGTCCACGACGCCATGCCGAAGCTTATCCCGCTTGAGGCCGAATAACCCGTAGGGCAAGAGTATGGAGAACAGGTAGACATCAAAGGAACGCCGAGTACAACCTCTAAATGTATCTATCTTGAGACTTTATGGTCAATTTCTCAACCCCCCTTGCACCAAACAACTGACACCGTGTCCAACATGCATCAATGGCCTCTATCTCGCTCCATCTTTTTCAGATCCACAATAGAATGTGACTGCGGGCCTCCAACAGCCCAGACTGGGTACTGGCAATTTCTATTACATCGCATATTCATGATTCGTTCTGGCCAGCAAGTGACCCACTGAAACCAAGCGATCTTCGCCACCGATGACAGGCTGAGACAGGATATTCCGCTGGTGGAGACTGGGGTTAGTGCAAGTCGACGGGGTCAGTATGGCTCGTTCTTGATTTGAAGAATAAGCTCGGAAGCCAAAGATAGGTTGAGCTGTGGGATTTACTGCCTCTTAGTGTTCCCCTTTCCCCCGACCCTCCTCTGCCAATTTCCTCACCAGGCAGCTCTTCTGCTCGCCCTCAGCTTCTAAGCTCCTTTATATATCTGAGCGGGGAACCCTTCTCTCCCTTTCTTCTCTTGCCCTCACGCAAGCTCCACTTGCTATAATTCGTTTTAGTAAAATTATTCATTCCTTGCATAGCAAAAAGGTGGTCATTATGAGTCCCCCTCAGATTGTCTCGTTATCCCCCCCTGTGAACCATGTGGAGCAGGTTGAGCAGCAGGACAAGCGTATGCCTGACGACCAGCGATCATTCAACATAGATGAGAAGAAAGAAGATATACCCCAATATATGCAAGATGCCTTCGGTGACGAGGAGTTTGCCGAAGTCAAGTACAAGGTCCTCAAGTGGTGGTGTGTACTGGGGAACCTCAATTACTCCTGAGCAATATCTCTGACAATCCATCCTTCCCATAGGCAATGCGGCTTGCTCATGGTGGCCGAGACAGTGTCTTTGGGTGTCCTTTCTTTACCCGCGGCCGTCGCCGGCTTAGGTTTAGTCCCGTACGTACACTCATGGGGGCGATGTTACATTGACTGACATTATATCGACAGCGCTATCATTATCTTGATTTTCTTCGGAGCCCTGGCTACATACACTGGTTATGTGATTGGGCAGTTCAAATGGAGATACCCTCACATCTCGAACATGGCCGATGCGGGCGAGGTGCTCGCGGGCAAATTTGGACGTGAACTACTAGGAATTACCCAGACATTGTTCCTCGTGTTCATCATGGCCAGTCATATACTCACGTTTGTCATTGCCATGAACACCCTCACTGAGCATGGCACCTGCTCCATTGTCTTTGGAGTGGTCGGAGCGGTGGTGTCCTTTGTATTGTCCCTGCCTCGAACGCTGGCCAAGATGTCCTGGCTCTCGCTTGTTTGTAAGGGACCTTCGATTGTATTTTCTAGGGATAATACTGACCAGCAACAGCATTTATCAGTATTCTGTCAGCTGTTATCATCACCATGATCGGTGTTGGCATCTTAGCTCCCGGAGCCGGGAGCATGCAGGTTACGGTTAAGACCGACCTGGTCCACGGATTTACGTCTGTCACCAACATTGTTTTCGCTTTCGGTATGTTATAATCCACTCTGGCGAGCTCGATAATCCTCTCTAACCAAATTAGCTGGACATGCCGCCTTCTTCGGTTTTGCCGCCGAGTTGAAGGACCCCCGGGACTCCCCAAGGCTCTGTGTTTACTACAGAGCATTGACATCTCCCTATATATCATTGCAGCCGTGGTCATCTACCGCTACGGTGGTGCTGATGTCGCCTCTCCCGCCCTGGGGTCAGCAAGCCCTGTCGTCTCGAAAGTTGCCTACGGCATTGCCTTGCCAACTGTAAGTCTCAGCTCTAGAAAGCCGAGCACAATGACTAATAAAACTAGATTATTATCGCCGGTGTCATCAACGGCCACATCGCCTTCAAATACATCTATATCCGTATCTTTCGTGGTACTGACCGCATGCATAAGCGCGACTGGGTCGCAGTCAGCTCCTGGGTGGGCATTGCTGCGAGTCTGTGGATCCTCGCCTGGATCATCGCCGAAGCTATTCCTGTCTTCAGTAACCTTCTCAGCTTGATTGTATGTGTCCTGTAGTCTCAAGGTTACCGACTATCGTTCACACACTAATATCAATAACAGACTGCCCTTTTCGCTAGCTGGTTCACCTTCGGCCTGAGCGGAATGTTTTGGCTGTACATGAACAAAGGTCTTTGGTTTTCCTCTCCAAAGAAAATTCTTCTTACCTTGGTGAACCTGCTGGCTATTGTTGTCGCTGCCACGCTTGTAAGTTTGCTATCTACCCCATGGCCAACCCCATACCATTTTCGACAGGCCAGTAGCTGATGTATATACAGTGTGGTCTCGGCCTTTACGTCTCCGGTAAAGCCATCCACGACGACCCGAGTAGTGCAAGTTTCTCTTGCGCGAGTAATGCGTAACGTTTCAGGGTTTGGTCTTGCCTTATTTTATGCGATACAGCGTGCGTATATATATACGGTGGATATGGGATTGGGTTCAATGGCGTTTGTGACTGTGTGATGGTATGACTCTTGTATATATGTACCAATACATACCGGATTCTCTACAACGACTATAGTATTCCCCTCTTGGATACAGCCGCTTTATAACTTAAGGGTACTCAGGGGCTTTTTCGGTGAATATATCACGTAAACACACTGAGATCACCGCTCCCCGAGCCACTCACTTACCCCATCGGAGCAGATAAGACTTCTGGATGTGTCCGAATACTCTATACGATGTATCTACTGCGGCATACCTCCTCGTAGTCCAGCTGGGGTCTGATACAGTCATCGTATGTCAAAAGCCTTCGTTGCTCGGCGAGAACCACATCAGAATACAGGCATATCCAATCGTGTTCGAATGGCCATCATTCTTCGAAAAAAGCGCAATACTTTTGCTAGTAGCTTTTTATATGGTTTGATAAGGACTATGACAGAAGGGTCTCTCTTTTTTGTACTAGTATCTAGCCTACCAGGACTGACCATAGCAGACAGGACCTTGGTTTCCTCTCTTCGGTATCAGGAGCCTTAATCTGTCTAGCAATATTAGGGGTGTTCATATTGATCTACCGAGTCAATGAAAGCTCATGCATAACTCCCTTATCTTCCAAGGGGCTGTCTTAGGATG
Source organism: Aspergillus bombycis (assembly GCF_001792695.1). Taxonomy (NCBI): domain Eukaryota; kingdom Fungi; phylum Ascomycota; class Eurotiomycetes; order Eurotiales; family Aspergillaceae; genus Aspergillus; species Aspergillus bombycis. The sequence continues at coordinate 21,662 of NW_019170004.1, read as the reverse complement.
CCATGATGCTATACTTCAATTTCTTGCGTGCGCTTGCTTGGATACATGATGAACAGTGCGTTAGCCACCTTCCAGGATAGACAAATCTGAACCCTCATCCAGACGGCAATAACCTGCTCTGCTGTAGGCCTCACCCCTGGCTGCATGGACGGTGGTCATCTGCAGAATCTTTGGGGCTGATCAGGAGGGCTCGGGCTCTTGGTGTAAAAGGCCAGAGACGGTGTCTATTTGGGATTGTTAACTAGGAAGGTGATAAGGTCAAGTAATATAATGTCACTCTCGAGAGAACTTGCTGGAAGGATATGCTCGAGTTGATGACGCGAAACTAGATATAGTATTTCACTAATACCTCCAGGCTGACAGTTGCGCAGTAGACAATCACGGTGTGCTGTGTGATAGTGACCGTCGGGTTTTGGTGAAATGTAGTGAAGGTGTTGGTCATACTACGGATATACTCGTCTAATCATCAGATCATGCTTTACTATCATAGTATTGTGGCCAGCCACGATGCAAACTCTCGAATGCAATTAATGTCTAATAATACAACAAACACTTATCTATTCTGACCCCCGACTAGCCCGCTTCATCCGTCTTCGTTTCCGTCGACAGGAGTCAATCGCCTCGGGCGTCAAGATCTCTGGCGGTAGGTCAAAGTCTCGCTCGTCCATCTCCGGAACGGCATGGCCAAAGGCGAACCGGGTCCGGCCCTTTCTATGTGCCGACAGCGCCGTGTCCCGCAGGTGACGCTTGGCATAGAACGAAGTAAATGGTTTCTTATCATCTACGGGAGGTGGTAGGGGTGGCAGTATCTCCGGTTCCATGGGCTTGGTCTTCTTTCGCCCTTCAGACACCGTTGATTTCGGCTTCTTCCCGGCTGTTGCAGACCGAGCTTCCTGAATTAATTGGCGGGCGGCCCAGGCATCTACGTCATTGATATCCGGTGGCTCGCTGTAGCTGGGAACATCCGATAGCGACACACTAGGGGAGTCTTCCGCTTCGGAGTCTGGGATGCCAGGGGCTTGGTTATGCTGTTGTGTCATAGTGTCCTGGGCTTCTGCATTCGCATTTAACGAAGGATTGGCGGCGGCAGCGGCGGCCTTCTCCTTTTCGACCTTGCGTCGCTTCTCTTCTTCCTTCCAGATCTTGAATTTCTGGATCAAGGCGGAGATTTCCTTGATGAAGTAGTCTCGCTTTGGTTCGTATTGTTTCTTCTCCTGGTCAGATAATAAACCAGTGATTCCCATTACCCGCAGCCAGTCGTGGCTCTGTAACTCGTCCAGTAGACGATCCAGCTGTTGTTTCTCATGTTGGGCTCGTTCTCGCTCAATATTCCGCAGCTGTTTTTCTTGCCGTTCGTTTCGTCGATGGGCCTTGAAGTATGTTCCTTCATTCAGGGGGTCCTCTTCGGGTGTATCGCTAGGTTCATTTGATTGCGGTTCGGGGAGACCGATGGACTCGCAGTTGTGTAGCTGAAGGAGAGGATTCCCGAATGGGGTATCTGTGTCGGGTGCGGGGAGATCTGACGAGGAGATAGAGGACTCGGAATGATCATCGATAAATTTGATGGCAGTATAGACGGCAAGGAACTCTAGAAGCGAGTTAGTCTGTAGCTCTCAGAAGCTTGACAAGCATTGGAGCGTACCCGTCTTCGGCGGCTCTAAGCTCAGCAATTGTTCGTAGTTGGGGAAATACAGGGCCAACTCGCTTCTCGCTCTGGAACCCCCATCGTGCGAACGAAGTGATCGGCGCTCCCGCACCGCGGGTGTGGTTTGCGCTGATGTTGGTTGTTGCGACGGTGTCGCAGTCTTCTCGTTGGGCGACTCCGCAGGCAGAGAGCGCGCCTGGACGCGATTTTGTGTGGCGGACTCCGGGAGAGGTGTGTCCGCATCGGCAATACGGCGTCTGCGAGCCGAGGGGGTCGTCGTGGTAGTGGTAGGAGTAGCTTTCGCGAAATATCGTCTGATATCCGTGGTCGCGGGCGAAATGGTATCTAAGGGATCCGGCGATTCACGCGAGAGGAGCGAGGGGGCGGCGGCGGGGGCCTCATTGCGGTGAAGTCGGAGATGCGTAGCGTGTGGGGTGTCGGAGGGCGGATGATGATGGGACGAGGGCGAGAGAAGCGGTCGGCGCGCAGAGGAGCGGCGCGGAAGAGAAGAGGGGGCGCGCCGGATATGAGCGACCTTATTCTTGGGGGTGGTCTTGGAGGGACTGTCGACAGTCGTCGTATCGAGTAAGTCAGGAGAGCTCCTGCGCCGACGAGAGGAGGGAGGAGGATTCAAACGAGGGCGTTTCGACGGAGATGGTCGACTGTCGTCGTCGTCGTTGGGGGTTTCTTCTTGTCGCACAGAAACGCGCAGAGACGACCGAACAGCCATGACGGTCGAGGTCATTGGGGATTTCAATGGCGGGAATTGACGGCAGGCAAGGTCGATCTCATGCGGTCCCCCTGTCCCAAGCTGAACACCTCACTTTCATCCGGATCTTCAGGGTGTTTTTCTTCTTTGTTTCTCTCGTTGGGGGAAGTTTTGACGCTGCCGTCGCGCGGTTTGGGATGCTCTGTGACCCGTCATTACCGTATTCTATTCTTGGCGACTCCCTTTTTCCGGCCTTTTCGCTCCCAAGATGAGGAATGCAGGAAGTGTTACTGAGGTATGGTATGTTATGGGATGTTCAAAAAATACAATACCAGAACCGAACGGTACAGCAGCTCCCTTAACTCTCGAGCAAATTCATTTTGGTGTTAATTCTTTGAGTAGATTTTAGCATCTTCTATTCAAATCACTCCTTCCCCTAGTTCTCTTTCTCTCTCTCTCTCTCTCACTCACTCTCCATCAATGACTTCACTTTCGATGGGAAACGTACACCCAATCGCCATGTGATATACTACTAAGCAAAATCATGTCCACTTCTCCTCTCGGACTTTATTCCGACGGTCATCCTGGCCCCTGGTCATAATCTACGAGATTATTCCCCGAATGGCAGTTTCAATTGCCTTGAACCCCAGACCAAGAAAAGAAACGTGGGGGCAGTGGCATGGGGAAATTTTCCTTCCTTTGGCTTCAAGTCATTCAATAAACTCCCAAGAATGAGCCCCATCGGATCTCCTCCCCTCCTTCTGTGGGGTGCGTGGGGGTTGCGAATAATCATCCGCATCATAGGCTCATGAGAGGAACTATACTGGACATGAGCCACTGAATGCGAGGCCCCCCTCTTTGGAACCACATTTTCTTCTCCTCATATCTTCTATTCTTTAATCCTGTCGCCCCTCCTTCTTTCCTGTCATTTTCTTTTGGTTTTTTGTTTTTTTTTTTGTCTTTGCGTTTTGTGATCCCTCTCTGGTTACCGCATTTCCCCAGTAAGTCTAATCTTCGCAACTAACTTGTAGGGCTCGTTCGCTAATTCGCGTTTAGCTACCCTAGATTTCACAGTTACATCGCTATGGCTCCAATCGGAACATCAGCAAAACGCGCTCTGACCCCCGGCTTCTACGTCCCAACGGTCGCTTTCTTCGCCGGCCCCGATGAAGATGTCGATGTCCCCACCGTTGAGAAACATGCCGCCTACCTCGCCCAGTCTGGAATCACCGGTCTAGTCGTACAAGGCAGCAACGGCGAAGCCGTCCACCTAGATAGAGACGAACGGAAAACAATCACAGCAGCTACCCGTCGGGCATTGGACGCCCATGGCGCCGAGTCGATGCCGGTCATCGTCGGATGCGGTGGCTCGTCCACCCGTGAAACCATTCAATTGTGCAAGGATGCCGGCGAATCTGGAGGTGACTATGCTTTGGTTTTACCGCCATGCTACTACAAGTCCCTGGTCAGCACCGAGGCCCTTCGCGAGCACTTCCGCGCCGTGGCGTCCGCATCCCCCGTCCCGGTTTTGATCTACAACTTCCCCGGTGCATCGTCCGGTCTGGACCTCACCTCCGACGACATCCTAGCACTCTCGCAGCACCCAAACATTGTGGGTGTCAAGCTGACCTGCGGTAACACCGGGAAATTAGCCCGCATTGCCGCCCAGGCCAAACCAGAATTCCTGACGTTCGGCGGGTCGGCTGATTTCACACTCCAGACCCTCGTCGCCGGTGGTGCAGGTATCATCGGTGGCCTTGCCAATCTAATCCCTCGGTCGTGCGTATATGTTATGAAGCTCTACAATGAGGGCAAGGTGAAGGAAGCCCAGGCGGCCCAGGCGGTCGTGGCCCGAGCAGATTGGCATGCGATCAAGGGGGGATTTGTGGCTGTTAAGAGTGCACTCCAGAGCTATCGAGGATATGGCGCACAGCCGCGCCGGCCATGCGTGGAACCGTCGGCCGAGGAGGCAGCTGCTTTGAAGGAAGCATTCAGCGAAGCCGTAGAGCTGGAAAGACGGCTAGAGAAGGTTTAACAGACTCATGATTTTCATTTATACCATGTAATTACAGGCTGCATTAAGATACGAGGGCGACGTAATCTATCCATCGATTTTCAATCCTAATATTGATCCCGGGTTGCAGACGAAAACACTCGCAACAAACTGGGAGAACCAGGGTCCCAGGTATAGAAATACTGGAAGCAAAAACAGATGCACCATTTCCTCTAAGCACTGTTGGCCTTCCCTTCGTCGATTCCTACTACTAAATTAGATGTAAAGCAACCTAGTCACCAACTGGAGAGATAAGGAACTATGCTGGCTTCATGCAAAATCGTTCCCTCAAACCCATGTTAATATGAACAAGTATGGACCTCCTTCCCTCGCTGAAGGGCACAATAATAAGATATGATACAGTCTCAGTGAAAGCAATTATACCTAGTCATGCGCTGTAGACTAACGTCCATGCCGTCTGCCTTGATTTTTATCTCCTCGTGATCTGCAGCAGCACGTGAGAAATCAGTGCCATAACCCTAATACGCCTTCCCCACGCATGGGATCCAGAATACAACTTCAACTATGATATCATAAAACCCTTGACAAACATACAACTCAAGAAAAAGTTTTGAAAATGAGCTGAGCACGCACCATATCACGCACGAAACTGTGCCACTAGTGTCTGAACAAACCAGACAAGATCGTGGACTTAGTACACACTGAAACGTCCCAGGGACCGACGGAAAGCTACAGCTCATCTACGAGGTTGCGGAAGAACCGTTGTCCTAAATATGGTGAGAAGGGCAATTCGAACGAGTCTTGGTTTTCGGCGTGTCTGATGCAGGAGTTCTTTCTACCCTTTGTTTATCATTCATACTCCCACGTTTCAGAAAGGCATCACAGAATGGTTGATCAAACTAGGGACTTCTGCTTGCTTATCTACTACCTAGTCTACGTAAGATACTGTCCCGACTTCTGTGTACTACTATCTGGAAGAAAGTCAATACAGGATACTCCCAGATTTGAAACAGTTCTCTAATCCTTGAAAAATATATTTAGTAGCGGGGTTGTTGGTCCGATATCCAGGGAGAAAGAGATGTGAAACAGTACGTTAAGAAGCCAGGTTCTATTATGAATATACAGACAATCGTATGATGTGCTAGCAAGAAACTTATTCCCCTGTGTAGTGTGCACCGGCGTAGAGCCATAACAAGGGAGAAATGGACAATTTCTTATGCACGATCAGTCGTGGTTCAGTTGGTATAATCGACCGGGTGGTCTATATAGCCTGGTGTTTCCCTTTATTAAGTATATTGATACTTTTTGATGACTTGTTTGAGCTTTCTTTTCCTTGAGGCATTCTCACCGTACGATTCATAGCCCTTCTTCTGTAAGCGCCCCGATCCACCTAGCGCAAGACGTTCAGGGGTTTCACCTTGACCATCATCGCCTACCCATCCAGACAAAATCATCCAAGGCATTGATCATATCATCATCAAGTGAGGCTTTGAGTGGCAAACGCCCACTAATCGAGCCACCCAGTCTCAACATACTAAAAGCGTTCAACGAGCCAGTCCACCAAGGAAACCAACTCGCATAGATCGCTGTTGCCAATAACCCCAACGAATAAATAAATCCCTTTCAGTATAGACACCACAACAATTCCTGCAATCGAGGTGGACGGCTTCTGGGAATTAGCCCCTAGATCGTAATTTAACCTCCAAACTATTCCCAGTAGACCTGACCTCAGTCATCCAAGCTAGATTGGCTAGATACGCCGCTATGGTAAACGCATTCCCCAGAACATCCGGGGCAGCCGCAGGACTTCCCACATATTAGCTGATCACACCATCTGCTCGAAAGTTGCTGAGCCATGATCCTGCGATCAAGACACTATCCACTCCCTTCATCTCGAAGGATGAGACAGGTTTGATGCAGACGTTGATTTCGTTTTGACAAAATGAAAAACTTGCTTTATCCAACTCGGCCAGGAAATTTGAGCTTAAGGTTCTTCCTAGTGTAGCGAGGGCGATGCAGATATAGCCGCTATCGCTAAGTGATACGTTTCTGTGATCGTATAGGTCGGTGTATCAGTTGACGAGGTCAAGCCAGGAGTTGGGGCCAAAAAGTGCGAGCGCCGTTGTTAGGAGGGAAACCTTGTTGTAAACTAGCTCGAGATCTTCGATTGATGGCATGCTGTCAGTCTCGCGCTTTTCCGTCGTGTTGGACTTTGGTGGTTCCTGAGGCACCCGAGGCGGTTAGTGATATTCTGTGCTTTGTGATTCCGGTCTTACTGTATGGCGAGGCCCACTAATCCCTGTATCTCACAAGACCTCCCACATTTGGCGCTTGGGTCGTCGCGGAGGAGTGGTCCGGCTTTCTGGCCTTTCATATAGTTCGGCAGCTCAAAGTATCCTGCTGTGGTGTTGACTGTAATACGGAAGCACTAGCCAATTTGTGACGAGGTCTAACGATTTGCCATAGCCTGCTGCAGTCTCAGAGAGAGAGAGAGATTGAGATACAGATCTTCGGTAAAGTCTTGTCTGGCTCGAGTGTTCTTCCACGGTGTCACCTGAAGAACGGCAGGCATACAGGCATGGACAGCCCAGGATAAAGCCCCCTCGGGTATACTGAAAGAACGTGTTACATTTATAGGGATCCCACTTTATCTAATTGATAAAGCTCCCGGCATTGTATTGAAATCGGTTGGAAACTCGGAAGCAGATATATTCTGGTAGCGAGCTGTAAAGCTGAAACGTGGAAAGAATTGTTGAACCATACCGGTGTTGTAGCCCCTTGGCAGCTACCGTAGCGCGACCATTGCGCCAGGTGAGAGTATGTTGCGACATCTGTCCAACCTTTGTCTGCTAGCACAGCCATCTGGCGAAGTGTGAAGGTTCGAGTTCGCCCAGTACAGTGTTGTACGTGTATTACAACGGCACTCGAACATATAGTAGACGTTAAAGGAATAGTCAGCACGCTGGCAACAGACTGGATGACTTGGACAACCTTATAGCAAATCTCATTTTGATAATATTTAGCCTGAATTTCTTCGGTACAGAAAAACTCATAATCGCTGGTATCGGCACTATAATGATCCCTCGTGATAGGACGGTACGTGAGTTTGCAAATAACGATCCAGGAGAAAAGAACCAGAGCTGCGTATAACAGCACAAGCTAAACGACGTATGTCGAACGTCGCATTGAGTCGCATGGGTTTCTTTAGGGTCATCTTCTCCCTGGTTCCTACGAGCAGCATGTATCTGGTTGCTAGAAATGAAGGGCTGGGAGGACATCTCTGACTCCTCTGGAGAATCCATCACAGGATAGAACACAGGTTTGGAACAACCTAGGCTGCACTATTTGGCTGTTATAATAAGTCTGCGAGAGGGGACAAGGCTGAAATGCAGGCAAGGGTCATTGCCCTATCCTAGCCCCAATTGGCTAGGTGCAGTCATTGACGGCGCCATCATCTTGCCCTAGTAATAGCATCGCATACTAGGGCTTGTATCAGGAAATCACGAATCGGGGGTTGGTCTGTCTGTCGCAGGTCGCTTCCATTGCTGTCTGGACGATTTCAAGTAGCACAATAAATGATTTTACCATATCCTTTTCGCGTGAATGATTTTAAGAAAAGTAGACATGGAGAGCCTTATAAGCAGATGTACAGATTAATAGTAGCTGGTCAAGCACTTGACCGCCTGAAGAAGGCTAATCCTGTATGGAAAGGCGGTAACTGAGCTGTCTATTTGGACCCCGACCGTTGGAAAGGGATTTAAGAGCTGTGTATCTCAGCATTAATACCTCTGCCAAAGATGCCTCGTTTAAATCCGAAAAAGCACATATGGCATGCTTATATAGCAAATATTCTATGCTAGTTTTTAGACCCAAAAAGAATCGCTATTTATGTCATCATCGGCCGGAGATTGTAGCTCTCAAAAGGATACACTATTCAACGAGGCAACCCTGAGAGTGTACAATTTATTCTGCCGGAAGATACGGTACTGCCCCGTCAGTAAGCGCCAGCGCTCAAGAGCGGCTCAGCTCGGGGCTTAGTAGACAGGTCCGGTCCACTTGAAACCACCGTCATACGCTCATACAAATCCAACATCTATTAATGCCAAAGCCCCATGACTTCGAAAATGCGACCCTCGATTCTCCTCTCCAGGAGGGTTACATATTCCAGAATCCCGACATTACAACTTAATCATTCCACCAACAGAAAGTCCTCCCATATCACCAGCCAAGAAGTCTCCACGCCGTCAACATGTAAAAGTCTCAATCAACATGCAAATCCACGACACCACCACCTATATCAAGACTAGCTTTCTGGGCAGACAAGCCAAATTGGTCCAAAGCTGATGTCAACACCCTCCGCTGTCTAGTAGGCCGTACAATGGACGACTCTAGTGCTCTATGGCTGTTACAGAGCTTTTGTCCTACTTTGGGTATGGGTGTTGTTATGGGGGTTTCTAGTAAGCTTTAATAAATATATAATACATTCCGAACAACGTATCTTGTACAGTTACAAGAGCTTTCAGCTCTGTATCCCTTTCAACCACTATACATGCATACCAGATATGAATAAACAACTAAGATGAACAAAGTGGCCTTGTGCCTCATCTCCTCCCTAACTGTCGAAACCGTTCTCCTCGCCCGCGGAAAGGATAGGCTCCCCTGGAAGCACGCCTTCAAGACCGCCTGCGGGATGAGTTTCATCTCCATGCTGGCTACGGAGTTCGTCCAGAATATCGTCAATTACCATTTTCCTGGGGGTGGCAGCTATGGGGGATGGGCTCTTGGTTCCGTTGCCGTGGAGTTACTTGAGGTTAAGGGCTTGGAAGCAGGCTTGTCATTAGTTGATTGTGACTATGTAGATTACTTAAGGTTTCGGGGTGAGAGGGGTGTGGTGGTTGGAATGTATGAATAGGGCCCTTGGACTATAATAGATAGATGTATGATGATTGGCTCCGCTCCTAATGAACAGTCTGTATGTGATTTAAAGCTTCTTTGAACAAAAGCAGAAGGGGTAAATATCTTTCTCACAGAGTTGCAAGCGGAAGATTGTAAATAACTGTAGTCAGTCAAGTGGGATAAAGGGTAGAGCGAATATAATATCAGACTTTCGTCAATACTATACTACGAGCTTTGCGTAAAAGTCCGTAATTGTGTTCTTTTCGATGGAACAATGTTTCCATAAAGTCAATCCATCGGTTCAAATGCCGAGAGTGGAACAATCTGTAGTTGTGGATGTGAAGCCGGTCTCCACAGAAAGTCGTTCGTCAAGCATCGTACAGGAATGCCCGATTACCAATGTAGATCTTTCGAGCTTCTTTCCCGTACAGTGAAAAGGTGCCCTTGGGCACCGGTCCTACATTCACCGTAGCTCAGCAGTCATTGATTGTGGTCCAATAGAAGCACATTTTCTTATAATAGCATGTACCGAATTGTATCTCCAAGTCTCAGGTGTGGGTCTTTAACAAAGACAGGCATGCAAGTGAACCGTGCACGGAATTGAAGACCGGCTAACATTCCAGCTCCTGGGTACGTTCTCCACGACAACTTCAAGGACTGTGGAGACCTCCGTTGGGGCAAGCGAACAACCACTTCATCTACCACAGTAAATGAAGAAACATTGATAGAATCCTGTCCAAAGCCTACCATACTTATATAGGCGTGCCTTCATTTGTTCAAAACGTCAGTCCGGACATGTATCTGACATTGGCAACCGCCGTGGGTATCTGTTGGGTAGATGTATTTGCAATCGGGCCTTGAATTGATTCCTGACTCGCAGATTGCATGAGCGTAGGGTTTTTGGTTTATTATTAGTAGCTAGAAAACTTCCCCGCTTGGATGAATTAATAAATATGTACTTGTGGGTTGACAGCCAGTTAAAGTTGCCAGGGGGGGAATGTAAAGTTGCAACAACTGATAATGGAACCGTTGGGTGTTGCCCTGGCTCGTTGGTAGAGTGGCAATGCAAAGAAGAATATAAAACGAGTCATACGATTATTGGATCCATGGTTGTGCTGGCGGGTGGGGGTTGTGGAAGTGGAAAGGGTCAGGAACGTCTCCACATTTCAATTGGATGTCTGGGGAACAATCAAGTGATCTGTCAATTCAAGGAAATATGAAGACTGTCTTGTCTCCAAGCGATGTCACTGTAGCAGTTCAAGCGAGAGGGTAATGAAAGAAAGAATAAAGAGGGGAGAGAGGGGGAGGTATCATTCAATTAAAAGACTTCATTCATACTCCATAGCTTCAAGTTGCTAGGTACTAACTAGCCAAGCTATAATACCGGAATAAAATGAAGGGTCATAGGAGATGTTACACTGTAACCAGATGTAACCGTTTCTTACTTTGTTGCCGCAGTGCGACAGCCTACTGATACGGTGACTGTACCCAACATCCCCTCTTGGGGGCGGTAATGGTACGGTATAAGGGAAATCGACAATGATGTGCAGGTCTAAGCCTCTTTCAGGCGCTCCTTCGGAATCCTGGGACTCATTCTCGAACGTCGCCTCGATCCCTCTGTGCCGCTGCAGATTCTTGTTAAAATGAGAAGGATGGTGACCGGTATGGTGAATGGAATGCCAACGGAGAAAGGGATCGACATTGCCAGCCCTTGACTGAATCCACTATCGATTATTTTGCCCCTTCCCTCAACAAAGCCTTATCTACTGCACGACTGCACTTCTGCGTTGCAATTCCTTCCCTTCTTCTTTCTTTTTTTATTCCCCTATGCGATAATCGACTCTTTCCGCAGGGTTGACTCAAGCAATATCATTCAATAATGCGGATCACCCGGATCTGCACCGTGCTCTTCACGGCAACCTCAGCCGTCGCCGTCGGTGTAAATCCTTTGCCGGCACCGCGCGAGATCTCCTGGGGTTCCTCCGGTCCCAAATCCGTCGCTGGGGAGCTGCAGCTGCGCATTGAAACTGACACGCAGCATGGTATTGTGGCCGATGCATGGGATCGTGCATGGGAAACCATAGTCGCTTTGCGATGGGTCCCCGCTGCCACAGAAGCTCCCATCTCCTCCTTCGAACCTTTCCCAACCCCCACAGCGGGCGCTTCCAGAAAAGCGAAGCGCGCCTCAAATTCGCTGCAATATGTGAACGTTCACGTCAACGACACTGAGGCCGATCTTCAGCACGGCGTTGATGAGTCTTACACGATCGATGTCAAGGAGGATTCGGATAGCATTACGATTAACGCCCAGACCGTCTGGGGTGCTCTGCATGCATTCACCACTCTCCAACAGCTGGTCATATCCGATGGCCACGGCGGTTTGATTATTGAAGAGCCAGTCAGCATTAAAGATTCTCCGCTTTATCCCTACCGTGGAATTATGCTTGATACAGGTCGTAATTTCATCACTCTGCCGAAAATTTTCGAACAGTTGGAGGGTATGGCCCTTTCGAAGCTCAATGTATTACACTGGCACATTGACGACGCGCAATCTTGGCCTATCTGGGTGGACGCTTATCCCGAGATGGTCAAAGACGCTTACTCGCCCCATGAGATTTACTCGCGCAATGATGTCCGCAACATTGTCAATTATGCTCGAGCTCGTGGTATCCGTGTGATCCCCGAAATTGACATGCCAAGTCACTCCTCGTCCGGCTGGAAGCAAGTTGACCCCGAAATGGTTACTTGCACGGACTCCTGGTGGTCCAATGATGACTGGCCTCTCCATACCGCTGTTGAGCCAAACCCGGGCCAGCTTGACATCATCTACAACAAAACCTACGAGGTCGTTGGCAATGTCTACAAGGAACTGTCGGACATCTTCCCTGACCATTGGTTCCACGTCGGAGGAGACGAAATCCAACCCAACTGCTTCAACTTTAGCACCCACGTCACTAAGTGGTTTGCCGAGGATCCCTCGCGCACGTACCACGACCTGGCTCAATACTGGATTGATCATGCCGTGCCTATTTTCCAGAACTACAGCAAAGAACGCCGTCTGGTTATGTGGGAGGACATCGTGCTGTCCGCGGAAAATGCACATGATGTGCCCAAGGACATTGTCATGCAGAGCTGGAACAATGGCCTAGAGTACATCTCGAACTTGACAGCTCGAGGCTACGACGTCATCGTGTCATCCTCGGACTTCATGTATCTGGACTGTGGCCATGGAGGCTTCGTCACCAATGACGCGCGGTACAATGTGATGTCCAACCCGGATGCAAACACCCCTAACTTCAACTATGGAGGCAATGGAGGATCGTGGTGCGCCCCTTACAAAACCTGGCAACGTATCTACGATTACGACTTCACTTTCAACCTCACGGAGGCGCAGGCCAAGCATGTCATTGGCGCGACGGCTCCTCTCTGGGGCGAGCAAGTTGACGATATCAACGTCTCCAGCATGTTCTGGCCCCGTGCTGCAGCCCTAGCCGAGCTGGTCTGGTCCGGAAACCGCGACGCTGATGGCAAGAAACGCACTACGGAGCTGACGCAGCGTATTCTCAACTTCCGCGAATACCTAGTTGCGAATGGTGTTCAGGCTCAAGCACTAGTTCCGAAGTATTGCCTGCAACATCCTCACGCTTGCGATCTCTACCGAGACCAAACTGCGATTCAGTCAACGTAGTTTGCTCACTTGCTTACTCGTGTGCTTTGGTTCATTGGGTGGCTAAGCATAGCATGGGATGTACATACCAACAATTTGGATACACCACCCTTTTGTCAGGTTTTCAGTGTTACTTATCTAATTTTGATTAGCTTCTTACCAGCCCCGTGAGATCGAGCAGCTGGTGTGTCTTAAATCGAGAGATTATACTGAACCGTTATTCCTCGCGTATGTCTTGAAAAACTTAAAACACTTCTCGTAGAGGCGTCGATAATACATCGGCAGCAGTGCAATACAGTGATCCAGACTTGATATCCTACACAGCAAACTCTGCTACCATATCATATAGGCTATCCAGGAGAAACAACCGTCACCTCTAGCAATGATACGTGCCAGGGTACATCCACGTAGCCACCTTCAGCTCAATTGGGATACCCCCATAGCCTACACAAGGAAGCACAATGTACCATGGCGAACGACATTGTCGATTAACGCAAGATACGTAACCTACTTGACACGCTCTTCCCACAACAACATCACAATCCACATCAGCCACACCCACGATCTCCATTCACCCCAAGAATCGTGTCATCAACCTCTAATCAAGTTCAATTTCCCATGGCTTCATGTAGACCCAATGGATCGTTACGGTGTGATGGCATTCAATATGCACAGCAAACCCACAACCATCTGCATCTGATACGGATAATGGTTGGAAGACTCGGGCCATCTTTGATCTTCCCCTAGACATCAAGTCGTCGAGATGGACAGTAGATATCTATCTATTGCTTCTAGGTACTGAAGCATACACACTAGTCCATGTCTCTACACCCCGGCATATAATAATAACAAGCTCCATCCCCGTTCCCTTAACGACGACAAGGGACACCAAGGTTGAGAGCACCCCGTCTCCATCAACACGACTCCTGATAAGAACCCTATCCATAGCACCCTCAAGGTGCCAACCACCAAGGTCCTACACCATACAAACTACAACATCACAATCCCCAATCGAACAATAGACCAGAACTGACCAACCCCAAAAAGGCCCCTCCAACCACCCACCCAATTGGCCCTCGACACCTTCCCCCCTCACCCGCCCAACCAACCACTGCACACTTACTACTAGTAGTAGTGCTCAACCAGTCCGCACCAGATCGCCAGCAGCGAAAATCACAGTAGCTACTAGTAACAGGTACCCACACCTACGCACCTCCACCACAACCTCACAATGGCCTTCTTCGCACTTCCCGGGCGTTCCGCACCAAGAGGTGACGAACATAAATGGCTCAGTTAGTGCAACTCGCCCGTCCCGGAAATACACATACGTAAGTCAAACAACGTTGAGAGGAGGGGGACACATTGGAGCGGTGAAGTGAAGCTCAGCTCGCCATGTTGATGTTCGTTACGGAGTGGAGGGGGTCGGGTTGGCGTTGGGTTGGGATCTGTTGTGGACTACTACTAGTACTAGTAGTACTAAAGATAGTGGGGGAGTAGTTTAAACCTAGGATTAGGGGGGGTGGAGGGGGAGCGAAAGATTCAGAGGAGGGACTGTCAGGATTGTTCTTGACGTGCAGATGAGGGATTGCGGCCATGATTGGCGTAGGTTCGCATGAAAGTTCTACATTTTCGGTCCCTGAGCTTTATGGGGTAGGATTATGTTCCTTGTTGGTTTGGCGGGTCGTGCGGTTGGGTATGAATTTAATTGTCGATTCTATTTTATCTTATTGGTTTTACTAGTGGTTCTGAACTTGTGTTTTTGGATCACCCTTGCTCGGGGAATCAGGACATCTTGGGTAAGGTTACTTGCGGATTGATTTTGATTCCTCGATCGATTTAATTGTCAGATCCACGAGTAGAAAAAAATGATGTCGATGTGCTCGGGGTCATGTTACACTGCAGCAATCTTCCGGCCAAATAGTACTGTTGACGAACTGGTTGCTTTACCCTTTTTGTTTCTTTTCTTTTCTTTTCTTTTTTTTTCTTTTTTTTTCTTTTTTTGGTCTTTCCTTTTTTGTTTTTCGCCACTGGATACGAGAGTCTTCGTTGGGTGGTTTTTTTTGTTTTTTTTTTTCTTCTTTTTTTCTTTGCTTTTTCTTCTTCTTCTTCTTCTTCTCCCCAAAAGATAATGTCGATGAGGGGTAATCGCATTGTGCAGCGCATTTCGCCACGCGTCTGAATGGGAAGTACGCCGTCGCAGCAGCATCTGGGCGTATGAGGTTCATTGATTCCCGGGGGACTAGTCAGTAGTCAGTCAGTAGTACTAAGTATATGGGGGGGAGGGGAATGTTGATTGATTGCTGGCATCCATGGTTGGACACCCAATTAGGCAATGCCAGTGGTTTAACCTACTACTAGTAGTACTGGATGACAAATGTCCATCAGACTCACTAACTAAACAACTAGCTAGCTAGTCATTAACTACAATGGAACTAATCTGTTGGCCTCGAATATAGCTTCGGGCATTGGATAACTGTTCGGCGACCATGTCTATCCAATCAAATCTACCGTCGCTCCTGTCTCAAGCCTCGTATCTTCAAACGCCGACACGCGATAGTCATGCAGTGGCATGCGGTGCGAAGAGAGTTGCGGACAGCGATCAACGGTAAACATACAGTCTGACAGGTAATGCTCACTGACCTGGTCGCTGAGTTCGGTGATATGCACACGCAGGAGGAACTCAAACTGCGCCTCATGGTTTTGACAGCTGCACGCCTCTTGTCCCGATCCGCGACGGTGAAACGGAAATCCATTGGAGGTTCCGACGAAATATACTTTCCTCTAGGAGGAGTTCTCTTGACTGTCCCTTGATGATTGGGTTCAAGTTCTTTCTACAGATCATATCATATCTACCGAGAGGCCATGTCCTCTCAATCTACGCAGTATACTCCGTACAGCAGACAACAACAAGAAAAAACCTACAGATAAAAAAATATATATAAAAAAAAAGGCGGCAGACTCAAAGAGTAAAACATAAACACAAAGGATTCTCGGGGGGATCCATAATGGCGGAACGAACCCGCGACTCAAAACTTCCTCCCCGGACTTGCAAATCCACGAACCTCAATCTTGTCCTCCTGTTGGCTACTCACAAGGGTACTGATCCTTCTGCCCTGCAAATCAGATCTGGGAGTCTCCAACCACTCCAACGCAGACAAAACTTCACGATAGGGACGATTCTCTTTATCGGTCGGCATTGTAGATACAAACTGACTAACATATTGCAGGCTTCACGTAAGCTACAGTGAAAATTCGTTGAAGGCTTGGCTTGGCAACCTGCGCTGCGTTTCGTCAGAACGTCTGGACCCGCGATGCTTATGTGCAACGGAAAGAATTTTTCCCACTCGGTCCTCTGTGCATGGGGAATATGCGAGTTACTGTGTGTACTTTTTCTTTTTTTTTTTTTAACTTTATCCCTCTTCATTTTATTTTTAATTTCTACACGGTCATTTAGAATCCGTCATATGACCCCTGTCATATCAACTGACGGTAAAGCCGATTGCAAGCTAACTCGAATGACCTCATATCCATATTTTCCAAACAAATAAATGAGAAGAATAATTAAAGATCAAAAAACAATGCCCCTAAAATCGGGGAAGCCGAAACTATCGTTCTGACAAGATGGATGACACTGCCCTCCATGTGCGAAACCAGGGGGGTTGTTAGTGTTAGTGCCAAAAAAAAAAAGAAAAAAAAAAAAAAAAAAAGCCCCAAGCCGAATCTCTCGGTGGGGAAATCAGATCTCGGACAAGAACGAGAAAGGACAACAAAAAGGTTCCATGCCGTCATCGGGTCCCTGAGGAAAACTGACTAATGTCGTCACTGACATGGTTTTTCCGCGGCCCGATTTTCCCGTGTAGATGGACTGTGCCACATGTATTTCCGGATCGGGTTACTGGATCCTGATCTATCCACTTCTAGTCAGGCTGAGCCACAGACTAAGATGTTTAGTTAGCGTGTTCGCTTTTCTGGCTCAAGGCCCACTGGTTTGGTTGTGTCATGGTTTTGGCTTTTCCGGTCGGAATGCCACTGCCTGCCCTGTGATTATGGGCTCGATTTTAGCGCTCTTTTGCGCGGAAGTTTGGTACGCTTGGTTCGTCGCAGATTGTGGCTGGAACGATCGGTGTGGATTAAAGTAGCATACGGCTTGCCCTCTCGTGGATTTCGTCCTATTACCCCTTTGGGCAGGTAGTATTTCTTGCAACAAGGTACTCTCGCACTATATTAGCGGTGGTCTGTGTGGGGAGGGTTGTGTTTGTCTGTTGTCATGGCGTAGGTATATTGAGGCCCGTTTAGTTGAAAGGGATTGAGGTTATCGCGTATTCTAGACCGGACTGTGGGATATACCCATGTACAATACTAACGGACGTACATAGGGGTAGTAGTTTCAGCTGTCGCAA
This sequence comes from Aspergillus bombycis, assembly GCF_001792695.1. Lineage (NCBI taxonomy): Eukaryota > Fungi > Ascomycota > Eurotiomycetes > Eurotiales > Aspergillaceae > Aspergillus > Aspergillus bombycis. Next base: position 4,331 of record NW_019170004.1, on the reverse strand, counting down.
GAAGACATAGTATGTATGCACTTCGAGGACCGCGGCACACATTGCCACCTTATATATTACTCCTGCGGGCACAGAAGCCAGGTATGCCGCGCAGGATGCTTCAGCTCGGAGGAATAATGAGAAAGGGATATAGACACTCCCTGTCACAGATAGATGAAGCTAGACAGTAGCAGAATCAGAAATCGTCTCCTTTTTAGGGTGATGTGAGATCTGTATCAATTCTCCTCGGAAGCTATTTCCGACCGATCGAGTTGGTGGGGGGTTTTCGGCTAAACCCAAACCGATAGAGATCGCAAATGTCACCCAGTCTTAGAACTATTGGTACACCGTACTTTTTTTTCGGTCTCCATTCGAGGAACAGAGAATGAACCTATTGAGTGATAGGCGGCAAACGGGGGAAGGGAATTGAGATTCCGCCCGAGTAGTGCCGATTGATTAAGCAAGCAGCATCACTGGTGTCGACGTTATTGCCCAGTGGAAAGCGTGCATCAAGCTAGCGTCCTGCCCAACCTGGTGGCAAATCTGGGAGATCTGGTGGACACTCAACCCTCGGCATGATCAACTGTGCTGGCTTAACTGCTATCTATTGGAGGGTTACACAAAAAGAAATATGAGCAAGATCTGGTTGCACTCAGATCGGAAATGTTCGTCATGCAGGTTGGGAATACTTTCCACCTCTGATATTTGCGTTCGACAGAAGTGTGTCTTCGTACATGCATGGCCATATTCATTGAGCATATTCGTAAATTTAGAGGCCCTATTTCGATATCATCTCCTGCTGTAGGCCAACGAGTCCCGCATGATGCCAGTGTTAGTACGCCCTAGCCAAGACCATTCATTTCTGGGAAAGGACCAGCGTCTGCCCATGGCGTATGGACTGTATGTACGTTGGTTCGCCCTGCATACACGACCTGTTGCACATGACTAAATCCGGACAGGTATTGGCCGTCAACCTGAATCAGTACTTGCAGATGACGATCACTTCCGTTCCAACAGGTTAACTACGTTTATGTATGTTCCGTACTGCCGTACTCCCACCAAGTACCGTGTCAACGCTGTCTCTAATTCTGTCCCAATCCATCGTTATCTAACGACTTGGCCGGTCCGAATTTATCGGATCCGTGAATCAATATTTGAATTTTGGGATCATATCCCCGTTTATTAAGAAAAACTCTTTCACCCCTGCATGATAAGATTCCTAGCTTCTTGTCTAAGGATCTGGACTTGGCTATTGCTCTATCCTTGCATCGACCAAGAAGTACCCCGGTCGTACGCTGGCCCGCAATATCCGCTCTTGAATAGATGCATAGTGCATACATAGCACTTGTCGATCTTTCTGTAGCTTGGCTGCACGAAGGATTGAATGCAGCGAAAAGGATAATTGGTTTTCATTACTCATTCCTCAATCTCCGCGCCCCTTTCCTGCATAGATTCGGTAGTTAATCTGGTTGGCACTTGTCACGAGAAGCCAGCCACATCTCTATATACTACTAGTACTAGTAGCTAAACTTGATGCAGCCATGCGTCAGTCGCCACAGACGACATGTATGCATATCCTGAGCACATGTACTCCTTACTTTGCCCTCACACTCCACTACGTCTCTACGTATCTCCGCCGAGATGCCTCCCGCAGTCGAGGCAATAGTGCATCTTCCTCCAGGAGACGCGGAACGGACTTCCGCAGCCACCCTCCTCCATCACTAACTCTTATAGGGTACAAGGAACGCAAATCTTCCGCATCGACGCAAGGGGTCGGCCATGGATCTCACGGTTCCAGACAACCACTACTTGCCTAATCGAGAGTAGGTTATCTCGGTAAGCGGGAGAATGGAAAATCTGTGTTATAACTTATTCCGCGACTGCCGCAGGCCTGTTTCTATCCACATTAATTTGTGTCGGATGTCTGTCCTAGGACTTGGACCTGTGGCAAGAGTATTATGCACGGCGGAGACGACGACGACGTACGTACGGTACGTATGCAGTGCATTACAGCATACATTTCCAACCTACGCCGTACCCTGGTACTATGTACCTACAGTGGGACTTGAGGGGAAAGGAAAAGGCCAAAAATCAAGAACATATTTTTTTTTTTAAAAAAAAAAATAAAAAAAAAAAAAAAGGAAGCGAGATTTGTGGAGACACCTCAGCTTGATCTATGGGTGTATTACTTTATCTTTGCACAATCAGAGAAGAAAACCATCTCCAGCATAATCACTGATATGGGGAGGAGAAGCCGACGTCCATCCCAACAGCCTGGGAAAAGGATAAGATATTGCCGATCGCCATGTCTAGAACGAACCGTCAATCCTCAATGCTCGTGTGTACGACTACATCGAGTGGTAGACCCATATTATCTAGTCAGCACTATCGTCTCAACCAATCTGGAATTTCCCCTAGGATTCCAATTCCCAGGGAGAGGGGACGCTTGGGAATCACTATTTGTGCTAATCTTTTCCCCGGCCTGGGACGATATGTGACCGTCCGGGCGCTAGATCTGTTAGTTTGGTGTCCCATGGATCCGAGCCCTTAGGCCACCCTAGTCTGCTTTGGTTTGAGGATTAATTTATTTGATTATTGCTATTATTTTTCTTTTTTTTTCTTTTTTTTTTTTTTTGAAATCGTATTATTTTGTTTTAGCTTGGGTTTTCTTCGGTTTTGCTTTTGTCATGTTTTTTCTCGCGGCTTTCTGACGGATGGGGTAAAAAGAGACGGGGGTCGGTCAGGGGGAACGTGGACCCCGGCCCGATTCTGACATGCCGCGGTTTGAAGCCTGATTTGGAATTCTTCCTGGTCCACGGATTCTCCTCCAATGCCATTCGTCTCTTCCCCATTATTTTATATTAATTTACGAGTCTATTGGCATTTAGCGAACCTGCTTAATTTGGAGGAAGACCGATCCAGATGAAAGCAGTATGAGATAGGTCAAACAAAAGCGAGAAAGGGGAAAACCGACAACGATGGGTAACTGGAATTAAGTTCCTGACAGCTTCCCCCATCGAACCGAGAGATGGGTCGGGTTCCTTTGACACTTGACAGGTAGAGAACCTTAGACAGAGCGACGAGGTGTCAACTGTCTCCTACCAAACTCAGTAACACCTAAGAATAACTTAATTAACATCAACATCGACCTCCACCTCCAGACTTGGGAAATTTACTCTCAAAAAGAAATCGCCCCACGTTTCAACCCCGTTTCATGGTCTGATTCATTCCAATTAGCAACCCTTTCCCGGAAATCCTACTGACGACCGAGTGCTAAGAATATCCTAAGTAAGCGCGCACCCTAACATGGGTTATCTGCAACCACGCAGCATTCCACCAACGATAGCATCGTCCACACCATGAAACCGATTCACACACACACACACACACACATACTGCTACTATCTATAGCCTCGATTACCCGATTCTCTTCACGTCGGCGCTTGTTTGAGGTCTGATCATCCCTGACGGCCACGAGAAAAGCAGGATGTCAACCCTGTCCCTGGTTGTCCTCGTGGGTGATACTAGATGTTCCCTTGCATTCGTGATCGCGACCCAGCGTTGGGGGCCAAAAACCTCTGGCGGTTGCACATCGGTATTGTATTTGTCATGTATTCATGCTGATTCTGTACCCCTGGAAATGGGACACATGGTCTGGATCTGACACTAGCGAGGAACCCGACGTGCTACGGAGTATGTGAGGTTCTCGGAAGTGGGGAACGGAGGTGGATGTCGGCCTCGATTCCCGGGTCTTCTCTAAGTACCTTCTTCCGTACATGCAGTGTATGGTATGTGCGTACATGCTTGCTTACAGAGTACGTACTACATAGACTAGTTTAGTAGTCCTGTGGATGTGACGGCGTTGTTTCTATAATTGTTTCCGATTTGTGTAATGCTCTTTTGGAAGTTTTAGCCTTAGCCAAGCATTATTAAAAACCACCAAGCAAATATGACAGAAACAAAAAAGGATGTCGTGCTACTATACTTCCTGCCCGCGCGACCCTTAGATAGGAACAATTAGACGATCCTGACAGTCCCATTATCTTATCCCAGCATACCGCCGTCCTAAATTTAGCGACGACACCAATAGAATCGCCCAGTCCACGCCAAATCAGCCCATCACTTTCCTCCCCCAGCCCAGACACCTCGTATTATGTCGGCCTCACAGCAACCCTGGGAGTAGTAAAGTAAAACTAATCCCACCGGTGCACATGGAGAGACAGGGATCCCCGATATGTACCAAATCTGACACCCCCCCTCAACAAAACTTCTTTCGTAGGCTTAGTCCACCCATTCCACAGGTAACCCGTCCGTCAACTCAACTCCCTGTCCAAGCCAACCATTGCATCCAG